>NC_090929.1:1154942687-1155559221 GCF_040938575.1 Ambystoma mexicanum
TTTCCACAATCCTCTCAAACAACCTAAAAACTTCATCCCAAGCTATCCTTCTGGGAGACCTAAACCTAGGCTACAATGACCCTAAAGACCTGCAAGCAACTAATATCACTAATGTCATCTCAGAACTAGGCTTCTCCCAAAAAATCCTACAACCCACACACGAAAAAGGCCGTATACTTGATTGGGTTGCTGACTATAACTGCAATACAACGATTGTCGATATCACCTCACAAATCTGGACTGATCATGCACTGATAACTTTCCTCCTAAATGTTAACCTGGCCCTACCTATTGCAAATGCTCTGGCTCCCCCTTTGCCAACCAGAAACAAAAAACTTATAACTACAGAAAAACTGCTACCACTCATCCTCCCCAGATTAAACTCTCTACCTGACTTATTGGACACCTCATCACTAGTAAATGAATTCAACTCTTCCATGGCTACAGCTCTAGATACTATTGCCCCACTGAAACTGAGAAAGAGCAAGCCCAGAGCCCACCTAAACACCTGGTTTACTCCTCACCTCAAATCTCTAAGACTTGAAAAACGTAAATGCGAATCTGCTTGGCGACTAACCCCAACAGAGACAAATAAAATTACACTCATCAATGCCTCCAAGATTTGCAAAAATGAAATAAAGAAAGCAAAAAGAGATAATTTCAACAACAGAATACTGCAGGCCAAATCTGGAACGAAAGAACTATTCCTTATACTAAAGGAACTAGAAAACCCTATTCCTATCCAAGATAACTGTGACAAAAATAAAATATGGTGCGCGAACATCCAAAAAGCACTAAATGACAAAATTGCCACACTCCAATCAAAAATTGAGACAAAGAAACAGAATATTCCACCCTCAACTAACCCAAGAGGCAAACCACCAATCAGTACTAAACTAGACCATAAATTTAACTTCTCGAAAGTAACTATACTCGAAACTGAAAAGATAATACTCTCACTCAAGCCATCCAATTGCCGAGGCGACCTATGCCCAGCCCAACTAATAAAGGACGCGGCCAGAGACCTCTCCCCATTCATTTCTAAGCTTATTAATGCCTCCTTTGCTTCAGGCACTATACCAGATAACCTCGAGCAATCCTGGGTCCTCCCCCTCCTAAAAAAACAAACACTGGACCCATCCATCCCGACTAACTACAGGCCTATCACAACGGTACCCTTCCTGTTAAAAATCCTAGACAGGGTAGCCTACCTGCAGATCCAAAAACATCTGGAGCTGCACCACCTTTTAGGCACAAGACAATCAGGCTTCAGACCCCAGCACGGAACTGAAACCGCGCTCATCGATCTTAAAACTCAGGTTGATGAGCTGAGAGACTCTGGAAAGATGGCCCTACTCCTCTTACTGGACCTCTCTGCAGCCTTCGACCTAGTGGATCATGATGTGCTCTGCACCCACCTAGAAACAGCTGCCCATTTCTCCACACATGCCATCGCATGGATCAAATCATTCCTAACCGGTAGAACTATGAGAGTCTTCTCTACTTCTGCTGCTGCTGACCCTGTATCCATCACATGTGGAGTCCCACAAGGTTCTTGTGTCTCCCCCACTATGTACAACATCTTCACGAAGCCCTTGTTCGATGATCTAGATGATCTGGGTGTTACCTACACTAACTATGCGGATGACACTCAGATTCTCATACCACTTTCAGGGGATTATGAACAAGATTTGGCATTAGTGAACAAGACCTATCTCATCATTCAGGCATGGATGGCCACCCACGGGCTATGCCTGAATGATGACAAAACGGAACTTATCATACTGGGGAACAAACAAAACATCAATAGATTAAAAGAAGAATACTCCTCCTTCGTCATAGACGGCAACACTATCAAGGTGGCAAAAGAGGTAAAAACATTAGGGTTTTACCTTGATTCCCACCTCTCCCTAACCAAACAGGTGAGCGCAATGGCATCCAGCACCGCATATACCTGCAAGCTGATTAGAGCCGCAAAACCATACCTATCCACTGCCAACTGCCTAACCCTTGCTCGAGCATTAGTGCTGTCGAAATTGGACTATTGCAACGCACTATACTTAGGGGCCAATAAACATACGTTGCAAAAGATTCAAACACTACAGAACAATGCTCTTAGAGCTGCCTTAGGAATTCCAAGAAGGGAGCATATTTCAGAGGCTAGAAGACAATCCAACTGGCTCTCCACAGCGGACAAAATCAAACTCAAGACAGCTTCTCTAACTTTCAAAAGTATCAACCATCTAGCACCCAAATACCTAGCTGCTAAATTCAACAGAAAAATCTCCACTAGACCTACTAGAGAAGCATACTCCAACCAGTTAGTGATACCCCCATTTAAACTAAGTACGGCCGGAGGAAACAGCTTCCCGGTCAAAGCTGCCCAGCTTTGGAACTCCCTCCTGCCCGGCCTGAGATCTACCCAATCCTACGCTCTCTTCAGATCTAACTGTATCAACTGGATCAAAGAAAATGACCCATAGTCCCGCCCTACACTAACATAACCACTGTCCTACAGACGTACTATGCACATAATTATATACTCTCTATCTTCCTACTGCATATTTCCTGTACATATTATGTTATATGTTTATATTATGCACATTGTATATTCTCCCTACTGTCCTGCATTATGTAATTTCTACGATGTATAACCACCACTTGTAAGCATGCGTAACCTGTAAAGTTTAAAGTATCCTTGAACAACGCGCCCGTTTACCCTCGGGTTTGGTGCGCGCTATAAATAATAAACAAACAAACAAACAATGGAAAGAAGATGTTTTGTGCGAGTAACGGCCGCCTGGAGTCGGCTGTGGAAGGGGGTATAGTGTCACGGCTCGCTCCCTTCGCTCCCGTTCCCGCCACTTGGGGGCATGTTTTGGGGCTTCTTCCCTACTGGACATTTCCTCCGAACCTTATGCTACAGTGTCCAGATGAATTAGGAGCGCTAAAACCTTATTTCCCAAATTACTTCCCTTCCGGATCCATTCCAGGTTTTTGGCAGCCAGCATGCTACTGCTACTATAATCAAATGACTATGCTTCCCAGAATGCCTGGCTCACTGCCTCACCTCCTCCCTTGCAGGACAAGGCTGGGTGGAGGATAGGCAACACCTGTGGCTGCAGGTGCAGCAGGCGACACGCCTGAGGGGTGTGCTCGTTAAGCAGCTTTAAAAGCCTCAGTCTGCTTCAGTCCAGCGCTGGTCATTGTTGCAGCGTTCCTGTCGTGACTGGTCCCTTGTCCCTTGTTCCTGGTTCCTAGTTTTTGTGCCCAGTTCTAGTTAGTGTTTCTTGTTCCTTGTCCTGGAATTCGTATTTGTATGCCTAATTGATTTCTGCCTTTTGGAAATCCCTTTCTCCCTTTCTCTGTCTGCAGGCAGCCTTTCTCTGAGCTTTCCTTTTGCTGTAGCCCAATTGCCCGTGTTCACTGTTTCCTAGCAATTGCCCTTTGCTACTGAAAGACTTGTTGCATTAATCTTTCCTTTACAGGTTTAGTTTCCTGCCTTTTCACCTTGGATGGGTGGGAAAGTTTCCCTTTTGAAATCGTTTTCACTGCTCCTGATCCTTGCCTTCTATTGGGATCCATGCCATGTTTTCCTTTACACTTTTACATTTATTTCCTATTTTATTATTAGGTATGGGAAGCTGTTGTAACTAGCCCCTGTGTGATTATCTTTTGTTTTCCACACTGTACTATTCCTTCTTGCCTCTTGACTTGGGTTTAGGTATTTAGTCATCCTCACTCTTTGCCTTTACTGCCTTCTGGGTTCTTGTTTGATTTACAGGGTTGTGGGTTAGTACTGACTTCTGAGTGGTCTTTCCGGTCCTCGTGAATACGGACATCCAAGTGGTCTTTCCGGTCTTCGTGAGTACTGGCATTCATGTGGTCATTCCGGTCCTTGTGAGTACTGTTTCCAAATTCCTTATCCAGTACCGTCTAGAGTGTCAGCTTACAGATTCTGTCCCTGCTTGCCCTCTACGTGGGCTTAGCGCTGTCAGTATCTGTAATAGCATAGTGGGTAAGGAGTTTGCCGACTTTCCTTTCAGTCATAAGGAGGTTCTAAGTGCTTACCCTACATTCCTTTTCTTAAAGTGGTATACACGAGTCTTGGGTATTGAATGCACGTTGTTATATTCAAGGTTGTTTACTGTGTATTTTGTGCACTTTTCCCCTGCCATATCCATCGCCTTCTTCCTTTCCTGACACTTATCTGCTCGCTCAGGAGCCTCATGCAGCATCTGCAACCATCGTTGAAAAGCAGGGCCCAAACAGCTCACACGCCTGTCCGGGCTGTGTTATGGCAGGATCCCACTTGGTACACCTATCCAGAGCAGCCTTGCATGTCAGTTGCTGCCTCACATATTTTTAATCCGGGCCACCATCTGCCTCCACAAGTGCAGCTGTGTGACTTTCAGCCTGGTCCCTCAGTTCCGTTGCACATCTCCATGGCCTCCATTGGATCTCTCTTGCCACGAGCCACTGGAGCCGAGATCCAAGATGGCAGCAAATCCACCAGGGTTACCGGGGGTAAGGATTATCACAGGATTTTGTGCAGTCTGGTTGACAAGTTTAGCCACCTCACATCCGCTAAGGCTGGCTGCAACCGACAACCCTGCAAACAAAATAATATTGAGATATGTAGGCTGATATAAATAGAAATATGCATGAACGTTGCAGTCAGGTAATGTACTCGCATGCCTTATTATATTTGGTTCCACTTAATATGAATAATTATAAGACACACAGCTGAAATAAAAAAGATGTTTTTTCCGAAACTCTGTGTCAAACCTTTGCAGTGATCTTAGTGTATACACAATTCTGATTTAAAATGAAATACTTGGGAACAGGAGGTCTGGCTGCTCTTGAAAACCCTCTTTGATGAAGGAGGGATGGGTGAGAAGACCTTTATTTTTTATAGGATCGATCGTGCTGGGGGTCCACCAGGAGGCCCACGATCAATTCTCGCGAAGTGGCATTATTACCAAAATAACGTGGAAATGATAGTCACAGCCAGGGCGCGCACTGACTGGAATTTAGATGGCTTAAATGTTAATATTTATCAAGGCCTATCATCCTTCACCTTGACTAAATGAAGAGATTATAGAGCCCTGACGTCCTAGGTACAGGACCGAGGAGTGAAATATAGATGGGAGTATCCGTTTGCCCTGAGCTTTGAGGTCAGAAGTGAAGAGTACCGTTTCCCCACCAGGGAGGAAACACAGGGAGCCCTGGTGTCTCTCTCTGCAACCCCGCAAGAGTGTATCCGAGAAATTCAAGTGGATTATTCCTGAAGACCTTTGGGGCCTTACAGATCGGGGGCAGCAGAACACGGTAAGGAGGACGAAATTTAGAAGGTTGATCATTCCATTTCCTTTTTTTTTTAGTTTCTTCATTAAACATTTTAATATGAAGAAGATAGAAACAGCAAAATGTGTTACAAGTAAACAACATCATTTAAACAACATAACATCATTATGTTTGCACAGTTTTTACAAATAGTGCAAAAGGCAGGAAAAGTAAGATAGAATCAGAGAAGGGAAATGAAAAGAAAGAGCACAAAGGAAGAGAATGGAGGAAAAATGAATAAATAAATAAATCCACAAAAGGGAATTCTTCAGATTTACAAGTCATTAAAGATATTCCATATAGCAGAATATTTGTCTGCTTTTTTCATCTTTGATAAGTCACTTTTTCTCTACTTGATAGAATGGTTAAACCCTGCAGCCAGCCATATGTGGAAGGCCTAGCATCACTCTTCCACCATTTTAGGATCTGTTTCTTAGCTACCAACAGTGCTCTGTAAGCCCAAAAGAGCTGGCCAACTGACAGCCGAATACCTATCGGAAACAAACCAGCACACATAGCAATGGAGTATGAGGGAGCAATAAATCTAGGACAAGTTCCATACGCTGCAGGACATCATCCCAAAAGCAAGTCATTTTCAGACAGGACCAGAACATATGCAAACCAGTACCAACGTCTGATTTACAATTCTAGCATATATCGTCTTGCACAAGCTTATGTTTAATTTTTGAAGAGATCCAATAAATACAATGCACAACCCGTTGTTGAGTAAACCTCAGATCCAAGTCAACTTTGTATCTGTAAGGTCCTGCACAAATGCAATTCCAGTCTCCATCCAATAAGTCAAAACCCAATTCCAAGGTCCATTTCCAAAGACTTGAGAACTGGCTGTGTAATCAGAATGAGAGAGCTAGTGACATGATGTCTAACTTAAGGGGTGTGAGTGATGGAATAAATGCAATGAGCGGTTTGGACATTTGGGTTTTCTGTATTGTCGGGATTTGGTGGAGAGGTGGGGTGGATATTTACAGTTTATGTTGTAACAAACAAGGTATACATAGAATGACTTGTAAACAATATCATTGCCATGGCATTGGAAGGTAGGAGAATCGAGAGGGGGAGGAGACTTTATCCTTGATGGCCCTGACGTTAATACAGGGTGTCTCGACTAGGGAGAGGGAGGGGTGGGTGTGGGTGAAGGGGGGGTTGCAGTGAGGGAGAGGCGAAAGGGGAGGTTTGGGTTTTGCACCATGAAGCGATCTAAAGAGGGGCTCGGTTGCACAACTGTTTACTTTACAGAAAGATTCATTGTTTTACCACTCTCTGTCCCATGAGATTTCAAATATGTTTTTATGCTGAGTGATGATGTAAAGATTGGCATGTTGAATGCAAAAGGCCTGAATTCTCTAATCTCTTATCAATTCTGAGTTGATAAACAGAAGCAGCAGGTAATCCGGAATGACAAATATGACACAGAATTAAAATCTGACCTTCTGTCCCCAACTAAGAGAGAAAAACTGATTTTAAACCCCTGGCAATGTTATGAAATGACACTCAGAAATGGACAATTAAATAATGAATGTGTGTGAAACAACTTGAAGCAAATATAATTCCTTACTAAAGCAACAATGAAAAGACACTAAAAATCACAAAGAAGGATTACCAAAAGCATACAGTTCCAAAATGAGTGGCAGGTTTAACACAGATTGCAGCAAATGACAAATTGGAAACTTTGCAAATTTTGCAATTCCCGCCTGAAATTACCCAAACGGTTTTTAATAAAAAACGGTTGACATACACTGATTTGAAGTGGGGATAGCTATAGATCACAGGTACAATATGGAAGTGAAATTAAGTCTCTAGCTGGTAAATTGGTTGAGGTATGCAAGATGTAGAAAGGTGCGCTTTGAGTAAAATGGAGCAGTGAAAAAGGAAAGGAAATCAGTTTTGACAAGAACAGTTTTACTCTACACAAGAGTATTCAGGCTAGGCCACCAAAGCGCCAATAACCAATAACTCTTTGCATATTTGGGAATTCTAGTGGTTTTCAGATTTGAGGCCTTGCTGGAGCAGGATCAGCAATGCTTGGGTTTTGCAGTGGTCCCTGGAGTAGGGTCAGTTATGTTTGGCCTTGTAGTTGGAGTCTGGATCTGGAAGATGACGGGAACAGGAACGCAGCGCAGTAAATCAGGAAGAGTGTCTGTCTGTCTCGAGTCTTGTCAGGTACCCTTATTTATAGTGCATAATGACACCATCAACGTATAGGCTGGGCAGGGTTAACTAAGCACGCCCCTAAACTACTTGGATTGGGCTGGGATGCTAGTCTCTGCCTTGCTCTCAACTGGTTGGATTTCCAAGGCAATGATGTCAGATTTATGAGGTGAGTTTTAAAATGTCCAAAAACTCCCACATTTACTTTACTTAAAATCCGATTTTGCCAAAAACAGAAATTTATACAATTGCAATCCCTTAGTAAATCATATACACAGGTTACATATTATGTGCAGCACATATCACTCCAATCCTCCAGTCTGTGGGACCTTGTTTCGATCTTCTTATACATTTTGGTAATTTTGAGCATGAAAGATTTGGCCTAAAATTCCATAACTTTATATACAGATGTGAATTATCCCCAGGGATCTATGTACAAAACTGTATGTTTGCAACATTGAAACTTTTCAATTGATCCTCAATACTTTACCCTTTCTGCCCCCGAGGTGTCAATGAGTTCTACCATGTCTCTAAAGAAAGCACAAAAAAATCACTTTTAAACTGCAACAGTTTTACAATTTTTCAAAGTCTTGCTGCAGAGTCTTTAAAGTTTATTCCTGAAATAGCCTTTGTGAACAAATGGCAGTCTCTTTGTTCCTGGGTCAATTTCTTTTTTTCTGTCCTTCAACTGCTGCCAACTGTAATTTCCTTTAGAGCATGGTGGGTTGTTCTCCCTTGATTGAAGTTATATTGCCCCATCACACTTCAGACTTCCTTCCCTGGGAGCTTCATTGTCAGGGTCCCAGCAGAGACAAAAGTCTGTTCAACCCCATAATTACCAGGGGGTTGTCAGTATCTGCTGAGAGAGGGCCCTCCTTTTGGTGCCACCCCTCCAAGCAGAAAACCTGTTTTTCAACTTGCAACTCCAGCCACCATAGTTTTAACCTTTTAATTTCTGATCTTAGATCCAGAATTAAAGGAAGCCGGTTGCATTAAATTAACCCATGTTATATAGTCTCACCATCAACAAACCCCTTCATATTGCTGAAGACTGGCAGGCTTTCATTCACCAGTGTACTGTTCCAAAAGACAGGCATTTGTTTTTCTTTAATTTGCAAAAGACCAATTATTTTTACACGTGGTACAGCTGGCCTTTCCTTCTTAAATTCAACTTTTCATCTCCAGCAGATTCTTACACTGTCTTGCAGCTATAGTTATTCTCTGGAGTTGGTCTGCAGCACAGATACATTGAAACAGACATGGCTCAGGTAGTTAGAGTCTCTCTCTGAACAGCTGAGTTTTGGATACTTTTGCAAAGAAAATGAATGTGTTTCCTGTGCAAGTAAAAGTAAAGTTCCTGGTTGATTTTTTTTAGAGTTGGTTTGACTGGGCTTGTCAATGCAGAGTAATTCCTGGTTTTGCCGAGGCACAGTGAGACACACAGGGTTTGGTAGGGTTTATTAATCACAGGGCCTCATTATGACCCAGGCGCTAAGTGTTTAACGGCGCCGTAAAAGGCTGCGGCACCGTTAAACACCTAGCGCCTAATTAGGAGGTCCCTTTGCGGGACCCGACCTTAAAGTAGGGACCCGCAAAGGGACCTTGGTGCTAATTACAGTACTGCAATTTGCGGTACCGTAATTAGCGCCTTCCCCATTCCCATTGAGCCCTATGGGGCGAAAATGGGAATTGGGAAGGGCCATGGCGGCATGGGGAATTACCGCCCCACCAACCTCGGAATGGGGTGGTGATTCCCCATTCCGCCATGGCGGACTCAGGCATGGACCATGGTGCTAATAACACCATGGTTTAGCGCCGGAGTCCTAATGAGGCCCTGTTGTGTCTTTAAGGAACAGAGGGAATTTAGCGTCAAACCGCGTTTTTTTCTTAAAGGTGAAAAAGGGTTTCTTTTCAATGGGGATTTTGGCTTTTGCAGCAAGCAACACTGCTTTTTCCCCTTTCTTCCTTTTGTGTATGTCGGAACCCACTGGCAATCTACTTCATTGGGCCCCCTGGTTCCATCCTGCCCGATGTGTGCTTTGGCAGGATGGTTCAGCCATTTTTGGTTGTTGTTGCAAAATGCAGTTTTGAGCCATGGCGCTCACAGGAGCCAGCGCAACCATTTTGTGGTTTCTGCGCAACTGCGGCTTGGTGATGTGGGAAATGCTGTTGAGTGGGTCAATATAAAGAGGAGAGAATGGGCAAAAAAAGGCCACAGAGAATCACAGTGCTTGCAGTCATTGGGTAATTTGTGAGTACGCAGATGCAGTTAATTGTTAAGGTGTGGATGCCTTGCCCTGCACCCTACAATTTAAAGAATTTGTGAGATGGTTGTAAACAGTTACACTGCGCCACAGTATATAATTCAAGATATACAGTTGTACAATATTTAATTGTTATTGAGATCAGCCTGACACGTGTTTTGAGCTTGGCTCTTCATCTGAGGCTGATTCATATAAAACATATCGATTTACAAGTAATCAACCCAGTTGTGGCAAAATTATTCACATTTCCATTGAAAATTGAAAGAGACCAGACCAAGATAGCAACAGGAGTGGCATAACATGATTCCATTAAAAACAACTATAATTAAATGTTTGTAAATAAGCCAGTATGTATAGTCCATGACAAACCATAAGTGGGGTCAGCAATTAGGATAGAAAACAAAAAAAAAACCATATGCATTACCAGTTCAGTTGTGGAATGGAGAAGATCCGGAACCGAAAAAACAAAATTAAAATAGACGTCTATTAGCACTTGAGGGCATACATATAGCCGTGGTCAACATCTGTGGTGCACCAACATTTGCACTTGAATTGGGAGCCATTAAATATATATTTACCAGGTGCTCTTGCCTATTCTGTTGAGGACACTAAAACATATGTAATTGTAATTGTCATTTGTTTTGGCACCTATCCAATTATTTGCATCATATCAAAATTAACTGTTTCAATCATATATCTTATTTTCATGCAATTACCAATTAAGTCGAGTTTGCAAAAATGATATGCTTAGTTCCTTCTTTCTATAACATTAAGAAAAAGAAAAGGGGAAAGTTGAAATCTGGATGTATCTAAACTGGCCAATTGTCAAAGAAGGAATGGTGAATGCAATCCCCATAGGGTTCAAGGAGTTACCGTAGTTACTGCTATTGCAATTCCACATTGATTTCAATAGCTGCAGCATATCCAGGGCTGCCGTTGTAAATACTATTGAAGTCATATCAGTTGCAGATTACATGTTAACATCCACATTGGCGTATTGACCCATGCATGATTATATGTGAAAAAAAGAAATAAGGGCCATGAATTAGTTTAAGGGTCCCAATTGATTCCATTACCATCAATTAGCAATGATCAGGGACCATGATCAAATGTACGCAACGTGTGGCTTACCTGCCTCTCGGCAACTGCCTGTGTTTTGGGAGGGCGCGCTGCCGTGTCTGAACTGGTTATATAATAACGCTGCAGAGTAGGCCGCCATGTAGTACTCTGTGTTCCTCATGAGGCCATCTTAGATGAGTATACGCATTGGAAAGCCACCTACAGATCAGTATCCAAAGGCGTCTGCTCATATGCAGAAAAAGTCATTTAGTCTTACTTAATATTGCGATTGCAATTGGACAATTAAGGAAATAGTCTGCATTATTGGAGGAAATATTAATTACCAAAATAACGGCAGATAATTGCACATGTTGCACAATAAGCGTGTGTAGTCTATTTGCTAATGTTGGCGTGGAACCTTGATTATACAAGCAAGCATCGGGCGCCGCAAATGAGACCACAGTACATGAATTGCCTGGTCCACTTGCCCCCGGATATCTCATTACTTATTATACAGTAACATGCAATAACATAGCACGATTGCAACATATCACTGGCAGTTATAAAGCAATAGTTAATTATAACAGTTGCACAACATTAACAATTGAAGTCCATTTTCAAAAGTAGGTTGAAGTACCAACCTTTCTAGATCTAAACATTTACATTGAACGCAGTTTAGGCAACCATTGCACTATACAGTAACTCAGTAAATACAAGTCATTCACAAAGCATTAATGTTCCATGTTTGTATCATTCTAATTAGAAACAAAAAGTCTGACTACGCATCCTGAATCAGAGAAATACATGAAATTCATGGTCCGAATTTAGGCCCCTGACCACAGTTCTATGCTTGCAAATTAAACGTGCTTCCAATTGCCTAAGTTTGAGTTCAAGATTGCCTCCTCTTTTGGAAAAGGAGACCTGGGCTAATCCAGTAAAGCGAATGTCCTTTGTGTTATCCAATTGATGAAAGGTTTGCCAGTGTGTGGCAAGAGGGTACTTGGATTCTTGATTGGAAATAGTTGACAAATGTTCTCGAATATGAATTTTCAAAGGCCTAATTGTACTGCCAATATAGAATAGACCGCATATGCATTATTATACAGTAAACTACAAATTTCGTTAAAATTAATGAAAGAGTTAATAACATGTTTACCAGTTATTCCAAAATCCAATGCATCAGTTTCCAATGTATAGGTGCACATTTTACAGCCCCCACATTTGTGGAAGCCATTGGACCGACCCTGTGAAAGCCATGTATCTCCACTTAATGGCTGCAACATAAATGATGGACAAAGAATATTTTTAAGTGTTGGCGCTCTGCTAAAAATAATTGCAGGATTGTGTTCTAGCCATTTGACTAGATCTCAGTGTAGATGGAGTAAATGCCAGTGACGTTTCAAAATCGTGTAGATACTATTGCTGTCCGTATTATAACGGGTAATCAGTCTGATTTTGTTCATTTGCACATTGGCACATCTTTGTCTAGTTTTAGGTATCAACAAATCACCACTCCTCATAATTGACACTTCCCGTTCTGTTTTAGTGAGTAATGGTGTCTTATAACCCCTCGTTCTAAATTGTCCATGAATCACTACCTTTTCCACCCCAAAATCAGCATTGTGTGAGCAGTTTCTCTTAGCTCTAGTATACTCCCCTTTTGGGATATTAATGACAGAGTTTTTATGACAGCTTGATGCATTTAGCACAGCATTAACTGATGTTGCTTTCTGAAAACATTTAGTCTTAAAGCCATCCTTAGACACTGAATTATTTAAGTCAAGGAAATCAATTGAACAGTCACTATACTGATGTGTGAATTATAAACTCTAATCATTGTCATTGCGGAATTCTACGAATTGGGATAAAAGTTCAACTGTACCAGTCCAAATCATAATCACAGCATCGATATACTGTTTCCAAAGGTATATCGATGAGAAAAATACAGTATTGTTGAATACATATTGCTGCTCAAATTGATGCATGAATATGTTTGCCACAGAGGGTGCAAAACTTGCCCCCATGGCAATGCCAATCAATTGTTTGTAATATGTATTGTTAAACAAAAACACATTATTTTGCAAAGCACATAAGAGTAATTCCTTGATTATTTCGATATGCAAGTGATATGATGCTGATTGTTGACGAAAAATGTAGTTGATACTTTCAATTGCTTTCTGATGATCAATCGATGTATATAATGCCTTGACATCGAGCGTGACCAATAAGATGTTAGGTCGAAATGGTAAATTCTCCAATATATGTAAAATATGCATTGTATCTCGTACATGTGTCGGTGTAGTGCATACTAGTGGAGATGATGCCTATATTATACCATTTGTCAATGATAGTATGCAATTGTTTCCGTATACTCAGAATCGGGGTGCTTTTCAAGATTTCATAGCAGCTAGGCGAATTAAGATGGGATAGTGCCATACATATGTAATCTTCCTTGTCCATAATTACAACCATGCCTCCCTTGTCGGCTTCTTTAATGATAGGAGAGTCATTTGAAGCTAACTTTTGCAAGCCTAGTGCTTGTGATCTAGTAAGATTTGGAGATTTCCGATATGGGTGTTTATGAACCCGGTCACTTAGTGCATAGATATCATTAGTCACAGCTTGGTGAAAGGTGTCAATAATATTATCTTCAGGAAAGACAGGCGTAAACTTAGATTTCTTTGTAAATTCTTTTATTTTGAGATTCTGTTGCTGAATGTCCAAATCTTTCAATGTATCAACTGTGCCATATTCCCTGTCTGACATAGCATCATCCAAGGACATCAATATGTGAGTGTTCATCATTATTTGTAAGGATAATTCCGATGTTTCAGTTTCCGCTCGTGTAGGAGAATATTTTTAAACTTGTGTAGCAAAGTATTTTTCAGTTTTAATTTTCTGATAAATTTAAATAAATAAATCTGGATCTGCACGAAATCATTGACACCGGATGGTGCAAATGAGAGACCCTTGTTAAGAACCAAGTGTTCTTCTGGTGAGAGCTGATATTTGCTTAAGTTATAGACTAAGTCTATCTGTTCTGATTCTGCATGTTCTGGTTCTGCAACGATTTCTGGTACGAGGTTCTGGTTAGACGATACCCGGGCGATGCGGTGCTGCCGCCGCCCATGTTGGCCACCTCTTGTGCCCCTAGGTTTGGACCTGGCATTGAAGTACTGACGCCGGGGGGAGATGAAAGCTGACCTGTTTGCTTATTGCTTCTTGTCTGTTGCCCTTTTCGAACCGCCTTATTTGTTCTAAAAAAAGGTGCTGCGGTGGGGGTTTCAGCAGAATCTTCAGTCACCTTCCCACCATCATTAGTGATTGCAACATCTGTTGCTGCTGCTTCATCAGATGTGTTCTTATTAGGTCTGTCAGAATCACTCTCAATGTCAGAACTGACAGGTGATGAAGTTGTACTACTGTTTCGGGATCTTGAAACATCGTCAAATTTGGGTTGGTAAGTATATACCACGTTATCTCTATAGTCCCTATCATCTCTCGAAAATGTCCTTGATTTCATCATTTTGACCTCATCCTGGTGTTTCCTTAGTATATTGTACATAGTTTTAAAGTTTTTGTCAATAGTGGTGCTTGGAGCGTCAAAAAGTTTATTTCTTGTTTTAAATCATCCCTCTGTTTAACTATGCAAGCATATTGCTTTTCGGAATGCTCAATGAGTAATTTCATCATATTATTCGAACTGGAGGTCAGGTTTGCTTCCCACTCGACAGCTAAATCACTATCAAGAGGATCCTCAAAGTCCGGTTAGATAAGTATTCCAAGTCCTTTCAGTATTTTGTGTTCTTGTTAATAATGTTTGAGCGTTGTTATCTCCCAAAATGTGTTAATCTCCTTTATGCTCAAACATTCTAATTGAATGAATTTTGATTTGAGGTCCTCGGTTTCACTAGTCAATCTTTTGAACGGGTTGGTGGTAGACCCTCGAGGTATAAAAAGTGCTTTAATATCCTCATCTCTAGTAAGGATATATTCGCCAGCTTCTGCCATATTCTTAAAGTGAACGCGCTATGCAGCGGGTCAATATATCCCACAATATCTCTACAAAATCTTTAACATCTAATTAGATGGAGATCCTTAACAAAGATCTATCATTTGTCCCAACATCCAAACATCCAACACAACCTTTTTTGAAGACAAAGTGAATCTACACTTATTACTATGTAAAATCGACTTAAGTTTTTCTTTGCCGCACAAATGGCAGGTACCCCAGATGAAGAAGTGGATGACCGACTTGAACTTAAGCCTTAGAGCTATTTCGATCCACCAATACAGAATCCAGTCATAAATATGTTTAAGCACAATGTGGAACGTGATCTTAGAAAGATCAATTATTCCCAGCAAAATCCATTCAACATCAAAGACTCACAATTAAGAGAGATTGAATGTTTATCCAAAAATGAAGAATTTACCTTGAAACCCGCTGACAAGGTTGGGGCTGTTGTCATCATGGACATTAGTTTCTACCATAATCAATGTTTAAAAATGCTAAGTGATTTGACAACGTATGTTCCTCTGGACCAGGACCTCACACCAACAATAAGAACTTTGATTAAAACCTGTGTAGTTAAGGCTCATGATAACAATTGTATTAGTGATAAAACCAAAGCATTTTTGCTCAAAAAATGTCCCATCATAGCAGTTTTCTATGGATTACCTAAAATCCACAAGTATAGTCTTCAACCACCACTCAGACCAATCGTAGCCGGTATGGACAGTATTCTGGATCCTTTGGCAACATATGTTGATAAGCTCCTGCAACCTTTGGTACAAGCAATTCCAACCTATTTACGTGACATGATTGATTCTCTTACCAATGTCAATGATATTACATGTTTATCATCAGACTGCATACTATTCTCCATGGATGTATGCAGCCTTTATACTTCGATTCCACATAATGAGGGGATATATGCTGTGGAATGGATCTTACTACAATCACACAACGTCAAATGAGAATGGCAACTGATTATTGAGTTCATTACCATCATCTTGTACAATCGTTTTTTTAGATACCAACGGATATTTTATGCACAGGTTTCTGGAACATCTATGTGGTCAGTGATGGTTCCTGCTTATGCAAACATCTTTATGTATGCCTTTGAAAAAATGCATGTACTAGATAAACCTGAATGGTCTTCTAAGATGATTGTCTGGAAGAGATATATTGACGATATTTTTGGGATTTGGTGTGGCTCTGAAGCTGAACTAGAGGAGTTTTTCAGATATTTGAAAAGCGTGCACACACGCATCAAATTTACTTTAGACATTGGAGACCCCACGTTACATTTCCTCGATGTAGAGTTGACCATTGTGAACAACAAGATCAAGATGTCCTTATAACATAAACCAACTGATGTCAACAATCTCTTGCACCTTGCAAGCTTTCACCCTAAAGCCATGATGGTGAGTCTACCGTATAGTGAAATCTTGAATCTAAAAAGAATCGTCTCAGAAATTCAACACCAGAGGTTGCCCAGAGAAAGTGGTACAAGAGGCTCAAGCTAGAGCAGCTCTAATTCCTAAACAACAACTGCTTACCCCTAAACCTAAGAAGGAAGCATCCTCCATATTGCGTATATCCAAATACTCCAGAGTTATCATATCAAGAAGATTTTTCCCAAAAATTGGTCTATTTTACACCATGATCCGACTCTTTTGAAATTATTTGCGAAACCACCAATGATGGTGTATAAACGTGGCACTAACCTTAGAGATAGATTAGTGAAAGCAGAAAGGGGTCCCAGCCAAGATCAAATGGTATTGACCTCTAAAAAAGGGCACATTTCCCTGTTTAGCATGCAGCCAATGCAACAACGTAGTCAAGGGTGACTACATCATGCATCCTCAAACTGGTAGGAAAATCCTATTTAAAGATTTTGCCACTTGAAGGACAACAGGAGTCATCTATAGTATAAAATATCCCTGCAGGATTTTATACATAGGTCAAACAGCACGGTCTGCCCGTGAACGTTGGACAGACCATAAATCATACATCTGTTGCCACAATGATCAATCTCCACTGGCTAGACACTTTGGAGCACTACGCCATTCTATTGCCCAAATCCAGTTCAATATCCTAGAGGTAGTGAAAAATAAAACCTAGACGAGGTGATGGCAATAGGCTACTCTCTCAAAGAGAAATGTATTGGATTGACCGCTTGGATACAGTCCATCCAAAAGGTCTCAAGGAAGATTTTTCACTGAACTGCTATATTTAAGGAAACTATCTTTCCCTTGTAGTTGACCACTTAGTTTGGATACCCATAACCCAGATATCATACAAACAAAACTTTTGGAATCTCTTCCCCAAAATGGACTACTTAGTCTGGATCTCCATAACCCAAATAGTTCACACACAGAACCTTTGGAAACTAGCTGACCTTTGACAACTTTGAACTTCCTACAATCCAATAGGAATGTGACTTTCATCCCTTAATTTATTAGTGAATGGGACCATATATATCTGATGTGTCAATACACATATTTCTCTTAAACTGATTTGAGGCAAGACACACAGCTTATATGTGTCTGCAGCTCCTTCCCTTTCCCACTTTTATCCTCTTCTTTAGAACCACCTTCATCCATATTCAAGGTTTTTCTATTTTTTTATTATTTACTTTAGACTTTCTGACCTCCACAGGGGTGCTTTTCTAATTTTCATGCTCGTTTGGACATTGAACATCATATATGTGCTGTTAAACATAATACACGCTGTGTGTAACGCTTGATAGGCACTCTGATCTATTGTCATGATGATGTGATGCGGGTTATCGCCAGATACTTACCCTTGCTAAGCACCTTCATGCTGCTTGGCGGAAACAAGTCAGTCTAAGTACTCTTTATGTCACGTGTCTAGCAGGAGAAGTTTCTCCTGGTAGACACGTTGGCGACCATATGTCGAATGCATGGGAATGCCATGTGTCATCATTTATGAAGAGTAACACATGGATGCAAGTGATTTGTTAAATATACCTGGTGTACGTTTCCAACTGAAACCACATTCTCTGACCTTTTAATTGCAGTAGGTCTGTGCCTCCACAATGTTCTAGTTGTTGACGGCACTTAACGTGCAAGTTCAGCCTATATAATAGGTCACATGGCTTTTCACGTGACCGACTATCCCATTTTGACAGTCTCAGACATGACTTTTTCTGCATCAACGTTACCTGTATTTTCTCTTCCTGTCTACAGGATGGTTTACACACTTGGAGATTATGTAGCAAATAGATTTGAAAGCTTACAACAGGTACATTTATCTAGAGATACGTTGGTCTGTTAGTTCTCCAAATCTACCTCAGGGGGGGTGTGTGGATCACTATGCCCCCCCCCACTCTTGTATCTCGGGGCGACTGTGCTACTGCTAAGTTACTATGCTATGGACACACAAACATACGCTATTACCATAACCATAAGAATAGACACAAAACGAAATAAAATGCATAATAGACACAAAATGAAAACACACAAGTCAGTTTCAATTATATCAATATAATACATGTATTCATGCACAGCACGGCATGATGCAAACACTACTATAATGGAAATCTTGAATTTGCACCTTTTATGCTCCTGGTGCAAATCAACAATGCAATGCAATAACTATAAGCCTTACAGGCTTCTGATGCAAGCAATCTAATAGAAACTTATCCAGTGTATTCATACATATGGCAAGTGTCAGCATTCAGCATTCCTCTCCAATCCACACCAATCTACAGCACACTTCACTCTCTCTCTCTAAGACAATCCCTGTCTGATTTCCCCATCTCTCATGTCAGCCAAAGCTCTGTGTAAGTGTCTGTCCTAATTCCCCATTCACTCAATTAGGCAACACTCCCCTTCTTGCCATGTCTCTTCTCTCCAGATAACTCTGCCAGTCTGGTCACTCGAACTCTGCTCTCATCAGAATGCTTCCCCAATGCTTCCTCTCTCAGAGAGCAGCTCCATCCAAAACTCCCTCGATCTCTGAGTCAGAGAGCATATCCATCTCGAACTCCATCTAGAACTAGAAACTCCCAAAGCCTCACCCCTGGTTATACTGTTCCATGACGTACATACATATCCATGGTTACATGTCTGTCTAAGCTAAAATGCCTCTCTGTCTATCTGTCAGCATTTCTAAATCAGAGCAGTGCCTAAAAGCCTGTGATGCATGTCCAGTTACTGCTTGTTCTGTCATCGTGACATTTGTACATCATATCTATACCTTGGCCTTCTCCTGTCTGCATTACAAAACACCATCCTACCATCTCCCCATATTTCTCTTTTCCTTCCACTGAAATCCCTCTCTTCTGTCTGTCTCTCCATGAGGCAAAGCACTCCCTGCATGTCCCCCACCATCTCTGTCTGTGAACACCAGCCAGGGCCTGATAAGTCAGCCCGCTTCTCTCCACTAAGGCAAAGAGTCATGCTATCTGTCAGCAAAGCAAACTGTTTACGCATTCCTCATACACTGTAACTCAAAACAACTTTTGCAGTCCGTGGCGCTTCTCTGTGTCTCATTCTGGATGGCTTCAAAACCACAGGCCTCATGCTTTATATTCTCGAATGTAGTGCCTAATGCATTCATTCATACCAAGCACTATACTCAATGCTCAATGCATACTCTAAGTGCACATTCATACGTGGTGTCTCTAAATGCATACATAATACATAACAACATATCTTTACATGCTTCTACATGTCTCTACAAATATTACATGTGTCTCTACATGACACTTCAAATATAACAGGCCTCATTCTATAGCAAATACAAATGCATACGAAGTGGCAGAATAATGTGGATAGTCTAATATCTCTACTAATCAGAATGATGGATAACTAAATCCCTAAATGGGTAATGAGTCTGTAACAAAGGGTAGTGATTCTCTAATGATAACAAACCAAGCTTCTCCATACAACATGGTTTCCAAATCCTCTACATTATACAATTGTTTTGCAACTAACAGCATTCCTTTTCCTCATTACCATTATGACAATGCGCATGCCCTATTTGGGTTGTCTTTGACTACTCTTCAACCCATTTCTCCTTAGACACATTCTAACCTTCACTTCTGCTTATATTCTACAGATTCCATTGGTAGATATTCAACACTGGAACTTGCCTTCCAGTGCGTTGGGATACCGACTTGTATTCAGTTTGCATCTGTGCTACACTTGACCATTTCCACATTGACTTGTTACGCTATCTAAATCATAGGTGAGTGGTATAGGTACATTTGTTTTGAACATATTTGCATGTCTAATACTGGACATCTGAACAATGGACTTCCGGGGCTCCTTTTTAGGAACGTCCCACCAAGTGGCTATCAGTATGAAAGACCTTCGATGACACAATTGAGGGAATACCCGATGGGAGCTCCCTCGATGAATTTCTGTGCATATAATCCTTTACCATAGTGGACACTATTCAACATTCAGTGGATGCGAATCTTATGCCCGCCGGATTGCAATTCAGGTACTTCATCCCTTTGCAACATAGGTTGCTGTTAAATCTTTTAATGAAGTTGTAAATCCTATTGAATTTATACAGCATTTTGGGGCACCATCTAAGATGGATTTAGTTTCCTATACACTATAAATTGGGACTAATTCTTGGTATACATAGGGTTGTTCACCATGGTCAATGGTTCAAGGTGTCCCCAGTTGTGTCTCCATAGACAGACTTTCTCAGTTGTTTTAAAACAGGTTAACTCCTCTAAATCTTTTTTCGCATTCCATGAATGTGCTAACTTTAGGATGACTGCACTCTTTGTTTTGTGATACAATTTATGAAGCAATCTGTACAGGTTTCTCTGAGGCTTATTAACATGTTGTGATGATTATCAGGTATATATCAATTTTATAGGTCTTTATTGTATCTATTTCCACAGATATTTGCTTTGCTCCTGATGATGCGGTTCTCACCCTGAAACGTATTGAGCTTCAAAATTTGTAGAATCAAGTTTTTTCCCCGGCATCCACAGGGGATTTATTGTTTCTGTAAAAAACCTCTTCATGTTCGTTTGGTTTATTCATATGAAATTGTAATGTATGACTTGTACTAGTACATTCTGTACATTTGAAACTTTATACTAGTAAAATTTGATATTTTCTATAAAGGTTGTTGACAGTTTTGATGGTATGCAGGGGACGGGAATGTCTCTAGAGTTAGACACTATTCTTGCAAGATTTGGAGAATGCAGTGTTTTCCAGAGCTGCATGTACTAGATGTAATTGTTATGGCTAATTGTCTACTTTCGGTTGAAGTCCAAAAACAGTTTTTTAGAGGAAGTGATAAGAACATGAGCTGCCTGCCAACTGAACACAAGTGATGGATAGTTGGAATGAGGAATTTTGGTTTCAATGCTAATATCTGGTTTTTCTCACTAATTGCCTGCTGTCACTCTATCAGAAGCACCTAGACTGGCCTGTAACATTAATGCAACATAACTAAATTTTTACATCGAGTCTTGTCACGGATGTCACGGTTTGGCCGTGGCACAATTTTTCACGGCCAAATTGACTGTGGTCAATTTGGCCACAAAGCCACTTTTGCTGCAGCCAAATCTGCCCAAATAAAAGAAACACCCCATACACTCACCCACGCACCCCCTACTTACCTTTTCTCCGTCTGCTCATCTTCTAAAACTGCAGCATCAGATCCTTCCCTCCTACGTGGGTCGGATCTTACGTTGTAGGGTCTGCTTTTATTTTTATTTTTTTTCTTCTTCCCGTCCCCTGCCTCCAAACCTCTGGACACCCCTGCAAACCCTGCTCCCCATGTATGGTAGTGATTACCCAAATTGATCGTTTACAAACGATTAAATGGTACTGGCCAAATTCGGCCAGATTTACCATACAATCGTTTGTAAACAATCAATTTGGGTAATACGCTTGTCACACCTTATAAAATGTTGAATAAAAGAAACTCAACCCCCTTCTCATGGTTACAGTTCTGGTGTTAGCAGGGGGCAAAATGGAAAGAAGGCAAGTTACCTGCTGCAGCCGATATACCTCCAATCCCTGGGCTGGAATGGCATTAAAAGATGGCAAAACTACTTTTGAAATTTGTAAACCCTGCTTGGCCATAAACACCTCAGTAGAGTAAAGACAGTCAGAGCTTGTTATTGGAATCTTTGGCAGCTGTGCATTCTCATGGTGGAGCAATGGACAAGGGTGACCCTGAACTTTCATTTGGGGGATGCAACAGCATTCCTCGTAGTTGCACAATACAGGCACCTTTTATAACAAATAACGTGATGCATACTGTTTACATCATTGCTGTTTGTGCAATTGTTCAAAATAACTAACACTCCAAGAGTAAAACTGAGCAATGGATTGTGCGTTCCAGCATATTATTTCCTTTGTGGGTGTGGATTAGGCTATGGGTTTTACCAGCTTGCATTTAAGGTAATTTAAAATGTTTGTTAACTCTGTAGAGTTGGTTGGACTGTACAATAGATAGGAACATTTTGAGATGTTTAGGTATAGATATAGATGTCCTACTTTCGATGAAAGTACTGTTTCACAGTAAAAGATAATTAATGTAAAGATTACTCATA
Source organism: Ambystoma mexicanum (assembly GCF_040938575.1). Classification (NCBI taxonomy): domain Eukaryota; kingdom Metazoa; phylum Chordata; class Amphibia; order Caudata; family Ambystomatidae; genus Ambystoma; species Ambystoma mexicanum. The sequence continues at coordinate 1,154,965,090 of NC_090929.1, forward strand.
AGCATCACAGTTAAGCATTGTGTGACATCATTTGGTTTTGGACAGTTGGTTCTCCTGGCAGGACCAAGCGTGCCGCAGAATGTCATCAAAGACACCTGATAAACCCAGCAGGGATGCCTGCTTGCCTGCCTAGCACTGAGCAGCTTCTGTAAAGATAGCTGAATGGTTATCTTTATGGGAAACCTTTACAGCTATGAAACAGTGTGCACCTTTGGCACACAGTTTTTGTTCTTACCCTTCTATGTCTTTAGGTATCCTTTCACAGGTTTCTTGATGCACTTGCGCATTTAGATTTACTCTTCGCCATTTTCACTTCTCAGATCTATTTCATGCTTGCACCATTTGGGCAGCCAATGGCCTCTGAAATGTGGGGCCGGAGAGGAAATGAGTGCTTGCGTCTGAACATCATTTTAGTGCCACGTGTGGGAACTCTGTGCTTGATTTAAGCATAGGCATGCATTTATTATTGTAAAACGATGCATCGTTTTTAAAATTCACTTTTCTGAAGGGAAAGCACTCATTTTTGCAAAGGTTTAAAAACATGTGTTTTTGAACATAAAAGTGATTGCTTAACACAGTGTATGTGTGTATGGATTAGAAGGAACTCCAAAGGTAATGTGGAGTGGCGCCAATAAAACCAATGAGGTTGTGGCAGTTTAATGAGCATATTAATGAGCATTTTGGGATGATAAGTATAACTAAAGAGCTTTATATCAGTCATATATGTCTCTGAGAGTTGTATGACTGAATCACTAAATACCTAAATCATGCTGGGTTTGGTATGCATTTTCTTTTTTTAAACAAAGGTCACGCTAACAATAAAGCTTTTGCAAATATCAAGCATACATTTCAAGTTTGGCGATTATAGACTTTAGCTATCAGAGTGGAATGACTGCTAACAGCTCAAACTTGCTTGCAGTGTTGTGGATCAGCTCAGACTTATTTAAAAAAAAAAATGACAAACAGTTAATTGAAAATAAAGTGCAATACAATGTTGCTCCTCTGTCAATCTGCTGCTGTAGGCCTTGTTGTAAATATTTCTATGAGTGGGAATACACATTGTGTGGGAAGCAGGGAAAGCTACTTTCAGGGGATTGATAATGACTGAAGGTGCTACAACAAAGAGGGAATGGACACAATTAGATGACAAATGAAAAGGAAAAAATCAGAGCGCTAGAGGCTAAGATTCAATGACGTGTTGAAAAAAAGTAACAATTTAAAGAAGATATATCTATGCTAAGCTCTGCTACTATAAACCATTCCTTTATGAAAAAGGAGATAAAGCCAATGCCATGTTGGCAAATAGGTTAAGAATGCAACATGAAGAGAGGAAGGTCCACGAGATTGAAGACAAAGAAGGTATATTAAGGGAAAACCCAAAAGAGGTAGGGTTGGGAGATGTTAATGTGAACTGTGTAAAGGGGTGGAGGAGGCAGGTGGTAGTGCAAGGGCGGCCTTCCTGAATGCACAGGAGAAACCAAAATTGACATCCGAGGATCAAATGACCATGGAAACTCCCATTCAGCTAGCGGATGTGATTAGTGCAATATGGTAGAAAGTTGGGAACGACTCAGAGAGTGATGGGTTTATTGCAGGCTTTTACAAAAGATATGCTAATATCTTTGCACCCTTTTTCCAGAAACTGTTTAACTCGGAGGGGGCGGCTGTGCCTGACTCATTTCTACAATCAAGCGTGATTGTACTCCATAAGAACGGTCGTAATAGACAGGTTTGTGGTTCCTATACAACCATTTCACTGTTGCACTATGATGCAAACCTTTTCAACAGTGTCCTGGCAACCAGGCTGAGTTGTTTATTGCCCAATGTATTCCATACAGACTAGGCGGGCTTCATTAAGGAGTGATAGGGTGCTGCCATTATCCAAAAGACATTGGATCTATTGGCATCTGTAAAGGTAATGATGATGGTTCCGTACTCCTATCCCTAAGTGTTGGACAGATTGTGTTGGAGCTTTCTATTTGCTACAATGGAAAAGATGGGTTTGGGGCAGAAATGTTTGAGGGGCGTTGAAGGTTGTCTACGAGAGACCAAAGGCGGTAGTCTCAGTAAATGGGGTAGCTTCTGAGCCTTTCAACGTTGGAAACGGAAAACGACAGGGATGTACTTTCTCCCCATGATTGTTTGCTCTATTTGTAGAACCGCTGGTTATTGCTATCAGAAATGAGAATGGGATAAAAGGATTAGTCACGGGAGGTAAAGAATATAAACTGGCCATGTTTGCAGATGATATTTTAATGTATATAATGAACCCGAAAGAGTTGTTGCGAAAGCTAGAAGAAGCGTTTGACACTTATGGGAGTCTAAAAGGATTTAAAGTCAACTTGCAAAAATCATAGGCCCTAGTTTTAGGGGGTTCTGAAAAGTTTGTGACCCGCTGACTACGTTGCAATGGTGAATAAATGATGATAGCATCCACTACCTATGGGTAAATATTACTAAAAACCTCTCTGACTTATATGGAGCTAACTACCCTTCCTTATGGTCACATATTTTGAGCGACATGAAATGGTGGGACCCGTTAACACTATCATGGGGCGGAAGGTTAACCCCATTGCGATGTATCTGCTACCACGATTGTTATTTTTATTTCAGATGTTACTGGTGGAGATTCCTCCCCTGTTCTTTGACAATGCTAGGAGAGCTCTGATGAAATTTCTATGACAGGGGAAGAGGGCAAGGGTGGTTTAAAACACCCTGACGCAAGGGCAAGAGGAAGGATGTGTGGGCCTCACACATCTGGAAAGCTATTATAGAGTGGCGCAACTCAGGGTGTTAGTTGACCACTTTAGAGTCAATACAAACAAACAATGGGTGTCCTTGGAGAATGTTCTGCTTTCACAGGTCACGAAAGGGGAATGGTTATGGGTACCAGGGACTATGATTCCTGAAGAGAGTGTCCATGGGATGAGACCCCTCCCCCCCATGACCATGACAGCCTGAAGAGTCAAAAATGCATAAAGTAACTCACTTTTCGGACAGCCCCCTAGAGGACCAGTGACTGACACATAAACAGAGAAATATTCTCTCAGACAGCCATTCAAACCTTATCCACTGAATGTCTTTTTGGATACAGGTGCTTCAACAGTGGTCATGAATCCAAATGCCTCAATGGATGGCGTTGACTAATGTCAAAGAAACCACTGTGCAGACGCCATTAGAGACACCACGACATAGGCACATTAGTCATGAAGTACACTTGCAACCATGCACAATGCTTCACAAATAACATGCCTACACTGTTCTGTAGATAGAGGATATATACATATACATACTGTCGAAAGCTTTTATTATTTTTCTCATTAGCCAAGTGTAGAAATGCTGAACGCAAGGCAACAAAGAGATGCATAGCAAGCTTGCAGATACTTATGGCAACTAAACCTATGGATCTACAGGATCACATAAGGAGCCTGGCAGGACCAAATATGACTAAGCTATAGGAAACATAGCACGATATAGGCGTGCAGAAATCATAATATAAGTATAACGAGGATCACATAAGGCCACAAGTCGCAGGCCGAGAGACGAGGGAAAGCAGAAACAGGCTGCACAGAGCAAGAAGGCCAGGGCTCACAGCCAAGGTCAGAGACGAGCAGCACATTCCAAACCTAAAACAACAAGGTGCCATCTGCAGAAAAACAGAATAAATCTTCATACATTGCAGACCAAAAGAGCTCGATTTTGTGGTCCCCAACCACCTGATGCGGCCGAGATAGACAATGGGCATTCACCCACGGTGAGAAGATGAACACTTCTCAGCAACACAGACATGAAGTGAAACATGAACAAGTTAATAATGTTGCAACATGGAGAGTACTCTCACAGGCAAAAGTGGTACTGTTAACAGATACATCGGGTACACATAGTGATTCTCATCACCTTGACGAGGTGCACAGAGCGCTGAGAACAGAGCTGGCTCTCAGTCCTGGGGAGACCACTTCCAGCCAATTAGGGGACAGAACTCCAGGTGTGGATGGCAGAGGGCAGGCCAATGGTAATCCTGTGACCCTGCAACAATTTAACATATCGTTTCTTGGGGAAGGGGCAGGCTGGCCACCTGATATGAGAAGACCAATCAATTCAGATCTATAGGGGCAATCCATACTTTTTACCACTCTGATCACTCAACCAGAAAGTGTGATAGGTTTTTCAGCGATGGGCCCATGTTGTGACAACATTTAGCCACAAAAAGGGTTGACACAGGTTTGGGAGCGGTGACTCTGGAGATTTTCTAATGTCCTGTATGATCTCTGTCGGTTTTTGTAATAAACAACAGTTCTAACTCGCCTTTGGCTGAGTCCTCCATTTGTTCAGGGAAGGGTTGTTGGGCCCTTGGGAGCTGAATGGGTAAGCTCGTAGTAGCCCCAGACCTCTGGCATACCAGACCTCACCAACAAGTTGGTAGCAGAGGGATGGTTTACTACGCCTGTTCAGCATAAGCTGCCTCTTTCACCGCAGTGCCTGAAGGGCTGTGGGGCACCTCACAGAAAGCGAGCCAGATGGGGTGTGCACCCCAGTGCAAAGGCCATCAGCAGCCTGCTTGGAAATATCCTGCCTGAGGTTAATCAGTAGTCCTGCAGACCAGAATGGTGGAGTGGCAGCTTTGGGGGAACCAGTATCTGAACACTGTCAGTGAATCATGGAGTCTATTTATTGACCCAGGGACATGGCAACTAAAGGGAGTGGGAAAGTAATGGTGGGTGTGGGTGTGGTAATGAGTATTGTTGAGTACCTTTTGAGTATTGTTGAGTATTGTCCAGTAGTGTTGAGTATTGTGAAGCATAGTGTCATGATGCCTGCCTCCAAGGAGCCAGGTCCGACCCTGCGACCCCAGAGGCAGGCATCATTTCCCCCAGGAGAGAACCAGCGGGCCCAAGCTGGGGCCCTTTGGACGCAGTCCTGGCGCCTTAGGTGCCAGGCTCATGTTGGACCTCTGTCCTGGCGCCTTAGGCGCCAGGCTCATAAAGCTAGACATGTGTTCAAGTGTTTTCATGTGCACTTACCTGATGCAGACCATGCTGCCACATCCAGGCCCTCTTGAGGCCTCGATGGAACTACTTTACCTGTGGGACTACTTTCCACCCGGGTGTGGTCGGGGAAGGATACATACCTGATCGGAGGAAGGATACACACTTGGGACTTCTTCCAAAGCTATTTAAACCACACCCGATCAGCAACTCACGCTTCGCGTTGTTCTGCTCCTCGCAGCTGGACGCTCACCGTGTCAGCTCCTGCATCTGGACTTCAGCCACGCCTGTCAGCATCCTGGGTCACCTGCAAAGGGAGACAAGAGACCTTACCAGCTAAATCTGCACCACGGAGACATCACCGACGATCCTGAAAGGGAAGACATTATTTTTAAAAGCATTTCGTTACGATCGCTGCAGCGCTGCATTTCACTCACCTTTCCTGGGTTCCTCCATCTTCAGCAGCGATCATCCGGATACACAGCCACTTCCCAGAGACTAGAGAAAAAGACAAGAATAAGAGGTGAGAGAAGGAATGGAATAAGACTTACCTCATTTCATTTTGGGTCTTGCCGCTTCCAGGCATTTTCCGGACCCCGGCCCCTATGGGGAAAAAAAGACATTGAATGAGCGTATGCAAAGTCAGTTCCCGAGCGCTCATCCAGAACTAACCTGCCATTTACTGGAACTGGAACTGCACGTTTCACTCCGGGTCAGTGCCATATCTCCGGCATTCCGAACCCCGGCCCCTAAGGGGAAAAAAGACATAAACATTAACGCTTGCTGCAAAAAGACAATGAACATTATTATTAAGCTTGGACTTTTGAACTTGCAACAGAACTTTTACTGAGCCTTACCTGAATAGTCAAGCTTACCTGAACTCCCATCAATCCTCAATCCAGTGAAGTAACTGGGTTTCAACGCGCCCCTGCATCAGAAGCAGGATGGAGAGCTCACGCACAGGGGAATATTCCTGCGAGCCGGAGAAGCCAGAGTAGAGGGCCCTTCTTGTCCATCTTCAGAGTCCTGCGCTTCACCATTGAAGAAGCATCAGCACTCGAAGCCAGACCTGCGCCTCCGTGGGAATCAGGTGAGCGTTACACATAGTATGGAAAGGAGCAGAGGTAGATGTCATTTCTGTGGTTAGGGCACATTCGTGTAAACAAACAATAGGTGTGCCCCAGTGTGCAGGCGTGGGCGGGGGCAATATAAACATTAAATACAAGGAACCTCAGAAAGGAACCCACACACCAGACAGTCCTAAATTCTGTCAATGATTTTATGGTTGAATCTCCATCCTATTTATAAGGCATATGCTTTCAAGGAAAGTCACAGGAACAACAGAGCCAAAGAAAAAAACCTAAGGAGTACATGAAAATAGATTTATTATACAAAGAAACATATTCTTTAACGTATTTCAAAAATGTTTTTTACAAGTTTTTAAAAAAAACAACATAACAAAAGATGAGAAGTAGACAACAAAGCATATGTACACTATGATTTCAACAAATAATTGGAATAGAAAATAATGCAATAAGACAATTAGTAAAAAGAACAGAGAAAACCACAAAAAGGCAGTTGTGCCTGTTGGGTTTTAACCAGGGTGTGTAAAAAATTACCCTAGTTAGTACAGAATTGAATTATTCATAATCAACTAATGACATGTAGTTGTTTGCCATATCATTGCCTACCAACGTGTATGAGAAATCATGGAGTAGTTCCCGAGGGTGCTTCCAACAGGGAGCGGGACCCAGCAACGGGAAAAACACGTTTCGGCGGGCCTAAATAGGTTGGTGTGGTAGAAGCCTTCCTCAGGGCAGAGTTGATGTAGTCTAGAAGTGAATCCCCTATGAATCTATAAAGGACAGGGGAATGTCGTGCGGCTGCTGTCCCGGGGTGTCGGGACTCTGGTACTGCTGGTGTAGGTTGCTGAGCTTCTGCTTGCTCTGTCAGTCAAACACTGGGAACACGGTAACATATACCGGTCGTTGCTCAGTAGGTTGCAGGAAACATGTACGCCGCAGGTCAGTTCCAGGAGGACTGATGTGGCGTGAAAACGATGTGGCAGCACAATTGTAGCTCATCACGTAACCTAGCTGGGCTTTGTTCCTGGTTGCGTGCCTGACCAGCAGCCTCCGCCGTAGATGTCAGGAGCATTGCAAATTAAACTCCCATCAGCGGGGGTGGAGCTCCTTTCGCTCGCGCCGGTAGATGGGTTTCCCCGGCCGTGGCGGCTCCATTTAAGGTGACAGTTGTTCTTTTGTGCAGATTTAAACGGAGTTGCACAGAGGTTTAACAAAGTTCACTAATTCACAAGTGGGGCTCTCTGCTCTACACTCAAGCCGAACACTTGGCCAAACACTCCGTAGGGCACATTCGGTCTTGAGGGAAAAGGGAAAAGGTTCTGGTGAATAACCTAGACTATTGACTTAAGGGCACTGATAACAGAAGTTATGTGAATATTGGATTTCCTGTGGATTGGGCATTTTAGCTCAGGTCATGGATGATGGTATCCATGTGTAAAGGCTTAGCAAAGGGAGCTGGCCTAGATTGCGGAAGGTGTTTGTCTGGTGAAGTCTCGAGGAGGTGTTTTATCTGCAAGGGGATGCTGTAGATACAGATTGAACATAAAAAAATTGGTATCTCCTGTTAGGAGGCAGGAAGACATCTGTGGGTTCATGTTGGGGTTGTGTAAATGTTTGTGTAATGGGACATTAGCATTGTGAGCATTGAAAATGATCTCTAGCACTCCCTTGTTTAGTGAAGTCACCCATTAGGTCAGTGCATAGGACTCGAGGAGCATGAGGAGCTGTAGAAGTTGGTGTTTATAAACTTAAAATTGACAGAGGAGGCTGTTCAGTGGTGGTGCATGGAAGGCGCATGCGCAAGATTGGTGGGGATGTCTGAGAAGGCGTAGAGTTGCAGAAGGGCGGTGCGCTGAGCATGCCTGAGCCGTGCGCTGAGCATGCCTGACAGGTTGTTTGGTAGCCAGAGAGGCTCCAGAAGAATTGTTGAGAACTAGTATTTGTGATATTCACACATCTGGCCTGAAAATATGTATTGTGCGTTTGTAATAAAGGAGTGTCGAAAGCCTCGGCTTGAGCTCAAGTCAGTATAAAAGCAATGTATCAAGGGAAGTGCAAAGGAGACATGCCCCTACAGCACCTATGTAAGACCCTTATTTGATAAAACAACAAGATTTGTAAATATAGTGCGGAATTGATGAAAAGCACAGAGGGTAAATTGATGAAGCCATGGCCACAATGCAGAAGTTTCTCCAAAAATATGCCTCAACCACTACGGAAATTCTTTGAGTTAATAAATTGTAGCTTCTATATCTATAGTAGACTATTGCTTACTACATATCCCTGTACTCATTTGAAACCTTGACCAGTTATGTCAGGTCTAAGTCCTGAAGAAAGCAGATATCAACATCCATCCTGCTGAAACCAGTCGACTATACATGGAGGTTCAGGGTGATGACCTGAACCCCCCGAGACGGGCATATTTTTGACAAGCTCAGTAAAACTACATCACTCTATTTAACAGACTGAGGGCCTCATTACACGGTAGGCGGTAACCATGGCGCTATTAGCGCCATGGTTGCCGCCGGTATTTTACCGTGTCTGCCTTGGTTGATGGCGGAATTACCGCCCTACTCCAAGGTTAGCGGGGGCGGTAATTCCCCGTTCACCAAGGCCCTTGTCCATTCCCATTTTTGCCCCCATAGGGCTTAATGGGAATTGGGAAGGCGCTAATTACGGTACCGCAAATTGCGGTACCGTAATTAGCACCAAGGTCCCTTTGCGGGTTCATTTTTTAACGCCTGCTAAATGCAGGCGTTAAAGTACCAACCCGCAAAGGGACCTCGTAATTAGGCGGTAAGGGTTAACTGTCACCGGTAGCATTACCGGTGACCGTTAACCCTTACCGCCTTCCGTATAATGAGGCCCTAACTCTTTAAAAATGTGTTCTGGAAAGAAGTTCACACAAAGAAGAAAAAAGGGAAAACACTTTTTTGATTTTTAAATACATTTTTACATTTTATAAGACATATGATGAGGAAGTAATACAAAGTATATCTGACTTCCTACAGTGTGCACTTGTTTTTAGATGTTAGTAAAAGTAGTGAGAGAGGGAAGGGTCAGTCTCTTTTCTATCCCCTAACCTAGACAGGCGTTACACCAGCACTGGCTAGGGAGACAGCATCCAATTGAGGGATAGTTAGTCTCTTTTGTACAGGGATATGTAGTAAGCAATAGGCTACCAATAGATGTGGAAAGCTACAATTAATTAACTCAAAGCATTTCTGTCTGTTTTGTGTGAAAAAGATACATGAACTCAGGTAGAATTAGCTTGCCCTTAGACTTTTGTGGTAACAACAACCACTACAGACACACATACACAAGACACCTATAAGGGGAAGAAGTTGAGCAATCATATGGTGATATTTGAGCTCTGAAAAATGTTCCAGGATGACCAGGGGGAAGTAGCGAGGTGTCATTGGATGCTGAGCCAGAAGGAGACACCAGGGGCGGCACCCTCAGCCCTCGCTCGCCCACCTTCTCCTGAGAATGAGAAAGAAGGAGCTGCAGCCAAAGCATAGGGGTTAGACCCTATACTGGAGCTAAAGGCAGCAGAGGGATACACAAAGCCAATATTTCAACCTCCACCAGATACTTCTGAAATTGGTTGGGAAGGCAATGGAAGAATCAGCTGGGCCGATTAAAGACATGGAGTTTCATAAGGGGAGCAGCAAAGAAGTTGAAAGAAAGAAGATGGAAGAAGAGGAGGGAAGCGAGGGAGCACGTAGAGACAAACAAAGAAAAGAAAGAGCGAGAGCAGCAAGAGAGGAGGAGTAGGGAGCTTGATAAGTCCGAGAGGCAAAGGGAAGAAGACCAGAAGGAAAAGCAAGATTTAGTGAAGAGGGAACAGAGAAAGTCAGAAATAGAGCAACACTTAAGACAGCGCAAACGCAAGGAGGACGAGGAGCGCGAAATAAGAGACATAAGGACAAAGTGGGTAATGGGCACGGGAGATGACAAAGTAGAAGGAAGTAGGCAAACGGAGCCAAACAGCAGTACCGCGCAGGACAGGACTGCCACTCCATCGGACAGGACCGACATGGGGTCCTTCAGGAGAAGGGGTAGCAGGGACATGATTGACTTTAAAGAGAAGCCCAGCAAAGATACAACCTCTGAGTTTCGCTGATTTTGCCAGTGACATGAACACTGACTCAGACGGGGATGCAAAGGGAATTGAGGACGAGGATGACCCAAGCACTGATCGACGGGGAAAAGCGCTGATAAAAGCGTGACATGGGAAGTAGGAAAAGACACAGGAAGATTTAGGGGTGACAAGGACAGTCAATCACAACAGTCCAGAGACGCATCACACAGCATCACACAGCATAGACGACCTGATCCCATATGCAAAGGCTTAGAGATCTTCAATGGTGAAGGAAGGGGGAGCTGGCAAAGGCATGTACTGACATTAAAGAGCTTTGGTGCCTTGAAATGCGAGAACCATGTTTGCCAGAGCAGGTGCTCACAATAGACTAATGTTGGAGAATGCAAGGGAAAAGCATGAGGAAAAAAGCAGGTGGAGGAGACATTAGTACAGAAGAAACTATCTAATTATGCCATGGAAGGGGCAGTATTGATGAGCACAGGAGGACAAGGGGCACCACAGATGCAGTATGCACCACCACCCATGGGAGGCAGATTCGTGGGATGGGGATGCGCAGCATGGGTTTAGATGCAGCAGAACCACAGAGGCTCCCTGGGGATGGAAGGTTGAGGATATGGACAACAAAAGCAGCAGGGCCCAGGGGGATTTTCAGGGGATTCCAAAGGCAGGGGAGGGAGCCACCTGAGTGCTGGGTGTGTGAGTAGATAGGGCATATCTCTAGGGTGTGCAGAAGCAGGGGAGGAGTGTAACAGAATGGTGTAATGCAATACCAGCCAGTAAATCAAGGGGAGCAGAACAAATGTTATGCCCAGGACCAGACACCACAACAAGGACAGACACTGAATGCATAACCACAGACACACCAGCCCATGACACAGGCACCACAAATGCAAGCACATATGCAGCAGTATTCACAGGCACCACAGATACCAAGGATGCAGGGTAACACACAACACACTTACACGGCACAGCAAATACTGCAGATGCAGAACAGCACACAGCCAAACGACTGGACAATGGTATGCACAGATTCCATGATGACTCCCATTAGGAGATTGGGGGGTCACTGTAGTGGGGGGCAACCCTTTCCTGGGGAACGGGATGTCCTTATACCCTCAACAGGACAGCCTATAGATGAACTCGATATGTTCTATCCTATCCATTACACCCAACCCTGCGGATGATCCACGTATAGGGGTGACGATAGGTGACGAGACTTTGTCCTTTCGTGTAGACACAGGGGCGACTAAATCCTGCATCCGGGAAGGGAAATATATCATGTCAGGCAATGCCATGAATGCTCAAGGATTCTCTGGGGCAATAGAAGTGGTTCCTTTTACAGAGAATATTGCACTTTCTATAGGGGAACATGATCTATCCTTGCCTCGACAGACACCTGTAAATATACTGGGGAGAGACATCATGAGTAGACTTAACATGACCATTTCATTCACCATCAAGGGAATAGTGTGCTCCACAACAGGGATACACCTTCTAAATGTGAGTGAAATCAGTGAAGCTTATTGTGGATGAAGGGTACAGAGTGGGGTGCCAGTGGACAAGGAGCTGTTCTAACATGGGACTGAAATTATAATAGCCTGGCTTCCAGGGATTCAGTGGAAAATGTGGTGCCTTCCAAACAATTACTTATTCAGGCCAGAGATACCATTAGACCAGAAGGAAGGGACAATAGCGCCGCTAGAATTACAGACAGTGATTGTGGGGGATGACTGAATGCAGTGCATGGGCAGATGGCACAGGGGGACCATGGCGAGCAGTGATCGCCATAGCAGAAGGATACAGGTTGACTACAGTCACAGACAAAGAACAATTCAGAGACAACATCATAATGAGCATGACATATTGGGTGAAAATATATTACAGAGAGGTACCACAGAAAGCACTGCCTACCTTTCTTAAGGAGGGCTTGGCAAAGGTCCCCAGCATTTCATGAGCCACAAGTCCCTACGATGTGGGTCTTCTGAAGGGGATAGGAGCAGTAAAGATAAAACAAAAGCCAGGAGCCATTCTACTACGAGTTAAACAATACCCACTTTCAAGAGAAGCAGACAAAGGTATCTATGAGACCATTGCAGCACTAGTGAAGCAGGGCATCCTAGTGCCATCAGAATCACCATGCAACACGGCTGTGTACCCTGTCAAAAAGGCAACAGGAGGGTCACGGCATTGTAACAGGACTTGCACCCTCTTAACCATATTGTAGAAGCAGAATATCCTTTAGTTGCCAGTCCGGTGACAATTCTATGCAGCATCCCCACAGAAGCTGCCTACTTCACGGTCATAGTTTTGAAGAATGCATTCTTCTCTATACCATTACGCCCCGACTCACAAGACTTAACTTCATTTCTATATAGAAACATAGAAGACTTCCTAAAGGGTACAGCGATTCACCTTCCATATTCAGTAGGGTCCTCCAAATGGACCTAGGTAACCTACAGATGGAAAGCATGGTTATATAGTATGTAGATGACATATTGATCTGCAGCAAACCAAAAGAACAGTGTAGAAATGACTCAGTACATATGCTGACAGTACTTGCAGAAAAGGGATACAAGGTGGACAAGGCCACATTACAATATTGCCAGACTGAAGTGTTATATTTTGGACAGATGATATCCTAAAATGGCCAACGAGGGACGCCAGAAAGGGCTGAGGCAATACGCAGGACAGCAAAACCCACAACAGTAAGGGAAATGCAGCAGTTCTTGGGGCTATGCAATTACTGCAGGGCATGGGTATTTGAGTACAGCACTTAGACTAGGTCCTTATTAAGTACACTGAAGAAAGCACAGAAAGGGGAGAAGACAGTACGGTGGACAACAGAAATGACTGAGACATTTAACGAGCTGAAGGAAGCAATAGGCACAGCTCTAGTGTTAGGGATCCCAGACTATCAAAAGAAATTCTTTTTGTTCTTACACTCCAACAGAGTAGTGATGACTGCAGTACTGGCACGGAAGGCCAGCTTGGGGCACAAGCCACTAGCTTATTACAGCGGGAAATTAGACCCAGTAATGAGAGGACACTATCTACGTGACCAAGCATTGACTGCAGCTGTATTCGCAGTGGACAAATCAGCGAGTATTACTATGGGATGCAGCACCACTCTCTACGTGGAGAATGCTCTCTTTGCAATACTGGAAAGACCAAAAAGCACACTGACAAAACAGAAGGCATTACTATCTAACCCAACTCTCAAAATAGTGAGATGCAGACTTGTCAACACTGCAACATTTCTCACCGACGTCTTAGAGAAGGGTGACTATGCACATGACTGCACAGCGAACCTAGAAGAATTCAGTGACACTCGCAAAGTAGAGGAGGACAAGATGTGCTTTATATTGACAGGTCTTCGACAGTTGACCAGACGACAGGGGAGAGACATACTGGGACAGCAGTCGTGAGACTGAGAGAGGACGGGACAAGTGAGGTAGTGACAAGCGCACCTCTGCCATCACACTATTCAGCACAAGCAGCAGAATTAGTGCCCTTAATATTGGCATTGGAGCACAGCAGGGAGAAGGAAGTGGGGATTTATTCAGATTCATCCTACGTGACATCCACAGTGCATTCTAGGATGTCACGTTGGATGAGGAGGGCTTCAGACGTGCTGATGGGTCACTGATGCAGCACACGCTCCTTTTGGGCAGATTGGTAGATGCCATAGATTTCCCAGAGTGAATAGCAATCATGAAATGCTAAGCACACACAAAAGGGAGGAACCTTTTTCCAGGGGTAACAAAGCAGCAGATAGGGCTGCCTACTTTGGTGAAATTATTTAAATGGAGGCTTCGTCACAAGCGTGGGATTATGCAAGAACTATGATACTAAAAGAGGGATACAACATATTACCAATGCCACAAATTATGGAGCTGCATGGAAGCTGTACCCAGGGCGTAAAAGTAACTGTGTCTGTGGTGGGGATGTACATTGTTTCCAACAGTTGCCCTATGGTGGCAAATCAACACAGGGAAGGTGGTTATGCTGCTTGCATTATTGGACGCAGCACTGACACAACTACATCATGCAACCAATACAGGGAAGGAGATGCTTGCCGCTCATATTGGAGAAACACGGTTCTGTCCTAACTTGGTGGAACACGTGGACCAAATTCATGACTAATTGTTTGGTGTTGAAACAATATACTGCAGGTCATACATTAAGAGCAGTGGGAGGAGCCATACCTCGCTCAGTGGTGGGTCCATTCCAACACCTACATGTCGACATGATCCAAGTCTGCCAAGGGTACTGCTACATGATATTGGCCATGTGTCAATTTTCCCGTTGGATCGAGCTGGTCCTTGTTCTCATCCTGACGCCCTTGGGGCAGCAAAATGTCTGGTCTGGGAGGTATTCCCATGATGGGGCGTGTGTGAGGTTCTGCGGTCTGACAATGGCCCTCACTTCACCAATGAGATTTTCCAGCAGATCACAACCTTCCTGGGAATTTAACACAAACTCTCCTGTGCCTATCACCCACACGCAAATGGGGCGTGTGAATGTCTCAACAGCTTGCTTAAAGAAGCTATAGCCAAAACTAAAAAGAGTTTAAACAACGGTTGGCTGCATTACCTACCTCTAGCCCTGTTCGAACTGAGCAATAAGCCCAGGTCCGACCACCATTTAACCCTGTGCAAGGTAGCGACAGGACGGTGCATGCAACTTCCCCAGGCTCCTCCCACTAGGGCAATAAGTGATGCTGAGAGTGTAGCAAATGTATTGGGACAGGAAATGTATGAGTATACGATTTTCTTCATTGCTAGCACCTCTTTTATTTCTTGCCAGCTGAAAAGACACCAGGAGAGGCCTGAAGCCAGAGAAGAAAGCGACAGTGTCGAAAGCCAAGAGGACTTACTGAAGCAGCCACCTGTATACCCAGAAGACCAGGTTCTCCTGCAGAATTGTTCCCGCAGGTAGGATGCGCCCAGGTTTATGGGACCCCACAAAATTGAAGCAGTAACTAAGAGAGCTGTAAAACTGATTGGAAAGAATGTTTGGAATCACTTAGGCGACATAAAGCCCTACAAAGGAGTGGCCTCACCTGGCACATCGACAGGGCTAATGATCCCCAGCAAGAAAAACAAAGGACTAATTCAGAATCAGCACTGCCGAGCAGAGGTCACCCAATGGTTACTCGTTCAGGGGCAGCAGAGTTAGTGCAAGGACTTCCAGAGTGAGGGTACACTGTCTGTTTGTTACTTTTATTTCCACACCTATTCATTGTGAAAGTGCAACTGTTTTTATTGTATTTGTTCCATGCTTTCTATTGATCCCCAACTGACTCATTTGAAGGCCATTTTTTCCAATTTACTAGAAGATCCAACAGGTCCCAAGCATGCTATCCTAATGTGCATTTCCATGTCTTCATAGCATACACGGCCCAAGTTTACCCACAACTAGGAAAAGAAAAACCCATCTGTCCTTGCAGTCCTCAGAGAACCTAGAATTAAGGCTGTGTAGGAACAACTATTCAATTTTGCCATGACAGACTACATGGTTTACGGGGCTTGAACTATTATAATACTAATACAGTAATGCTCATTTTTGCGCATTTCAGGCGGGCAGCTGATATTTTCAAGCAGCATCAGGATCCAAGCAGCATAGGTAATGGAAGGGGTTATTAAAAACATTTTCACCTTGTTGTGTCTCTTATTTCCAAGTGGTGTTTTTGCTTTTCTTTTTTGGTGAATATCCCTTGTATCTAGTGCTGCCGCTTTATCCTCTACTAACATTACCCTAACTTCAGCAGGTGGTATGACCATGCCAGGTGGACAGGGGAGCACTGTAAGCACAGTTAGGAGGGGTAAGCGCAGTGATGACACAGACAGGGAGGGGTGGACCTATATCTCACTGACACTGCTCGAGTGTCTAACAATATGTGGTATGACCTAAGTAGGTAAAGAAAGAAACCACTGGGGAGAGCTGCTATGTCTGCTCACTAATCCCCTACACCATGAGTGCCTCCAAAATGTTTATAGCAACTGAAATACCAGTAGCAAGAGCACAATGCCTCATGGTTACAAACCGAGGAAGATTTCAAGGGAAAACGCAACATTGAAATGGATATCAAAGGCAACGTTTGCCTATGAACACAGTTATTTAAAGACACTTGAAATGATGAACAATTACTGGCAATTAGACCAAGCTATACAATACATAACTGATGGCCCACAGAAAGGAGAAACTAAAACAATAACACTGAAAGAATTTCTATGCCCGAAGAGGGGGGGGTCAAGGAAATAGGAGGAGAACTAGGATGCTGGGAAAGACCACAGATGCTTGTGTATGACCAAGTATACACAGCAGAAGGATGAAAAGAGGAAGTAGTAGGAAGCAAGGCACACACCCTAGTTCAAGCACCAGTAAACACAGTACAAGGAGAAAAGGAGAAGTGCCTGAAAGAATGGGATTCAAGCACCAAGTTGCTCACCGGGGTAGACAATGAAGATGGACCAATGCCCATAATACCACTGAAGAAACCAGCATTATGTTACCAGAATGACATTGCAGTAAAGGGTGGAGATAACACAGAGTGTAGGTACACAGAAAAGCACCCAGCAATGAAGGTTGGCACAACAGTATTAATGGACCACTATTTGGCATGTGGATCCAAGGAATCCTAGAAGCAGCCACCCAACTGGGGAAGAGTTTGCTCATTAGTGCACATCAATATGCCAGCACTGGTAGTGCCACAGAAGGACGTGAAGATCGACGACGGCCCTAAAATGGATAACAACAAGAGAAAGAAGAGATTGATAGAAATGGAAGAAAAGGGAAGAAGGAAATCGTCTGTAAAAAGTGAGTAGAGTGAAAAGAGACAACTTTTTCTAATCAGAATCAGAAGCATCACTAATCGATGTACCACATGAGTATCAGTTGTTCAACAGTACTGAGATGTTTTTGCGTCAGTAGTTCCAGCTGGCCAGATGTACACAAACATGAAATGGTTGCAGTTAACCAGATGGGAGCTGATGCAGACAGTAAACTCTACATTGAATGTCTTCAATGCGATAAAAGAAGAACTCCGAGCAGTAAGGGTAATGGCACTCCAAAACAGATATGTTCTAGATCTTCTCACAGCAATGGAAGGAGGAATTTGCACCAAGATATGGAGTTCCTGTTGCACGTTCATGCCTACAAACGATGGAGAGAACACCACACTGAAGCAGTGACAAGATTATCAAAGATGCACTCCACAATGGAGGAAGAAGCCAAAGGGACAGGAAAGGACCAGAGCTTGTTGTCATACATATGGTCATGGATGTCAATATGGCTAGCAGATGGACTGAAAGTGTTAGTCGGAGCACTAATATTAGTACTAGCGGGACTGTGTGTGCGGTTAAGATCTGCATTACACAATGCCGCACAACTACTGAGAAGACAATGGGAATGAAAGTGTTAGTGGATGTCAACAAGGGAGAAGAAAAAGACAAGATACAAGATAGTAGAAGAAAGAAATAACCTGAGAGCAAGGATAAAGGAATGCCCACTGTCCCCGAATGAGATGATAACATTCGACAACCCATTTGACAATAACAGATACTGGGTGAAATTGGTATGTTGCAAACCAGAAGGAGATTGCAGTTATATGACCTGGAGTTTCAATGACCATGCAAATTACTATGGCCATCTTGGAGGAGTAATGAAGATATGGTTACCAAAAACAAGAGTGACAAAGTAGGGAGGTTTGGCGACATGTCGACCAGAGGGGGTCCGAAGAGAGAGTCCCTGGAATGCTCCTACTCATCCCCATGATCATGACAGCCGGAAGATTAAAAAATGCACAAAGTCACTCACTATTCGGACAGCCCCCAGGAGGAGCAGTGACTGACACACATGCAGAGAAATATTCTCTCAGACAGCCGTTCAAACCTTATCCAGTGAATGTCTTTATGGATACATGTGCCTCAACAGTGGTCATGAGTCCAAATGTCTCGATGTATGACATTGACTAATGCCAAAGAAACCACTGTGTTTACGTTATTAGTACAACCAAAAAACCTTCCAGCCATCACTTCTTTTGTTTTACTTAGTCACCCCGAGTGGGACAGGTATGCCCAGACATGGGTCCTGTGCCTGCTGGGCCTAGAGACCCAAGCTACGACTCACTAATGAAGCCCAACAAGTCTGAAACATGTTTGGGGATGATTGTGGTCTCCTGCAGAAGGGAAGTGACCAAGAAGTTTGAGCTGGACTGCCCCTTTTGGGGTGGGACCAAGCCTGATTCGAATATGGTCTTTCCCCTTTTATAATTGCTTGGCAGGTGAAGAACGATCATCTGGAGGGTTGCCCAGAGCAGTGCCAGAGTTTAAGATTCATTCTAAACCTACCAGCCATCACCTCTTTTGTTTTGCTTAGTCATCCAGAGTGGTACGGGTATGCCCGGATGTGAGTCGTGTGCCTGCTGTGCCTAGAGACCTAAGCTACTCCTCACTGATGAGCCCCAAAAAGGCTGAAACATTTTTGGGGATGCGTGTGGTCTCGTGCAGAAGGGATGTGACCAAGCAGTTCGGGGCTGGACTGCCCCTTTTGGGGTGGGACCAAGCCTGAATTGCATATGGTCTTTCCCCTTTTGTAATGGCCTTGTAGGTGAAGAACGATGGTCTGGAAGGTTACCCAAAGCAATGCCAGAGGTTAGGATTAATTCTAAACCTTCCAGCCATCACTTCCATTGTTTTTCGTTGAAATTATTAATGACACCACGGCATAGCCACTTTAGTCATGAAGCACACTCACAACCATGCACAACACTACACAAAGGACATGCTTACGCAGTTCTGTAGATAGAGGACAGATACATACTGTAAAAAAGTTTTATTATTTTTCTCATTAGCCAAGTGCAGAAATGCTGCACGCAAGGCAACGAAGAGATGCAGAGCAACCTTGCAGATTGAAAGTGACTTCAATCCAGCAATCCAACTAAGTCCTTGCTTAGGATGGGATGCCCAATGGAAGCCCTTATTTATATATTTTTATGTCAAAGTTCTCAAATCTGAATGATGAACCCTTATATAACGCCCCTCTCTTTGAATCCCCCTGACCTCACTGAGCCAAGAAGTAGGTTTGTTTTGCAAATTAAAAGATTTATTTGAAGAATTAAACAATATATATAACACTTTTATGAATAAACTAATATTTGAATAGCACACTTATGAAAACGGACGGTAAGCAACAATGGGTAACATTACAAAATTGACACTCTCTTTAATCACTTAGGAGTACGAATATGAAGGATACTGTAGCAGAGTATACCTTATGTAATTCAAGGAAATGCAATAATGGGAAAGAATGCAACACAGAAATAGACCTGATATGATTTCAATCAAAAGATAATATGCTCACTTTTTCCCCTGTGACTACTCACCCCCCCACCCCCCTATGCAATATGAAGAGATGGAAATGAGGGCACACAGGTTTCAGGAATACAATCAAGAATGCAGTTCAATTCCATTTCCCCCCAGCAAGCTTAGAGAGACACAGGAATGATTTTAAAACACAGGTCAAAACGCTTTGGAATGTGATTGCAATGGATGGAAAAATATACTAAAATGCTTTTAATTCACTAAGGGATGTTCAGGATAAGTGAGAGTTACTTTGGATTAGTTCAGGTCAACACTAACAATGATTCATGAGTGATTACCAGATTGAAAACGGATCTAAGCAGTTGAAAGCAAGAAGCAGCTATTTTAATATGTGGTGAAATTGAGCTAAATTGAAATTCGCAGCACTTTTTCCGTGTGTGTCAATCGCGATTACGGAAAAACTGTAAGCAATTGGAATGTTATTTTAGGTTTGTTGGAAAGCTTAGGATCTTAGCTTTAAAATGACGTGCGGTTCAAGAGATACAGACGTTTTTGTGAAGGTAGATTTACAGCAATAAAGTCAATATTTCAGAATGACAGATGGCGCTTTACAGATGGCGCTTTAAAGATTTGAAATCAACAGGATGAACACATGATTGTATAATGCAGTTCTGGATAGGTTGAAATGAATGGAAGAGGATTACTTTAAACTAAGAGATTGGTTCTGTACAGTTCTAGACTAGATACTCACTCCTAGTTTTGGAATGGAATGGAAATGGGCCTCGTCACTGATCTGGTCAGGTATGGACTTCACTCACCACCGGACAGTCTCAGGCACTGGTTCTGCTCACAGCACGGCCTCTGGTCAGGGTCTGACGGGTTCTGGATACAGCGCTGCTTTCTGGGTCTGGACCTCGGTCCTAGCACAGGGTTCTTGGCTAGAACAGAACAGCTCAGCCCGACTGTTGAATGTGAGAATCAGGTTGCTAAAGTTCTGAGGCCTGCTGAGAAGGATTCAGCTTGTGAATTAGGCCTTTGCTTCAGAGTTCTGGATTCTGGAGTTTGGTTCTAGAGTTCTGGTCTCTGGATCTATCTGGAGTCTGGAGTTTGGAATCTGGAGTCTTCCGGCAGAGTGATTTGCAAGGAATCGTTTGAAGAGTGGAAAGAGTGTGTCCTTGCCTGTCCTAAGCAGTCTCTTTTTTGTGTTTTCAAAGTGGGTGTGGAGTCTGATTCTACATGCCCAACCCCCTAAGGATTTGATAGGTTAGAGGATTCCCTGTGACCTGACTGGAGAAAGGATTAGCGTGCCAGAATGAGTCAGAGTGATGCTGTGTTTTACAATCTAGTGAAGAAACTCCCCATTGCTTTTACTTAGAAAATCAATTTTTCCCAAAAACATATTTCTCAGATACACAAGTTGTTGAGCATACATATACACCTTACAGATGAATTAAGGCAGGTCTCTGTTCAAGCCCCATGTTCCTACGAGCTTGGGTTCAGAAATTACGACTTATTTTCATTTTTGGTGAATTTCCCAATGTTGGTTCTGCACCAAATTTGACACATGCGTGCAGATCCTCTCTGAGCATATTACTGTAAGTTTTTATGTTTCTAGCATAAACACTGAATCTATGATATTAATAAATCCCAGAGTTTGGTCTCAGAACATTACACGGCGTCCAGCTAAGTCTTTAACTGTGAGTGAATTTGTCATTTTAAGAATCTCAAAGTTTGACATTTCTGTGAGCTTGGTAACATATTTTAGAACCATTTTCCTTAAACATGTATTTGGTACAATGTTAAATCCACATCCCAGTCTGGTCCGCCCCCCAGAAGCTTGGTGAGTCAGATGTCACATGGCCTGCCTTCCTGCTAGAGCAGCTGTTGACCAGACACACCCTAATCAGCATATTCTATTCAGCTGAAAGAATCCATTGTCTTGTTTCCAGGCAGCAGAGCATCAGTCCAGGGTGCCACTCCCCAGTTCCTTTTCACACCAACTTGTCAATCTCTTGGCTTGGGGCAGGAGATGTCTCCTTTGTCTAGGGATAAGGTGTGAAGGGTTCCCAGTGTGGGAAACTTCTTAACTCTGCAACCAATGTCTACAATTTGTCTTTACTTACAATATAACCCACATTTTTAATACATACATTAAACAATTGCTTCCGTCAAGTCATTTCAGAATATAGATTTAAATTGTCTCCACCCCTTAGGCTTCTGATAGCCAGTATTTCTTTGGCATAGTTTGGGGTTCCATGTTTAACTTTTACAAAGAAATGGTTTAAAACGCCAGCTTCTGGTAGTGGTGAACAACGGTACTACACCCATTTTTGACAGCTGTCTTTACATCAATATCTTTCAAAAGGGGATTTTACTTGATAGCACATGATTCTGGCTGACATTGTATTGATGTGGATTCTTGCAGTAGAACAATGTGGAACGCCCAACAAGAAGGTTGGATCTTTTTGGTGATTTGTGAGCCATGATTTTAGCACATTTTGACAATCAAGAAAATTAATTCCCAAACAGCTCTGGGTTGCTTTTGGCAATCAGTATTGCTATTTCCAAGTGGTTTCAGGCTACTGTGTGTGTAGCCCAATGGTGGTTTTAGCCAGTGATCTACTGTGCTCACTAAAAGAGGCAAAAGTGGATGGCAGCCTATCTTTCAGATTTTTACTGTGCATTTTTGGATGGTTTTGAGTGAGCAGCATGCTTTCCAGTGGCCATTCTGATGTTTCTGCTGCCAGCAATGCACAGTACTGTTGCAGGGCTTGGATGAGTGGGTTGATGCATTCCACAAGATGCTTATGGTGACTAACCCTATGGAACTATAGGATCACATAAGGAGCCGGGCAGGACCAAATACGACTAACCTATAGGAAACATCACACAATATAGGTGTGCAGAAATCGTAATATAAGTATAACAAGGATCACATAAGGCCACAAGCCGCAGGACGAAAGACGAGGGAAAGCAGAAACAGGCTGCACAGAGCAGGAAGGCCAGGGCTTGCAGCCAAGGTCAGAGATGAGCAGCACATTCCAAAAGTAAAATGACAAGGGCGATTTGCAGAAAAACAGAATCGATCCTCATAAAATGTAGACCAGAAAAGCTTGATTTTGTTGTCCTCAACCACATGTTCCAGCCAAGCTAGACAATGGTCATTCACCTGTGGTGGGAAGATGAACAGTTCTCAGCAACACAGACATGAAGTGGAACAGGAACAAATTAACAACGTTGAAATGTGGAGCGCACTCTCACAGGCAAAGGTGGTACTGTTAACAGATACATTGGGTACACATAGTCATCCTCATCACCTTGAAGAGGTGCACAGAATGCTGAGAACAGAGCTGGGTCCCAGGTCTGGGGAGACCAGTTCCAACCAATCAGGGGACAGAAATCTAGGGGTGGATGGCAGAGGACAAGGGCCAATGGTAATCCTGCAACCCTGCAACAATGTAATAGATAGTTTCTTGGGGAAGAGGCATGCCAGCCACCTGACATGAGAAAGCCAATCAATTCTGATCTATAGGGGCGATCCATACTGTATACCACTCCGATCACCAAACCATAAAGTGTGATAGATTTTTCAGGAAAGGGTCCATCATGTGATGACATTTTGCTACAAAAAGTGTTGACACAAGTTTGGGTGCAGTGACTCTGGAGATTTTTCTATGTCCTGTAGTTCAGTTCTAACCTGCCCTTAGCTGAGTCCTCCGTTTCTTCTGGGGGAAGGGTTGTTGGGCCCTTGGGAGCTGAACGGGTGAGCTCATAGTAACCCCCAGACCTCTGGCATACCAGACCTCACCAACATTCCATAGAGGGTTTGCACACACCTGATCCTGAAGACGCTTTGGGCGATTTGGAGAAAGAAAGGGGACATGCAAAAAGTGACAACCTGGCCCTCTGCCCTTAGTTGCAAATGGGCACCTCTGATTTGGGATCACATTCATGAACCATTACGTTTTGAGCTATGGCATGAGAGAGGCATGGTAAGAGCTGGCCAACTGTGCAAGGACTGGAAATACATAGACTTGGAGATCTCAGACAGCGTTAGGGATGCATCCTATGTCCCACTTTATGCATATGCAGTTGAAAGGAGTGATGACGATCCCTACATGGGCAGGCATATTGGACAGGCCTCTGACTACATTTTGAATTGGTTTTGGTTTTGGACAAGCACCTGTCATCTAAGTGGTTGATCTCCAGTTTTTATGTGGCCCTGATGACAGCGGCATATACAAAAGAAATTAACCAGAGAAAACAATGGGAGAAGGACATGGGCACAGTGCTCAGTGAAGAGAGGAGAGGCGAATATGTCTAGGTGCCTGGAAAGTCTCTGTATCTATGAGGTATAAATTGCATAGCTGCAGGTTTTTGACTAGGTGGCAATTTGCACCCCAGAGACTAGCAATGATGTACACAGAGATTAGTGCTATATGAATACATAAATGGGATGGACAGACCCCTATCTTCGATGTTGGTGCTATTTGGTAGGGAAGAAGAGGGGAAGTTCCTAGAAGCCCTCACACAGATGCCACACATATCTAGGAATGCAAATCTTGCGGCAAGAGCATGCCTTGCGATGTATTGGAAAAGACCCTGGTTGCCCACATATAGTGAATGGGTAGGAAAAGCGAAATAAATCTTTCTGATGGAGTCTGCTGCATCTCTATTATAGGATTGTTCGAAAATACTGGGGCAGGATTGGCTAGCCTTTCAAGAACAACACTTAGGAGACACAGTGCGAAGTGGAGCAGATAGCAGGACAGAGCTGATGGCAATGTCTTACGGTCATAAGTTGGCATTGAAATTGTTTGCTTCTATGGAGATGGCGTAGAGGTGGGTTTGGAGGGAGGGGCACAAGGGGGGGTTGAGTTAAAGGGGGTTGAGTGAGAAGAGATGTCACAGAGAGGAGTATGAGGTGGTGTAATGAATATGGTGTAGTTATTGCTTGTTTCCTACTTTTGCTTGCCCAGAAAGGAACCTGTTGTGACGATTATATATGTGATGTTGGATGCTATTGAAAAATACAATAAAAGCTGTTTTAAACGTACTTGGAAAGCACCTCTAGTTTCCTCGCCCTTCGTGTTAATTTGCTGTTTTCATATTCTTAGGCACAATCACTGAACCTTCTGTGCGCCAGCAGAGCTAGTTTGGATGTTAGTTAAAGGACTGCAATTTACCTGTCATATATGACATTCCCTGGGAACGTAATGATGTTGCCATGGGGAATGGGCAGCAGGAGTCAGCACACCGATCTCTTTTTAGAAAAGGCAACCTTTATGCTTGTGAATGCCAACACTTTTAAACACCCACCTGCTCCTAACAGAAAACAAGTTGCAACCTATCATATAGGAATGTCGAAGACAGTAGACCTAGTCACTCCGCCACACTGAGCAGCAGACTGACGACAGAGCGATTGCAGGATAGAGAAAAACTAGCTCTGCCAGGAAGCTGAAGGACTGTCTAGGTACACCTAAACATGCTCACTTGCAACATGGTCGAGTGGATATTTATCAGTAGCTGAACCTTCTCAGTTAAACTAACTTCGGTAAGAACAAACAATGCTTCAGAAGGGACAAATATTATAACATGTATAAGTCAAACTGTATGAATGTGCTCCTACAAATTGAGCAGTTGCTATGACCGAGGAAGAGAAGGCGTGTGAGAGAGACTGGAGAAGGCGGCATTTAGACTTGAGAAGAAAAGCACAGCATCTTTGATTTATTGACTTCCGAATGAGCAGCTCACTGAACTATTACAAAGAGGCGGAAGAGATTGGAAGACAGACGGCAGAATTGATTATGTGAGGCAGTGCCCAGTCTGTTTGAAATGATACCGAAATAAAGCCCTGTGCGATTCTAAGGGGGTTGCTGTTCTGGTGCAAGAGAGCGCGAGATTGTTGAGCTTAGGTGATTGTTGCTGGGAGTTACCTGACACAGAGCATGCTCTTAAAAGGAGATGATGTCGCACTGGAGTTTTAATTGGTCTGGCGAATCAATAGAGTTGAATGTGTATTCCCATTTAGAGAAAAGATTGGCTTGTTTTGAGAAAGTATCCAAATAATTGGCGTGTGCTGCCAGAATCTTTCGGTTTTTTACTGATTCATCAAAAAGACCTGCCTGTATGCCATTGATTAGCCCAGTGGGAAGGACTATCACATATGTAGCATGTACATTGAAGGATTGTATTCTTTTGTTGTCATTTTTTTCCGTTTATCTTCTCAGTTGTGGTCTTTCCTCTTACAATTAAAACACTAGCAGCTCTACTGACGACATTCAGGCGAAATTCAAGTAATGTGAGCGGCAGTATTGTGTGACGTCATACACACAAAATACAGGAGGATGAAAATACAATTTGCCCATGAAATCCATTTGGTGAAAAGCCTCTGTGCATAATAACTGCAAGAGTATTAAGCCTGCATCAATAAAGCCCTCATTGGCAAAGCCAGTGAGTCTGGCTTGGTAATTGTTTATGGTATGAGTTTCTTTTGGTAGGCAGGGAAGGGCAAGCTTGACTAGACCAAAAGAGGTTTTACAAAACAAAAACCTTTTTCTTGCAGCCAACGTAAACAGATATACATTGCAGCTGCCAGTATCCTATATATTACAAGGCCTGGTGTATGTTTTTCCGATGCAGTCATGCGCAGTCGAGACTGCCCGCTCCGCCTGTTGTCACCGCCAGTGGGAGCTGTTGCCTTAGGATATATAGTGGGCATCCTACCGTGTTAATTAAACATAAAGTATTTTTTTATGGTAACATGAATTACAATTAATTACAATCAAAGATAACACATAGTATAGTAACACTCTGAAAATGTCTTTCTATGTGCACTTTGGCCGTGGTACACAGGCTTTCACACTACTTTAACTATAAAAACAGTTCTGTTAGATAACAGTGCCAGCTGGATAACACACACATTTGAATTCAGACGCTAGTGGACCACTGTAGTATTGTGTAGAATGCAGGAATGAGATTCTGAAATGAAATGTGGAGAGCGAGGAGGAAGGAAGAGACGGTTGGAGAAAGGACAGAGGAAGCAGAGGACCTACATTTATATTCCCTTATAATGTTATGTTCTATTACTTATAATATACTTGTTATAATCCATAAACCTGCGTACGTGAACACTTTAAGTGGCAACAAGGATCTTACCAGGAGCGCATGCAGTACATCAACCTGTGTCCGAGTAAGCAGAGCAAGTGGAATCCAGACAGCCACACAGTGTGAGAGAGGCCGGCGCAGTTCCGGCTGCAGAGTTCAAGTGAGAAGGGTATGCAGCAGAGCATCCGAGTGCGTTTAGGAAACCGCGTTCACAGAACCGATGGTGCAGCATTAACTTTAGGTACATTAGAGTCAAGGACCTAAGTGGTGCCCTAGACATGTCTATACCCAGTGTCCCTCCACATGAGATATTCTTAACTGAAGTTGGAGAGCCTGTATTACCATGGAAAAGATGGCCTAAAACAATCGAACAGTATGCCAACGTAGTGTGTGGCACAAATTACAGTGTAGAAAGGAAAAAGTCCTTATTTTACATTGTTTAGGGCCAGCTGGTCAAGAGAAATTCGAAGATCTACCTGAACTGATGGCTGATGAATGTGGGGTTATGAATGAATATGAGAAGTCTATACTAAAGATGGACAAACATTATGAGAAAAAACTAAGCACTATTTTGGAACAATATAAGTTCGGGAAACAAATACAGGAGGAAGGGGAAAGTGTTGAACAAAACATTAAGGCTCTTAGGAAACTGGCCAGAACATGCAAATTCAATCAACAAATTGAAGAAACATTGAGAGATCAATTTATGCTAGAATGTAACAGTAGCAAAGTGCGAGAATAACTGAGGACTGAAGATGACCAGCCTCTAGATGCGATTTTACGAATGGCCAAGGAGTTTGAAGACACCGGGAAATGTGTCAAGACATTAGGACGCAGGGTAAAAGAAATTGCATACCTCAATTAATACACTGCATTCATCGAACAAAGAAGTGATTGCAAGTGTAAATAACCAAAGCATGGGAAGGAGAGCCAACAGCGACAATAGAGAGCCCAGATTCAACATATATAACTGGGAGAAAAGAGATACCAGGCAGGCAATGAATAGAGACAGAGGTCATGTCACAGAATTTCGACAGGGTTGTAGTGGACAACAAGGAAGGGGATGGACTATACCAAGAACATGCTACATGTGTGATAGTCCTTCCCACTGGGCTAATAGTCCGAATTGCCCTGCTTTAGGAATAATTTGCAGAAATTGTAACGGAAAAGGTCACCTGGCTAGATTCTGCAGAAATAAAAAAACTAGCATGAATTGGATTGGAAATGAAGATAGTGACAAAGGTGAAAAATGTGTGTCAGCAGTAGGAGGTGAAGATGATGATCTTGATAGTCCAAAAACTACCATTCTGGTTAATGGCACCCCAATAGTTATGATGGTAGATTCAGGAGACAAATACACACCTATCCCAGGAATAATATAGAGAAAATCGGGACCAGAATATTTACATGAAGTTGACATCAAGCTGAGGGCTAAGGATGGCACAAAGATTGACCTGATTGGATGGTTAAAGGCAGCCTTGGCGTTCAAAGACAGACAGGCTAAGGAGTGCATTTATGTTTCAAAGAAAGGAGCGTCTCCGCTAATGAGCTGGACACATCATAGGATGTTAAAGGTATGACTTGATCCGAGTGCAGTGGAATCGATGTTCCTAATTGAGTGTCCAGAAACAAAGAAAAGATACAAACTGAAATATTTAAAGATGAGATTGGCTGTTTGAAAGTATTCAGACACTGCATATTGTTGAAACATAGGTGCAAACCAGTGGCGCAGAAACTGTGTGGTGTTCTTATATCAATGAGAAATGAGGTGAAATTGGAATTAAAAAAGTTAGAAGAAGAGGGAATCATTGAGAGCATCGATGAGATTATCGGTAGTGAGGAAGAGTTCAGGAAAAGTAAGAGTGTGCATTGACTTAAGAGAATTCAATAAATGTGTAATTCCTGAAAGACATCCTCTAGTATTCTTATAGTATCCTCTAGTATTTTCAACACTTAATCTTACCGCTGCCTACGATCAAGTAACGCTGCATATGGAATTGAGGCATTTAACTGCATTCAGCACGCCAGAAGGCCTGTTCCAATATCACAGGATGCCGTTTGGACTAATATCGGCGGCTTCGGTATTTCAGAAGATTATGTATCGCATTTTAGATGGAGAAGAAGGCGTCATTTGCTTTCAAGGCGATATTCTAGTCTATGCTGAGAATGAGAAAGAACATAACAGAAGACTAGAGCGAGAGTGTTCAAGAAACTGCACAATGTAGTAATGACCCTCAGTAAAGAAAAATCAAAAATTAAAAGAAAAGAGATTGAATACCTGGGACATGTACTGAACCAAAGAAAGAATTATTGCTGTGCCCGAGGTTGATTCAAATGGGTTAAATTATTTGGTAACCTCTTTATGCCAAACCTCTACAAAACCAAAAGTTCTTACACATTACATTCAAACATTTGACAGGAAAAAGAAACATCTAGTTGCCAAGAACTCTGATTTAATTCTGTTTTCAATTAAACAAACAGGTTACTGTTAGACGGATACAATAAGAAACAGTCAAATAATATGTGCCAGTGCAGAATTTAACAATTTGTTAAAAACATCTAAATACACATGTTCAAAATTCATGAAGTATTAAACCAAAACAGAAAGAGGGAAGGAGAGGGAAGGGGGAACAGACATGTAGAAAATGGCAAAATGTAAAAGTATATTGAAAAACTAAATTAAAAAAAAAGACAAAAGGAGGAAATTAAACCAGTAAATAATTTCCATGTCTAGTTAACAGAATGCTGTTCTAAGCACACAGTATGTAACAGATAATCTAGGTTGTCACTTGTCAATCCTGATTGTATTATGGACATAGGTTCAAACATAGAGAATCAAAAACAAAAGTTATTTCCTCTCATCAGAGTCCTTTTCTTGTCTAAAGAAAGTGAGTGATAGACGGATTCAAAACCATCAATGTGCATTGGAGACAATTTCGTTTTCCTATATCAAATCTGCCAGACTTGGGACATGTAATCTAGAAAGAAGGGATTGCACCGAAAAAGGATCTAGCAAGTGCAATAGAACACATGGTCACACAAGCTTCAAGGAACAGGTCAGAAAATATTTAGGTATGGCTGAGTACAACTTCTAAGTTTGTCCGAGCTGATCACACGGTTACTTTAAGGAGTATGATGAAGATGAACAAGAAATTGACATTGGATGACGAATGTGAGAAGAAATTCCAATAAATAAAGAAAGCTTTGACAACAGAACCAACATTACAGAATTATGAGAGAGGGAGACGCACAGTAATCATTATAGATGCAAGTGATGTAGGAGTAGGAGCGGTCGTGACACAAATTCATGAAGGAAAAGAGTACATAATAGCATTTGCGTCTCGTTTACTGAAAGGAGCAGAAAAGACATATGCAACCATCGAAAAGGAAGCTCTGGCCATCAGGTGGGCTGCAGACAAGTTTATAAATTTTGTTTGGGGAACTAGATTTGATCTACATACGGATCACAAACTGCCGTTGAAGTACTCTCTATGAAGGGCGTAGACAAAGTATCTGGTAGGATATGAAGATGGGTTTCCATACTTTACAGTAACTTACATTCCGGGAGTGAGAAACTATGCAGCAGATTGTCTAACAATAATGACACATAATGTGGACACTAAGGATGATGATGGAGATCAGGAAATGATCTGTGAAATGTATGATTCTTAAATATCAAAGCAAGAGTGGTGTGAAGAAATGGCAAAAGAAGCTAGAATGATGCTCGTTGTCAAAGGTCTACAAGAAGGTGGATTAAATAGAGAAAAAAATGCAAGAAGCAGGAATGAAAGGCTTCTGGAATGTGAGGGATGAACTATGCGTTTAAGATGGCTGTTTTATGAGAGGAGATACATGGGTACCACATGAGGGAATTAGGGAGAAGGTGATACACCTGGGACATGAAGGTCATCAAGGAATTGTTAAAACCAAATGAAGAATAAGGAATACCTATTGGTGGCTGGTATGTGACATGCAGATTGAAAGAAGCGTCAGGAACTGTATCCTTTGTGTCAACTGTGATACAATGTATGTGGGTGAGAAGGATCCAATGTCTCTTACAGATATACCTGAGAGACCATGGAAGAAGATAGCTATTGATGTACTAGGGCATGTGTGGAGTGGGGGATGTCAGACATATTGCATTGTTGTTATTCATGTTTTAAGTAAATGGGCAGAGGTGCCGATGACTGCACATGTAACGACTATAAGATTGATTGATTTTTTGGAAGAGCTGTGTGGTCGTGATGTTTATCCAGAAGAAATATTGACTGATAATGGATCTCAATTCAGGTCAGGGGAAATGGAAGAGTACCTTAAGGAAATATCCATTGCTCACAGAACCAGTGCCATATATAACCCCCAAACAAATGGGATTATGGAGAGGTACAATAGAGTAATAAAGGAAGCCATTAGGTGGGCGTGTTCCAAAGGGAGAGATTGGAAGGAGGTTGTGAGGAGGACGGTTGTGTCTCATAGGTTCATGCCGCACAGCACAACTGAAGTGCCTCCTTTTGAACTCACCAGGGGGAGGGAGGCCAGCACCAAATTGTTTATGGGTTGGATCGGGGATGTGATTGTTATGGAAGTAGAGTTGGATGCTGTGGAGGGCAACATAAGAAAGAAGCAACTAAGCAATAAATCACAGCAAGATAACAGACTCTTCAAGAAAGCCAAGGTTTCACTGGTGGGATGTTGGGCTAGGATCAAATCATTGG
Organism: Ambystoma mexicanum; assembly: GCF_040938575.1. Taxonomy (NCBI): domain Eukaryota; kingdom Metazoa; phylum Chordata; class Amphibia; order Caudata; family Ambystomatidae; genus Ambystoma; species Ambystoma mexicanum. Next base: position 1,154,996,410 of record NC_090929.1, read on the forward strand.
TTGTGTTGCGGGAGAATGGGTGTCAGTGGTCCAAACCAATTGAAGTAGTGGAAGTATTCAAACATGCTGTGAGAACAAAGGATGGTAGAGTATGGAACAGGGAAAGAGTGATGATTCTGACTGAGAATGGTGAGGGAAGGAAGGCTGGTGTGGTGAACAGATAAGACATTGAGGTTTGGAAGAAGTTATCGAAGGCCAAGATACCTGGACAACTATGCTGGGTCATGAGAAAACTGGAAGAGATGTTCATGTGAAGGAAGGAGGATGTCTAGTATTGTGTAGAATGCAGGAATGAGATTCGAAAATGGATCACAGAGAGCAAGGAGGAAGGAAGAGATGGTTGGAGGAAGGACGGAGGAAGCAGAGGACCTACATTCATATCCCCTTATAATTTTATGTTCTATTACTTATGTACTTAATAAACTAGTGTTATAATCCACAAACCTGTGTCCGTGAACACTTTGATCACCCTAAAATACAATCAGACATCTCACTATTTACATACTTAACAGTTTTAAGGTATCGAAATGTTAGCAGAGTGGTATTTTTTGTTTGTTCTATTTTTGTTCTCTTTGGGTTCAGAGATTACCTTTAGACGCACCGCCTGTTTGATCAGTATGATCAATAGGGTTTGATGTCTCCAGGCAGGAGCCACTTGTGCTTCCCACAATCTTTCTGGATCAAATTAATACTGGAGGTTTTGAGCCCTTTTCTATACACCTATACAGTATTAGATTAATATCCCATCTTTATAAAAGGGTTTCATAACTGATTCCCACTTCTTTTAAGCACTGTGATAACATTGCTTTTTACCTAATTTAATAAACTGAATGTGTGTCAACAATTAGCCAGCCAAAGGCTGATGGGTGGAGCCCCACCCTCTCAGTAGTTTGAACCTGTGATGTAAAGTTGCAGACAGTTCTCTAACTCGCTATGCTGTTTTCTCAGCCTTACCTTGCTGCTTATATTGGGACTACCAACAGTTGGAATCTTGACTTGGAGTCTTTTTTCAATTGAGTTTTTCACATTTCTGACGCAATCAATCACATTTTTGCAGCAAACAAGCAAAATTAACTTTCTTTTTTCTTATTAGTCTGTGGCCGCTCCCTTAAATGTGGGTATTTCCCATATTTTGGCATCAGAACAGAAAATCAGAATTCATATGCAAAAAAACAGATTGATGTCAATTAGTTCTAAAGGGACTACAAGCATTACTAATGTAAATGAAGACTGTTTTCTAATTATAATTTCTACTGACAAGAAGTCAATAAGACATGTGTCAACAATAGCTACTTTCGACATGAGTCTTCTATGCTCAAGGGATCATGGGAAGTTACATTAAAAGAAGTTGTCAGGACAAAGCCAAAAGAGAAAACACTTTGTTATGTTCAATTGGATGGTCACTGTTCTTGTTGCTATCTTTAATATTGCTATTATTATTATTATATTTATTATTATTATTATTAGTAGTATTATTATTACTTATGAACTTTGAGCAGTACCAGGATTTAGGCTTCTTTTAATAGTGGACAGTGGGAACTGAATCACATCTAGAGAGTTGTAATATCAGCAGGTAAGACATAGTAAGATCAAATGATTTGCTTGAGATCATACATTTCAGTTGCGTGGCGAAGCCTGGATTTCAGACCAGTCTGCAACTCAGGCAATTGGCTGTAGATATCTTCCCAGCTGGAAGAAATAGGTATTTGGCTTTTGACAATACTCTCTTTTATATAGAAGACTTGAACATTAAAGAAATCATGCTAAATAACTGACAAATATAAGTACAAATCCTTGTAGAAACAAGTTAAGCAAAAGGTATATTAGTATAGGGTTATTTCCCCTCACTCCTACAAATGCCAGAATACAATTCAGCATCAGGCTAAAAGATTGTCTCTGAGTTTTGTAAATGTACTTTCAAGATTTAGAGGCCGATTCATGGAAAAAATGTGCGCCGAAAAATGTGGCGCAACCGTGAAAAAGCAAGCGCACGCGCATGAGTGCGTTTCATGAAAGGCCCTGCGCGTGTTTACACAGGGATGTGTGCCAAATCTGCGGGTGGTGCACACGGGCGCACACGTCATTGCAACATCACGAACGCTGTGCGTGGACGCGCACAGCAAAAGCACACAACGTGTAGCACGGGGCTGAACACGCGGAATGGGGAACAACGCTTGAAAATAAAGGCATAACTGGGGAAATACTGCTGGGAAATACAGGGAACGCCCACACGCAAGCAAACTGCACATATTCATGGAATCGAATACGGGAAACCTGCGCATGCCAAAAGACGCACACAGGCTTCAACACGTCCACCACACGAAGGCAGGTGGAAGCGTCCCCGCGCCGTATAAAAGTGCACACAAACAACAAACACGTATATACAGCTACGATGAATGCCCCATTTGTCGCAGCACTGATCGTGGGACAACTCAGGAGAAGGAGAATAGCCAGGCCCTGCATTTTTTTGCCCCAGACCAGCCTTTTTGGGATGCCTGACGACCAGGTCTATGGCAGGTATAGGTTTCCACCTTGTATCATCCTAGACCTGGTCAGGGAGTGGGAAGATGACCTTACATCACCCACCCTATGCTCCCAAACATTGAGCCCCTTGGAGAAGGTGCTCAATGTCCTGCATTTTCTGGCCACTCGGTCATTTCAGCAGACAACTGCCATAGTTGAGAGTGTCTCACAGGCCACGCAGTCATGCTGCCTACACCAGGTGTTGGCAATCATGACTGCGTGCCCCTCAGTCCACAGGCACATATACATGCCCAGAACACCCGCAGAAAGGCAGGCCGTGTTCCAGGACTTTTACAGGGTGGCACACTTCCCCAAAGTGCTCGGTGCCATAGATTGCACCCATGTGGCCCTATATCCACCTAGGGCCACTGAGCACATCTATCGAAACCGCAAGCACTGGCATTCCATCAACGTGCAGGTTGTATGCGATGCCAAGGGAATCATCACCTCGGTCTATGCAAACTACCCTGGGTCTACCCATGACAATTTCATATACAGAATTTCTGCCCTGAGCCGGGCACTGGAAGCTGGGAGCATGGTGACACATGGCACCGTGGTGAGTACAAATGCCTGTGCACATGCATGCATGTCACACACAGGCAAATACACAAACCCAACTAATCACAACTATTATCACCTCCCCAGGGGACAGTGCCTACACTCTCAGCAACCACATGATGATGTCAATACGGAACCCCACCACACCACCCCAGGCAAGATACAACGCTGCCCATATTGCAACCAGGGGCATAGTGGAGCGCACATTCGGAGTGCTCAAGTCACGCTTCCGCTCCCTTGACCACTCTGGCGGGCAGCTACTATATGCACCCCCAGTAGTGTGCAGGGTCATTGTGGCAACATGTGTCCTGCACAATGTTGCAGCACAGCGGGACGTACTGGTGGACATGGTGGTGCCCCCACATCCCCAACCACAGGCACAGGTGCAGCCCATGGGAGGGTAAAGGGCACATGGCGAGGCAGCCCGGACCCAGCTTGTGGCCACATTTTTCACCTAAACTCCCACTCCTGCGGAGTGCACACAGGACTGGCATATACCAGGTGACAATTGATGATGACAAAGAGACAGTCAACTGTCATAACCTTACCACCCTGATAATGTTGCCACAGAAGTGCTACATTGTCTGCATCCCTAGCTACTTAAACATAACCAATCCTATGTGACCAAAAGGAACACATGCAAGGTTGTATCACACCACCCCCCTGCAAAACAGGCCATGACAATCACTGGTATGTCACCCAAACCCTCCCAACACTCATCACCCTTGACAGCCACACCATGACATTGCATGCAACAGCAAAAGCCCAACACATGACCAATTAGATACGATGTGACATGTGATAAATGGAAAGAGGCCCGAGACAATCACACGTGACATGGAATCAGATGAAATGACTGACCAACAACCTCCAACACATACACAAATTCATGCCATCAGTGGTACCATCAACAAAACACTGAATGCCTGTTCTCATGCACATTGGCCAAGCCAAATTCACTAATCCCTAACCAGTGTGCTGTGTGTGTCTCCTGCAACACACTGCTCACCACACAGTACATTGAGCAGCCATTGTGTTGGAGATACACCTTGAGCACCATATAAAAAGGACAAGCAACAAATATAACCTAGTGACGCACGTACACGATCCCCAAATGGTAAGTGATCATGATCTGGAGGGACACAGCATGCCAGAGAAGGCAATACGTGTGGGCATGGAAGGGTGGTTGTGTGTGTGGGCGAGCATTGTGTAAGTGTGTATGTGTCAGTAGGGACATGCACTCAAAACATGCATGTGAAATCAAGTGACCCTCAGTGTCCTGCACACATCACAAGTGAACATTGCCCATGTGTACACCCCAGCATGTCAAACCACAACAATCCCCTGACACATGAAAAGTAAACACAACACAGGAACAGCCATTGACCAGCAGAACACATCATGCACATAGTACCCCACAATTTGAATCTCAGAGAGTGCCCAAACACTGTAGCCCAAGTGTACTGTCCCACAACAAAAGGCAATCCATCATTGACACATCACCATGACCTTCTGAAGAACTGTGTCTGGGGTCTGTTGACTTCTTCCTTCTAGTCTACCTGGCTTCAGGATACCCCTACCCCTTGGTTTCCATGTTCTACCTTGTGTGTAAATAGGGTCCAGCCCCCTCTGAGGCCACTTTGACTGGTAAAAATACCAAATCGCAGAGAACTCCAAGGAGCCAAACCCCCAAACCAGGGAAGAAGCCTGTAGCCACAAAGAACCCTGGAAGAGTCTTCAGTAGATGAATAGAAGTCGCAGAATATTTCCAAGTACAAGTCCAATCAGAATGATAGAAGTACAACCCAGGTAGCCCAGTTCAACAATGGTTCAACAGGATGGGTAGCATTTGCAGTCCACAATAATCAATGAGGATGCAACAACTGATGGTTAGTGTCACAGCTCCGGTCTCCAGGCACAGGAGTTGCACGAACCAACCACCCCCACCGCGGTCTGGGCACCTGCAAGGTAAAACTTACACAGGCCTCGAGACCCTGGCAGGGAAAGAGGGTTAGGGATCTGTTCTTTGGATAGACATTGGTATTCCGGATAACCGGAAAGCGGGTCAGGAGAGGGGAGGTAGATGAGCAAGGGAAAGTAGGCCAAAGACAAAATACAACTATTGACAATAACACATACTCTATCACTGAAACCATGTTCTTCATGCACATTGTACAAAATGGGTCAAATGCAAGCCAAAGAGAGACTTATCTCTGGGGTGAGCACTGGCCTCCTGCCTGCACACTCTCAGGTCCGGTAACAGGAGCAGTTCAATGCTACAAAGAGAGTGTGAGTTACTATTCTGTGTGTGTTTTCCCCCCACACACAACACCATTCATGCCTCAAACTTAGTGACTCCTCCCCAAAGAAACACTCTTGTCTGCCTCTTTGTACGTATACTTTTGCTTGCCCCCATGATGGGTCATACACTGTCAATGCGGTAAGGCAGCCGCATGTGGCCCAGCGGTAAATGAAGAGCAATGTGTCAAGGATCACAGATGATACAATGGTCCTTGGGTGAGCTGCTAGACGCATGTGGCGAGGTGCGACTTCAGTACAAGTCGTGTTCTGGCAGCCGCAAATTTCCATAGGTAGCGCATGTGGCAATTTGCATATGCAAATGATACGCACTGCACTCGAGTCTGTGCGTTGCTGGGTGCCCCCATGCGCTAAATTAGTTTCTGGCTAGGAACGGTACTGCGCTAATAATTTAGCTGCTATGGAGCAGGGGGGACTCGGGGATATGTGCGACGCCCCCTGTGTGTGCCCCTGACAACTTTGAAAGCTACTTGACATCTGGTCCTCAACACGGCTTAGCTGTACTCTGCGCATCTTCCACAATGCCTGGCCAAGCTCCCCAGCACTGCCGCTACTTAGCATGCATGTGTGAGGGGCCTGGAGGAAGGTTGTCTGGGGTGTGGCCCCTCGTGCTGCTCACCTTGCTTGGAGCTCCTGGAAACACGTCTGCTTCTGTCAGACGTCTGAGCACAAGCCCTGTGCGTCTGCTTGTGCATGCATGCAAACGTGTGCATCACCCAACGTGGCCAGGGATTTGTAGTTCTTGGCCCCGTGTCTGCTGAGAAAGGCACTCTGGAGGCTCAATTTCCTGCAGAAAGGGCATAAAAGCTTTTAATAAGGCTGGACATTTTCCTGTGTGTGTCTTCATGCTGGTTGTCACTGGGACATGTCAGAGACCCACATCCGACCTCCTCCCACCATCAGTGTGACTTTGACAGCCAAAGGGTACAGGCTACTGTCTACAGCATGAAGTGCATCAAGCACATATACAGGCAAGAAAAGAACATACATCAATATCAATAAATGGACATATCAATAATCTACTCACCAAAATTGATTGCGTACATGCTGTGGAGAAAGCATACAAAATCCCCACTACGGGTGTTAACACAAGTAGTACAGCACCAGACAGCCCACAGATATGATGAAAGTCCAAAGGCCTTGTGTAAATTGTTGTAACACCGAACCATCCTTGTGAGCCCATGGATAGGGGAAGCAGGAGTGGCATATGTGAGTCAGGACCCCAATCTGCAAACACATACACGAGACAAGCTTGAAGGGCCCAGCTGGAACAGACAGTGGATGCTTTCAAAAGCCACAAAGCACCACACCGTCACATTAATGCACAATAGACAAGCAATTTTAAACTATATTATCTAATTAAACTAACTATAAAAATCAAAAATGAACACATACGACCCGGGGGGAGGCACCCAGGAGGGGGGAGATACAGGGTACACCTCAACACCCACATGCAATGATGTCGAGATAAAAAAAAAAACCTCCATGGGCTCAACGCCTGCATGGCCCATCCTGTGTGGGAGATAAGTCTTCGTCCTCCTCACCCTCTGACTCAAAAGGTGGACGTGACACAGTACCCTGATCACGCCTATGCGCAGCTTGACCCTCGTCGGCAGCAAGTCTGCGGGACCGGTGAGCCTGGTTCTGTGCGCCGATGACACGTAGGTCAGCATGCAGAACCTTGGTGATACGTGTGCTCCCTCTTGCAAGGTAGCATGTGTAACACAGAGTTGTTCCTGCATCGCCTGGCATGACATCTGGAACACCTCCCGTCAAGCATGTAGCTCAGCCCAGATGGTATTCCCAAGCTGTTCCAACCTCTCCTCTGTCCGCTGCCTCTGGGACATCAAGAGCACACGCTGAGTGGATCGGAGGGATTTATGGTCATGCCTCAGGGCCTCCCTGTGTGCCTCTGTGTGAGCAGTAATTGCTTGATGCAGAGACACCATTTCAGCCCGGCGTGCCCTGTCTGAGGTTGCCATGCCCAGCCTGAGCGAGCGTGCCGTGGACTGTGCCACCCGCTGCTGGAGATCCACCTGCCTGGCAGGGGGGAGCACGGATTGGGCCACATGTTCCATGCTCTGAGCGATATTATCAATAGCTGCCCACTGGTGTTTGGAATTGGCAACCAGGGCTTGATCCCACTCAGTATACCTCGGTGGCGCACGCCCACCGCATTGCTGGGTTTGACACCCGCGGGCCCCAAGGAGCCGCGGTCCTTGTTGGGTTGCCACCACCCACAGCTTCAAGACTGCATTCCTCTGTTGACGTGATGCCCCAGGCACATCAGCAACTGGTGTGGAGTGTGACCATGTGTCCCGATCCACCACAGGCGGACGTCCCACCACCATCTGGCCCCTTATGCATGTGTCATGGACAGAGGATGGTCCGCATCAGAATCAATCACCGTTGACGAATGGACATGACGCGCATCCAACTCGACATTGCTGTCAGAGTGATCATCCGGACTAGACTCATTGCCAGCCCTAGACACGATGGTCTGGTGCACATGTGGATTCTCATGGCCTACCACCCCACGACCCCCACTTGTGCTATGTTGCTGGTGTGATAGCAACCCTGTTTCTGGTATGACATCACCATCCTCTGCCTCCATTGCGTCATCATCTGAAAAGTGGAAAAAACAAACATAAGTTCACATGTCAGAAGCACATAACCCACACACATATAGACATCACATCGACAGCCAACATATGAAGCAGACATGTCACACACAAATGAAAACCTGGCATGCATCCAGTGGCCTTGATATGCAAACACATCCCAAAAGCAGAAATGGATGTGTCTAAATAGCAAAGCCTACACAAGTACAAAATGTAGTATATCACCTCCATCAGACACCACCTCGGTCTGACACATGTCACAGGCAGAAAAGACAGATGGCAACAAAGAGATGGCACATAGCATAAGCATGTCTGAACTGCAAATCGACCACAGCTGCAAGTTGATCCAAACACACAATGACACACGTAATATGCATGTTCACATGCACCACTGAACCATCATCACCAATATACATGATCCATCTGTAGCTTGGCCCGTACCGGGTGTCATGGGCCATGTAGATGTAGTGAATGTCCCGAGCAAAGCAAGGGCCTGCAACCAGGCATGATGGACCATAACGGCCAGTACGGTCCGAGCTGCAGGCCATGAAGCCTCCTGAACACCCCTAAGGGCCTGATTGAGCACATTGTACTATGAAAGTGCCCTATTGCATTATTCCGTGTGTAAATTCTGCAGGACCAGGCCCCACCATATCAGCTAAATGGGCCTGGGCGTACACATACTGCACAATAGTGCACCTTAAGGATTATGCCAGTTGAACATAATGTGTACAACGCTGAAATCGCACCAGCATTAACGTCAATCAACTACATATCAGTAAGTCAACAAAAAAGCTGTGGAAGACACATGTGTAAATGAACACTTTTACACACACATAAGTGAGTAGCCGCAATGCTGCACTACACAACATTGAAGCTGCTTGCATATGTACATGTGAAAGCGTTACAAAACATCCCTTTCCCTGTACACCTGTATTGTGAACATGAACAGCATCCAATACAGCAAAGCAAGCAGCTACCACGCTGCTTGCTTTGATGTATGTGAAAGTGTACACATACACACGTGAAGGCAGCTCCACAGTCATTACAAACCGATTTGTAGGCTACATTCAATCTGTACCCCATACCAGTTGGTATAGGCTTCACATTGACCTATCAACTTAGCTAAGCACCCACTAGGGAGTTCTAATACTGAGTACATGTGTCACAGGATGCACCTGTGCCCGTGACATACATGACAGAGAAGGGATGAAAATCTGACCATACATGCCAGGTCACTTTGACATTGCAGCAGTGAGTAGGCATGTAGAACAGCATAACACGTCTCAGAAGTGGGCTGATGCAGTGCAGAACATGTGTACCTTACCCACTATCTACATGAACAAGTACATTATGATGCCAATAAATAAACATGAAGGCAGTGTAAGGGCAAGTTCAGGCATCACATGCAATGTGCATGCAATGGGTTGCATGCCTACAGGCAAACCCCTCCCCCCCTAAGTGAAAATGCAGGGAGGCATTGCATGGCAGCGAAAGTGTGATCAGAGAACTGTGTATTGGCAGACAGTGTTGACTAGCATCAACTGCATCATTTGAGTCAACTAACAACACAGCAGATGAGAATGGGACAGTAAGCAGGACACATGATGAACCCTCAGTAGTACACCCATATGTGCAGAAGCCACTACACCAGTTGAACAGAGTCAGGGGGCCGGAAACAGGGCGAGGCCTGTGCCCCACACAGACTGTGACACCCTAAATATGTGCGTGATGCAGGACTGAGCCAGAGTGGGCATGGAATGGATGATCAAATGCCATTCAATGTATGTCATCCTGGACACGTACTACAATGATCATCCGGTCAAGGACACATAGGGGCATGCATGGAATGCACATGGAGCATGAATGGACACTCATGTCCCTGTGGAGCATCTGCCATCTGCAAAGTTCCAGTGAGACACCCTGCATCAAGGACAAAGTATGTAGGCCACTGTATGCGTCTGGCAGGTTGGCAGCGAGAAGTGTGCATGTACACAGGAGTGTTGAATAGGCCATAACAGTACTCCAACATGACACCCACCAGTGCCATGGTGAAATTAAGGTGCAGTGGGGCGGGGGGGCAAGGGAGCATGCCTACGTGGTGTACCCGCATGCAGGCAGAACACACATGGACATCAGTCATGCGATGTCATAATCCCAGTGCTGAGTGGAAAGACACCCCAGGCTACATGCAGAAGGGCCAGTGAGCTGGAACATGGACTGGTGGGGCAGCCGGGTGACTAGCATGTGAGCAGGGTGCCGGTGTGGTGACGAAGACAGTCCCTGTCTGCTCTACATGTCCAGCATCCTGCACAGCAGGCATGCATCAGTGAAGCATTGTATGACTCGCACATGAGAACCATGTACACATAGCATGTAGTGGCAGTCCAGCACAACACATCACACAAGCAACCCACACATGGTCTGGACAAACACGCGACAACACTCACTGGACGGGGCATCAAAGTCCAGTATCTCTCCCACTCCATCGTACAATTCTGTCGGTATGAACTCCGCAGCGATTGACTCGTGCGAAGTGAGTTCTTCCTCCTCAGGTGGTGGCCCACTGCCAGTCACCAGAGTCATGTTATGATTAGAGGCACGCTTTTGCTTAGCAGAGCGTCGGTGGTCATCCCAACGCTTTTTGCACTCCTGAGCTGTGCTCACCTCATGTCCGATTGCACTGACACCCTCCACAACATGCTTCCAGTGGGTCAAAGGCTGGGCAGCCGTAGTGTGACAATTCGGGCCCACTAGCATATCACGGTCGTGTCCCGACACGAAGTCCACAAGGAAATCCAGTTCCTGCTTGCAGAAAGGCTACTTCCTCGATGTGCCGGAGGCCAGAGCCATGTCTGGGGTCCCAGTCTCTGCTGCAGATGCAACCTTCCTCCTCTTGAGCAGTGGTCCGGACCCTGGCTGGCAAATGCCGCCCTGATCAGTATGGGCAGTGGTGCTGGTGGATTGAACAGAGGGAGTGGCAGGTGGAACAAGGACGGAAGCCCTGACTTGCATCAGTGGCTGCTGGGTGCCCTGGAATGGACCCTATGCAGCAACATTCGCTGTGCCAGGGTCATTGACCGGGACTGTCCTGGATGGTAGACTCACAGCTGGGGTGGTGTTGGCTGCATCTGCCCATGCACTTGCCAACACCCGGCTGCTCGGGGCAGCAGATGACAATACTGCCCTCGGACACGTGCCTCGGTCAGGGCAGCCCTGCATGAACTTACAGTGTGCCTCCTGACCTCCTGGAAATCATCCTGGGACTCTTCAGTTGCCAACGCAGTATGCGCTGGCAGACCCTGAGCCTGGGTGGTGGTGTCCACAGCTGCACCTGCAGCTACCACTACCCTTGGGCCCGTGGCAGTCGATGAAATGGACTGCTGGGTCACATGGGCACCAGTGCCAATTGCAAGAGCTGCATCTCCTGGAGCCACAGGGGGGGTGGCATGACTGCACCAACACATGGCACAACATCATGCCAAAGTCGCGCACCCCTGCCTCTTCCCCCTCTGCAGCCACCCTGGACACCCTGGAGTCCCCCTACTCCCTGGTCACCCCGGCTATGTCCCTGACCACGCCCACCACGTGGAGTATGCCCAGCTGAGGCACCGCTCACCTTTCGTGGCCTCCCAACCATGGCACAGATGTAGTACTGCCAGCACAGAGGTAGTATTGCCAATGGGAGGTGTACACAACAATTGTCCTGGGCAATTGGGGTGAACGGGGTGGGGTACTAGATGTTAACAGGACCACTGCACCTGCAAGGCTGTATGTGACCCCGGTGATAAAGTGACAGGTCACGCAATGCTCAGGCACCCCAAAACTGCAGTAAAACCGTGCACACAACCCCCGGTAGCCCATGTGTGTGGAATTAACCTCCTGCAGTACGCGGTGGCACCCAGGGACACGAAAAACATGTATGCATGGGACACGCAGGCTACTATGACCTCGAAAACAGGTACGCGATACACAGGGGCACCCGCAGTGGGAAAAATAGCATGCGCGACTCACCGTCTGACTAGCGTGATAATGAAAAACACACGTAGCCAATACCCCCGCCAAAAGAAGAGATACGTCCTTGATCTGCTGTGAAGTTGTGATGGCGCGCGAAACAACCAGAAGTAGCAACACACGTCGGTCTCCACAAAAGGCACGTACAGCGAACTGCTGGCCCCGCTCGCCTTTAACCCGTGCTGAGGTGAACGCCCACACATGTCATGTCACTTACGCGCTTAGGCCCTTTCCTCGAATTACACGCATTAACATGCAGTCGTGTTGTTTTTTCACGTGCTGAATCACTATGCACCCGTGATGAGGGGAACGCCCGCGCGTGTTATGTCACAGATGCGCTTATGCGCTAAGGGCCTTTCCTCGAATTACACGCTGCCATGCTGTTTTTTCACGTGCCAAATCACTCCATATCAAGCTGGCCACGCGACAACACACGGAAGACCACGCTCCTGCCCAGAAGGCCGAATTACTGCCCCCCAGTGCCCCTAATTGACTCCCACAAGCCATCTGCTGCTGCCTGGCTGCCTGCTGGCCATGTGCCCTGCTATTTGGTGTCGGCACGTCAGCCATCTGCAGGGGTCCAGTTGCTGTGACCACCCCTGCTGGAACAGAAGACTCCCAACTGAAGTTCCATCGGTCCACAGCCCAGCACCAGGACCCAGTTGCCTACCCACACCTGCCTCGGGGGTTGCCATGTCAGGGGAACAACATCAGAGTTCAGTGGCAACCCCCAGCCAGTGAGGCAGAGGGCTACCAGCTTCAGTGCCGCAGAAGTTGGTATCCTGGTGGAGCAAGTCCTGGTGCATTATGATGCCCTCTTCGGAAGACCACGCGCCAACAATGAAGGACGGAAGAGGATCTGGAAGGACATTGTGGCTGCCATCAACGTGGAGGGGGTGGCAGCCCGTGACATACGACACGTCCGGAAGCGCTGGGAGGACTTCAGGTCCAGGACCCTCAGGAAGGCCCGGCACCTCTTGGAGGCAGAGGATGCAGAGGGGTGTCGGGTCCTCGCAATACTGAACAAGGTCAAGCCAGCGGATATAAAACTGAGTTCACTTAGGAAAACATGGTTCCAACAAAAACATGAAAGCAGTAACCCAAGGTCAACTCCACCGATCACCCCATATAGGCCGCAGAAGTTGGTATCCTGGTGGAGCAAGTCCTGGTGCATTATGATGCCCTCTTCGGAAGACCACGCGCCAACAATGAAGGACGGAAGAGGATCTGGAAGGACATTGTGGCTGCCATCAACATGGAGGGGGTGGCAGCCCGTGACATACGACACGTCCGGAAGCGCTAGGAGGACTTCAGGTCCAGGACCCTCAGGAAGGCCCGGCACCTCTTGGAGGCAGAGGATGCAGAGGGGTGTCGGGTCCTCGCAATACTGAACAAGGTCAAGCCAGCGGATATAAAACTGCGTTCACTTAGGAAAACATGGTTCCAACAAAAACATGAAAGCAGTAACCCAAGGTCAACTCCACCGATCACCCCATATAGACCACAGAAAAAGCTTAAAAAAATACATTTGTATTATTTTAGTCAAATTTCATTTAAGAGGATATTAAATAGTTAGGAATACACACAGGAATAAACATACAGAGATATAAAGTGCAATGTGTGTTAAAAAAGTGCTGGTCACTGAGGGAGGCAGTAAATAATTCAATGCCAATAAACAATTCAGGGGAAGAATGACAGTAATCCCTCAAATAGCTGTTCAGTTGCCAAGGCCACCATCTCCATCGGAGAAAAATTGATCTCTCTGGCGAGAGGAGCCAGGTCAACTGGACACTGATGAATATAACAATTTGATTCAATTAATACGTTGATTAGTTGTTAAAATCAACCTGTCACATAGGCAATTGAAAAAAAGGAACAATAAATTGATCCCAAATAGGGCAGTCCAATGGTATGTTAGCACTGCAAAGCCTCACAATTCTAAAGCCATACACTAGAAATCTGACATAGGATGCTATACGTCAACTACTAAGGTGATATGCCGAAATTCGCATAAATACATAAACACAATGTAATAAGAATGACACCAAAAAAGAGTCGTTTCGATGGAAGAAACATCTAACTGGATTACAGATGATGTCCGACGTGGCATTCCCATACACGTATTCTTGAGGATTCGTCTATAATTTGTTTTAGATGACGAATACATCAATTGGTGAATGATAAAAACAACCTTTAAGCTAAATGTAATATCACATAGATAATGGTTCTACCATAATCTCAACCACTGTAGGGGCAAAGGCTCGGGAAGCCTTTCTAGAAAGTCCAGTAAATCACAGTCTGGCCATGCCAACAATAGATCACAAATGCATTAGATCTGGAAACTGGATGAGGTGGAATGTATCCAGGTTTGCCGAAGGCAGCACGAAAGGCTGTCCTTGGTTTAAACTGTGGCCACTGGTTGGATCGAAGTTCTTAGTCTCCAAGCGATTCCCAGTGTTGTGTCCAAAATGTGTCAATAAGTCCAGACCGTGAGCTGAGTCGACCATCTGGAGCCGGGCTGTTAGGCGAAACTGGTCGGATGCAACTTACCGACAACCAGATGAGGGTCCTGGAATGTATACGCCCAGCGCTCCACCTTCAGGCCCAGACTCATGTCCCCCACCCACCCACCAGTGACAGGCACCTACCAGCAGGCCCCAACTCATGTCCCCAACCCCACCCACCGACCCACCAGTGACAGGCACCTGCCAGCAGGCCCAGACTCATGTCCCCCACCCACCCACCAGTGACGGGCACCTGCCAGCAGGCCCCGACTCATGGCCCCCACCCATCAGTGACATGCACCTGCCAGCAGGCCCAACTAATGTCCCCCACATCACCCACCCACCCAGTGGTGACCGGCACCTACCAGCAGGCCCCGACTCATGTCCCCATGACTGGCACCTGCCAGCAGGCCCGACTCATGTCCACCACCCCACCTACCCACCTACCATTGGCAGGCACCTGCCAGCAGGCCCCGACACATGGCCCACCAAACAACATGTCATGACTAAACAGACCCATGGCCCAAATACCAACCAAAATCCCCCTTGCCCCCAGTACAAGCATGCAACCATCCACTGGGCGCCACTCCCGATCACCCATGCCATGACAGTCTTAAAAGCACCACCATGCCCATGCATTAATGCACAATGGAGCCACACAGTGGCAAAACATGACTGAGGCAATGTTCATTGAGACATGCACAAATGGAATGATAGAACACACCAATCATGAAGTTAGCAAAAATGTATTGAAAACTTTACAAAGTGACATAGAGAATAGCAAACACGTAAATCAATATGCAATGACAGAAATAATAAAAATATAGGTAATAAAAAAAAAGTAAGAAATCATTGAACGTCATGTTGAATGGTCCTTTGCCAATGTCAATAAGAAATAAACAATCCAAATAGAAGAAAACCATTGATCCATGGGAAAATTGAAAAAGAAAGTATGTACAAGTCTTCAACTATCTACGATCCAAGTCCAAAGGGTCCATGATCCCCAAAGCAAATGAAACCTAGAAAAAAGTCCTATGAAGAAAAAACTATATACATGAAGTGGAGCAATGTCCATTAACTCCAAAATAAAAGATAAAAGAAAGGAAACCTAACACTATGTACAATGGCGGCGGGCAAGTCCTAGGGCTCACTCTTTGATGTTCCAGCCGAGGGCATCATCGAACTCCCGTTCAACATCCCGGAGGCGGGCCTCTTCCCTGTCCTCGAGGTCTCGCAGGGATGCAGTCATGGCTTGTTCAAACTCCCTGCGAATTGCCTCGAGGCACTCAGCCTGCCTCAATGCCCTGCGCATGGAGTTCTCTGCCCTGACCATGGTGAGCCGTGCCTCCTCCGCTCGCCCCCGCTTGGCATCTATCCGCTGGCCCAAATGCTGCCACACGGAAGACACTTCCAATCCAGGGTCCTCCTGCCCTCCGGCCGATGCCTGCCTCTTTGATGTAGATGGCCCCGAGCCATGATGCCTCCCACGCTGAGCCTGCCGCTGCCTCCGACGCAACTGCCTCTGCCACCACGACAGCATCCGGGATGATGGAATCCACCGGCGATGTCGTGCACGTGCCCTGCCCAATGATGCCGGCACATCCTCGATTCGCTGGGGTCCAGTCGGCGGGGTGTCTACCCCTGCTGGTCCTCCAACATCCGACTGTGGCAGGGATGGGGTCTCCACCAGGCTGGCTGCGTTGGTTGGGGCAGATCCACATGGGGCCCTGGTGGCATCTGGGCCGGAAGACGGCACGGAGAACGACTGGCGTATGGTGTGCACAGAGGAGGAGAGGGCCACAAGAGTTGCCGACACATGGAGGAAACCCCCGACCATGGACCCTCCCAACTGGGCCACGTTGGCACACAGCTCTTCGTGATGACATGCGTGGTCCCCCCAGGAAGCACGCACGTCATCACGAATGTCACATGTGCGCAATGTGACACCAATCAGGACAGACTCCATCCGGTCACGGCTCCCCTCGTCCACAGGTAGGTGAGTGCCATATGACATGGACCTCCCCCCTACCTGCAGACGGGCCTGTGATGGGGCATCCCTGCTGGTGCATGGTGATGAAGTCACAGTGTCAGGGGCAGAGACATGCACAGGCACCTCCACAGCGACCTGGGCTGTCTCCTGCCACTGCCCCTGGACTGCACCACTTGCACCAGTGGTACCACCCCCACCAGGCCCCATGTGCGTCTCTGTAGCGGCCTCCTCCTCCTCCATACCCACCACCAACCTTGATGGCTCTACACCGTCTTCCGCCATTGCAAGCCCCAGTGGGGGCTCATCCGCCCCTTCCGCTGCAGCTGTAGTGGCAGACGTGGAACCAGTCCCCTTGCTCCCGGATGATGGCATTTCCTGGTGGGGTGACTGGGTCTTGCGTCGCCTGCCGGTGGAGGCATCCCTGCCACTTTCCTCCACAGCGCCGTCTCCGCCCTCTTCTTCACTCGCCGATGTGTAAAGGGAGACATTGAACACAAGCATCAGGGTACTGAACTATAGTCCCCTAGACACAAAGCAATAGCACAAGAGTGGCACTGTCAAACGTTACTTCCATCATGTCCCGCCACAACACATGGGTCAGTGCAGGCAACACACATGCAGGAACAGGCATGGCACGTGCAACATACATGGGCATCCATGTCCAAGGCACCGTAGTTGCATCCAATGGTGGGCTAATTCTCACATGCACCATGGGAAATGCTGGTCACATGCACACACATCACCGGAGGGTCGTGCATTTCGCCAGGTACAGCCCCAGACACAGTGGATACAAGGATGACTAGGCTGTATCAGTGAATGAACACATTGTCATGGACATGTGTCATGCATCCATGGTTCACACAGTACTCAGACACACAGACATGTACATCATGCATGTCCATGACAGCAGCACACATCTCTCACACCACAAACATGTCAAAGTACAGACACTGGCATGCATACATGTGTGAGTTCCGCATGCTGCCCCGGATGATGCATTGTAATACATACACCATTAATTTGCCTCACACATGACTGGACTCACATGCAGCAGGCTCATGTCCCTGCACATACGCATCCATACATGGGCCTTTCAAGACATATGTCCAAGCTGCACACACCTGGCGCACCTCAACATGCACTGCGTCCAATCAGTACACATGGACACTTACAGCTCGACTCTAGACGGGTATGCCTCTCAAGGACCTGAAGATGAAGAGCTGGGCGTATACGTTCCGGGACCCTCATCTGGTCGTCGGTAAGGCAGACCCTGCACCCCTCTGCATCCTCTGCCTCCAAGAGGCGCCAGGCCTTCCTGAGGGTCCAGGACCTGAAGTCCTCCCAGCACTTCCGGACGTGTCGTATGTCACGGGCTGCCATCCCCTCCATGTTGATGGCAGCCACAATGTTCTTCCAGATCCTCTTGCATCCATCATTGTCGGTGAGTGGTCTTCTGAAGAGGGCATCATAATGCCCCAGAACTTGCTCCACCGGGATACCAACTTCATTTTGCCTGAAGCTGGTAGCCCTCTGCCTCTCTGGCTGGGGGTTTCCACTGGTGCCGGAAGGTGTTGTGTCGGACATGGCAACCCCCGAGGCAGGTGTAGGTGGGCAACTGTGTCCTGGAGCTGGGCTGTGGAGTGATGCTACTTCAGTCGGGAGTCTTCTGTTCCAGCAGGGGTGGTCACTGCAACTGGACCACTGCAGATTTCAGATTTGCAGGCACCAAATGGCATGGCATGGTGGCAGCAGGCAGGCAGGCAGCAGCAGATGGCTCGTGGGAGGCTGCTCGGGGTTCTTGGGGGCAGTAATCTGCACTTCTGGGCAGGAGCTTTGTCTTTCGTGTGTTGTTGCGTGGCCAGCTTGATACGGAGTGATTTGGCACATGAAAAAAAAGCATGTCAGCGTGTGATTTGAGGACAGGCCCTTAGCGTGTAAGCGCATCTGTGACGTAACATGCGTGGGCGTTGGCCTCGCCACGGGTTGAAGGTCCCACGTGGGTTTCCATCGCTCTGTACGTGCGCTTCATGGGATGCGGTACGTGCATTCCGGGGGTGCATGTGAACTTTTCCATGAGTTTTCGCTAGCGCGAGCGGGGTATGTGTATTCTGAGGGGTGCGCAGGGAGTTTTCCACACATTTTCCAAGGGGTGCGCTGGGAGTTTTCCACGTGTTTTCGCTAGTGCGAGTGGGGTACATGTATTCTGTGGGGTGCGCGTGGACTTTTCCAAGCGTTTTCGCTAGCGCGAGCGGGGTACATGTATCCTGAGGGGTGTGCGGGGAGTTTTCCATGTGTTTTCGCTAGCGCGAGTGGGGTACGTGTATTCCGAGGGGTGCACGGGGAGTTTCCCATGCGTTTTTGCTAGCGCGAGCGGGGTACGTGTATTCCGAGGGGTGTGTGGGGAGGTTTCCACATGTTTTCGTGCTTGGGGGGGGGGCTGTATGCTGGTCCCCTGGTCTTTACGCCATGTTTTTGGCGCACAGGTGGGTTGGGTGCATTACTGGCGCTGCTGCTGGGTCTCTGCGCCGCTCTGCGCCACGGCTGGTCATGGATGTTGAAATTCATGAATACGCTGTGTGCTGAAATGGGTTTTGGCGCATGCGGCTGGCGCAGACTTCCGCACAAACACTCTGTGCACCAGCCGCATGCGCCACTTGTGCGCCAAATTCTATGAATTACCCCTTTAAAGAATCACAACAAAAGATAATGGGCCTCATTACAAATCAGGCGGTCCGGAAATAACGGTGACGGTAAACCCGCCACCACAGTTGTTTCCGGACCGCCTGATCCTGACTCCTGCAGGCGGGAGGTGATGTTCCCGCCAGGTTTGACCTGGCGGGTTTAACACCGCCCGCCTACAGGCGGACGAGGAAACACCGGCAGCATTACGAGATGCTGCTGGTCTTTCCATGAACCCCATTCCCATTGAGTCCAATAGGACTCAATGGGAATGGGGATTAACACCATTCCGTCTCCGTGATTCCCAGAAAACTGGGGTTGTAATGCCCCGGTAATTCCGGGAATCACGTAGGCGGAATGGTAATACGAGTCCGGCGGTAACCAGGTGGTTTTACCGCCTCGGTTACCGCCGGACTCGTAATGAGGCTCAATAGGCCTAATTACAAGTTCAGCGGTAGCCTTGTCGGTAAAATCAGCAGGCTGCCGCCGAACTCGTGAATTTTACTGGCGCCCGGGAATGGGCAATTACTGGGTCATTACGGTCCCGCTGGACCGGGTATTTTCCCATTCCCGGACGCTGGTAAAAAATGCTCCTGATTCCCATTTGAGCCCCATAGGGCTCAATGGGAATGGGGAGGCCGGATGCACCGGCACCATTCAGAATGGTGCCGGTGCATCCAACATGCTCTGCTTGCGGGTGCAGGTCCGACCTGGTGGGCGAAATGGCACCCGCGCGCAGAACTTGTAGTTTGCCGGTCCGGTAACTATGGTACCGGCAAGCTTACCGGTACCGTAGTTACCGGACCGGCAAACTTGTAATGAGGCCCAATCTGTAAATAATAGGGTTCTGCATTGCCTCACTTGGACCACAAAATGTTTTAAGAATGTGGTCCATAGTCTTAAATTGGTTTTGCTTTAAGTGTGCGCATTTGGGAAGTGCTTTGCCAAGTGCTGTTAGCTGTCCTGCTGTTCCCTCTGGACAAAAATGCAATTCTGTGGATTTGAATTTAGCTTCACCCCCAATACTGGAACTACCTTTAAAAAGATCTGGCCGCGCGCATTTGCACGCACAGATTTGGGAAGTGCTTTGTCAAGTGCTGTTAGCTGTTTGCTGGGTGCTGGTTTGGGGGTGCATGCTACGAGGTGAGTGTGTATGAGAAAATAGTGGCGACTAGTTGATAAATTATTCTATTTAAGTGATCTACTGAGATTAAGCTAGAAACGTGTTAAGTCCTTTCAATACAACACGCTAATACACAAGACCATAAAATTATGAGTTGTGAGGCACGGGGAGCCTAATCTGAATAAACTGATTTTGTATTTAGTATTACGCAACTGTCTATATGCATGGTGGTTGTTTGTTTGTCTGTGTGTTAATTGTCAACTGTTGATTGAAGTGGCTTTTCAGTTGTGAAAAAGGAATTTGTATACTAACAAGAACAAGAATGAAAGTGGTCGAAGTAAATGCTAACATGATCACTGCTGATGTTGTGGCCGAAATGTTATGTGAAAAGGAAGTTCAGGGGAGGGTGACTGAAAATGTTTTCTGTTCTGAAACTGTGGACAATGCCGCAATAAGCGGTAGTAACATAAAATGTCCCCCGCTGATGTCACCGGGATGTGCCTATCCTCAGCAGGCTAGTAGAACATGTCCGCCTAAGACCATAAGTAGGCGGAACAAAAAGTTGCAAAAATGACCAACTACTTCCCTGAAGCAGATGCTCACAATGGGATGAAGTCTATCGAAGAAGAGTGTGCCATGAATGAGACTGTAGCTTATTTGAATACATCACTACCCTGTCTAGTGTCCAAACTCAATGAAAGGGTATGATGTCCCCTAGATAAGATAATAACTAATACTATTCAACCCACTGAGAGGAGAGATGTCATGTGTGCTAGGTGGCTAAGTGGCAATGCCAAATGAGAATTTAAATACAATAGATGATGCTGTCTTTGAAGAGCTAGCTGATCACCTTCCCTTGGGAGGTGTGGGGGGGGCAGTGAAAAAATGTTGGTAGTTGATGTCGGCAATACTTACCCTGGGATTGAAGCCATAGTGGCCAATAATGGTGATCCCCCCTTCGGTAACATACTTGGTAATGAGATTGTGGGGGAGGGAACCCAGGCACATCTACCCCGGCAGGTGAATGTGGCAAATAGGGAATAGTAGCTACACAGGGTAATAACCACTTCAAGGCAATAGAACCCAGACTGGTGGGGACAGAAGATGGAACTGATGATACGCCGGGCCCATCCGTAAGTAGAGATGAGGGGGGCCAAGAGTATGTAACGGTTTTGGATGAGTCCCAAGACGTAAATACTAGCGACCTGAGCATGTCATTGACTGCAATGTTTACCGTATCTGAAAACCTGCTGACAACCCTGGTGGGACAATGTGAAAGGCTGGAAAAGAAACTTGACATTCAATTATTGTTACTACATGAATACATACATCCTGGAGGGAAAACATATAGAGATTGTGCAACAAGTACAAATGAAGACCACTGTCAGAAAGGAGACAACAAGGGTGAAGACAAAGGCAGATGTGATGAGGTTGTCTTAGGTGGTTGTGCCCATATTGGTGTAATGACTGATCTAACAATGCCAAATATACAAGACCTAGGAGATATAGTAATACCAATAAATTATCCAGAGCAGTGTACTGGAAGTTCACGACAAGTAGCTGCAAGCAATAGTCAAACAACCAAGAAGAAGAAAAAGAAAGAAGAAGAAAAAGAAACAAATTGTACAATCTGTGATGTATGACAAGAGGAAGCAGTTGAATAGTAGAAATGGATGTATTTTATCCATGTAAGGGATAAAAACAAGATAGCCAATGATGAGGGTCAAATGAGTAGTATGTTGAATAAGGAAGGAGTGGATGTTATACAAGCCACTGGTGATAATGATCAGGAGCAGAGACTAGACCTGACTTACTGTGCAAAGGAGAGAACTAACAAAGAAACTGTGACAGGAGTTAAGAAGCCTCCAAAAGCAAATGATGTTCGCCAATATGTATGCAAATCTATGAGTATGTGTGATTCCTTGCCCAATCATGAATTGAATGATGGGATTGAAAACCTGGAAAGTGGGAACAGAGACAAGCTCAAACAGTGGGGCTTAGTGATTGCACACTGGAATCAGTACAGTGTTTGTTGGTGAACGTAAATATGAGACTGGTCGAACTAAATTGAAGGAATCTGCAGGTACCAGTGCAACGGAGAAAGGGAGGGCAGGTGTCAGGGTTAAAGTTGCATCGCAAACCAGGCCAAGGAATATGAATGAAAATTATAAACCCAAAGATAGTGGGGTTAGTTTGATGATGTAGGGAATTAATCAGCAAAATATGGTGGTTGTGAACGAATTAGTAAGAGCACTTCAAATGAGATCTTTAACAGGCATAGATAGTAATCCTCTGTTAAACAAGGCTGTAGTGCTCACTATATTTCATACGATTGTGCCATTTCGGGGGATGAATAGCAATGATATTCTGGTGGTGGACCAACTGGAAGACAAGAAATATGTAACATCTAATATATGGTTTAAATCAGAGAGTTTCATAGACTTCATCCTCCGGTATGACGTTGATCTTTTTAAGTTAGGATATTCCTGTGCTGACACGCAGATGTCCACTGTCAAATACCAAAGTATAGGTAAGAGTGTCTCTAAACCTCTGACACAAGAGGAGTCGACAGTGAAGAGTACCATAAATCAGAGAATAACCCCAAATATAAAGGTTGCGAATACAAATGATGATAAGAATGAATGGCAACTAAATCCCAAGGAGATATCATGGAATGATGGTTATTGGCAATGGCTCCCAAAAGCGTTTCAGGCTCATTTCACAAATAACTGTTGCTAGCAATGGTTTGATCTGTTCTTGGACTCATAGGGGACATGGCTATCTAGCAGATGTCGGCGGTCTACCGGCTAATATAAAACCTTTTAGCATAGTGGCCCTGCTAGAAACATGGATGACATCTCAATGTGAAATCGATGGGAGGGAACAAAGGAGTGATGCATAATGAATACACAACATAGGAGGGGAAAGGAAAAATTGTCAAACCTACTATGCCTTGTGAGTAATTCAGAATGTGCAAGTGCATCAAGGAAGAGGGCTGAGGGGGTAGTTGCAGGAGTGCCCATGCTTGTGAGTTAGCAACAGATGAAGTGCTTGCTGTGATACAGGCTACACGGCCTGGAGCCGTGTTGGGTGTAAGTGCGAGCCTCCAAGGTGGAGGGAGTGCCATGGCATGTGCTGAGAGTAGACAGAGGCTGGGCGATTGGGTGAGGTATGTCAGGGGCCCGAGGATGCATACGTCCCCAGGACACCAACTGCAGCAACTGTGAGATTAGCAGAGGAGAGAAGATGGGAAGGAGGACGTAAAGAGGACATTCTTGAGGAGCTTCCGGAATTTACAGAAGTCCTTCTCAAGGTGCAGAGGGAGGGGAGGCTGTTCCATAGTAGGATGCCAGCTGAGGAAAGCGATCAACCTCCTGCCCTCTGTTTAGCAAAGCACTTTCCACACAAAGAGTTGGTGCCAGAGGAATGTCGAGGTCTGGAGGGAGAGTATTTAGTGAGATAAAGTTGAAGATAGTCAGGTCCCTGGGCCCAGACAGCCTTGTGGATGATGCAGAGGGATTTTAGTTTAATCAGTGCAGCAACCAGGAGCCAGTGAAGACTTTTTAGGGCAGTATAGATGCAGTCCCTAGGGTTAAGGCCAAGGATAAGTCTTTCTGCCCTATTCTGGATTAGCTGGAGAGGTCGCAGAGTGGAGGAAGGTGGATTCAGGAGTAGGCCATTGCAATAGTCAAGTCTAGAGAGAACCAGGGCTTGAGTACATTGAGCCTCTGAGGGAAAGTGAGAAAAGGGAGAATTCCTTTGAGAAGGAATAGCTGAAAGTGGGATTTCTTGGCAATGTCCTGAGTGTGAGGGAGGAAGGAGAGAGAAGAGTCGAAGATAACTCCAAGGTTTCTGCCTTCAGAAGAAGGAGCAGGGGGAGAGCCCATGGAGGAAGGCCAGAGTGCAGGGATGAAAGAGGGTGCAGGGGTCCCGATGGGAAGGGGCTCAGTTTTACAGGCGTTGAGGCAGAGATCGTTGGAGGTGCACCAGGACTGAATGACAGAATGGCAGGCAGGGATGATGGAAGGTGCAAGGGGGTCAGCAGGAAGTTTGAGAAAGAGTTGAGTGTCGTCTGCATAACATTGGAAGTTGGGGTATAAAAAAGGGACGAGGCATGCCAGCAGAGCAAGGTAGATGTTAAAGAGCCAAGTGGAGAGGATAGAACCTTGGTGGACACCACAGGTGCAGAAGGAAGTAGGAGAGGAGAAGGTGCCCAGGATGATTTGGGATGAGCGGTCAGCTAGGAAGGATGTCAGCCAGTCCAGTGCCTGATCCGAGATACCATGGGTATCGTGGATTCTTTGTAATGAGGATGGAAAGATTGATCGTGTTGAATGCAGAGGAGAGATAGAGTATGATGAGGACAGCTGGGGAGTTGGAGTCCAGAGATGTGAGCAATTCTTCGCTGGTGTTCAGAAGAGCAGTTTCCGTGCCTCTGGATGCTCGGAATTCAGAATGATGGTTGTGAAGACCACCAACAAGTTCAGTGTGTAAGTTCAGTTGGGGCAAGGCCAGCTTCTACTGCAGTTTCCCCAGGAAGGGGCTGATGGAAATAGGGTGGTAGTTGGCAGGACAGGTTGGGTCTTCTGAAGGTTTTTTGAGGAGGGGGCACACAAGGAAGTGTTTGAGGGGGGAGGGGAAAGATCCAGTGGCAAAAGAGTGATTTCAGAAATCAGCGAGTGAGTGTTATGATTGCTAAATTACTGTCATTCAGGGCATCCGGACCGGATGGTACATGTAATGGTTTAGTTAGGATGTATCCTCACCTGTGGGCACAAGCCCTCCATACACCTTTTGTGGGGATTGGTGAGTCTAGCCAAATTCCTTGTTTGTGAAAGGAGGGTACCATCCTCCCAATACACAAAAATGGATGTTGGAAAAAACCCACAAACTATTGTATGTTCGCCATGCTGGAAATACCGGCTTAAATGTTTGCACAAGTTCTTTTAAATGAGCTTAATGAAGGGATAACATATAATAATATCCTGCCTCCGAATGAGATAGGCTTAAGATCCAAAGCCAGCACGACCCACAATCTTCTCACTCTGGTTACAGCCATTGAATATTCTTGGAGGTGGAGACAGCTCCCTGTATATGGTGCCTTCATAGATTTTAGCGCAGCTTTTGACAGGGTGCCGAGGAATAGACTATGGAACAAATTGGTTTCATGGAACATTCCTCATGGCCTGTTAACAATGATCAAACAACTACACTTGGGTACGAGTGTAAGGGTAAGATTAGACGGAGAGGGGAGAGTTACACGATTGTTGGACACCTCACAGGAAGTAAAACAAGGGTGCATTTTAGCATCAACCCTCTTTAATTTATATCTTGCTGATTTAGCAAAGAGACTCCAACTTTCGGTGGCATGCCCAGTAAAAATTGGTGCATTTCAGCTTGCGTGGCTTGGATATGCAGATGACCTGCTCCTACTTCAGTATACCTCGAAAGTGCTGCAAGTCATGCTGGACGGGCTTGGTGAGTATGTGGATTTTTATAAATATCTTGGTGTATTGGTTGACAACAAGCTTAAATGGACACACCAGCTATCGTCTCAGGAGGATATCTCAGGGGCAACGCTCTCGCCTTGGAAGCAATACAACGCAGAGCAACACAGATTTGATCCCCGTGTCCATGCTTAGAAATCTCTGGGTATTAAGTTCTTTAAAAATAACCAATAATAATCAATGGGAAGAAAATAAAGCAACATGCACGAAAATGACTAAGGCGATACGTGCATTCATTGTTAGGCAGGGTGGCTGTTCAATGGAGACTGTTATGTTGTTGCATACTGCCAAAATAGTACCATGCCTGTTATATGGAGTAGAGGTTTGTGGAGCATCCCTGATAAAAGTACTGAGCAAATATGAAAGTAAAATACTACGAATTTTGCTCCCAATGCCAACATCCCTCTCGATAGATTATTTAATGTTAGAGCTTAATATCAAACGACTCTCAGCAGTGATCAAGAGTAAAGTTGTTCTGATGTATGGCACGTTGCTAAAGCTAGACAAGGGAACAATAGTAGTTGAGGTTTTCCGGGCCTATAGGACTATATATGAGTACGAGAGGTTTGGCACACTTCAAATATACTACCAATATATACAACTTGGCAATTCCGGTATGACCAACGAGCTGTTTCAGTCCCACGCATGGGGTTTGCAAAATGGGTAAAAACCACAACCTGTGCGTTTGGTAGGGAAGCTGATCTTGTCAAATTGGCTACCAAAAGCAACAGCGGTCCGTTCATTAGATATTGGATGGAACGCAGCATCACACCAAAATATAAAAATATATAGAAGCATTCCCAAATAGTGGTACAATTAGGAAGTACTTGCTATTCAAGTTCAATTGCACTCAGGTGTTGGAAATTGAAGGAGCAAAAAGAGGACTCCCGTGGTTAGAGCAAATGTGTCGAATCTGTGGAGAAATGACCATTGAATCAGCAGAACACATGATCTGCGATTGCGCGAGTCTGAATGAGTTGAGAACAAAGCACACGGAAGCTTATTGTAACAAGATAAACTGCCATGATGTTGCACAACTGTGGATTTTGTTGATGGAAGGCAATGATGTTGATCTTATATATCACATGATTTCATGTTTTCGTCTAGTGATGGGCATTTTAGGTGAATTGTCTTTAGGGATTTTATAAATTGTGTTTCTTAATTATATTTGTAAGTGATTAATGTATTTTAATTATCATTTGTAATGTTGTTAACATTTTAAATTGGTTGTAAACTGTACTGTGTGTTTGTATTTGTGGTATATACAAAGACTATGATTGGTTGTAAGTATACTAATAAACATAAATACATACATTTAAGTGTGAATTCTGCGATTTCTGTGACTCTTATTCAGCTTCATACATGCCTGCATAAAAATCATAACCA
Organism: Ambystoma mexicanum; assembly: GCF_040938575.1. Lineage (NCBI taxonomy): Eukaryota > Metazoa > Chordata > Amphibia > Caudata > Ambystomatidae > Ambystoma > Ambystoma mexicanum. The sequence goes on from NC_090929.1 coordinate 1,155,023,634, forward strand.
AGTGTTTCTCATCCTCCCTGAGGTGTGTGAATCTTCTTTTACACTGACATGTCAGAAGCTGAATGAAACGGGCTCGTGAATGCACTGGCAGTGAGAAGATAGATGGTGCCTTCGCACAGCTTTTTGGGACCACAAATCTGGATGCAACCAATCTATACATTCCTTCAAATATACAGGGCTCTCAGGTTTACGTGGCCATTTAGGAAAACTACAAGTCCCATAATTCCAAGCTAAAACATGACTAGATAGCATATACGTGCATAGCCACATGAAATGTGAGAGCTCTGTGATATATGTATATGTATATATGGTGCAGACTTTATTACTGCTACCAGCAACTGTAATTGCCCCCCAAATATAACCCATGGACACACTACTTTGCTGCCCCTAACCCATCTGTAGGCCATAAGGAACATAATAATTCCTCCAGGGATACATCCTTGTGAAAACTGAGTAAGGCAGCGTGGGTGTGGTTTGGGGATCACACACAGGAATAAGGCCAGAGATCACACAGGAAGCAGCCTGCCCAGGCAAGCTGCAGAGAGTCCATGTGACACAATGGGAGCTGAAGTAAAACTCCTTTTGTAGGCCACCTACACCTTGCCAAGTCACTGTTGGAGGTGTTAATGGCAGAGCAAGTGGAGGGACGCCTGATGAGACTAATACATTAACACCCACCTTTGATGGTATCTGAGCTAAAACATGGCTACATTCAGAGGTAGGTTTTCATGAAAGTTCTCTGCCTACAAGGAGGTGACAATAGGGCTTGCAAGGCTCCGGTGAGAGCGAGGCCATGTGCAGTGTGTCACCCCTGATGTCCCCTTGTGACGGCCTCAGGGTCAAGCAGATAGATACAAACATGCTTTTTTAATGTGATGATCTTATTGATTTCAGGGTTTACATGCAGGGACGTCATTTGGGGGGCCCCCAGTGGTCGCAACTGCGACCCCAGAGGTCTCCCTTGCTACCCCTAAAAGAAAAATGTGGTTCTTTGTTTCTGGAGTGGCTGGCCTTCTTGTTCAGGCAACTTTAAAAAAAAAAAAAAAACAGGGGGCTCCACAAGGGTAACACTGAGCAGTGAGCCTAAAAAGGAAAGAATAGGAATAACAGATAATTGTCTTTCTGGAATTCTGTACAATAATTGCTAGAAACATTATAGTTTTGTTTCAGGCACACTTCAGTGGGTGAGTCACTGATTTAGTCTGTTCTTAAACACCTCAAATTCACAATGCAGACAAAAACTTCCAAAAAGCATAGTTGCAATTTTAGCATGTATTTTTCTGCCATTGTCTCTGTTAAGATCATCACAAGACATTCCATCTCGTTTTCCTCGGTCACTTGACAAAATCCTTTTGCCTGAACTGTGTAGAAATGTTTGACCATAGCACGTAAAGTGGCCTTGGATTTCATTGTTTGTGTGCATGTATGAGATAACGAGTGCCCAGAGTACAGGGTGCCGTGTGAGTGTGGTACTTTCACTGCGCTACTCTAAATTCTTTAATACGCAGTTATGAACTGCCCAAATGGTATGTATTTTGACGAGCACTGAAGCCTGTAAACTAGATCCACGCAGGCTTAACATGTGACCAACTTGCCACCAGACCTGCAGATGAACAGGCCTGCTGTTAAATCCCAGTTCCTAGTTTAATGGTATCCACTACAGAGTGTAATTTGCTTTCTGACTTTGAGAAGATTCAGACAAGTAATTGTTCATTTTACCATAGTCAGTAAGATAGCTCTAGCTGTTAAGATAGCTCAGTGGGTGGAGAACGCGCTGCTGTGAATTCTGTGTGATCTGCAGGTTGCAGGTTGGAATCCTGGCAAGGCCAACTCAGCCTTTCATCCTTTTGAGGTGGATACATGTGTACCAACACAGGTTGGGTGATATTGTATGTATATTTGTTCCATATAAACTAAAGCACTTAAGCATAAGTGCTAAATAATAACACATCATTATCATTTGGCCTTCAAAGTCTGACTGCATTCACAGTAATTCGGTAATATGGCCCTATACACACTGATATTAACGATACATGTGGTGGTCCATTCTTGTATGCAATGTATATCACATTACAGTGATATCATAACCACATTTTTCGTAGTGTACATAGGACCAATACTATGTGATGCCACTTCCAGTTTTGTGAAGGGGTCAAATGTCGTGTTCCAACGCTTCCTGTGATATCACTTCAGGGTGAGGTCAAATTGCATAATTTCCTGTGATGTCAGAGGTCAAGGATCGTGTGATGTTACTTCCGCTTCCCCAGACATTTTGGTGAAATGACATCCCTGTTTACATGATGATCGTGTTCTTCTGATGCTTCCTCTATAGATTGATATTTGAGACTGTGGAGCGAGGCTATTACACAGCCCCTACGGCTTTGCAAAGGACCTCTTGTGAGGAGTCAGCAGTTCCATGATGAGAGCATTGCCCAGACCTTGGCTGGCCACAACCTCAACAGTGTTCCAATGTCAATGCAACCCCAGCCGCTCATTGTTTAATTGTGGAAGAAGTCGTTTGCGCTCAGGGTTGTGTATTTAGATATAATGACTAGATGTGCAGTGTCTAATTAGGGAAGTATAGTTAAATGAGACCACGGGTTGAGATGGTGATAACACCATCTCAGAAAGAACTGTCAAGTCACCATAATTACTTGCATAGGGCCTAATTGCATAGTAATTACTTCTGATTATTCAGAAAAATATGAAAGCTTTCTTTCAAACACCTGGAAAAACAGTAATAGATCTAGTGACAATCATTTTACTATGTCTATAATAATAATTTGATATTTATATAGCGCTTTGATATCTATATAGCGGTTTGATCCAAAACACTTTACATAGCACATATTTACATACATTATTATTATTACCCAATCAAAATTGGTAAAAATGTATCGACTTCGGAAGGATGAAAGGGTCGACCTTGCTGAGATTTGAATCTGCGACCTGCAGATCAAACACAGATCACAGCAACGACCACTCAACCGGCTGAGTCATTTTACCGGCTTAACTAAGTAAGACTATGTTGTAAACACACAAATTACACTCATCGATCACGGACAACATATTAACAAAGTGTACCGTGTACTGCAGCACAAAAAGCCAATTCATAGCAATGTTAATTGAAGCAGGGAAACACAACATTTCATTGAACACATTTCTTCCCAATTTAGACATTTCCACTTTCTCGTACAACACATTTGCCCTACAACAGGGGGCCTCCATGCCTTCTGTGTGCCTCACAGAGCAGTTGACTGGCAACAGTGTATCTTTAATATGTATTTACAAGAGCTCTTTCAGAGAGGAGAGAGTTATGAGCAGCCAAGTCCACCCCTTGGTACGTTTATGAGAAATACTGAACATATTCATGAGCAAGGTGCAAGAGTTGGCAGCCAAACCAAACAACTATAACCCCCACCTCACGCTCAGAAACTTAGAGCTGCGCAACACAAGATGTCCACTACCTGGTGACGACACTGTCAAAAGGATGGGAACCACTGAGACTTGTGTTCTGTGACTGCCCTTGCTCTGGCATGGGAAACCACATCAGCAAACGTCTGCACCCACCTTCTGTTCCCAAATGTAGATCCGATACATCTATTCAATATTGCTATTCTGTGGAATTACGTTTTATTTCTAAATACACAATTGTTACACACTATAATATTTAACTAATCCAGTTCCTTTCATTTTCATTTATGTTTTCAGTCCTTTTCTTTTTCAGTTCATTTCTCCTTTACATGTATTCCTTTTCATTTGTTATTGTGTTCATCAAGAAGAGTTGCATCGGATCCGAGAAGCTTCTTGTTCAATTGTTCGAGATAGAGCGCTAGCACTACTGTTAAGCTCAGAACTTTATGTTAATCACCATTTCATTAATTATTGACAACCATACACATTGTTTAGCTTTAGTTGTGAGAGCAAGCCTAGGCTTTGGACACAGACTTTTTTTTACTCAGACTTTCCTTAGATTTGTTCAGGAAGGGAAATCCTACCTTAGCATAGAGCAAGGTATTCCTTCTACCATCCTGACATTTGAGTTAATACATTATTTCTGTTTGAACTTTGAACCTGTTGTCTGTGTCTTGCTTCATGATGCCGTCACACTACACAAAATAAATCAAGATCTTGGCAAAATACATGGGGAAAAAAATGACACTTATCCCAAAAGCCTTCACAAATTATCATTTCATATCCAGCCCTATGCTCCCTAGACTCAAAACAATTCGACTTACACCCCTTACATCAGTTTAGCAATGTTTCCAGATCTTGAATCTCAAATTGCATAATGGCAGCTTTTAGAAATGAAAAGCCTTAGCACCTGCAATGTACCATGTGTGTTTTAGCAATAGTTTGACATTTCAGGAATGGAAAAAGGAAAAACACTCACTTTTTAACTTTTATATCTTGTGAATCATAGCATGGATTTGCACAGAATTGTTCAGTTTTGGAGGGCATAAGCCTAAATTCTGTATGGCTCAAAAGTTATTAGACTTAGGGCCTCATCACAAGTTGGGTGGTATCCCGACTGGGATACCATCCAACTTTATTAGTGCTAGTGCCCACCTGTCTAGTGGTTTTACCGCTGTATCATGGGTTGGGCGGTAGACGTTCTTCCCCATTCGGTCCATTGGACCCAATGAGGACATTTTGGTGCATCTACCGTGTGGTAATACCGCTGGTAGTAATTGAGCCGAAAAAATTGCAATTTTTCCAGCGTCTCTACCACCAGCTCTGAGATGGGGGTAAACAAGCCAGACTAATGATTGGGCGGGCCCTTAAATGCAGTGGTAACAACATTACCGCTGCATTTAAGGGCTACTGCCCAACTTCTGATGAGGGCCCTATAGAATGTTCACGTTTTGTATGGATGATAGGTTTCACCTTAACCATAGCGCAAAGCGTAGTTAAGGTTAAGACAATTGCCCTCATTATATGTTTGCTGGTATCCCGCCGGAATTACCGGCAGGATACTGACAAATAAACAAACAGACCGACCATTGCCAGTGCCTGATATTCTGGTATTTCCAAGATATTACATGTGCCGATAATACCGGTGCCAGTAATACAGGTTCTTTTTGGCTGGTGGGGGCCTGTTTTACTTCCAGCTTTTTGCTGGAGGTAAATCAGTCAACCGCCCCAGCAGCAAACTTGTAGTTTGGCGGTGCAGGAAAAGTAAAAGAATTACTGCCACTTTTCCCCAGCACCGCCAAACGGCCAAAGTCTCTATGGCATTTCAGAAAATTACTATTCTTAATAACTTTCGAATGCTCGCATGAAAAAATCTTGAAATATTGTAGAGTAATATTTTGATGAAGCCGCAATGCAAAATGTCAGATTAAGGCATTCCATAATCTAAAAAATATGCATTTTGATTATGTTTTGAACAGGCGCCTAGATTTTAGCTTTAATTGGTGCATTGAAAAACATATTTGAAAATTGACATGGCCAATTTTGAGATATTAAAGATAGAAAATGTTTCCTTACATCACGCATGTGCAGAATTAATGTGCATATTTCATACAAACTTTACAGAGAGTGTATGAGTTTTACAGTTCATACATTATGCAATTAACAGTTTATACATTACACAATTATCATCCAAAAACGCACATTAAAGGCAAGTGACAGCTGAGTTTGATGTGAGTTTTAAAGTGATGGAATAAATGTACACTTTCAATATGAAAATGTACACTTTTCATACGAAAATGTACATTTTAGGAGGCATACAATGCATGAGCAGAATGGAAGTACATTTTATATTAAAACCCCACACATACATTTATGAAAATAACATTATGAATATAAACTCTAATAATGTGCTCCCATGGCATGCACATCTAATACGCATGCGCTTACTACACTTACCAAGTAGGCGTAGGACAAGTGCTCACACATGCACCTATGACACATACACGTATGACACATGCACCTATGACACATGCTCCTGCGACACATGCTCCTACCACACACGCTGCTACCAAACACATTGTTATGACACACACTTACAGAACACTGTAATGACACACAGTCTAATGACACTCCTACGACTCGTGCTCCTATGACACATGCTGCTATAACATGCAACCCTACAACACACACTCATATAATACATGTTCCGATGACAAGCACACCTACTACACATGCAATTACTACACATAACACATGGACTACTGCACATGCTCTTATGACACATGTTCTAATCACACAGCACTCCTACAACACATGATCCTAAAACACATGCTCCATTGGCACTTGCAGCTACTTCACATGCTCCTACTACACACACACTCTCCTACAGCACATGCTCCTACAACATGCGCTCCTACGACATGTGCTTCTACAGCACATTGTCACATGACACACATTCTTAAAAGACATACTCCTACCACACAGGTGTCTACAAAATGTGCTGCAATCATGTACGTAGAGTGTATCAATTTTACAGTTGGTACATTACAAAATGTGCATCTCCTGATAACTCACATCAAAGGCAAGTCATATGAAATGTATACAGAGCGTATGAGTTTTACTGCTCATACATTACACAATTAAACATCTCCTAAAAACACACATGAAAGGCAAGTCACAGGTAATTTTGAGGACAGTTTCAAAGTGATGGAATAAATGTACACTTTCAATACGAAAATGTACATTTACATTCAAAATGTACACTTAAGGAGCCATATAATTCATGAGCAGAATGGAGATACATTTTATATTAAAATCCTACATGTACCTTTGTGATATTAACATTTTGCATATAAACACTAATAATGTACTCCTATGACACTCACACCTAATACACATTCGCCTACCACACTTAACAAGTATGTGAAGTGCTCTCACATGCACCTATGACACATTCACCTATGACACATGCACCTTATACACATGCATCTATGGCACATGCTCCTATGACACATGCCTCTGCGACACATGCTCCTACCACACACGCTGCTACCACACACACTTATGACACACACTTACCAAACACTGTTATGACACACAATATAATGAAACACACTCCTACAACTCATGCTCCTGCAACGAGTGCTGCTATAACATGTGGTCCTAGAACACATACTCATATAAGACATGTTGACAAGCACACCCACTACACATACACCTACTACACGTACCATGTGGAGTACTACACATGTTCTTATGACACATCTTCTAACCACACACACATTCTTAAGACAAGCACTCCTACAACACATGATCCTAAAACATGTGCTTGTATGACACTTGCAGCTATTTCACATGCTCCTACTACTCACACACTCTCCTACAGCACATGTTCCTACAACATGTGCTTCTACAGCACATGGTCCGACGACACACATTCTACAACACATACTCCTACTACACAGGTGCCTGCAAAATGCGCTCAATCATGTACGCAGTGGTACATTACAAAATGTACATCTCCTGATAACTCATATCAAAGGCAAGTCATACAAACTGTATACAGAGCATATGAGTTTTACTGTTTGTACATTAAACAATTAACAACTCCTAAAAACACACATGAAAGGCAAGTCACAGCTGATTTTGATGACAGTTTTAAAGAGATGAAATAAATGTACATTTTCAATACAAAAATGTACACTTTCTATTCGAAAATTTAGACTTTAGGAGGCAAAATGTGTATGCATAGAAACATCAGTTGTGAAGTGATGGACTAAATGTACACTTTCAATGCGAAAAACTACATTTTCAAACAAAATGTACGATTTAAGAGGTATATGATGCATGAATAGAATGGAGATACATTTTATATTAAAATCCTACATGGATATTTGTGATATTAACATTGTGTATATAAACAGTAATAACATGCTTCTATGACATGTGCACCTAATTCACACGCGCTTGCTACACATAACACGTATACGTACGACAAGTGCTCTCACATGCTCTCACATGCACCCAGGACACATGTACCTATGACATATGCACCTATGAAACATGATCCTAACACACATGCTCCTACCACATGTGCTCTTACCACACACAATCTTACGACACACCTTTACTACACACTCTTACAACACACACTCAAATGGCACACACTGCAACTGCACATGCTGCTACGACATGCACTGCAATAACATGCAGTCCTATAACACACAATCCTATAGTATATGTAGTATATGTTCTGATAATAAGCACAGATACTACACACAAAACCTACTACACATAACATGTGGATGTTCTGCACATGCTCTTATGACGCATGTTCCATCCACACACTCTCTTACGATGCACACTTACCACTGTGAGGAGTCAGGAATGAAACTCAGACACAAGTTAGACATGGTTTTGGCTTAAGACCTTTATTGATCAATAAAACGTGGTTTGGGAAATGCCTTGCTGTCCTTGCACTAGAGGTGTTTTCCAACCCAAAACTAAGGCTCTGTCAGTGACAGAATGTTCAAAATAAAGCTGTCCTGTGTCCAAAGTACTATTCTGATCCTCACGTTCTAACAAAATGAATTTTAAAGTGAAAAGTGTGTCTTTGGCCTTCTGTGTTTTAGAAATGTTCAAAATGGGCAAAGCAATAAGTAACTCAAACAAAATGTCTCTCAAGGATATGTCTCCTTACTCCAGAGGGTGTTTACCTTCCCCTGGATCGTTCTTCACATTAACAGTTTTTGTCTTCCCTTTTGATCAATACCAAAAATCAAACACAGGTATCTTTGGCCTTTGAGTTGTCAAGATACCTGGTGTACTCTCCTGCAGGGTTTCTCTGCTCTCTTATATGCATACACGTGTAGTTGCCTGGAATACTCTCTAACCAGGGTGTCTGGTTTTTGTGTACTTGTAATTGCCTGGTATACTCGCCTGCCATGGATTCTTCAATGAACTAACTTGAAATTGGCTGGTAACCTCTCCTGCTAGGGATTCTTGTATTCACACACGTGTTGCCTGGTATACTCTCCTGCCAGGGCTTTTCATGTGTGTGCTTTTGTATGCACTTCCAATCTTGAAAATTCACCACATCAGCCATTCTGGCTAATTCTGTCCATGGCATATAGGCTTGTTAGTGTTTTGCAAACACTTCCACTCTTGGTAATTCATCACCTTAGTCTTATTGGCTGGTTCACTTTGTCATTTATATATTAACTTGTTACTTTGCTTATACATATATATTTTGTACATATGAGCAAACTTCTAAGGTTCCCTTCTTTAGCAGATGCACTTTCACTTTCTCTCTTTCGGATTTAATAAACGGCTTTCTTTTTTTTATTTTATTTTTTAAAATTTTATTGGTTTAAAACACAAACCTTTAAAATGTTACAAGAATGACAAATCAACAAATCCCCAATCCACATCACACACGTTCTTTACCACACCACCCCATCTTCTTAGGCCGATTCATTTAAACGATCCTGGTCATCCTATTTACGACTCAGTCTCACTTCCTATTTTTCTTGCCAGGCCTTTAGCTTTTCTTCAATACATGCTAAAAAAGATGTCAAGGGCAATATTAGCTTCGTATTGGTGCCATTCCACATTCGCCCCCACCAGTCGTCTGCATCCAGCGCCGGATGGTCTTCATTCCAACGTGCCAAGTGGACAGTTCGCTCATCCCTCAATTTTGGGCAAAACAAAACCAGATGTTTAAGCGATTCCGATCCACTCTTACAGAATCTGCACCAGAGATTTATGTCTGCATTACACGCCCAATGACTGGACTGATCCTTGGTTTGTAGAGCGTTTAAACGAAACAACAGAAACAGTCTCCGCGCTCCAGGATTCGGAAATCGCTGCTGGTAATTTTGTAGCACATTAAATCCTCTAGACTCAACCAGGGAATTTCGCATAGCTCTGGCGGCAGATCTTTCAATACATGTTACTTCCTAATCTGTTCGCCAAATCTTGGTTTTTGCAGCTAAGGGGTTTGTTTGGAGTGTTTCCACACTGATATCATATTCCAGCAGTAGATCTTTACAACGTTTTACCCACAAGGAAGCAATATCACTTTCATCGGATGGTACGTTGTGTAATACACGAAATTGCAGAATTCCCTCTTCAGGTCTGGTTTTTCGATAAAGTGCCAGTAAATTCCAACTAATCCGTGCGTGCAAAGAGATCAAAGCCAGTTCATATCTTATACACGCAGTTGAAATACCTGGAGGAAGACTTAAGGCTTTAGTCCAGAACACATGTTCTAACGAAGACCAATGGTTAGATGAACATCCCAACGCATTCTCTGCACCGAATGTTAGTATTGGTGCAACTTTCTGTTCGTAAAAATTTCTCAAAGGTTGCAAGGAGAATTTACCAAACTTTTTATGAAGAATTAGTGCCTGGTTTGCAAGTTGACCGCATTTCCTTTTTGAATCATGCACCCAAGGAGCGTTGCAAATGCTGGCATTTAATGTCATACCCAGATACTTTACACTATTTGTAATGCGAAGCGTCTCGGGACCCAACCTCCATGCGAACTTCAGACCTTTTGCCTTTTGTTTGTTCCTCATGTTGTGCATCACTAGAATTTCGCTCTTAGCTACGTTGATTTTCAGGTTGTTCATAGCCACATACTCCTGGACTGCTTCCAATTTTCTTTGTAACCCAATCGGGGTTCCGTCTAAAATAACTAAGTCATCAGCGTATAGAATCCAACTCATCTTGGAAAGGTGGAGCTTAGGTGGAAAAGACCGCACCGCGTTTATCGACTCGCCGATGTCTGAGATAAATAAACTGAATATTGCTGCAGCCAACAGGCATCCCTGTTTTGCCCCCTTATGTGTCAGAATCCGCGACGACAGGGTACCCGTTTGATCCAGGCGGATAGAAATTGACGTATCTGTATGTAGCTCTTTGATAGCCTCCAGCAACCCAACAGGGCAGCCCCACGATCTTAACTTATGCCATAGCAACTCTCTATCAACCATGTCAAAAGCGCAAGAGAAGTCCACAAAGGCAAGATAAACTGCAGTGTTCGTTCATAGCGCTTCCATCTTTAGCAGGTTTAAAATAAGTAGGTTCAAGGAACAGCCCACATATTTTACAAAACCTGCTTGTCTTTCGTCGATTCTGTTTGCAGAATGGGCCCAGGTAATTCGTTTTTTTTGTAGGACTGAAGCATAGATCTTGCCTAAGACGTCTAGCAGGGCTATTGGCCGGTAGTTTTTGGGAGATGTTCTGTCACCTTTCTTAAAAATTGGGACAATTATCCCTGTTTTCCAAGACACTGGTGTTTGCTGCTGCAAATTGATTTTCTCAAACAAGTCAAGGCACAAGTCTGCCCAGAGATCTGGGAGTTGCTTAATTGTGAAATTCGTTAACCCGTTGGGTCCAGGAGCCCTAGAGTTTTTTGCTTTCACAATAATTTCACGAATTTCCTCTTTTGAGAAGTGCAACTCACATGATGAAGACTTCGCCACCTTTAAGGGTTCATTGGTCGAGTTTTTGTTATATAGGGTCGTAAAGTGTTTAACCCACTCTACCTCGGAGACCAAGCATCTTTGTAGAGCTTCTTGTGATGTTTCCAATCTGTTAATTAGGCGCCAAAACTCACCGCTGTTCTTGTTCGAGAAGGTTTTCATCATAGCCTCAGCATCATTTTGGTGAAGTTGGTATTTATGACTTTTTAACCAGTTCTTATAGGCTTGCTTAGTAGCTCAATTTTTCGGCTTCCTTTCCATCACCGGGCCTTGGTTATTTCGGTGTATGTCGGCACGCATCAAACGCTTACGTTGCATCACTGATAGATCAAAGTGGTGAGTCTTCTGGAACGACAATTGTTTCAGACCAATGTTTTTGGCCTTAAATTGTTGCAGTAATGAGGCGTATTCTAACTCCTCCGGCAGGCCCTTAAATTGATTATACAGCGTTAACACCTCATGTTCCTGCAGTCTTAATCTTAGGCAATTTGATTGAGCCAACACCTTGGGTACCCACTTGCAAGCTTGGTCAGTGTCAGCGACTTGAAGTTTTAACTGCAACATATCATGGTCACTGTTTTTCATGGGTACAATTTTGAAAGAGGTTATCCTGGCATGCAGGTCATTAGTTGTAAAAATGTAGTCAATAATTGACGCTTGACCTTCTCGGTGCCATGTTGCTCTCGCCGGGATATCGCCTTGCGTGTTTCCATTCAACATTGTAAAACCTCTTGCATTTAGCTCTTCCAACCAATCTTTCGCAAGTTGGGCTTTCTCCGGGTTAACAGACTTGGTGAAATCAATATTTAAATCGCCACAAACAATGATTCCACCTCTTTTATTCAAGCCCAGCAAGTTGTCGATGATCGTCGTTAGTTGGTCGATGAAGGGTTAGGTTCCCGTACGTTGATGTTTCCAGTACAGATTGATCACTTGAATTACTTCTGTTTCCCTCCCTATGTAGTTCTTTTTGCCAATCTCCGAAACTTGAATATAAGGAGTAAAGTTAGTTGATTTTAACAGGCGGTAACCCGATGACCGTTTAATCATGGTTAACAAGCCGGCTATTGGGCGCCCCTTCACTGCCTTGATTGCTGGATTTAAGGCACATTCGTACTCCGAGGTGACTGGCATCTCACTCATCCATGTTTCATGGAGGCAGACCAGATGTAAATCTTGCAGCCAATCAGTGTTTAACAAATGAAGAAAGCCTCGAGTGTTCCATGACGCAAACATGCACATTTGTGAATATCCACTCAGAGGACGTTAGCTTTGTGCTTTTTCATTCAATGATTTGGCCAGCCATTTCCAATCCTGTGTGTTTTCAGATTTCCCCGGGACAACTCCTGCACTAGGCACACTTTCGTCCAGGCGGCTTCCATTATTAAATGTAATTTGAATTTTGTCGAGGGGCCTCAGTTTGACACTCAATTCTTGATCAGACTCCAATCTCTTGTTAGCCTCACCACACGGTTGTACCCTCTTGGGACCTAAGTCCATTCTACTATTTTGCACTGACGAGATTGATCTTCTACTCTCTGTTTGCTGCTTCCTCGTTGTTGTGTACTGGAAGTCCTCTTGTGGTATTAACCTGGTTCCTATGGCACCAATGTTTTCGCATTTTTTTCTCAAGGACCTTTTCCATTATTTTGTAAATGTCAAAGCCCATGGACAGAAGGTCTTCCCCTGCCTCCAAGACTGCGTTGGCGATAATATTGGATTCAATGTGTAGAATAACCTTGTCATGGCACATTTCATCGGGGAATTCCACAATTTGTATGTCCTTAGATCCTACTGAACGTAAACACGGAATATGATGGAGCAATCTTACAACGTTGGTACGATTCAAGATAAGTTTATCTCGTGACTCCACTCTCTCCAACATCAATTTAATTGTTAAGGCGTGGGGCGTAGAGCGCACAGCTGCTTGCCCTTTAGTGCAGATCATTCTTTCTTCTAGCACTAATGGCTGAGCTAGTGCACCATTACTCAGACCTCGACTGGCTGCAGACCGAGGGCTTGAATTAGACTTAAAACTGTCCTTTTCCATTGGTGCATTCTTCATTGGAGGATGACTTTGTAGAACACTGGATAACTTCTCTCTTTTTTCCTGTAAGATGTAAAACACCGGACTCAGACAGACAGTCTGGTCCTCCTTTATCCCCACCACTTCAGGCAAGATTATAATGCAGCTTCTTCCATGCTCCACTCCAGGTACTTCGCTCGACTGGTCAGGTCTCTCTGATGGATTGCACGAGGTTGAATTCATCATAGCCACATCTACGTTCTGTCCCTTCAGCGCCACCTTCTGATTACAAGGAACAGTAATCCCACTCGGTGCCGAGCAGCCTACAATGTCTTCGCCATCTTCGTAGACCGACAAATTCATCAACTCGTCCTGGACCACCTTCTCATCTTCAGTCATCTGGCTGACACCTACTTGCTAAGAGCTAGGCATCGATTCTGGGCATACATTGCTGCCTTGATCCCTATTTGCCACAGGATTCAGGCGAGTGGAAATGGCTTCTTCCACTATCTGCAGCACATTAATATTGCGTAGAAATTTGCGGGCACCTCTTTGTTTGTTCAACTTACGACTCAGCATGTTTTTTTTGCTTCTTGGCTTGTCAGGGTTTAGCTCTCTTACTTTCCACATTTACTTGAGGGGCAGCATCAGTACTGCCAAAGATGGGAAACAAGGCTGTAGATTTTGGCCCCTCGGCATCATCTGTTGTAAAACCTGTACACACTTCGGGCACAGGCAGCAGCAAACTTGACCCTGATGCACTTTGGCAGCCTGTTTGACCCAAATTTGCCACGCTTCTTGCTTGTAAGAACGCAGAGTGAAAAGGGGTTACTAGCGTGCTATCAGGTTCGCTACATTCATTGACCTGGGCACCATCTGCCCGTGGCTCAACTACCTCGCTTACCACATGTTGGTGAATGCCCTTGTCTACTATTTCAGGGGGCTCACTTGACCACTCGAGTGAATTTTTTGTACTTACGATCTTTGCATCCTGGATCAGATCGTGCTGGCTAGTTTGCCTTTCAGATGCTACTAACTCTGCAGCTGAAACACTCTCTTGCGGTAAGTCGAGGGCCGCCGACTGCTCAGACCGTGGCATCGGCAGAACTGCACAGCCTCCTGGTGGGTCGCCACCTATTTTGCTATGTGGCTTGTGAAAGAGAGCAAGCACTTCCCTTGCCACTTCTGCAAATAATTTCTTATCAATCATGTCGTTGTGTTTTGCTTCCTTGACTGCAGCGAGGCCAATCAACAGTTTCTGGTTGACGTTTTCTTGGACATTTCTCTGGCCATTATGCAAAGCTTCTAATTGCAATACCTTTGAGTCCATGAGTGCAATTAGTGTTGACAGATCTTTCACATTGTCGTTTATTGCTTCATACAATTTTCTAAACTGCGTTAGTGATATTGCCATGGCGGCGGTCAGTGATGAAAATAACTCATTAGTGGGCACATGCACACAGGGTGCTGCCTCGCTCCCATTGTCTTTTGACCTTGACTCCGGTGCAGCATACCTTGAGGCATAACGCTTCTGTTGTATTTTAGGAAACGGATGTTCCACAAGAGAAGAGTCTTCTGATGAAGAGTCATCTGTTGAATCCTCACTATGTGATTTATGCGGCCGCTGGTTTGGCCGACTCATCCTTATACCCTGGCCTTCATTGGGAGGGTTAGCCAGCCTTTCTGGGATTCAACCACTTTTCCCACAGAAGACTGGGAGGACTCCTCAGATGTCTCAGCCTCTGCTGTTCTAGCACGCTTGTAGAAACCAACACCCCAAGTATCACAGTTTGTGTCCGTTAACTCATGCCACTGTCTCTTCTGAGGCATTTTATGCGCCCCACTTAGTTCCGGAATGGAATCTGGCATTAGTTTATCAGCACAAGCTTTGTTCAGCTCAATTAGGTTTTGCAGGACAGATGAGACCACCTCTAAGGAGTTCCTTTGCTCAGCATAACATCCCCCTCATGAAATCATCTGTACACCTACACCACATGGCTGATCTGAAGTGTACTCCGGCACCACCATTTCATAAACGGCTTTCTTCCTTTCTCCATTCTGTTTTGTTCAATTACTCACATGCGACTTGCTCACCAATAAGCCCTGGTGTTCCCTTGTTCCCAACGTGGACTCACCGGCTCTTTGTGGCGTTGCTTGCCCTTCTCGCGGCCTGCCGATAACAGTCTTCAGGTGATTTCTTACTTGCGCAGCTTGACTTTCCATGTCAATGCTTCCCGCGATTCCAGCTGGGCTTCTCCGCTTTACACTGGTGTTCGGTATGTGCCTTGCTGCTTTCTTCTACCAAGGAATTTCCCGGGAGCCATGTAGTGGCTTCTGGCATTCCCGCTGCCCCTAGTCTTCCTTGCACAGCTTTCCTCTTCTCAGCACCTGAGCCGGTTGGCTCCACCGTCTTTCTCTCAACCCATTGATCACACAGAGAGGAGCAGCCTGCTCCCACCAGCAGTCTACCATGTTTTCTGGCGGTCCTGTTTTAAATGTCCCAGGCACACAGGTGTGTGCTTCCAGCAACTAAAGTGTTACCTGTGCTCTGGGCGCTGTGCATTCATTGACTCCTCTTCCTCATCACAGTGTTAAGGTGTTTCTGGGAACAGTAGTCCTTTTTAGCTAGCTTGCACGAAAGCATTGGAGGCATTTTTTTTTAATAGGGTTTGAAGGCAAGTCAATGTTTGAATGTTGGCCTGTAGATTGGAATGAGAAAGATTCAACAATCTCCTTTGTGGGAGCAGGGGAAGAATCGCAATAGGCTATTAGAGTGTTGCAAATGGGAGATTCATCCTGCAAGGGGAGATGGGGATGCCATGTCTCATTCACTGATACTACCGCTCCGTCTGTGAAGTTGTCTCCCCCATTTGATCCTCCCTTATGTTGCTGCCACCAGGGTCAGGATCAAGTAGTGGATGCCTTGCCTAGGGCACATGGGGGGAGGTTACTGAGTGATGATATCATCAGATTCATTACATACCCTTCCCCTAATGCTGCTGGTTCTTTCAGCACCTAATGGGAAATTAAGTCTACACTACCATTTCTCTTCCTTTTCGGTGCTCCTCCGTGGAGCAATAGGGCTGTAGGTCTAAGAACCAGTGCATGCCCCGTGCATTGGTGTCTTTGCAGAGTCTTATCCATGTGAAACATTTGTGTATAAGAGCATTATAAATGCCATATTATATCATATCATATCATGTTAATGGCAAGGGGATCTGTGATCAATCTAAATTTCCAGTCAGTGAGGTAGTATTTAGGATATGACACTGCCCATTTTATTGCCAAGGCCTCCAACTCAATAGTGGCATTGTTATTTTTTTGGGTAAGCAGTTTTCTACTAATGTAAAGAATAGGGTGTTCCATACCATCATGATCGTA
This sequence comes from Ambystoma mexicanum, assembly GCF_040938575.1. NCBI lineage: Eukaryota > Metazoa > Chordata > Amphibia > Caudata > Ambystomatidae > Ambystoma > Ambystoma mexicanum. The sequence continues at coordinate 1,155,040,443 of NC_090929.1, forward strand.
TGAAAGAACTGCCCCTAACCCAACATGTGAAGCATCTGTCTGAAGGATGAATTCCCTGTTGAAAGCTGCCACCTTCAGATTGGGTTCACTACACAGAAAGTTTTTAGGTTTGTCAAAACACAGTTGCTCTTCCTCCCTCCACTTTATCTTTTGGAATTCTGCGTTCTTAAGTTGTCTGTTGCCTGATGGGTGAATAATTGGGAATAAATCACCTATAAAGGCACTTAGATTTTTCCTAGTCTTTGGAATTGGAGTTTCCTTGACGGATTTCCCTGTTTCATCCTAGGGTTGTGCCAGCCCATTGCCAACAAAAAATCCAAGATACTTGACTGTCAACTTTGCCAAGTGATATTTCTTTGTCTTTTCTGTGACTCCAGCTTTTCTCAAGGCCCTGCTAACTAGCTATAGAGCGAACATGTCCTATACATATTTTACTGTGGATTATGATGTCGTCAATATAAGCCCCAAAGCAGGAGGAGTAAGGTCAGAAGACTTGGTCCATCAACCTTTGAAAGGTGGCTGGAGCTGAGTGCAGTCCAAAAGGTAACACCTTGAATTGAAACAGTCCAATGGAGGTGGAAAAAGCAGTCTTATCCATGTCCTGTGGGTAAACAGGGACTTGTCAGTATCACTTTGTCAAATTAATTGTGGAGAGTTAAACTGTGTCTCCCAATCTATCAATTAAATAATTTATCCTTGCCATAGGATAGATGTCGAATTGGGAGACCACATTTATCTTTCTGAAATAAATTCAGAACATCCACGATTGATCTGGCTTGCCAACAAGTATGATCAGGGAGGACCAAAGGTTTGAATTGGCTCTATAATATTAGCTCGCAGCATATGTTCCACTTCCTTTATGATTACCTCCTTTCTGGACTTAGGTATACGGTATGGTTTTAAATGGATAACCTTCCCTGGAGTATGGATGTAATGGAACATCCCCTTAACCCTTCCTGGCTCAGCTTTCAAAACATCAGGGAATTGCTCTAGCAAGTCTAACAGGTCATCTCTCCAGTTCTGAGGCAGGTCGGAAGGAATCAAGCTGTTATGATTAGATTTTTCAGCCAGTAGACTAGCCAACACTACTGTTATACTTCCTACGGGATTCTCTCCACTCCTTGACCAGATTTATATGATAGATATGGGTCTTAATTCCTTGGTCAGGTTGGGAAACCCGGCAATCACAAGGCCCTGTTTGCGCTATCACTTCATAAAACCCATGCCATTTAGACAACATTTTATTTTCTGAAGATTGAAGGAGAACAAGGACCTTTCTTCTAATGGAAAAAAATCTGAACAAGACGTTCTTATCATGGTAGGTTTTCTGATTTTCCTGAGCCCTGACCATGTGACTTTGTATTATTGTTCTGACCGTAGCCATGTGCTCATTCAACCATTGGGCTGTTTGGGAAAGGGGAAAAATGGCTTTCTCCTGTTCCTCCCATCTTTCCCTTAACATGTCAAGGACATCCCATAGCTCTCTACTATATAATAGTTCAAAGGGAGAAAATCCTGTTGAGGATTGTGTTTATTTTGCTGTTGGACTCAACTAACTTTTTCAGGGTGTGCTTTAAAGTTTTAATGAATTTATCCATCAAACCATCAGTCTGTGGATGTTAAATGGAAGTTCTGAGGATTTTTATATGTAGAATTTCCTTTACTTCTGACATTAGTCACCTCAATAAGGTAGTTCGCTGGTCAGTTAGAACTTCCTTCAGGAAGCCAACTCGTGAGAAAAAGGGGATCAAATGTTTAAGGATTTGTTGGGTCATATTGTTGCGCAAGGGAAATGCCTCAGGGCAACGGGTGGCATAGTCTACAATTACCAGTTTGTACCGATTCCCCAATTTCGATGGCTCAACAGGCCCAACTATATCCATGCCTGATGTGAAAAGGGCACATCAAAAATTGGTGAAGGTTGTAATGAAGTGGCAGGGGGCCTTTGACAACTGGTCTTCTGACACAGGGCACAAGTAAGAACAACTTTGTTTACCTCAGCGTAGATCCCTGGCCAATAGAACCAACTTAATATTTGTGCCTGTGTCTTAGCTGTTCCTAAATGACCACCTGTCAAGTGGGAGTGAGCTATTTCTAACACTACCCTTTTGTGGCTCTTGGGTACCATTATTTGTGACCGGGGAGCACTGTCAGGACCTAAATCCCCCTATATAATAATCTGGCCTTGCCTTTAGAAAGAAAAATGCTCCTCCTTTCTCTCTGCCTTCCTCCTCAGGCAACACCTGGAGAAAAGGTTCTGCTAGTAGGGATCATTGGTGTGCTGCCACTGATCTCTGACTTAATACCAGTAAGACTGAGATCTGAGATCCTTCTCATTGTGATCCCAGCTCCCACCTTCCCTCCTATCCTCTGGTGGCCTTTTATTAGCCCACTCACCTCACCCTCTTGTGAGGGAAAAAACCTTGGTGTCATCTTTGACTCCTCTCTCTCTTTCTCTCCTCACATCATGGATCCTGCAAGAAGGCTCACTATCAGCTGCACCTCCTCAGAGGCATTCTCCCATTCCTCACTTTCCCCAGAGCCCTGGCCCTCCCCAGGGTGCACTACTGCAATGACCTCTTCCTCAACCTTCTTTTGTCCTCCTTCGCCACCTTCAACTAATCCAGAATAGGACTGCAAGACTTATCCATGGCCTCAAGCCCAGGGATTGCATCTCTCCAGCCCTGAAAGCTATCCACTGGCTCCTGGTTGCTACTAGGATCAAGGTTGAGACCCTGTGCATCATCCATAAGTCTTTCTGGGACCTAGGGCACCGCTACATCCAACTTTGTCTCCCTAAATATCTCCCTGCTAGAGCCCTACATCTTCTAGCACCAAATCTCTGCAGATCAGACGCTTCTCTAAGCAGAGAGTGTTGGGTAGATCTCTCTCCTCTGCAGGAGCCTCCCTCTGGAATGGTCTTCCTGCCTCTCTCAGGCTTAAGCTGGATCTCTGGAATCTCCTCCAGACCCTCCTTTTCTCTTCTTCCTTCCGTCTCCTCCACCCCTGCAAACACCCCATCTGCCTTGCGTACTGGCTGGCTGGTTCCCTCTGAGTTCCATAGGGCACCATGCCCCCATGCCAAGTCCACCTGTAACGCTCACCTGACTCCCACGGAGGCGCTGGCCTGGTTCGCGCTGATGTGACCTCTTCTAAGGTGATGCGCAGGGTTCGGAAGACGGACTGGACCGGGCCCCCAAATCTGGCTTGTCTGGCTCGCAGAAGTATCCTTCTGTAGGCGAAAATAGGGGATTAACTGTCTGCGGGGTAATGCAATCGGCCTCCCACTTTCCCCTCTCACCCTCCTCGAAACCCTTCTGTGATTCCTCGTAGCGTCTCACCTTAGGGTCTGGAAGGACGAGCTCTCCATCCTGCTTCTGATGCAGGGGCGCGTTGGTATCCAGTTACTTCACTGGATTATCGGATTGGTGAGAACCAAACTTGCTTGGCTTCCAGGTAAGTTTTTTGATAAGAGGTTCCCCTTGTGTCCATGCATTAATGTACTAATGCTAGTGTCTTTTTCCTCATAGGGGCCGGGGTACGGAATGCCGAGGAACAGGCACCGACCCGAGATGAGAGGTGAAATCCTTGTAGAAATCAGGTAAGTCTTTAATGAGCGTCTTTTGGTAATGTCTTTTCATTCGCTCATTAACCCTGATGTCTCTTTTTCCCCTTAGGGGCCGGGGTCCGGAAATGCCAGGATGCGGCGCGGACCCGAAATGAAGAGGGAATGAATCAACAGGTAAGTCTTAACATGGAGATTTAGCTTTCCTTATTCCCTTCTCTCTCTTACCTTTTGTTCTGGTCTGTTTCTCCCTAGGTGCTGGGGCGTGACTGTGAATCCGGATGATCGCGATGAGCTTTTAAATAAAAGTCTTCCTTTTCAGGATTGTCGGCGAGATGTCTCCGGGATGCGGATTTAGCAGGTAAGGACTTTTCTTTCTTCTGTTCTCTTCTCCTCTTCCTTTGCAGGTGATCCAGGATGCTGGCAGGCTTGGCAGAAGTCAGGATGCAGGAGCAGACACGGTGAGCGTCCAGCTGCTAGATGCAGAACAACGCGAAGCACGTGTGGCTGTTCGGGTGGGGTTTAAATAGCCTTGGAAGAAGTTCCAGGTATGTATCCTTCCTCCAATCAGGTATGTATCCTTCCCCGACCACGCCCGGATGGTAAAATAGTCCCACAGGTAAAGTAGTTCCTTTCAGGCCTCAGGGAGGCCGGATCCTGCAGCATGGTCTGCATCAGGTAAGTGCACCCAAGCACTCCCATAATGAGTCTGGCGCCTACGGCGCCAGGACTGATGTCTTTTATGAGCCTGGCGCCATGGGCGCCTGGACACTGTCCAAAGGGCCCCTATATGGGGTTGCTGGGTCCTTCCTCGGGAACTGGATGCCGCTTTCGGGGACGCAGGGCTTGAACCGGCTCCCCGGGAGTGGCTTCATGACACCACCCCTCTCCTCGCACTTAGCATGTGGACCCTCTCCACCTGCACCACATGCAATTCCATGGCACTTGCCCTCCTGCCCTCCTCTTAACACTTGTCTAGCCTTGTTGCCTCCCCCTGATTTCAGCTTCCACCCCAAGGGCTTCGGGTGGTATTACTTCAGATGGTTCTGGGATTTCTACATCTGCCTCTCCAAAATCTTTGCTTCCCCTTTCCGTTTTGTCAGAGTGTTTAATTTCTTTCATCTTAGGAAATAAAGTCCTCTCTAAGATTCCCAGGGCTATTCTTTCTCCCACTTTAACCTGATATGCATGCCTCTTTCCTGCTGTTTTGAAGCAATATTTGTATGTCACCCCTATAATCAGCATCTATGACGTCTGCTAAGATCTCTAGAACATGACCCCAGGTGTAAACTGCTTTATGGGTGAGTCTAACATTGGGTCCTGGTGGGTGGATAAGAACTAAGCAAGATTCAGTCTCAGTCATCTCTAATGCATAGCTCAGGGGTAACACGCTTGCCTTGGAAGCAAGACGCTTCGGTGCAACACAGGTTCAATTCCCCGGTCCACTTAGAAACCTCTGGGTATTAAGCGCATTATAAATAACCAATTACAATTGGTATCAATACTCAGTCTCTGGCTTGTATCTATCCCCCCCTGCTACTGCATAAATCAAAGCCAAAGGAATGTTCTGTAGCTATTGAGGGATCGCAAGCTCTCTTGCTATGTTTGTTAAATTTGAGATTTCCCCAGTTTGTGTCAACTGAGTCCGATACCACTCCTGATATCATATGTGAGGAGTCGGGAATGGGGAAACTCAGACACAAGTTTGACATGGTTTTCGCTAAAGACTTTTGTTAATAAATAAAAAGGGGTTGGGAAAATGCCTCACTGTCCCTGCACTATAGGTGTTTCCCTACCTAAACTTAAAGCCAAGGATCTGTTAGTGTCAGAATGTCCAAAAGAAAAAAAACGTCTTGTGTCCAAAGTACTATTCTGACCCTCACATTTTAACGAAATTAATTTTTAAAGTGAAAATTATAATGTCTTTGTCCTTCAGTGTTTTCGAAATGTTATAAATGGGCAAAGCAATAAGTACCAACAAAGAGTCTCTTAAGGATAGTGCTCCTTATTTCAAAGAGTGTCTCCCTTCCCCTGAATCCTTCTCGCGTTTTCTTAACAATAACAGTTCTTGTCTTTCCTTTTGATTAATACCAAAAATCAAACACAGTAATCTTTGGTCTTTCAGTTGTCAGGATATCTGCTTTACTCTCATGCCAGGGTTTCTCTGCTCTCTTGTATTTATACACTTGTAGTTGCCTGGTATACTATCTTGCCAGGGCTTCTGGCGTTCACACGCTTGTAATGGTCTAGTATACTTTCTTGGCAAGGCTTCTTGTATTCACACACTTTTAATTTCCTGGTATGCTCTCCTGCCAGGGCTTTTCATTCATGCGCTTTTGTCTGCACGTCCACTCTTGACAATTCACTACTTTAGCCCTTCTGGCTAATTCATTCTGTCCATGGCACATTGCCTCGTTAGTGTTTTGCTCACACTTCCACTCTCTGTAATTCACCACCTTTCCCTTGTTGCCTAGTTCACTTTGTCCATTATATACTGATATGTTACTGTTTCTTAAGCAGATATTTTGTACATAAGGGCAAACTTGAAAGGTTACCTTCTTTAGCCGATGCACTTTCACTTTCTTGCTTTCAGATTTTATAAACAGCTTTCTTTCTTTCTCTATTCTGTTTTTTTCAATTACTCTTATGCGGCTTGCTCGCTAATACGCCATGGTGTTTCCTTCATCCCAGCATGGACTCACCTACTCTTTGTGGCATTCCTTGTTCTTCTTACAGCCTGCTGATAAGTCTTCAGTGATTTGTTCCTCAAGCAGCTCGGCTTTCCGCATCACTGCTTCCTGCGGTTCCAGCTGGGCTTCACTGCTTGCACAGGTGTCTGATAAGAGCCTCACTGCTTTCTTCTACTGGCGAATGCCCAGGAGCCCTGCACTGGCTTCGGGCCTTCCCACCACCCGTAGTCTTACTTGTGCAACTTTCCTCTTCTTAGCACCTGAGGCGGGTGGCTGCACCGTCTCTCTCTCAATCCATTGGACTCACAGAGAGGAGCAGCCCCATCCAACCAGCAGACTACCATGGTTTCTGACGGTCCTGTTTTAAAAGTCCCGGGCACAGGTGTGTGCTCTCAGCAACTAGAGCATTGCTGTGCACGGGGCTTCTCCTGCTATGTATTCCTTCGCTCCTCTTCCTTGTTGCTGTATTAAGGTGTTTCTGGGAACAATAGTCCTTTTTGGCTAACTTACACAAAAACATTGGAGGAATGTTTTAATAGGGATTTAAGGCAAGTCAGTGTTTGAAAGTTGATCTGTAGATTGGAAGGAGAGTGACTCAGCACTCTCCTTTGTGAGCGGAGGGGAATAATCACAATAGACAGAGTGTTCCTGTCAAACATTGGAGTGCTCACCTGTGCTTCAGTGTCTGTGTTGCTAGATGAGAGGTCAGATCCAGAAGGCTCTGCAGTGTTCTTGTCAGCTGTTCCCTTCTTGATGAAGAGGTAGGGTGTGTTCCAGGAACTCGCCACTGTCATTGCACAGAGGAACAGTAAGCAACAAGAATGAGGTTCCTCCTGCACAGCCCAGGATGGGGAAAAAGCTGATGGCATAAAGAAAACATGGATGGTCTTCAGAAGGATGGTAGTTCCAATGGAGAAGAAAATCCTTACTCTCCGGAATGGAGAGGAGTTTCCAAAGAATGTCAGGTAAGTAGCCACAGTGTCCGGTTACTTGCAACCAAACAAGCAGGATATGCGGATATGAGGAAGCGCTTGCAGTATACAGAAGCAGCGCAAAACAGGACAGAACACAAAGAGAAAACGGAAGAAGTCCATAAGGTATGTACTGGACAGAGATAAGTAAAGCAGAAACCACACAGAAAGTTCCCAAGAGGCACGACCCACCCAAATGAAGAAGGAGGATGCAGAACCAGCAGTTGGATGATGCATCGGCTGAGTCTACATAAAAAAAAAGGTAAGGAGGTGAAGTTCCTTCCGTACCAGTCGGGCGCAAATCAACGGGAAACCAGAACTCTGAAAAGCCCAGAGCGGCCGGAGAAAAATGGGGAAATGGTAAAGGAAGAGAAAAAAAAGAGAGAGAGGGGGAGAGAGACCTGGCGTAGACGGGTCCGGTCAGCGAAAGATGAGAAAGTAGGCAAGAAAAGAAACGGGAAAGCCGAGCAACGGCGAGACAGGCACAGAGACAGGAAAGAGCCTGCCGCAAGATGAATGGAGGAAAAGGGGGAAAGAAAAGAGCCGGCTGAGATCAAAAATCTCATGGGGGCAGGCAGGTTCCGGCCGTGACCGGTGAGGGCTTAGGATTAAAAACATTAGGACGCAAGGTGACCAAACCAAGAGAAGAAACAGCAACAGTTGCAACGAACAGGGCGGTGGGGCTGCCAAGAGTAAAAAGGAAAGCGAACAGAAAGACTGGACTGCTGGTCTGGGAAACGTGGTGGAACAACCAAGATGGCTCCTCCATTGTGACCAGGCCTTCCAGGAATCTCTCCCCATGACAGTTACAAATGGGAGATTCATCCGGCAAGGAGAAAGGTGATACCATGTCTCATCCACTGATATCACCACTCCCTCCCAGATGTTATCGCCTCCCATGTGATCCTTCCTCATATAGACACCCCCAGGATCAGGTAGCAGCAGCCTTTTCCTGGACACTTATGGGGGGGGCACCTCCAGAAAGGGAGTAATTATATAATTGGATTCATTACACAACACACTCTTAAGACACACACTCCTACAACATGCACTCCAACCACCCATGCTCATATGACAAATGCAGCTACTACACATGTTCTTACCACACAAAGACACACTCCTACGGCACTCACTCCCATAGCACACCATCTGATGATGCACACTCTTATAACACACACTGTTGTGACACACATTCCTACAACACTCACTCCTACAACACATGCTCCTTCAACACATGCTCCTACAACACATGCTCCTTGTACATGTGTTCCTTCCACACATACATATACAACACATATGACATACAATTTTATGGCACATGGTCTTACAAGGCAGAAATGTACAAAACACGCACATACGTACGCACACTTATGCCTTGCGCTGTTATGCCACACACACATTTATACTACATGTTCTTACAACACATGCTAGTATTACAACAAACACTCAAAATCAATAATCATGTAACAGTACAAATGGTTAAACAAACAAAAACTTAAACTCTACAAACATCAGCAATACCTACTTTACGGTAACAACATAATTAAGCAGAAGCCTTGAGCAGGGCATTATCACTTCAGGTAATGACCTGGGGCCCATTGCGAGGGCCTAAACACAGGCCCCAGGGCAATAGCTGAACTGGTAATGCCCCCCCCAGCGAGGGGCTTTTTGCTATTAGTAGCCTCTCACATTGTACCAGGATACTAATAGTTTATAAGTTGCATTTCGCAACTTAAAAAAGTATGGTTACCATGGATCTGGGAGAAAGGACTATATGTCTTTTGCAGATGACCCAGCTCACCGGCAACACTAATGTTCCTGGCACAGTCAACGGACATCGACTTAGAAGGTAAGTGGGGAGGTGGTGTGGGGTGCATTGTTGTGTTGAAAAGTGGGTGGGTGGGGCATGGGACGAAGGGGGATGGGGTGCACAGAAGAGCACTTACCTGCAGAACACAGCCTCTTGCTCTGAGGAGGCTTGGTGTTGAGGCTGTACCGTCTGGCAAAGCCCCCACTCTGAGCCACCTCATTGGCTGGGAGGTTACCACAACCCCCACTGGTGTATTAATGAACGTTATTAATAAATTCCCAAAAATAGTATATTAAAATCAAATATCATGGTAACCTTATATCACCCCTACACTTAAAAGCTTACAATATTACCATAACATTCTAACAATTTCACACATAAAAACAAGTAATCCTATAAAATGAAAAATCCTTCACAAATACATTAACTGCAGACCTATAATATATGTTAAAAGAAAGTATTACATATTTTTGATATACAATGTCTACATAATAACAAACTTAAACTATAATATACACAAGCATAATTCCCCCCAACAATTCCAATTACAAAAGCAGAGGTGGACATGATGGTAGAGTTCATCCACAGCGACCAGACCACCATGCTCCGGATGCCTGGACACCGCACCATGCAAAAACAGCAACACATACACTTGGTGGACTCATGGGGGGTATCAACACCCTGGGCATCGAGCAACACACCTGGAGGGAATTAAAGAATAAGTGGTTGGATGAGAAGCGGGTAAAACTATGATACACCCAGTTCAACATCGCCCAAGCTCTTGGTGGAGAACCACCAAGAAAAGAAAACCCTCAGCATGATCCCGGAGGAGGTGGGCACTGGCTTATGTGGCACAGTAACATGCACAGACTTCTGTCGTAAGCACATCATCTTTGCACAACCACTCACATCTTCATCTCTGCCACCCATGCAACACCTGAAACATGAATACAACTGGTTCAAAGGGAACACAACATGTACTCACACAGGCCATGACACATACCCATTGAAAGTATCCCACATTGCCCTATGGCACCAGGGAGACGCCACAGCGCAAACTTAACATACAGGTCTTGACACAGATGTACACAGAACATACCTTCCACACACAATTTGCCATCCCTCATGAAAGACGACACCACCAAAGGCACATGCATCACTGACTCCACAAAAACACACACACAATGCATTCACATGGACATCTCAGATGCACCCAAAGGGAGCATTGCACCACATCACTTGTGCACTGACAACAATTGACTTAACACACACCACCCCTATCAAAACATGCCACACACGACCCACACGCTCAATAACCATCCAACGTCAAGCCACATGGACACAGGGGACACTACAACCACATAAAATGCACCTTCATCCACATGCATCGCCATGGAAGGAATGTTGGGGCTGCCACCATACCAAATTAATTAATTAATCGCTATAACATGCTTTATACCGTAGATCAGTCTCTAAGCATGGGCCCAGGATTCAAACCTCTGTTGCTTTGCGTTCTCTTGCTTCCAAGACAAATGGGTTGCCCCTCGGCTATCCCCCGGCTCCTACCAATGCACACAAACACCTGACACATCACCACATTGACTTAAAATGAACCGCTCATCTCCAATGCTAGCACCAGAATATCTACGGGGATAAATCATACATGGACGACAACAGTGGGTTGATGGTGCTATGGGAAGATGCGTGAGGGCCACATGCATGCCAAGATATAGCAACATGTTTCAACAGTAATGTCACATATTTACACATATTGTTACAATGTCACATACGGAAATGTCTCCTTTTCATTCCACTTTGCAGCCATAACTATGGAGGAAGGGGCCCCCGAGGAATGCTCCAACAGCAGTGAGCAGGGAGAACAACACGTGCCTGTCTGAAGCATACCGACCAGGGATGCCTGTGAGGAGGAGGACTGGGGGAACACATCCCCTCGACACAGGAGGATTGCCAAGTTGGGATACAGGTGCGTGGGACTCCAAATCACCCTGCCTGCAGAGGAGGCAATGCCAGAGGTGCTGGCAGAGAACAGCATGCCCCTCTCGCAGGCAGAGGAATTCAATGAGTACAGCAGCAGGGAAGAGTCCATACACCTGATGTCCCTTCATCACCACTCCTAACGCAGTGCCTCACCTGTGGAGCGCCGGAGTACCTTGGTAAGTGCTTCTGCTGCTGGCAACCCCTACTCTAAGGCTGCACAACTACCTCTGCAGCCTCCAGGACCATCAGAAGTGGCACAACATTATACAGGAATTTGCCAGAATCTCTGTTTTTCTCATTGTTTAATTTTACTCGCACTCACCCTTCCATTTATATATTCCATGGCCATGTTCCTGTGCACCTTTTCCCTCATTGGTTTCAACACTGTGATGTGCTTTGCAATTCAGTTTTTCATGTGCCATCCATGACTTGCGTGCACTTTGTTATGTGTGTTCTTTGTTCCCATGTGGGTTGGGGTGGGTGCGATGTGGTGAGGCATGTTCGTGCTTTGGCATAGACCAGCCAGTACGCGCCTTCCCAACACATTCACACATTTAAAGGCAATGTGCATGGTAGTAGGGTGTGTGTGGGGTGGGCAGGAGTGTGATAAGTGCCATGAATTTCTGTATGCAGCTGAAATGGCCTGCCTACATCCTGGAACTACACACTGACCTGGGACTTCCCTGCTATGTTGATAAGGTGATTGGGGCCTTGTTTCCTGCAATCTTGTGGGTTCTGGGTTGAAAGGATGATCTGCAACAGTGAAGGACACACTGTTTATTTTGGCCTACCTCAACTGATTAGTGGAGAGGGAGCCGCACAGTGGATGTCTTGTTAAAATGTGAGTGGGGCATGATTCCTTTGGAGAATGACTATGAATATGAGTGCCATGTCCCATCCTTCCAGTATTGTAGACAAGAAGGGTCTGCAAGGGGTGTTCCTTGGACATTCGGGTACTCCTCTTCAGGATACTATCGCAAGTATGCATGTTTCGGTGTGTACCACGATGGACGACTGTGAGCAGAGCTGTGTGCATTGTGAGTCCTTGCATTTGCTTGTATATTTTCTAGGCTCAGCGTGGGGCCCGTGCTCAGGGCAAGGATGTCGAGACAAGTCTATCCTTAGGGACCTCTACATCTGATGTAAGAACACTTTTTACTAGCATGACTCCATTTATGTGTGTTGCTGCAACCTGTGGGAAGGGATGGGGTCTCAAGTCTCGTATTGGGTGCTGACTGTGCCTTCCCTCTCCTTGTCCCTAGATACATTGTTGGTGTTTGCAGAAGGTGCTGGATATTTGTCCCCGACAATGGAATTTTCAGTGACCACCATTCACCTGCCATTTGGCGGCCCACTGTTGATCGTGCACACTGACAATTACGGACTTATGTGCTTACATGCTGTGCTATGCATGATGACCAATACACTTGTGCTTCCTTCTATCTGTGTAATTTGTAATGAAATGTAGTCACTCCAGGCACCATGAACATGTCTGCGTTTCGTACATGGTGATTGCTGCTCATCCTAGTTCCCCTGCAAACATGTGACAATATGCAGCTTCTCACGTGCATGCTGAGTGGTTATGCATGGTTGGTGGGTTCAAGGGCCATTGTGCATTCCTTGTCGATCATTCAGGTGTCCTATTTCAGTCTACTGATTAATCTGTTGTGATTTCTTCCAAATGGTTAATCGCGGTGGTGTCACATGTCAGGTTATCATGGTTCAATCATGTTCATATGTGTGCAGGGTTGGACATGGGCTGTCATGTTGGGTGGAGGGGTGTCGGAGGCTCACATTTAGGGAGCGATGTTGCCCCTAGTGGCTTGGTATGGTGCTGTACTTCTTCATGTGGGCGAAGTGCAGTTGTTGCCACTGTGTGGTAGAACAGTTTAGGTATGTCAATGTTGTTCCATGTAGTGCACTATCCCCCTAATGTCTCATGCCAGCAGTGCAGTGTGCATCAACATTTTATGTCACCACCTTCCCACAATATCTGTGCCCTGATGCCAGCGATGTTGTGACTTCATGAGTTGAGAGAGCTGTGCTCCCGTGTGTGAATGTGACATTGTGTGCATGTGGTAGGGTGTGGTGAGAGTTTCTGAACTTACCTAGCAGCCATATGTCTCCATAGTGTCCAGTTTCCAACTGCGCACACAGGCTGACGCACTGGAAGATGTGGCTGTCATGGACGGAGTCCGGGAAGTTGGCATACACATCCATGAAGAGGCCATTAATCGAGTGCCAATGATGCTGGTTATGGTACATGTACGCATCGGCCTGGGTGGGCAAAGTGCGACATGGTTGCAGTCAATGGCACCGATGACCCGGGGGAATCGGTGTGCCATGTAGAATCTGTGTACCCCCATCTATGTTCCTCCTGAGTCGAAGGCATGTGGACATGGCATCGGCTGCATAAGATGATTCAGGACACTTGACCGTGTGTCCAGGGAGATGCCAGCAGTGATGCCACTGGTCCTCTGGAAGGACCCAGTGGCGTAGAAATGCATGGCAGCCATGAGCCCCGATGGCATATGAACGCGCAGTGGTGGGGTTCTGATTTGCAGTGGTGGGGTGCAGATGCCTCCCAATCCTGCAACATGTCCATAATGACATGCAGAGGGAAACCATACCTTCTCTAAACCTCCATGTTGGCCATGCCGGATAAGGTGGCTCTGGTGCGGAAAACCTGCTGCCTCTGTCTCAACCCTGGCTGTGGTGCGGTTGCAGCAGCTCAGGCAGCATTGTGTGAATGCTGATATAGAGCAGTTTTGTCAGGTTGTAGGGATACATTTCTTGTGACGGAAGGCGTGGAATGGCGCTGTGTGCCTTTATGATGGGACGTGTACTGTCATGATGTGCATGCTGATGTTCATCATCGCTGTCTGTGTTGGTTTATCCTTGTTTGTTTGGTATTTTTCTGCAGCTGTGAGTGCGTGTGTCGTTCAAGCGTGTCTTGTTTTTCCCATGGAGGTGTTGTTCCTTTTTTGGGATAGTTTATTTTTATGTTTATGTTTAATCATTTGTATTGCGCAACTAGGTACCCAAAGGCTTAGGGGTGCCAACAGAACAACAATAAAACATACAAGTAGAAATGACAAAAAGCAAAAAATCAAACAAGAAAATAATTAAACATCCAAAATACAAGTGCAAACGCCCCCATCGAATAATGACAAATACCTGAAATCTAAGAAATCAACTATACATAAAACAATGATACATAAAAACATAAAAGTGACTCCCTACCTAACTGGGAGCATCAAAGAATTAAATTACTTCTGGAGGACCCTCTGGGCAAGTTTCTACACTGTCTTAAGAAAGCACGTAACGTGCTACAGCCACATCCCACTAGAACACAGTCATTGTTGGGCTGTATACACCAGCCTTTAAGGTCAATCCTGCGGAGAATCTTCAGGTCCAATAGCCTAACCACCCCCGGCCCAGTTCTTTGACTTAGCCATGCTAAGATCTTGTACCGCAAAGTTTCTTTAGGCTCCTTACCATCGACTTTACAAATATTGGTGATGACAAAGTTTCTCTGATCCATCACAAAGTCATGTATATTGATGTCCTCAATTTTGGGCATTTGACATTTTCTTATACGCAGGTTCTTTGAGGATCCCAACTTGGGAATGACATTCATCGATATAGATTGACTAGTCTTTTCTTGAGCCAATTTCTGCACACGTTCCAGGATGGGGGCATGTGCTTCCGCTGCAGGGCCAGTAATGTCAGTAATGGGGGTTTGAGTGCTTTTAAAAACGTTTAGAAGCAAGCAACTGCTGGCAGAAAAAGTCTGAAATCCACAGCGCTTGTACAGAACAAAGATAAGGTAGCACAGGGTTGTGGGTGTCTGAGAGGCATGGGTATACTGCCAGTATACTACCACTGGAAAGATACAGTTAAATCGAGAGGGGGTCCCAGTCACACCGCGCCAAGAACATTTGCAAAGTAGTAGTTCAAGTCTGAAGTTTTATTTTGAAGAGGAACAGCCTGACACATGTTTCGAGCTTTAACCAGCTTTTCATCTGAGGCTGAGGTGTCAGAATAAAATATTAAACAATTTTTTCACATCGGGATGAAGTTAAATGACAAATAAAGTGCGGGTAACAAGGTAGGGTAACACAGGGGACAGATTACCAAGCCAGGTAGGCAAAAAACAATATTGTATGTGTTGATGATAAGGTACATTTTTGTAAACACAGTCATAGAAATAAATGTATATACCGCACATATTTGTGGTCCAACAATGAAAAGGTGGCAGATTGAACAAAAGAGAGAAAAAGAGACAAAAACCAACATTAGTGTCAGTGTGGCTGAACCAGTGCAAACTTAAACAACCTTGTCCAAAAAGATGTGTAGGTGAAACGAAAAGGTAGGAATATTACCTTGACTTGAGAATTCAAAAAGATCCAATTAGGGAATTGAAAGAAATTGCCAAATGACAGTTCAGCTAAAATCATATGTCAAGATATTAGTATTGAGGCAAAAACAGAGAACCGAGAATAAAATGAATACACATAGGATAGTATCTTATGCATACCTCTGGAGCTTCGCAATTGTGGTCATATCTAAATACAAAAGAAAAGAAATTGCTAAACTTACTGGAATTAAAAAGTGCTTCTTAAAATGATGCTAGTGTAAATGTGGGTACAGCAGAGGTAATATTCTCTGTATCTACCCGTATTCTGAAAGTCCTTAGATGCTAATAGATGTATTCAAAGGGTAGTGATAAAGGTCCCGTTTGGAAGTATGTGCTCAGAACATCACATATTCATATGAGAATCAATTATTTAATATAGCCACTCTTAATTATTGGATGAATAGTCTGGGTTAAGGTTGGAAGGACAAGGTTAATTGCATGCACAAGTATGTTTACATAACGCTGGAAACGCGTTAGTGCATGTGTGAGAATGACAAGATTGTAAAGACCCATTAAAAGGAGCCGTACAAGTGCCACAGAAAAGAACAAGAACGGCAGAAGTAATTGTAATGATGAGCACAGAAGGTGAGGGATCGTGGAAATACGTCTTATCTGTGCAAGGGCAAAATAACAACTCAATTTCAGTGTGCAGCCGAGCGCTGCTAATGGGGGACATTAAAAGATGGCCAGATGCTGCTAATGCAGTAATGTATGAAACGTTGATGTGCACAGGGTTGGTGTCTCCAGACCAACCGCCATGTTGGATGAGGGAGATTTTACTGAAGTCAATGGGCAATTGCCAATGAGCAAGTAAATATAAAGAACCCCTTTTGAGAAGATCAATATAATATTGATGTGAATTTGAGTTAGAGTTAGTTAAAGTGAAAATTAATGGAACCAAAAGAAATTACCCTAAATGGAAAATTACTTCCATTGGAAAAAGCGACTGAAATATAGCGGGTACTCCAACCCGCGGGATAAGTACAATTGCGGACATGGATCCAACGGACCTCTCTAACATCAGTAAGAGAAAATTTAGACAATAATAAAGCTCCAAATTGAAGGCATGAGAAATTGGATATTCCGTACGGCTGAAAGGAAATTATTAAAATAATTCAAGTTCACCCACACAAGCTTGGCAAAGGTTGTCCAAGAACGCGCTGTTAACCGACAACAACAGACGGTTATTGTTTTACAAAAAACAAAAGTGTATAAAAGATATACATGCAGAATTATTACAATTTGAGGTAATGAAATTGCATTGGCACTACATACAATTAGAGAACTTGCTCTAGCACTTATGACTGGAAAATGGCTTATCAGAAAATTGCAAATTCATGATCGAAGTTAAGGCCATTATATACTGTACGGTATTTGCAAAATCAGTCTGGCCTCCAATTGCCGTAATTTCAAAGTTTGATTGCCTCCCCTTGGTGGCAATATGGCTTTGGCCAGACCTACAAATCAAATGGTAGCCTTGCAATCTAATTGGTGAGACTTTTGCCAATGATTGGAAAGTGGGTATTTAGCATCCTGGCTTCCAATCGTTGCCAGATGTTCACGGATGCAACTTTAAGTGGTCTGATTGTGCTACCAATATATTTAAGGCCACAGGTGCAAATAATACAATAAACCACAAATTTTGTATTACAATTGATAATGTCACCCGCAGGCGTTCCGCTTGGCGGCTTCTCCCGCGTTGGAAATTAGGACACAGGTATGCAGGGCACTAGTCCCTCCTTTGTGTCCATCACGCTTCTTCCTCACGACGCGGGGCCGCTGGGAGTATAATTACCTTCCCGGCCCAGCGGTCCCTGCGTTGCAACTGTCCAGTGGAAGCCCTCGTTGCTTCCTGGTTCTTCGCTCCTACCCCGTTCAGCTTCCGTCTACTCTGCTCTGCTCTGCTCTGCTCTCGCGCCCCTTCACGGCGTACGTTTTTTCTCTTACCTCTCTCTCCTCCAGTTTTCCCTGTAGTCACCGTGCCTCGGCGACTTTTGTTTCAGTTCTCTGCGGTTCCGTCCTCGCGGATAGGCTCCGCCCCTTTTTTCCTTCGTTCCTCTGCTTTCTCTCTGGACTGCCTTGCCGGTGCCTTGCCGGTGCTTTTTTCCTGACCTCCTCCCATTCCTGGTCCTCGCCCCGCTAGTTGCTTGGCTGGCAGGGGTTTCGGGGATTCGTCCACTCAGTAGGACCCCCCTGCTGCTTTGCTGTTCCTGCAACCAACACGGATCCTGCTTATTACTTTCTCCTGCTCACCTGCACGGCCACGTACAATACTACCTTGCTGACAACCTGAGGAGTCCCAGGGTTTTTTCCCCATCAGGGGTTTTTTCCCCTATTTTCGGCTTAGTCCCGGAAGGGAGGTCCCCGGCCAGCTGTTCCCAGCAGCAGTCAAGGTGGCCTCCCTCCGTGACAAGCAGGCACATCGAAAAAAGGAGAAGGACTATCTTACTCGACGGCGGCTACAGGATCCCAGCAGTAATTCCGGCAGTTCAGGTGAGGAGAGCTGGACAGAAGGGGGAGAAAAGGGAAATCAGGCACCTAAACCATCACAGATTGCAACGCCAAGTAAAGACACGATGTCCGCTGAGGGACAAGTGCAAGAGCTTTGGAAGGCGATCCAAGCTATGTCTCAAGAACTCCAGGGAGTCAAGGCGGAGAACGCCCTCCTTAGACAAATGGTTTCCGCCAGGGAACCCCCTCCTCCAGAACTACCACCTACGATACTATCCTCGGGAAAGTTTGACGGTGCCCCCAAGAAGGTGAAGGAATTCCTAGAGGCATGTACTGTCTACTTTACTTTCCGACCCCGCACTTTCTCTACGGATCAAGCTAAAGTCGGCTTCCTAATCTCGAATATGACCGGCAATGCTTTGACTTGGGCTACTCCCCTAGTCATAAGCAACAATGCCATACTTCAAGACTACTCAGCATTTCAGAATTCTCTGAGACAGACATTCGAACGCCCAGAATTATCATTCACTGCTTCTGAAGAATTGTTGGACGTCAAGCAGGGTTCCTTGGATGTCCTGTCATATATTTCGGCCTTTAAGACAGTAGCTTCTGGCGCTGGCTGGCCAGAACCTGCACAGTATGCCATTTTCAGGAGGGGTCTCAAAGAGGAAATTAAGGACGAGTTAGCCAGGTCTACTCGCTCGCCTACTTTTTCGGACCTACTAACGGCTGCACTGCATATCGAGTATCGTCTACAAGAAAGGAAGACAGAAAGACGCAGACAACGTGGCTCAGGATTCCCCTTGGATGTTCGGGCATGCTCTCCCCCTCGTCGCTCTTCCACTGCCGCGTCAGAAGAACCCATGCAGATAGGCTCCACAAGAGCACCTTTGACTGCTGCCGAAAGACGGCGAAGAAGGGAAAAGGGACTTTGTGCCTATTGTGGGTCAGACCAACACCTTCTTAAGGATTGTTCTGAATTGCCTAGCAAAAGGCAGGGAAACGAGCACCCTCGGCATCAATAGGGACTAGTGTCCGGGGGTTTCCAGTTCTCTCTACTCGTCCCTATGTTTCGCTTACAGTTTCTTCTTCTGAACCCAAGGAAGATACCAGACTCATGGTAGTTACTGCCACTCTTACGGTAAAAGGCGAGAAGGTGGAGACTCTCGCGTTACTGGACTGCGGAGCAGCCGGCAACTTTGTTGATACCCTGTGGGCAGACCAGGTCGGTCTACGCAGGATACCCCGGAAGGAAGGACAGAAGATAGAAGGAGTCGACGGCTCTTCCTTATCATCCGGACTCATCACCCATACCACTGAAGATCTGTCCTTAACAGTTTTTCATCATTCAGAAGTGGTAAGATTCGACATTATCCGGGCTGCACATTTCCCAATCATACTGGGAATCACATGGCTTCGCAAACACAATCCCCAGATCGATTGGACTAAGAACCAGCTGAGCTTTGGTTCTTCATACTGCACCGAACATTGTCTTCCTCCGAAGAGCCAGAAGGGCCCTGAATCCGTTAAGGCCTATACCTCGGACTGTGTGAGAGTGTTTGCATTGCCCAACTATTGTTCAGAATACTCTGAGGTGTTCCGGGAGAACCTTCACTCCATACTGCCACCTCACCGGCCCGAAGACTGTACCATAGATCTGGTACCCAATGCCCTAGTTCCCTTTGGCAGAATGTTCTCCCTTACTCTGGCCGAGAAACTTGTGTTACGACACTATCTGGACACTAATATGAAGAACGGGTTGATTCAGCCTTCAAAATCCCCAGCAGGGGCTCCTCTGTTTTTCATAAAAAAAAGAGACTCTACTGATCTGAGACCCTGTATCGATTACAGAGGTCTCAACAAGGTGACGATCCGTGATTGTTATCCTATGCCACTTATCTCCGACATCATCGAGGCGGTACAAGGGGCCAGAATATTTACAAAACTTGACCTCAGAAACGCTTATCATCTGCTCAGAATCTCCCAGGGTGACGAATGGAAGACGGCATTCCGCACTCCATTCGGCCTATATGAGTATAAGGTGATGCCATTCGGGCTAGTTAACGCCCCGGCTGTGTTCCAAAGATTTATGGACAGAATGTTTTCTGACATGCTCTCTACTTCCGTCATCATCTATTTGGATGATATCCTTATCTACTCCCCCAACCTACAAGAACATATCGGGCATGTCACTCAAGTCCTGGAACGTCTACAAAAGAACGAGCTGTTAGTGAAGGCTGAGAAGTGTAAATTCGCGGTCCCTTCCGTGCAGTATCTGGGCTATCAGCTGTCCGAAGAGGGTATAGATATGGATCAGAGGAAGGTTCAGGCCATCCTCGAATGGCCCGCACCCACATCTGTCCGGGAGGTGCAAAGGTTTCTGGGACTTTCCAATTATTACAGAAGATTCATCCCCAACTTCTCTGAAGTAGTATATCCCATCACTCGCCTACTCAAGAAAGAGGCCTCTCCGTTCTACTGGTCGCCCGATACCGAAAACAGTTTCAGACTATTCAAACATCTTTTCTGCTCGGCTCCGATCCTCCACCACCCAGATCAGACTTTGCCCTTCATCCTGGAGACTGACGCTTCTGCAATCGCGATTGGAGCGGTTCTACTTCAGACTGTCAACGGTGTGGAGCATCCAGTAGCCTACTTATCCAAGACTCTCTCACCTAGCCAATTGAATTATTCGGTCCTAGAAAAGGAGTTGTTGGCTATGAAATTGGCTTGTGACGAATGGCGCCATTTACTCATGGGGGCCAGGCATCCATTCCTCATCAGGACTGACCACAAAAACCTGAAAGCCCTCCAAGAAATGGAGTGCTCAAATTCCAGGCAAGCTCGTTGGGCCTATCTTTTCTCACAATATGATTTTCAGATCTCTTACATTCCCGGTTCGCTTAACCGTCTGGCAGACGCTCTATCTCGCAAGGACTCCAGCAAGGAAAGGGCTTCACTAGACACTGAACCCATGTTTCATCACAATCGGATATTGGCCCAGGTCAGTACTTTCCTACAAGGGGTTAAGACCGCCGTGAGTCAAGAGCTTCCTCGAATTGCGTTGCACCCCACTTCTCCTTATCAAGAGAAAGACGGCTGGCTGTTCTTCAAGAAACGTCTATACATTCCGGAAGGCCCGCTGCGGAAGAAGATTCTTCATTGGTGTCACACATCCCGCCTTGCGGGTCATCGCGGGGGAATCAACACTCTGGAGCTCATCTCGAGAACCTTTTCCTGGCCCACCGTGAGGAGAGACACCCTAGACTTTGTGAAGACCTGTCCTATTTGTGCCCGATCAAAATATCCGACGGGGAAACCGTTGGGATTACTTACCCAAGTTGAAATGCCTACTCGCCCTTGGGGGTTGGTTTCTACGGATTTCATTGTAGACCTCCCGGAATCTGGATCATGTACCTGCATCATGGTCACGGTAGATGCATTCTCCAAGATGGCACACTTCTCCCCTCTTTCTGGGGTTCCCACAGCCACCAAGATGGCTGAAGTGTTTGCACGAGACATTTTCAGGCTACACGGTCTACCCGACAAGATCATCTCGGACCGGGGAAGCCAGTACACTTCGAGATTCTGGACAGCCCTGTGTACCCGTTTAGGAATTGAGAGAGCACTCTCTTCGGGTTTTCATCCCCAGTCCAACGGGATGACGGAACGACTTAATGCCACTCTCGAACTATATCTGAGATGTTACGTCACTCAACACCAGGAGAATTGGGTTTCCCTACTCCCTACTGCAGAATTCTCGTATAACAATGCCAAACACTCTGCCATAGGTCTTTCACCTTTCTTTTGTACCTATGGGGTTCACCCTAAGTCCTTTCTCCCTGAAATTCCCAGTATCACCAATTCCCCGACGGCCGAAGAGGTGTTAGATCAGATCAAGGATGCCCATGACACAGCATTACAGAGTTTGGAGAACAGCAGGAGACGATCTAAGATGGGAGTGGATAAACATCGCAAAGAATGTCCGGACTGGAAGCCAGGCGACAAGGTGTGGCTGTCCACCCGGTTTCTACCCAAATGGACAAGACCCTCTAAACTGTCCCCTCGTTATCTGGGTCCTTTTCCCATTCTTCTCAAAATCAATCCTGTGGCTTACCGTCTTCGGCTGCCGCCTTCTCTAAGTCGCATTCACCCAGTCTTTCATTCCTCTCTCCTTAAAGACTTCTATTTCGATTCCCATCACAGACCAGTGCCCAGACTTGCTCCATCACAGACCCCCACTCAAGCAGAATATGAAGTCTCCAACATTAGGGACTCTAGGTTCTATCGAGGCAGGTTGGAATACCTTTTGTCCTGGAAGGGTTATCCGGAGTCGGAGGACTCTTGGGAACCTGCTTCTCAGGTGCATGCGCCTCGCTTGCTCGCTAGATTTCACCGCCTGCACCCAGGGAAGCCGGGGGTGATACGGTCTGGAAGGGGGCATACTGTCACCCGCAGGCGTTCCGCTTGGCGGCTTCTCCCGCGTTGGAAATTAGGACACAGGTATGCAGGGCACTAGTCCCTCCTTTGTGTCCATCACGCTTCTTCCTCACGACGCGGGGCCGCTGGGAGTATAATTACCTTCCCGGCCCAGCGGTCCCTGCGTTGCAACTGTCCAGTGGAAGCCCTCGTTGCTTCCTGGTTCTTCGCTCCTACCCCGTTCAGCTTCCGTCTACTCTGCTCTGCTCTGCTCTGCTCTCGCGCCCCTTCACGGCGTACGTTTTTTCTCTTACCTCTCTCTCCTCCAGTTTTCCCTGTAGTCACTGTGCCTCGGCGACTTTTGTTTCAGTTCTCTGCGGTTCCGTCCTCGCGGATAGGCTCCGCCCCTTTTTTCCTTCGTTCCTCTGCTTTCTCTCTGGACTGCCTTGCCGGTGCCTTGCCGGTGCTTTTTTCCTGACCTCCTCCCATTCCTGGTCCTCGCCCCGCTAGTTGCTTGGCTGGCAGGGGTTTCGGGGATTCGTCCACTCAGTAGGACCCCCCTGCTGCTTTGCTGTTCCTGCAACCAACACGGATCCTGCTTATTACTTTCTCCTGCTCACCTGCACGGCCACGTACAATACTACCTTGCTGACAACCTGAGGAGTCCCAGGGTTTTTTCCCCATCAGGGGTTTTTTCCCCTATTTTCGGCTTAGTCCCGGAAGGGAGGTCCCCGGCCAGCTGTTCCCAGCAGCAGTCAAGGTGGCCTCCCTCCGTGACAAGCAGGCACATCGAAAAAAGGAGAAGGACTATCTTACTCGACGGCGGCTACAGGATCCCAGCAGTAATTCCGGCAGTTCAGGTGAGGAGAGCTGGACAGAAGGGGGAGAAAAGGGAAATCAGGCACCTAAACCATCACAGATAAATGATTCTACGTCATGATCTCCCCGTGGCCCAAAGGAAACCAATGATGTTTCCAGTGCAAATTTGCACATGTTGCAAATCCACATTTATGAAAGCCTTGAACTCTAGTGGAGTGAAGCCATGCAGTCGTGGGGATAGGCATACTCATAAATGATGGACAAAGTTTATTTTTAAGTGACTTCCCTTTACGGTAAGTAACAATAGGTTTCGGATCCAACAATTTTGAGATGTCTGGGTCTAAATGTAATTAGTGCCAATGTTTTCTCAAGACATTTTGGATTTTGTGACTGTCAGTATTAAATCGAGTGATTAGCCTAATTTTCTGAGAAGCTGGAATTTTATTGCGAAGTTTAGGAAGTAACAAATTTGCTCTCTTAAGCTGACGTACTTCTTCTACAGTTTTATCAAGGCAAGTATATATCATACCCTCTCGCACAAAATCTTGATTTAATGAGATCACTTTCCAAATCAAAGTCATGTAAGTGTGAGCAATTTCTCCTGGTGCTAATGAATTCCGCCTTTGGGATATTGGTAATTACATGTTTTCTATGGCAACTTTGGGGATGCAAAGTCGCATTAACAGAGATAATTTTTCAAAAAGTTTTGGTTACCAAACCATTTTCAGTGAGTTGAATGGTAAGATCAAGAAAATCAATCTGAGTTTGGCTACACGTAGAAGTAAATTGAAGACCCCAATCATTACTGTTCAGGAAAGATACAAATTGAAGAAGTAAATTTTCAGTGCCCGTCCAAATCAAAATAACATCATCAATATAATGTTTCCATAAATGTATAAATGATTGAAACACAGGATTAGAAAAAACAAATGTCTGCTCGAAATGATGCATAAAGGCATTTGCAAGTGCTGGAGCAAAACTGGCCCCCATTGCGATGCCGATCAGTTCTTTAAAATATACATCATTAAATAAGAAAACATTAATTTGCAAGGTAAATAGTAAGAGTTCTTTCCCCATTTCTATATGTTCGAAATAAGAAGCAAATGATTCACGAAATAGAAAATTGACACTTTGTAATGCTTTCCAATGGTCTATTGAGGTATACAAGGCTTTCACATCTAAATTCACCAACCAATACTTATTCTGAAGATTAAGGTAATCCAGTATTTCTAGCACATGCATTGTATCTCTAATAAAGGTAGGGGTCATTAGCACAACCGGTAATAGGCACTCATTGATGTAAATAGAAATAGGGTCTAAAATGCCTCCTCCTCCACTTAAAATAGGTCTCCCTTGTAGGATATCCACGTACTCTTTAGGAATTTTGGGTAAAAAATAGACCGTAGGCATGGTTGGGCCATCAACCATAAGGAAATGTCTTTCCACATCAGTAAGCACACCCTGTTTGTGCCATTTCAATATTAGTTGGTTGGCCAAAGTTTGGATTTCATGCAATGGATTATTTTTGAGTGCTAGATAGCAACCTCATGAATTAAGGTGTCCTAAACCCATATTAATATAGTCTGATCTATCCATGACAACAACATTGCCGCCCTTATCGGCCTCTTTGATAATTAAATCTGGATTGCATGCCAAATTGTTCTAGTGCCTGAAATTCAGATTTGCTTAAATTATTGGTGGAATGAGATGTATGTTGTAATCCAGTGTCTTCCAATTTATGTATGTCCTTAATTACTGCCTGATAGAAAGTGTCAATGATATTGTCAGGAGTGTTACCCTACCTTGTTACCCGCACTTTATTTGTCATTTAACTTAATCCCAATGTGAAAAATTGGTTTAATATTTTATTGTGACACCTCAGCCTCAGATGAAGAGCTGGTTAAAGCTCGAAACACGTGCCAGGCTGTTCCTCTTCAAAATAAAACTTCAGACTTGAACTACTACTTTGCAAATCTTCTTTGCGCAGTGTGACTGGGACCCCCTCTCGATTGCTTTTAAAAATGGTCATGATGGACCTGATGGGCACTGGAAATTCCCCACTACAGCGGTCTGTTTGCGAGGCCTGATTTAGTTGCCCATTATATGGGCCCGCTTGACAGGCCCTATCCACTCTGGTGGTGTTGATGGATTCAATTTTTAGTGCATCAACACTCACTCTTTTTGAGCGTAGATCCACAGGCCAATTCTTTAGGGAGTCTGCCAATAGGTCCAGATCGAAAGGGCTTGAACATAACAGTAGCTCTTTGGCAATACTGGCCATGAGATCAGGCCAGTGAGCATGAGCAGATGGTTCTAATTGCAAAAGGGTATATCTAACCCCCTCTTGCGAGGAGGCCTTGGACAGCAAAAGAAGATCAGTGTTACAACCTGAGTGATTCTTAATTCCTTCCAGGGACCGAGAAGCAGCGGGAGTAGAGATGCTCTCCTTGTTATATTTGTTCAACATATGATGTGGAAGTATGTGTGTTAGATGTGTTCTATGGTGTGTTACGGGATATGTATTGGCTTTTGGGAGACCATACTCATCTTGGTTGGCTTAATGGTGATTATGGTAGTTGTGGTTTATTTTATGGAATTGTGTTGGCTGAGCTATATATTTGTATGCATCTTAATTCGATTTTTGTGTCCATTCAATTTGTCGTAACTTTCGCCAATGACGGAAGGTCCGTACTGATGTACGCTATTTTTCTGGACTTCTGCCTGTGTTTCTATCATAAGTCCTTTACGTAAATAGGTGTATGTTTCCTTAACGTAAGTTACAACTCATTTTTGGCTTAACGTGGACTTACAACGTTTACCTTCTGTAGTAAATTTGGCCCATATATACCTATACCGATTATTGGTGGTCAATTATTTTGTAAAGTTTATTGATTTAAAGTGCATAAATAGGAGTAATATTATCATTAAACATAATAAATCAATTGGTTACATTAATAGTATTATAAATGCAGTAACTATATTAGTACACAAGCAGAGTGGACAGACACTCACATCAAAGCGAAAAATATATTCAATACAATAGTATTTACTAAAATATGTATGAAGACAAAAGTAAATCCCTCACAAAGGATTAAGAACATTGGATACTCTTCTATATTTCATTGGAAGGATAACCAATTATTTTTTGTTCAGAACATTTGTAAAGGAGTCCATTTAGATTCGAATTTCCATAAGTCCATAACACAACATTTTTCCAAATGATGACACAAGCAACAATAGTTCGAATAGACATCTTACGTGAGTCTCTGATTTGCTAGTTATCTTAAAAGCAAGTGCAATTAGTAAATCAATTAAATTAGGCAGGAGTGCCAGGGGTACAGTAAAAGCAACATTATTTACGGAACTGAGAATAACATTGGAAAAGGTTAATTCTTTGAAAGGTTAAAAATAAATTTCAAAAGTGTCCAAAT
The DNA here is from genome assembly GCF_040938575.1 of Ambystoma mexicanum. Taxonomy (NCBI): domain Eukaryota; kingdom Metazoa; phylum Chordata; class Amphibia; order Caudata; family Ambystomatidae; genus Ambystoma; species Ambystoma mexicanum. Next base: position 1,155,067,017 of record NC_090929.1, read on the forward strand.
ATTTTCCCAAAAGGAACGTAGACGGGGACAAGAAAACAGAATATGTTTTTACATCAGCTACAGGGTGTTTACAAGACCAACACGCATGTTGTCCATTGTTAGCAAATCTTGAAATCATTTTGGGTGTAAATAAAACAAAAACACATTGATTGAGAATATTTGCTGAAAGTGAAGTCTTAAATAATGTACTCCAAATGTTTTCCCATGTCTCATCTGGGAGCATGACCCCATAATGCTATTCCCAATCTATATTCACCTTCCATTTGATAAAATTCTCATTATTTTTACAAAGTACTTGACACATGCTGTACAGTCTAGGGTCACTGCCTTGGTTGTTGAAAAGAGCAAACCGTTTCAGAGGTAATTTGGTAAACAGGCAATTGCTTGTTTAGCATTAGAAATAATGTTTAACATTTTATCAAAATCTTCTCCTGGATTAATAGTGAATGTAGAATAGAACGAAGACAGCAGGATTTTTACATTATTTGAATACAGCTGACACATTTTTGACACTCCTTTTTGATCCCATTCTACAAGGTCAAAGCATTTTCCATTAAACAAACTTACACATTATTCCAGAGAACCTTCTCTGTCTAGACAGTTGGGAAAAACATTTCAGAGATTGTCCTCTGTTAATGTTAATTTTAAAGGTTTTTATACCGTGCACAGGTGCCACTTGCGATGTCTTTCGGCGCTTTGGCAGTTCTGTGAAAAGAAAAGAAGGGGGGCGGGTGTAGGATAGTGGGAGGAGGGGGAGAAAGAGCAAGGGTGCTGTGATATGCTGTTGGCAGCTTCAGTTTGGATGTACCATTCACTGAGCTTGGGTGTGAGATTTGGGAGGCGGACATCATGCAGTGCTGTGCAAGGTAATGTGTGATATGTCTTGTTGTTGCAGTGTTGTGAGTGTGTGTGTTTTGCTGCGCTGATAAATTCTTGTTGTTTTAGTGCAGTATGTGAGAGGTGTATGGAGAGGGTTGATTGTTAGTAACAGTTTCGCTTATTATTGGCCAGTTCATTAGTTGGATCTTCCTTTCTCCCATGTGCCCTTTCTAGTTTTTTCGGTAAAGTCCCCTCTGGGTGAAGGGTTCTTGTGCTACTTTGCTACTCTGTCTGTTGACCGAATTCTGAGTGCAGTCCCTATTTCTGATTGGATGCTGTTCCTAGCCTAGAGTGTGATCAGCGGGGTGGGGAGTTCTTTAACTGGATTCCCTTAGAGGGTTAAGTACTAGTAGGGGCGTAGTTAGTGTTTGGTCCAGTTCCATCTTGTTGCCCTTATTACCTTTCACATTTCCATCCCTGGGTTTTCCTTGGCTTATTTCTCAGGCCCTAGCTTTTTATCATCTTCTAGTTTCCAGGGCTCCGTGTTGAATAGGTAGGTGGGGGGTTGAGGGGGTCGGGATGATAGGGTGCATCTCTTTTCTGTCCTATCCCTCAGTTTTGTTTTTCCCGGTTACTTCTCTTTTTTCCTGTGCTTAGTTGATCAGGAGGTGTACGGACGTCGTTCACTCGACTTTGTTGTGTTCGGTGTTGAAGAGACAGGTTTTCAGAATTTTGTATAGTCCTCCATGGTTCAAATTCACCTCGGAAACGGAGGTCCATAGATTTGCAGCTAAGAAGGAGAATGCTGAGCCATCCAGTTTTTTCTTCCGGTACCATTTGGGTTCAAGATGGATGTTGTTGCAGGATCTCAGGGTTCTAGCTGGTTTGTAGATGGAGAATTTATTTTGGATACATTTTTCAAAAAGGTAGCTGGCACCCCTCTCCAGAAAGAACATGGCATGAAAACCTGTTCTGTGGTTTTTTCCCACTTTGAGAGTTCGCAGCCATCGCTTTTTGCTCACTGTACCTTTCACAGATGGGAAATATCCATTTGCATATCAGTCTTTGTCCCGCTCAAATGGGCAGTCCAGCACCGAAATGCTATGGCAATTACCTTCTGAACAAGAATATCAACAGCAACCCCATACACGTGTTTCAGCCTTGTTGGGCCTCATCAGTGAGGTGGAGCTGTGCCTCTCTGAGCACAGTGAGCAGGGAGTCCATGTCTGGGTTCCCCAAGGTAACTTAGGGTGACCAACCCCAAATTCATTGCAAACATTTTTAAAAAGCTAGCAGGCCCCCCTCTCCAGAAAGAAAATGGCATGATAACCTGTTCTGTGATTCGCTTTTTTGCTCACTGTACCTTTTTGAATGAAGTATGTTCCCTGGCCGTGTATTGCTCTCTGCGTTATGCACAGGGCTTTGAATTAGATTCTCTTTTTGACCAGGAGCCAGTGTAGCATCCTAAGCGCTGGTGTGATGTGATCTCTTCTGCTTAGTGCGAGGAGGAGTACGGCTGCTGCGTTTTGTATTCATTGTAGTTTACTCATTAGGTATTCTGGCATTTCTAGCTGTATGCTCTTAGCATAATCAACCCTGGACATAATGAGGGAGATGATGGCCAGTATTTTGTGCGTGAAGGAGAGGAATGGTAGGATATTTTTTTATCATTTGTAAGAGGAAGAAGCATTTCTGAATATTGCATTCACTTGGCATTCAAGTATTAACTTGTTGTCCATTAGCATACCAAGCTTTTACAGCTTTGGATGAAGTCAGTTGGTTTCCGAGCTCTATTTTCCATGGTATCTGCTGGTCATTCTCACTGACTTCCGGTGTAATCATGATTTCTGTTTTGTCAGGATTGATTTTAGGTTTGTTAATGTTCATCCATTGGTAGAGCTCCTTGAGAGTGTGTATTGTATATGGACTGGGAGGATAGCTCAGTGGCAGCATGCTCGCCTTGGAAGCAAGACGACACACAACAATACAGGTTCAATCCCCGGGTCCGCGCTTAGAAACCTCTGGGTATTAAGCGTGTTATAAATAACCTATCATATCATATCGTAGTTGTAGAATGTTAGTCTGTGCTTTGTGATGAGGTTGATTAGCAGTGTCATGTATATGTTGAAAAGAAGCAGGGATAGTTGGGAGCCTCCTGGTTCTCCACAGGAGGAGTCATGTGGCGTGTATTTGAAGGGCTTTAGTCAGATAATTTCAGTACTTTCCTCGAGGAATGATTTGATCCAGAGAAGTGCCTTTGTCAGTGAGCCATATTTCTTTGATTCTTTTTATTACGATATTGTGGTTGACTGTGTCGAAGGCAGCTGAGAGCTTGAGTAATATCAGTGCTGATTTGGTGTTGGAATCTGCATTCATCTTTAGGTCATCTGTAAGGAAGGCATGGTATCAATCGTAAAACAGACAGAAGTGACCACAGTTCAAGGGTGGTTAATTAACTAAAAGAAGGGTTTAGAAAACGCATATCTAATCCTAAATCTACAGATGGGAGCAAGCTACAACCATCAAATAATAATAACGCAGTCCTAGTAGTGTCTTGTCAAAATAAAAGGACCTATACTGATAAACCTATTGCCAATCCTTACCTCTGAATACAAATAATTTGGGAAACAATGCTACAAAAAAGAAAGACACTTTCACAAAATTATATGTCAGGATGTTGATATGTTGGCCTCCCTTCTCCATGTTTTCAGCTTAGCACCGTCTTTGGTTTCTCTAGCATGAGGATACAGTTCATTCATTAGCATCAGGGCCTTCTGTGCCCAAGTCTCTTTGCTTTTCAAAGGGCCTCATTACAAGTCCAGGGGTAACCCTGCCAGTGCTACCAGGAGATTTTATCTGCGCCTGACTTCCCAGTGCCACTGGGAGATTCTATGTCCGGCGGCCTGGGAAGTCAGGTGCCGGTAAAATGTAAGTCCCACATTCCTATACAGTTCCATAGAACTCTATAGTAGTGCAGACACGGAAGCACTGGCACCGTTGATAACAGTGGCAATGCTTCCTTGTTCAGTCTGCCTACTGTGGCCACTGCGCCCTTGGCAGGGTTAGACCTGTCGGGCACAGCTGCCACAGCAGGCAAACTCCCCCTCAGCTGGGCTCAGAACCTCTCAACACAATGTTTGTCAATTATATATGCATCCAATTTCTCATAGGATATTCTTTCTGAGGTTCACCCCGGATCCCCCTCAGCCAGGCTCAGATCTCGGAATCCTGCTCAGTCGGGTTCAGATGCCTTTTAACACAATGTTCAATTAATCTCCCTCCACCGGGCTCGGACGAATTCCAATTTCCAATATAACTTTACACAAACTTGCTTTAACCAAAAGCTTTTATCTGATCTCCCTCTGCTGGGCTCGGACCAACTTCATATCTTTTTCATCACCTATCGAAGACTTTCGAATGTGCACAGGGTTTTGCTTGACCCGTTGCAGGACGACTTCGATTTCACAATTCTTTATCACTCTTGCCATTTGCCACATTTTAGCTGGATACTTAACAGAGACTTTTGAATGAGCACCCATGTGGTGCCTGACCACTCTGTCTACGGTATCATATATTTTCTTCAAAGTTCAATCACTCATCTGCTGTTTAATTGTGTTCACACCACTTTCCACATGAGCTTCATACACTGTTTTGTTCAGTTTTCACAATACAATGTTGCCGCTTGCAACCTCTGCTTCAACACAGACTGGTCTGCTCTCAGTCGCCCCAACTCAGTGGCTGTCCTGACTTTGCTTTCGCTGCTTTGTTGTAGGAGCTAAGGACAGTACCATGGCAACTAACGATTCTCCCCACCTTGACTATCGATGTGGGAGATCATTGGGTACCTGTGATACACAATGCAGGATTCTTCAGCCTTGATTTGTGGTCTTACGTTTTCTATTCTCGAAGGTTCCTGAAAGTAAAGGTCTTTCATTGAAAAGGCCAAGGGCATTTCCCTCCTTGCAATTCTCTATGATTATTGTCAAAATTTGCCTTGTATTGAACTGCCATCTTGGAACGGATGCTTCCTTGTGTGTTTTGCTTTGCTCAGAGTGTGCTTTCGTGCACTGCCTTTTATCCTTGTGGGGAAGTGTAATGGAAGTCAGGTGTGTGTAATGGTCTGCAGTAATTTTCTGACCCTGCCTGAGCATTATAATAGGAGATTGCAGGTATACGGCTTGGGTGTTAGTCATTTTCTCTTGTAGTGAGCTGTCCATGAGGAAATGTTGGGAAAGGGGGGGGGCTGAGTTCCTAAGTTTCCTATTTGGTAGAATGGGGTAAAGGTGTTACAGGGAAGGGGATACCGCATCTAGTCATCCAGTGTTCCACTTTGGCTCCCCGAAGACCCCTCACCCAGGTGATCCTCCTGCACTGGTCCACCCCCAGGAACTGGATCCAAAAAGCAATGGCTATATCCTGGCCACCTAGGTGACAAATCCCCGGGGACTCGCGAGTGAGACACCTTCAGGTTTCTCACACATCCCATATTGAGACTAGTGCTGTTTCAGTTCCTTAAGGGGTCTGAATATTACTTGCGCCTGATCAGTAATTCGTTATTTTCAACATGCTCCAGTAGTTATTTGTAGTCATAGGTCTCTGGTATTTCTTCCAGGTAAGGGATGATAGAGATTGTTCTGTAGTTTGAGAGGTCTTCCACATTGCCCGTTGTGTCCTTGAGTAGAGGTTTGATGTAGGCCATTTTGAAAGCTCTTCATACTTTCCCCTGTTTAAAGGGATTGATTGAAGAGGTTTAGATAGTATTCCGCTGGTGTGTCCTGTGCGAGGATAAATTTATAGATCTCTGGAGGGCAGGGGTCCATCTGAGAACCTGCCCTGTTGCTCCTTTGGAAGCAGTACATTTTGTTAAATGCTACCAGGGTTGCTGTAGCTGGTGGGTTGTCTGGTGGATTGGTCTGCTCTGAATGATTCGGTGTATGCTGGTGATTTTGTTCTTAAAATGGTCTGCAAGATCATTGCATAGTTTTTGGGAGGTGGACGGTACGTTGTTGCATCCCGGTGGGTTTCTAATCTCATTTATGATGTTGAATAATTCTTTTTGAGTGTTGGTATAGTATTTATTTTTTCCTTTTAGAATTTTGGATTGGTATGCTCAGATTTGTAGTATGTATTTTATTATTTTTTCTCAGCTCCGTTTGCCCCACCATTCTTGTTTTAATTTTCTGTTAATTCTTTTCATCACTTTTACTTGGGGTGTGTACCATTTTGCCACTGATTTCTTTCTTGCTGATACAATCTGTTTTTTCCAGTCAGATGAAATGTATTGTTTCTGCAATCCATTTCTGGATTAGGTTTGCTTTTTCACCTATGTCTGTTGCATTCAATGATGTGGTCACTGGCTTGGAGATTTCTGGTCGCTGCTCCAAGTTGCTGTTCTTGATGGTTCTCCAGCTTCTTTTTGAAATAGGTGTGTATTTTTCTATTTTCTTAAGCGGCTTTGATGGTATTTGGATCACAAAAAGGATAATTAGATGGCCGCTCAATAGTTTTTGGATGGGTGGTGATGTTGTGACAAGGTTTTTATTCGCAAAAATTGTGTTTTATGTGTGCCCTGCTGTGTGTGTCACTCCTTTCACCATCTGTCGGAGGTTCATGGACTCAAGTTGCTTGATTAACGATTTCCGCAAGTTGGGGGTTCTCATCTTTGAACCATATGTTGAATTCTCCAAAAATGATCAGATGTTCATGCTGTATGGCTAGATTTGTGATTGCTTCTATGAAGGTGTCTGTGAAGGTTACGCCGTAGAGTGATGGCCTATAGATTAGAAAGAATGTGAGGTTTGATTGTGGGTACATGGTAAGTTGAAGGACAAGGGACCTGCAATTCAGGATTTTTAAGGGAATGGCTATTTTTATTATTAGGTATTCTTTGTAGGCTACCGCGAGTCCTCCTCTTCCCTTTACTGTTCACTTGTTTGAATTTGAAGTTGCTGGGTAGGCAGCTGTGAAGGATCACTTTGTAGTCTTTGGCTAGCCAGGTTTCTGTGATGAATAGGATGTCGTACAATAGGACGTAGATCTCATTTGCTTGTTTGGGCATAGATCTGTCATTGATTATGCTGCAGCGTTTGTTCCTCTTTAAGGTTGTTTGTTTTGTTATGACTTGGGTCTTTTGGTGGTCTTGTTGGTGGAGGCTCCCTTGGTGTTTGGTGATGTACGGGGTGAGGGCATGGTTCTGAAATCTTCTAGTTGTTTCATAATTTTTTCTTTGAGGTTCCAATATCCTGCTTGCATGTATGATCATTTGTTCTGGTGGACTATCTGTTGCGAGGTAGGGTGTAAGTGAGAGTGATTTTGGTCTTTTTTGGGGGGCTGATTTTATTCTAGTGCTGTTTATGGGTGTGCGTTCTGTTGGTGTTCTGTAGTTTGGCAGGATGGAGGTCTGTCGTGGTTACCTTGGGCTTGTCTCCTCATCTTGCTTTTTCTTGAGTCTGCTAGTTCTTTGGAGTGGCATTGTCTGTTCTTGAGGTATTTATCAGATTTTCTCATGGTTGCGAGTGGCTTCTCGTGTTTCAGTGGTTGTTTGCCTCACGGTTGCCAATGGTTTTCCGTGGTTGGTGCTTGTTTGCTTGCCTCATGGTTGCATGTGGCTTCCCGTGGTTAGTGGTTGTTTGCCTCACGGTTGCAAATCGCTTCCTGTGGTTGGTGTTGGCAGGGCTTGCAGGAGCGATTGTCTTCCTGTGTTGTTGTTTTGTATTTCTGTCTGCTCCCTGGTTGTTCTCCTCTATGGCTTGGAGTTAGGTTCCTTTGAGTGATTGTTTCTTTACATGTATTCTTTTAGTGATCAGGTTGTGGGTTATCGGGCGTGTCTTAGTCCATTCATTTGTTGGCGGTAGTCTCAGCGTTTGTTCGGGTCCAGGTAAACTGGGCCCGATGGTTTGCTGGGTGGTAATGGGGGTGAGCTAGATTGGATGGGGAGGGGAGGCTTGATTATTTTGTTGGAGTAGTTGCCCGCTAGACTATTTATGGGTTCTGTCTTAGTTTTTTGGGTGGATTGGGGTTGGGGTGTAAGAAATGGCTGAGCAAATAGTACACCTAGCTGTGAGTGTAGGTTGAGCAGGACAATTTGCCTCGTTGTGGGGAATGGCTAAGCACCGCAGGTCACCTAGATGTGAGAGTGGTTTAAGCAACACAGTTCGCCATGATTTGAGAAATGGCTAACCAAACAATTTGACTAGATGTGAGTGCAGTCTAAACAGCACAGTTCACTTACATGTGAGAATAGCGTAAGTGAGGCCGTTCACCTAAATGTGAGGAGTGGATAAGCAATACAGTTTGCCTAGATGTGGCAGTGGTCTAAGCAACACAGTTCACCTAGTTGTGAGAGTGGACTAGACAGTCCAGTTCATCTAGATGTAAGAGCAGTCTAAGCAACACAGTTCAAGGAACTCATGGTGGCAACAGTAAAGACAGACACAAGTGATCACAGTTCAAGGGTGTTTATTAAACTGTGGAATTAGGTGGAAAAACACCTAATCTAAACCTAAATCTAAAATGGGAGCAAGCTATGACCATCAAATAAAATAAGGCAGTCCTAGTGGCGTCTTGTCAAATAAAAAGGGCCTATACTAAAAAATCTATTGCCAATCCTTATGCTAAATATAAAAGAAGTGTGGGATAATGTTCATAAGAAAGAAAGAAGTGTTCACAAATAATAAGTCAGGATGCGGTAGCTGGGGTTCTCCCTTTCCCACATTTTAAGCATGGGACAAGGTAGGATTCTGGAGCATAGTACATGCTCGAGCTTTCCCAGCACGAGCCAACAGTTCCACTCTCAGCAATCAGGGCCTTCGGTGGTTAAGTCTCTTTTCTACAAAAAGTCTCTTGCCTCTGAGGACCTGTTGTGATTTAAAAATAATAAACAAAACATCCTTTCTGCTTGTATGTTGGGTGATGCCTTTTCACCCCTGGATCCCCCTCTACTGGGCTTAGACCATTCTCCAATGTTAGCTTCCCTCCGTCGGGTTCACTGCGGCTTTCAACACAACTTCATCTGTGAAATTCACCAATCCTAATGTCTTTTTAAACAGTTCACTGTGGACATCCCTCTGCCGGGTTCATTCTTGCCAACACATTGTATAACGGGACTTTAGACTTTGCTGCCCTGTTCATCGCCATCTCTCCTTGGGGTTCACTATTGCCAACTATGTCAATCACATATTTCCTTGATAAACTCTTATGATATGGGATTCACTTCCCTTAACTTCACAATCTTCTAGCGGTCAAAAGCATTGGACTGTACAGAGGATTTTACTAGAGCCCCGCATGACCACTTTGACCCCTCTCTTGCCTTTCCCAAGGCCTTCTAGTTAAAATGGTTTCAACAATTGGATAATCACCCAGAGTTTCCCAAGTGAGAACCCATGTGGTGCCTGACTTCTCTGTTGCTTGCTGGTTTCCCAAATTCTTGTACCAACAGTTCTTTGTATTTTCGCAGTTCAATTAGCCGTTGGCTACTTTCGTTCAACACAGTTCTGTTTCTTATCAGCTCTCCCCTCGACTCAACGACTTTGATGAACCGCTTGGCTTTTCTTCTCTCTGAAGTTAAGGTTGGTACCACAGAGACAAGCGTCTGTCCCTGGCTTGGTTATCAGAGGAGGAGCGCCTTGTTTACCATTGACATCTGTTGCAACACACGCTGGCTATTGTTTGTGGTCTTACGATTCCTTCCATGGAGGTTTCAGGGACCTTGGTCGGAAAGGGAAAGGTCACTTCTCTCCTGGTCACCCTCTCGGTTTGAGCCGTCTTTCTCCTCCTCTTGAACTGCTGTGCTGAGTTAGCTATCTCGTCATGCTGCCTGCCTTGCTTGTCATGTGCTCTCCTGCTCCACCTTTAATCCCTGTGGGGAAGGGAAAGGGCCATCAGGTGTGAGTGATTCTGGTCAATTGCCTGTCTTTTTCTGACCCTTGTGTTGGGATATGTCAGGTAAATGGCTTGGGTGTTAGTCCATTGTCCTTTGTGATATCTGAAAGTGTTTACATTGGAAAAGCGGGGGGAAGGAGTGTTTGAGCATCTTACGTGGTAGGTTGGGAAAAAGGAGTTATAAGAAGGGGGATACCGCATCTCACCTATCGGTGTCCCATTTCCGCTCCTCCAGGAACCCCCATCCAGGTGATCCTCCCTCACTGGTCCACCCCCAGGAACTGGATCCAAAAGAGATGGCCATGTCATGGCCACCTGGCTGACAGACCCCCGGGGACTAGTTAGGGAGACACCTCCAGGTTTTTCACATCACCTAGATGTGAGAAATGGCTACACAACACAGTTCACCTAGATGTGAGAGTAGACTAGGCTGCACAGTTCACAGAAATGACTAAGCAATGTAATTCACATAGATGTCAGAAATGGCTAAGCAATACAATTCGCCTAGATGTGAGAGTAGTCTGAGCAACACAATTCACCTAGATGTGAGAGTAGGCTAAGCAGCAACGTTCACTTGGATGTAAGAACAGTCTGGGCAACACAGTTCACCCGGCTGTTAGAAATGGCTGAGCAACACAGTTCACCTAGATTTAAGAAATGGCTAAGCAATACGATTCACCTAGATGTGAGAGCAGACAAGGCAACACAGTTCACCTAGATATGAGAAATGGCTAAGCAACACAATTCACCTAGATTTGTGAAATAGCTAAGCAATACGATTCACCTGTATGTGAGAGTAGATTAAGCAACACAGTTTACCTAGATTTGAGAAATGGCTAAGCAATACGATTCGCCTAAATGTGAGAGTAGTCTAAGCAATACAATTCACCTAGATGTGAGAGTAGACTAAGCAACACAGATCGCCTAAATGTGAGAAAAGGCCAAGCAATGCAATTCACCTAAATGTGAAGGTAGTCTAAGCAACACAGATCACCTAGATGTGAGAAATGGCTCAGCAATACGATTCGCTTAGATGTGAGGGCAGACTTAGCAACACCGTTCATCTAGATTTGAGAAATGGCTAAGCAATACAATTTGCCTAGATGTGAGAGTAGACTAAGCAACAGATTTAACTGTGTTGTGAGAAATTGATAAACAATACACATCGCCAATACATATGGTCTGCATGAGAGGTGTGGTTGTCATATGATTGTGCATGCTTTCGATTATAGGCTTATGGGTGCTGAGGTAAGAGAGATAAGAGATGTGCGTCAGCTTGGTGTGATGCAGTTATTGCTGTACCCTGTCCACACCACACTTACTTTGTCAGTCGGAGCAGGTTGTCGGCTGCAGAATTCATTCCCTGGGTGATACCGGTGGACACGATCTGGAGCTGCTTCTGTACGAGCTGCCCTTTGCCTTTGGGCCTTTAGCCGAGGTCTGGCTGGGAAAGGCTTCCCCGTGAAAGACCTTTGAAATGCAGCTGTTCCAGTCACAGGTGTGGCATGGACCAATGAGATTCAAACGGGCAGAGAGACACCTGGCTGTTTCAGCCAAATGCAAGGGGGAGGGTGTGGACAGTAAGAAAGGCAGAAATAAAGAAAGGACTACACCACAGAGAATGCCCACTCTAGATGCAGACCAGCTCAGAAAATGGGGTGGGAGACCACAAAAAACCTCAGCTAAACCCCACAGAAAACCAAAAGTAGGCAGACAACGACTGCAATAAGCACACAAATCCCTCCACAAAAGCAACTGAAACAGGCCAAAAACAGATTGAAATCAATGTAAAACTACTCACTGAAAGTGGTTCACTTGCAGCATGCTTCTGGATTACAGTCAGGACGGCAAGTGGAAATGACTGCCAGGAACAGAGACAGAGAGATAAAATTGTATGGATGGACGTTTTCTGAAGTCATGCCAGGCAACCATGAGAAACATCACAGAGGGTTTAAAAGGTGACATGAGAGCTTTCTCAAGAAAACCCCACAAAGGGAGTTGTTTTTAATTATCTCTGTCAAGATTATAATTAATTGCTGTAATAATAAATGCTCTTTGGTATTCTATAAAATTGGGAAAATGAACCCCCCTTTATGCTTGGGAAATTTTATTTTTTAGTGCAGTACTAGTAGTTGTATTGGACCATAAGAAAATTAACCAAATGGAGTCTAACCTTTCAAAAAAGAAAAGAACCTGGAAATTGAATGGTATAAGATCATTGGAAGCAAGATCATTGTGTTCGAGTCTAAACCAGCCCACCATGAAAGAAATAGGAGAGACCATTTGTTCTATAAAATATGTTTTTAAGATTTAGTTCAAGTGTAATAAATAAATCCATAGCAAACTAAATCCCAAGGTATTTGATACAGCCATGTTTCCACTGCATTCTGAAAATATCAATCTTGGATTGTAAACACTGTGTGGACAAAAGCAACATTTTGCATTTGTTTGAATTAAGATTATGGCCGGAGATTTGAGAATAGGCATCAATTACATTGAGAAGCGATTGAAAATAGAAATGACTGGATTGGATATAGTAAAATATCGTCTGCGTAGTTCAATAGTTTAATCTAAACCCCTTTAAAGTTAAATCCAGAGAGTTCTCTATTTAAATTCATAAAAATTCATCAAAGAAGAAGAGGGGAAAATGAGCATCACTGTCTACTACCTCCGAAGGGTTTAAAACTACGAGAAAAGGTTTAATTAATCAACAAAATAGCAGAAGGATTTAGTTTGATAAGTTAATCGTTGATACAAAATTGAGACCAAGGACATACCTTTTTCACACTGCAAACCCCTTTACAAGTCCTGTAAGAGCGTTCACGTGTGAGTGGGTGTAAACCAGTATGCTGCATCCCTTGTCTTCCCACCCCTTGTGAGCGCACACACAGCTAGCGCACTGGAGAAGTATGTGTGAAGTGTAAAGCCCCCAGACCCTCTCTTCGATGACAGTGCAGCAGTGCATTTGGGCACAGTGTAGACCCCAGCATATCTGCACCACAGAGTGCTGTCCATCAATGTTTGGATCAGCCCTGGGCAGATCACCATCAAAGTGGCATTTGATAAAGTGTCCTTTGCATCTTTTGCATAGGAAACTGAAAAGGTCCTGCTGCTAGCAGCAGCTATGATGCAGAGACTAGGCTGTCCAAAAGCCCTGAGTGCAAGAACTCATAATGGAGCCTCCTCTTGTACATTAGCGCATGACAATCGGGCCTCTTCCTGAGATGAGAGCACACAAGCGTGTGTGGGAGCAGTGCTGGTCTTAGTTTGACTCAGTCCCAAGCAGACCGCTGCATCATATTCTATGGTGTTCATTGCTCCTTTTTTATGGGCCAGGTAAAGGTCCTACTTCTAGAGGCAGCTGTGATGCTAAAACCTAGGCTGTCCAAACGTTCTGAAAGTAACTGCCAGCAAAGTCAGAATATCTCATTGTGTCTGGATCTACAGATGCGGATATGGAAATGTGTTTCTGCTTGACACAATGACTGGAAAGGGATGGTGATCAACTACAGTCTTGGCTGAGTAAGTAGCCTTCTGACTAGAAGCTTTTGTTTGATTTGGCACTGAAAGACTAAGTTGCTCCCTTTGATTGCGTAGAGTGTGCAAGAGCCAAATGAACAAGCACCACACCTTGTCCATTTAAGGAGGGAAACTAAGTTCCAAGCCCCAACAATTAGGCAAAGGACATAGGACCAGTTGAGAGGATGATCACTTGTTGCTTGCTACAAGTCAGGTGAAAAAAACTGGAATGGGGTGTTTGTTTATTCAGCACAGTGACACTAGTTGAATCACTAATTGCATTTGTGGCACACGTCATTAAGCTTGGTAGAAAAGAACAAAATTATGATCACATTGGCTAATGTCACACCAGGAACATGTTTTCCTTCATCATTTTTCATGAATGCGACTGCTTCCAAAAAGCATTTTAGAGCTTGTCCAGAGGACAGCGTCAAACTCTTAAGGATCTCCCAAAGAGTAGAACAAGTCCATGACAACATTCACCTAATATTCTACACTGTTCCTTCATAGGACCATCAAACACTCATAAATGCTCCTTTCCTTTCCTCTTTCCCAGCTACTTACAAGATGATGGTGGGGCTCAACCATGTGTTTTACAGTGCATCCTCAGGGCTATAGGTCTAATCTCCGGTTGACTGTCAGACAACCGACAATTAAGGGAAAATATGTCTCTGAATTACATCAACTGATTCCAATGAGCAACCCATAATTGAGGAAATGGCACATGCCTGCAGAGAGATAAGGGGAGGCAACATAGACCTACTCATGCCATGGACACCGACAGTGCATAGTCTGGCTTGGGGGAGGTGGGCATAGTTTCCCCCTGTGGTGCAAAGAGCAATATCATGTTGCAAGTCTTGCATTCAGGAAGGTGTTGTCAGATGCTCCATTGACATTACTGGAAGCTGTTGTGGACCATCAGGGTCCGAGGGTAGTGGTCTTGGATGTTATAGGAGGCTTGTTCTATCATGTCACACTAAATATGGTTTGCTCATGGCTGCCCAGCTCAATGTAGAACATTTTAAACTGTGTTCCTGTATTCTCCTGCAGTACATTCTTCTCATTGATGTGAGAAACCTGGGGGTATTCACTTCTATTCCCCATGGGTCCTCTGAGCAGGTGGCCAGGGAAAGGCCATCCCTTTTGGATCCTGACCCTGGGGGTGGATATGCAAAGGAGTATCACCTGGGTGGAGGGTCTGTGGGGACTGGGAATGGCATGCCCTTGGGAGAGACATGGTATTCCCCTTTTCCTACTAATGACCAACCCAACCCTTTCCCCACCTTCATGGGTTTATTAGTCAACTCCTCTACCTTCCTCATATATGACTACTAACAGTACTGGGATGAGGAAGAGGCAACCAGTAGTAATGAAGCCTTGGTGCTTTTACCACTATAGTACTGGGCCGAGGGAGAGGCATGCTGAGAGTAGTGGAGGTCAGGCATGTCCCCTTAATGATAGTCAGGCAGGGCTAATTGTGCATTCGAACCTGCAGCCTGTCAAAGGGCTGCAGGTGCATTAAAGACCCAACCCAGAGACCAGTGAGGGGGAAGCTGTGGCGTTCATGGAGCAGCAGCAGCAGCAGCAGCAGAGAAGCCAAGAGACGCAGTGAGGTTCTGTAGGGGCAATGCATGTCAGTGGTTCAAAAGAGAGCAGCCTGGGAGCTGGGTCACTGTGGAACCCGAGGGAACTCTGAAAGAGGAGCCATGTCTGGAGGCTGCCCCATTTTGTGGAGTTCGCAGTGCTCATCCTCATGGGATCAGAAGACCCCTCCAGGAGTCTGGAGGCGGAAAATCAAAGGCCCAGAGATCTGCACTGCAGGAAGGCCAAAAGATGCACCCAGTGTGTTTGTATGTGAAAGGAAACATGGTATGCGAAGGTTTGAAAATGATGTTGAAGATTTTTTGTATGGTTTTTAGTGAGGATTTAGTGAGGATTTTAGTGGTCGCATGCATATTAAACCACATATACAAATACTTTGTCACAGAGTGGGTGCTTGTACATAAAGACACGTTTTCAAAAGTCTCTGAATGCTGGGTACGTTACAAAGGCAATTTACTAAGACTTATTGCAATGGAATGAAACAAATTAAACCTTTTTCTATTGTTACGGAAGTCTCAGAGTGTGGTGCATGTTACAAAGGCAATCTACAAAGACTTATAACAACAAAATGAAATGAATGAAATTTTTAACAATTGGTACAAACGTTTCTGTGTGCTGTACACATTATTAAAGGCATTATACAATGATATATAACACTGAGGTGAATCGAGTGAAGATTTTTAACACTATTTGAATTTTGAAACGGAGTGAAAAGTATATCTTCAACTGTTACCTATGAAGATCATAAATAAAAGAAGCCTTTAAATCATCATGCACCAAGCTACAAAGTTAATACAACTTTAAATACAAGTCAAATGTATATGTTGAACTTACAAGTAACCAAAGCTTTGAACCTAAGAAATCACTCTTTATTGAACAGTAAAGTGAGCACAACCTCAGCAATCCAAGGGTTTCATCTATACCTTGGATTCCAGAGTGAATGGAACTTTGGAGGTGAACCTTAATAAGGGAGTAGACTTACAATCAAGACATTCTTGTACAAAGATCAACCATATGCAGAGGGTGCAAGGGTGGTGCAGATCTTTAAGAAAGGTGGAAAATATCCTTTTACATTGAATGTGAATCTTGGGGAAGGGAACCCTGAGGTTTAAACTGCTTATTGCCTTGAGGATGGAATCTCTGAATATTTCGTGTTTGCAACTAGGTTTTGAAACTTGGGGAAGGGAACCCTGAGTGTTGGTAAACTCTATATTATTTTGAATGTAAGGCAATCCTGAGACTTTTATTGGAACTGATGTATACTTGGGGAAGTGAGCTGAAAGAAAGCTGCAAACTTTGTGTTGAACACTGTTTTTTTGGTTGCTGACATCCCTACACATTGTATAAGATTAGTTGTGAGGGCAAGTAAAGGTTTTGGACACAGACACATTCCTAATTTCAACATTTGGACTATGACTTTCCTTAGTTTTGGCTTGGTAGGGAAATCCCACCATAGTATAGGGCAAGATATGCTTTTTTCCATCCTGACATTTGACTTAATAATGTTTTATTATTAATTCAGAATCTGTTGTTTTTGTCTTACTCCAAGATGCCATCATAGATGGTGTCAGGGGTGCAATGTGGCTCATCTGATTCAAGTTGGAGAACCCTAAACTTTGACATGTTGAGCACCAGAGCATTAGACCCCAGAGTACCCACTGAGGGCTCTATCGGATTTGATATCTGTAGTAGTAGGGATGAAACAATTCTCCAAGCAGAAAGGAGACATATACATACAGACTTGATATTGATTCCACCCTCTGATACATATATTAGACTAGGACGCAAGTTAGGGTTGGCTTGTCGATTCGGGGTGGATGTCTTGGATGTGGTAATAGATCCAAATTTCATATGGCGATGTTAAAGTGTTGATGCAAAACCATGGGAAGACGCCCTTCTATGTTCCCCAAGGCCATAAGATTGCTCAAGGGGTGATTGAAAGGGCAATGTTTCACAGGATAGCAGAGAAAGAAAACACTGAAATGGGGACCCATGGTTTCCGGGAGGGGGAGGAAGCTTCAAATGATTCCCTCCCCTCTGAACCCGAAAGAGAAGGTTATGGAGAACCAACTGCTCTTCCAGATTTAGCCACGGTCCAGAGAATGGACCCCTTTCTAACAAACAAAATGTCACAAGTGGTTTCAGAAAGTGAAGGATGTGAAAGAAGGGAACCTTTCTTCCTCCTGAAACAAGGATTTCTGTAAAGGGTTAAGACCACCCAAGAAGTCAAGATAAAGCTACAAATGGTTATTCCAAGAAAGTCATAAAATGAAGGTCTTGGGAAAAGCTCAGTCCTATTTGACGAAACATCACTCAGAACATGGGAAACATCAGAATTATTTAAGAGGTTTGTCTGGTTTGGGATGGAAGCCGATATTAAAGCCCTGATGCAGGCCTGGACGAGTTGCCAGAAAACTAATACACCAATACTATCTGCATGTTCCACTAATGAAGGGATAAAGGCAAGTCAGAATCGTTCTTATGGGTCAGTCCCACAGAGCCTGAGTTCTCAAGAAAATATCAATTTTCCCAAACAGGGGGATCATCAGGTAGGGGTGACTTTCCGGGCTTTGAACACACAGGCCATCCTTCCTGTCAGGAAATCTGTAGAAGAGACTATTATCTTTTTTTCCCTTATGACTGCTGAATACCAGAGAGAGAGAGACACCCACGATAATAATCTCTTTAGGCGTACAGCTTGAATTTTCCCCATGGTTTAGGTATTTATATATTACCACCTAAAGTAAAAGGATTAAAGATACATCTTATCCTTTCATGGGGAGAGGAATTAAAATGTGTACTTTTGAATTTTTCTGATGACCCCATTGAGATTAAAGGGGGTCCGCTTATAGGAATTCTGGGATATGAAATGTTATGGGAACTTTCCTTCTGTCCAGTCTCAAAAGAGAATTATTGGAAAGAACATCTCAGGTAAGGAAAGACGTAAAGATCTTGGTCTTAACCCTTTTGAAACAAAGGAGCAATACTCCCATGGGGAAACTGTATCATTGGATCCAACTAGTACTCCAGAATGCTTGGGAATATTGAAAATCATGAAAATCAGGGATGAAGAGGGAGACAACATAACTTGGACAAATCCTTTTGAGGAAAACACAGAATGCTCGTGTTGGCCATCAAGTAAGGCAATACCTTCCTCATCAGGGTTACTTGACATTCATCTTCCCCAGATAACAACATCTTTAGAACCATGGATTGTAAGATCTCAATCTGGAGGGGAAGCAACAGAAGAAGGAGGGTACCTGCAGTAATACATCAATTTCTCGTTCCCTATTTGAAGTGTTATTCTTGCAAAGGATATGGACACATTAGGAGAAGTTGTCCATTGAATGTAGTTGATCCTCCCAAATCTCTATCGTCCAGCAAGCCCGATCAGTCTCAAAGAAGGCTAGATGCCTTTTATATACAAAAGGGTAAACTACATATAAAATCCATGTTTTTTTAGAGGAAAAACTGATTTCGGCAGACTTGGAAACCGGGAGTAAAGAAAGTGCCTGAGAACAGAACAGAGATACTTCCACAAAGGTGGAGATTTGGGGAAAAGGGAAAGGTAACTTGTGTACATGGCTATTCTCATAGATACCCATTGGCTCAAATAGCTATTTCCACTTTGAGAAGGAAAATAAATCGGACTGTAGCAGTAATTTCCAACTTGCTAGCTCAATTAGTCTTTGGAATAGATGTACCCTACTTTGATCAATGGGTTTCACAAATAGCCCAAATAAATTCCAGAAATCCTGTAGTTAGAACTCCTTTCCCCCCAAAGTCAAAATCTCCCCAATTTAAACAAAACCCTGGTTAGGAGAATGGGGCTACTTCATTGGAAACAGATGCAATATTCCCAACAAAGAGAACCCAATGTTAGAGAAATGCAGGGTTTCTTGGACTGTCAGAGTGGTAGTTCCACAATACAACCTTGAGAGGAACGAGAGCAAGAGAAGGTAACTTTCCCTTCTCGGTTTCCTTATGAAGCATCCCGGTCCAACCTGCATTGGGGAAAGGTATGTGAGAAAGTTATGTGTCCTCTGCACAGGTGGCCATGGAAAGGCCATTGCTTTTGGAGCCTGACCCTGGGGGTGGATATGCGAGGGAGGATCACCTGGGTGGACGGTCTGTGGGGGAATGGAAATGGGATGCCCTTGGGAGAGAAATGGTATCCCCTTTTCCTTCTACAGACCAACCCAACCCTTTCCCCACCTTCATGGGGTATTATAAGTCAACTCTCCTAACTTCCTCATATGTGACTACTAATAGTACTGCGACGATGAAGAGGCAACTGGGAGTAATGAAGACTAGGTGCTTTTACCACTCTGTTACTGGGATGAGGAAGAGGCATTCTGAGAATAGTAGAGGTCAGGTATGTTCCGTTAGTGAGGATAAGACATGGCTAATTGTGCATTTGCACCTGCAGCCTGTTAAAGGGGTGCAGGTGTATGAATATGAACGGCCCAACCCAGAGAACAGTGAGTGGGAAGCCTTCATGGCGGAGCAGCAGCAGAGAGCTCAAGAGACACAGCCAGGAGCTGTAGGTGCGCGGCATGCCAGTGGTTGAAAGGAGAGCAACCTGGGAGCTGGGGCTCCATGGAGCTGAGGGAACTCTGAAAGGGGATCCATGCCTAGAGGCTGCCCCTTTTCATGGAGTTCACAATGCTCGTCCTTCTGGGGTCAGAAGTTGAGCCAGCAGTACCTGAGGGGCAGCAGGTGGAGCCCGGAGGCAGAGAATCAAAGGATGGGAGATCTACACTGCAGGAACCCAAAAAAATGCAACCAGTGAGTTTCTATGTGAAAGGAAATGCGGTATGCGAGTGTTTGAACATTATGAAGAGGATTACATTGTATCAGAGTGGTTGTGTGCATATTAAACCACATTTCCAAAGGTCTGCGAGTGTAATCCTCATTAATGTTTGAATAAAAGAAAATACTTTGTAGTGGAGTGGTCGAGTATACATAAAAACATCTTTTCTAAAGACTCTGAGTGCTGGGCACGTTACAAAGGCAATTTACAAAGACTTAAAACAATGGAATGAAACGAGTAAAACTTTTTTTTAGTTGTTACAAAAGTCTCTGAGTGTGGCAATCTACAAGACTGATAACCACAAAATGAAATGAATTAAACTTTTAACAATTGGTATGAACTTTTCGGAGTGCTGGCCAAGTTATTAAAGGCATTCTACAATGGTATCTAACACTGAGGTAAATCGAGTGAAGAACTTTAGCACTGTTTGAATTTCAAACCAAGTGAAAAGCAAATCAAACATATCTTCAACTGTTACCTATGAAGATCATAAATAAAAGAAGCCTTTTATTGAACTTAAATTGAACAGAACTTCAGCAATACAAGTGCGTCAACTATACCTTGGACTCTAGAGTGAATGGAACTTTGGAGGTGAACTTTAACATGGGAGTAAACTGCAACTTACAATCAAGACATTCTGTACAAAGACCAACCATATCCACAGGGTGCAAGGGTGGCGCAGACCTTTAAGAAAGCTGGAAAATATCCTTTTATTTTGGAAGCAAATCTTTGGGAAGGGAACACTGAGGTTTAAACTGATTATTGACCCGAGGATGGAATCTCAAGATATTTTGTGCCTGGAACTATGTTTTAAAACTTAGGGAAGGGAACTGCGAGTGTTGGTTAACTCTATATTTTTAACTTAAGGTAATCCTTTGACATTTTTTGGAACTGCTTTATACTTGGGGAAGGGAGCTGAAAGAAAGCTGTGAGCTGGACAGAGCTCCAAAACTTTGTGTTGAACATTGTTTTGTTGGTTGCTGACATCCCTACACATTGTATAAGATTAGTTGTGACGGCAAGTATAGGTTTTGGACACAAACAGATTCCTAAGTTAAATATTTGGACTCTGACTTTCCTTAGTTTTGGTTTGGTTTGGAAATCCCACCATAGTATAGGGCAAGATAGGCATTTTTCCATCCTGACTTTTGAGTTAATCAGGTTTTATTATTAATTCAGAATCTGTTGTCTGTGTCTTACTCCTACTCCAAGATTCCTTCACACTGCACAGGCATCCCCCTGGGAAGTTTATAATAGTCACACACCCAGGACCAAGGAGCTACTGGCTTTAGTGGGAAGGTTTTCTGCCTCTTTTGGACCTGTGCCTATGCAGCAGCAGACACAACTGGCAGAGGTACTACTTCATGGCATGCCATCTTCAAATCAGACAGTGCTGCTCCGACTGGAGCCTGCCCTTCATCCTTCTTCTCAACCAAAATCTGTTTACGAATCACAGCTACCTCTTCTCCTTCTTAACCCTTTATCATCCATCTCCTCATAATGCACAAACACACCCTCTGCCCACTTGACCACATCGTGCAGCATTTGTATTGGCGCCCCACAATTACTTTTCTTTACAGCTGCAGCAACACAATCACTGCTGAAACCTTTCCTGAGATCTCCAGCAGAGGCTATTCCCTGAACATCTCTGTCATATTCTCTTCCACCATCACATCCTCTGTCTCCCAACACCTGCCCTACCTACCTTCAATCCCTGATGTTACTGTAGAGTCAGGGGCAATCACACTCCAACCAGAACACCAACAACAATGGGCTTCCCTTCATCCACATAGTTTTAAACTAGGGATAAATAAGAGTAACAAATATAAAGAGCCACACACAAGTCAAAACAAATACAAAAACAGCAAAGAATTACATAATAGTGTCCTATACTCACCTAGCACACGTTCTCCATTTTTGGGCACATCCTGTCAACCTCTCTCCAACAGCCGAGCAAAGCCACTAAGCAACAGGGGGTGCAATGACACTTTTTAGGGACTCAAACTTCCTTATTGAAGTTGGAAACCTCTGATAGGCCACTCATATTGTCCAAGACGTTTGAGGAGCCTAACTGGCCTCTTTAAAACCTTTGCTATGAGCAGAATTAAGAAAAAATGAGAACAAAATGAGGATCCTATGGCACTATCTGAAGCTCACTTCGAAACTCTGAGCGTAATACAGGTCTGTTTTAGGGACGCTGCTGTTGCACTAAACTGGCCCCTTATGGACAAGCGATAATTGTTAACTAAATCAGTTCATATCTGTTACTGTCCATGTGGTTTTTAATTGTGTTTGTAGCTGAGTCATTTTGAGGATGGCATACCTGTTATAGGTATTTGAGTACTGTCCCAGATACACTCCTTGTGTAAAGGTGCATTACGTCCATGGCTCTTTTCCTCATCCCAGTACTTAACTATAAGGGACCGACCTCCACAACAGGACTCATTCCCCAAATATCCTAATACCATGCCCCTTTTCTTCCTGGAGGTATAATATATACCCTTTACCCTCAATGCTGAGTGAAAATGTTTCCTGTCCTCGGGACAGCCTCCTGGAGTGAGTAGATTTTTTTACCGGTGTCCCTCAAGATCCTCCTACTGCTGGGCTTTGGTGGAGCAATAGGTTACTGAAGCAAAGGAGGTCCAGGAAAACAGGTACGTTTTGAGAAAGTATTTATTCATATAAAAAGGAGACCCTCCTGTCCAAGATTAATCATATTTCTGGACAGGCTTTCAGCCTTATATACAGTGTACATCTTTGCTGGTTCTAGGTTACCCAAGTAACCCAGTAACATGTTGCTCTCACACTGGCCACCTGAGTGGCAACAGGGTAAACAAATACATCTTTGAACCAACGTGCCAATGTCCATAACATGTTTATGTATTCAATTAACTGTCCCAAAACATGTTGGTTTATTTCAGTTACTATTATTATGATTAGAAATTGCATTTCTTATAATTGATATTTATAACACAAAACCGTATTAACAAAACAACTTATGTGGCACCAATATATACATATATAACAGTTACATTCCCTCCCACTCTCTTTTGGCTGTGCTGAAAGCTGATATGGAGGAGGGGAGGTCTCCTGGCTCTCCTACAGAGCTTCTTCCTCTTCCCGTTCCTCATCTTCTACACGTTTATTAAGCACTTCTTCAAGCCCTTCAGCTTCTTCTCCAGAGTAAGATCCAAATCCAAAGAGGAAGTATTTGGACAGGGAGGAGGTTGCTAAGGTGCTCCAGTAGGTCCGTGAATCTGTGGCCTTTGGCAGCCCTGCCACTCATGACTTCTCTTTGGGTACAAGAATTCACAAGTACAAGTTTTTTCCCAAGATTATACTTCCCTTGATTTATGATATTTTGGATAAGATCATTAAGAAATGAAGAGACCCAGAGTACACACAAATGCCAAAGTTCATGGCCAAGCTTTATCCCCTGAAATGGGAAGAAAAGAGCCTGCCGGAGTCAATTGAATTGGATTTGGTTCTTTCCAGTCAAGTGGGGCGGTCCTCAATGACAGCACAGGAGATGGCAGGCTGCAAGGCAAGGTGGCCAAAAATACTTTTTCTTGGTAAGACCTATGCAGGAGCTTTTTTCCTTTCAGGGGTACTACTTACTGATAGTTAGGGCAGTGGCAGTGTTAAATGGATTTAAGAAAATGAACAAGGCATTGTGGAGAGGAAGGATAGCTCAGGGACAGCACGTTTGTCTTGAAAGCAAGACAATGCAGGGGAACACAGGTTTGAATCCCCATCTCACACTTAGAGACTACTTCTGCTATTAAGCGCATCATAAATTAACTCTTATAAATTGATGGGGGGATTGTGTCACTATCTTCAGAGAGACTCAGAAGAAAGTGCAGTTGCTCTCAAATGTGTCTTATGGGATCTGGAGGCAGCAATGGCCATGAGAACTGCCATTTTAGGAATAAATCATGAACACAAAAAACATTGGCACATGAATGGGCCTTAGAAGCCGATTCCGCTGAAACTTCCCTTCCGGGGCAGTAAGCTGATTGGCAGTAGCTTGGAGGTCAAAGTCAACAAACTCTCCAAAGCAGCCACACATGGGAAAGTCATAGAAAAAGCGAGATGGCTGGTAAAGAATGGGGCAAAAAAACAAAGAAAGACATCAATTCCACAAAGGCAAAGGGAATTTCCCCCAGAAGTGCTGACAACCACTGTCGGTTGGTGGGGGATGGATATTCAACTTCGACAGGATTGTCCCAAATAGTTCTCTGACTCCTGGGTAATCAGAACAGTCAGGGGCAGTAACAGACTGGAATTAAGAAGCCCACCAGTCTCATAGGAACAGGGATGGAACTGGTTACAAGGAACTGGGCCAAAAGGAGGGCCATGCACCTTGGGATGCAGGAGTTCCTGGACAGGGAGGCCATAAGGAGAGCCCCAGTTGAGGAGGGAGGCCAAAGTTATTAATCAATAATGTATATGGTAATAAAGGACAAGAACAAGCCTGAATTGTCAGAACATGTTCATTAGCAGGGCTCTTTTCAAAATGGAGACATTGCAGAGGATCCTAGCTTTC
Organism: Ambystoma mexicanum; assembly: GCF_040938575.1. Taxonomy (NCBI): domain Eukaryota; kingdom Metazoa; phylum Chordata; class Amphibia; order Caudata; family Ambystomatidae; genus Ambystoma; species Ambystoma mexicanum. The sequence goes on from NC_090929.1 coordinate 1,155,091,196, forward strand.
ATCAGCAGGGGTGATTGGCTGGCATTCATAAATGTACAGGATGCTTATTACCATGTTCAGATCAGGGCATCCCAGCAGACGTTACTCAGATTTTCAGAAGGTGAGTTCCATTTCCAGTTCTGCGTCCTTCCATTCGACCTCAGATCAGCTACTCACCTGTTCCATGGTTTATCAGATCGACAGCCACATTAGTTACTTAGGCTCAGGGTCAGAGGAACTGTTTGGCTTTGACTGAATGGTAATCCCTGATGAACTAGAGGAAATCCCAAACAGACCCCTCACAATATCTAACCTTCATATGGGTGCATTTCTCCATAAGGGACGGAATGGTATTTCTTCCAAAACGCAGACCAAGTCTCTTTAAAAATACCTTATGTCCATCGTCATGGGGACTTTGCCTCAGCCAGGGTGTTGCTACGGCTTCAAGGTCATATGGCCTCTTGTGTCTCCCTGATTAACCGGGGGAGGCTTCAATCAAAACCTCTAGTCTCTCACATTCACGGATTCCAGGTCCTCACATTATCCTACAAAGATCAGATTCCAGAATTCTGAAGAGGAATCTCTGGTGTTGGTTGATGAGTTTAAATCTTCGGAGGGTTGTGAGCCTGAATCTTCAAGCCAGGATTGCAATTATTTCCAAGGCCAGCAGCATTAGGTGTGGGGCACCTGTCAGCACCTAGTTCATCATGAGCGATAATCGAATTGGAGACTGCCTGTGATCCTTCTCATCCCTGGCATCCAAGTTGGTGGTCAGAAAGGAGAATTTTTCAGCAGTGGAGTACATCAATCAGCAAGGGGGGGGCGAGGCTGGGACATTTCGAGATCCTAGACGGGGAGATTGGTCACTGAGCAGAGGTCCACTTGGAGCCCTTCGAGTCAGCTCATATCTTGTGGGTGGATAACAAGGTTGAAGACCTTTGCAGCAGGGTTTTAGCATGCTCTCAAGAACTCTCCCATATTCCAAAAACGTTTTGAGAGTTGTGTAGCAGGTTTGGGAACCCTGCCGTGCATCTCTTCACTTGTTTGGAGATGGCAACGCTGCAGACGTTTTGCTCTGAATTTCCATCCCATGGAGCATGGAGGATGGATGCCATGAGCTTGGAGCTTTCGCCCTATTCCTCTGATTCACAGGGTGTTGAGAAGGATCAAGACCAGCTTGTATAAAGTTGTACCTATTGTCCCTTACTGGCCCCGGAGAGGCTGGTTTTCAGTCATCCTGAACTGAAAGTAGCAGGGGCTCCTGTATGGCTCATTCCCTCATGGGCTCTGCCTCTGAGGGCTCAGTTGAGGGTTTAGGATGTGAAGGCAATTCATTGGGTGATCTGGAGGTTGAGAGGAGAGGATTGAGGAAACTGTGGTTGTATCAGAGCTGGTTGGCGTTATCAATTTAGAAGTGTGGATGCCCCAGCATCTTACGAGTGTTATGAAAAGCACTGCTCTAATTTTTAAGTCATGTCACATCTCTGCATCTTTGCCTCTGGGTGGTGCTATCTATAGAGCCACGGGGCATTGTCAACCATCACCAGATTCCTGAATAATTCTTTAATATTTCCGCTCACAAATCTGTATTTCTGAAGACATGGACTTCAATTACCATAATGGACCTGTGAGATAACTGGAAAACCTGGCAGCCAAATCCGGAAACTCTTTTGGAATCTGAGTTGGATTCACACTGGTTTCACTGGAAGCAAACAGACTCCGTTCAATGGACTGCAACATTCAAAATTCCACTTCACTTATTTTGTTATTCTTTCCATACAGAAACTTCTGGTGTTTTCTAGCACTGGATCCTCTCCCAAAGTCCATGCCAGAGATTTCAATTCACCACACCTGGGACTGCTTGTGTACAGCCCACTCATGCATCTCCATTCCGGCTTTCCACCCTGCTAGCACTGCTTACAAGCTGCCACACCCTCAATCTTCCTTGTTCTTGCATTACATTCTGAACCTTGTGCAGTTGTGACCCTTTTGGAATCTCTCTATGCCTTGCTGACTATTCTGCATTGTGCTTTGCCTGTGACTCTTCCCTGCTTCTCTGCTGCCTTGCTCCAAAATCGCATTGCCTTGCATTTCAGGCTCAGTCCTGCACCCTCTGCTTGCTGCTAGAGTTGTTTCTTCTTCCCTTTGTGCTGTGGCCCCTAAAGCAATTAACCCCTGTTTATTGTTATGATTTCCTTCAGCACCCAGCCCTTGTACTCTGCCCCTGATGCTTTCAGCCTGTGTTACATGTGACTGTTTCCCTGCTCAGTTACCTTGTACCAGTACCCTGTTCTGTTACCTTGTACCGGTACCCTGCTATGTTACATTGTACCAGTACCTTGTCTCTTTTACCTTGTGCCAGCTCCGTGCTGCAGTTGTTTGGGTTCCGGCTTTCCTGTTCTGAACTCTAGTTAGTGTCTGGTAAGTGTTTAAAGGTGTTTAAGGTGTCCAAACGTGTGCCCTGTGTATTCCTTTGTGCAGAGATTGTTTCCAATACTCAATAGGCAGTCTCTACCCCTTCATTTGTCTCGTTTTATCTGTAGTCTATAGTGTATTTCATGTAACAGTGTGTTGCGTTCTGTTTCCATGGAAGGCCTCTACTGTATTTTCCGGCTGCACCCACAAAGGCTTGTATCGTGTAAGTATTCTCCTTGCTTTCGTCTTCGGGTCTAGATACAGATCTTCCATGGGTGTGCATGGTGTGGTGCCTGTAACAGTAACTTGCACAGAGGCATTGAGGCATTGAGCTACCCTTATTTCTGTGGGTAGTCTCATGTGTACACCCCTAGTGTGGATCCTCATTGTTTGTCCAGTACATGGTTCCCATTCCTTCTTGTTCACCATTGAGATCTGCCCTTTCTTACTGTTCCATTGTTCTGATTTCCCTTGTCTGTTCTTCCTTCTTGTTTACCTGCCTGCTGAATGTGCTTGCCTGTAGCCTTATATCAGCATAGCCACCCCAAACCTACCGGAATGAGGTCTCAGCCCTGGAGTGTAGAATCCTGTCTGTTTTACAGTTTCTTCAGTGTGGGATTGATAAGGGATTTGCATTCTAATTGTAATGATCCCAGTAGATGGTGATAAGAGCATTCAGCGAATGCTGGGTGGCAAAGAGCGAAGGGGATCACCTGGCAGAGAAATTGCTCAGGAGGTTTTTGGTTTCTAGGCCTCTACCCCATGCAGGCTCTCCTCTTTGGGATCTGCCACTAGTATTGCCATCTATTAAGGTTCCCCACTTCTAACCTATCGCATATATTAAGATTAAGTATGTGACTACAAAGACACTTCCTAATTGCAATCCCATCAGTTCAGAGGTTGGTAGTTAGGGGCCCTACTAGGTTCTCACCCGATCTTGAAATGATGCAATTTTTTACAAAATGATCCAGGGTTCCTACACAAGGTGGTATGGAAATTCCACGGATCTCCAGGCAAAGTGATTCCGGCTTTCTATGAGCATCCTTCCTCCCTACAGGAAGAGGTCAGACACTGTCTTGATGTAAGGAGAACCATGCTAGAATACTTGTAAATGATGGAACCTCTCCACAGGACCGACAATCATCTGACCATCTTTTGGGCCTCAGAACGAGGGTAGAAGGGCACTGTCACAACTCTCAGTAGATGAATCATATCTGCCGTTACAATTACGTATGAGGAAGCTCATAGGTCTCCTCCAGGAAAGGTCCAAGGGCGCTCAACCAGAGACACAGCAGAGTCATGGGCTAATGCTCAGGGAGTCTCCTTGCAAGAAATTGGCAAAGAACCACTAGACAGAACCCAACACTTTCATCAAGCACTCCAGATTTACTCGGAGATGCACTGAGTGCTCGGAGTCCCAACGACTGATCAATAAAAGTGCTGAGAGTGCAGCAGCATTTACTGGGGATTGTGTTGTTTGCTTTCACATGCCTCTCCATGTATGCATTGGTACACCTCATAGATAGATATTGGGACGAGGATGGGGATATGAAGATAAAGATTACATTACTTACTGCTAATCTTTATTGCTAGTCCTACTCTCCCTCTTCACAGTACTGATAACTTGTACATCCATCCGAGGGAACAGGGCCCTCTGATCCAGTTTGCAGAACTAAATTAGGGCTTGAGTGTATTCCTACAGCAAGTGGGGGCAGTATATAGCAAAATGGGTCCTTTCGTGGAACCCTGAGCCTCAAAGATAAGTACTGTGACGAGGAAGAACATGACTACGAAAAATGAAGATTGACAGTAAATAATCAGATCATTATCAGCTACTGGACATGTAGAGTTTTTGATTATCTGCCACCTCGTACGGACAGAGGTGCATTATCTGCTGCAAGTCATGTGAAGACTGGCATTCTCTTCAGTTACTGGCCGCATGGAGCCTGATATCTCCTGTTGCTGACTTTTTGAAACTCGTTCTTACGTTCCTGGTTATTTGGCGAGTTCTTAAGCGTATCTCTGAAGAATAAAAATGAATGTGGAAATTAAAAGTTGCGACTTCATTTAAAGAGAACACAGAACAAAATTATATATGAAAATGTACACATAATAGTTGTGAAAATCTGTACCGTAGAAAGGGCATTTTAATTTGGAAGAGTTAATGGAAGCGTACAGATGTATTATGTAGATTTTGCAGTAGCGGGAACAGCAGAGAAACATTGAAACATCTTTTCTTTTTTGCACAGGTTTGACTGAAAAGAGAACACTTGACTTGGTTGACATTTTTGAATGAACTGACATCGATCGAACCAGAGGAATGGTGGATTCTTTTTAGGTGCGGGGAAAGAATATCATTGATTGTAGCACTGACTAAATTCTTCGAGGGTGTGTTTAAAGGGCTTGAGTATTTGAGGAGAATTAAGTCGCATCATTTCGGTGTCGCCAGGGGTCGCCAGGGGTCGCAACTGAGATCCCTGAGGTCTCCCTTGCTACCCCTAAAAAAAAGTGTTTTACATTATTTTTAGTCAAGCTCTTGGGCTGTGTCCCGCACCATGTTGATCTTTGCTTCTGGAATGGCTGGCTTTCTTTTTGAGGCCTCCTAAAAAAAAAATAATAATAAAAGAACAGGGGTTCCACAAGTCTAACATTTTCAGTAGTGACCCTAAATAAGAAAGACTAAGAAAGAATAGGAATACCAAATAATTTGTCTTTCTGGAATTCTATACAATAATTTCTAGACTCATTAAAGGTGTATTTCAGGCACACATCAGGGGCTGAGCCACTAATTTAGTCTGTTCTTACACACCTCAACTCAGCCTTGCATCCTTCTGAGGTCATAAATGAGTACCAACACAGCTTGGGTGATATTGTATGTATATTTGTTCTATGTATATTTGTTCTATACAAAGCGCTTAAGCGTTAGTGCTATATAACAACACCATTTGGCCATGGACGACTGCTTGCATTCACAGTAATTTGGTAATATGGGCCTATACAAACTGATCTTAACGATACATATGGTGATCCATTCTTGTATGAAAGGTACATCACATTATAGTGATATCGTAACCATATTTTTCGTAGTGTACTTAGGAACAATGCTATGTGATGCCACTTCCAGTTTTGTCAAGGGGTGAAAGGCTGTGTTCCATCGCTTCCCCTGATATCACTTCGGGGTGGGGTCAAATGACATCACTTCCTGTGCTGTCATCAGAGGTCAAGGGTTGTGTGATGTCACTTCCGCTACCCCTGGCATTTTGGTGAAATTACGTCTGAGATGTAATTTGAATGTACAATGTATGAGTGATGAAATTATTAGGTGTGGTTTGATTTATTACATTTTGAATCGTGAAGGGTTTATAATGAATTGTTGGAATGTATTCGTCTTTGTGAATTGTTGTAATGTATTGATCCTTTTATTTTAGGGAATGCAATGAAATTGAAAGATGTGATTTTAACTTTTGTGTTTTAATATAGGTGAAAGGTTTTATTTTAATCAAACACCACTAACAAATAAGTACAAGTAAGTTGTGAAAATCAGAATCGTCTGAAAATGACAGTGAACCTTGAGGGTAATGACGTTCCGTGCATTGAATCAGCGTTGATTTTAGTTAGACAGGTCATAATGCTTTGGATTAGCTATGAATGCAAAGTGTTGTCAATTAGTCGCATTCTAGAAAATATGTAAAAGTAAAATAAAGCAGGCTCATTTAAACCACACGTAATTAACGTATGTATAAAATAAGGATGTCTCTAAATGGCTTTTAAGATATATTCGTGACAGTTTTCAATATTAACATGTCATAGCTTTCTACGTCCCCTGTAAAAAGATGCATTTAAAACACCCCGTGTGACTTGCAGTTCACTTTTGTTTTACCCTCATACAGCTGTATTCCGAGTATAGCCCGATGCACACGAATTCAGTGTTCCCCTCACACTCGCAAAGAACTCGCTGCAGTAGTGACGTAATATTTTATAATCGCACCGCGGCGCTTTCTGAAAATGAAATTACTGTAAGTGCTGTATTTTGTTTTTGGTTTCCCAGGGAAGTCTGCTGGCGGCCATTTTCTGCACATGTGAATCATGCAGGTCAAGTGCGTGTGTTTTGAAGGTCCCTTCAAAGGTATGCCAGCAGGCTTGGTGATTGCATTTGTGAAAATGGCCCATCTTGCGTATTTTATTCCACAGCACAAGTGCCCAGATGCTCTCATATTGAATGATCCCTCTTTGATACTGTCAGAAACGGCTGGAACTCTATAATAAATCAGCCCATGAATGCCACGTTGTTTATAGCAGACTTATTTTCATGACTGCTTTATGGGTGTGTGAGCATCTGAACTGATGGGTTTTCAAACATCCATTGCCTTCCATCGACATTGACATCACCCAGCTCGGACTCAAACTTCAATTGGCCCTATTAGGCATCACACGCGATTTGGCTGGGTAGGTGTATTACAGGGGTACACGGGAATTCTCACATGCGATTTGGCCAGGTACGTGTATTACAGGGGTGCGCGGGAATTATCAGACGCGATTTGGCTTGGTACGTGTATTACAGGGGTGCGTGGGAGGTTCTACACGCGATTGGCCAGGGTACGTGTATTACAGGGGTACGTGGGAATTATCACACGCGATTTGGCTGGGTACGTGTATAACAGGGGTACACGGGAAGTTCTACACGCGATTCGGCTGGGTACGTGTATTACAGGAGTGCGGGGGAATTCTCACATGCGATTTGGCCAGGTACGTGTATTACAGGGGTGTGCGCGAATTATCACACGCAATTAGGCTGGGTGGGTCCTCACAGGTGTTCCCTGTACACCCTCCACGGCCCACAAATCAGGGGACTACCCTGCACACCTGCTCATGTCCCCCTGCACCCCCACCCCCCAGCAGTGCAGGGGCAGCCTCCACCAGGCCCCCACTCATGTCTCCCACCACCCCCACCCCCCTGCCACCATGGGCAGCCCCCACTCATGCCTCCCACCACCCCCACCCCCCAGCAGTGCAGGGGCAGCCTCCACCAGGCCCCCACTCATGTCCCCTATCACCCCCACCCCCCCGCCACCAGGGGAACCCTCCACCAGGCCCCCATCCATGTCTCCCACCACCCCCCCACCCCAGCAGTGCAGGGGCACCCTCCACCAGGCCCCCACTCATGTCTCCCACCACCCCCACACACCAGCAGTGCAGGGGCACCCTCCACCAGGCCCCCACTCATGTCCCCTATCACCCCCACCCCCCCGCCACCAGGGGCACCCTCCACCAGGCCCCCACTCATATCTCCCACCACCCCCACCCCCCTGCCACCATGGGCAGCCCCCACCAGGCCCCCACTCATGTCTCCCACCACCCCCACCCCCCAGCAGTGCAGGGTCACCCTCCACCAGGCCCCCACTCATGTCTCCCACCACCCCCACCCCCCTGCCACCATGGGCAGCCCCCATCAGGCCCCCACTCATGTCTCCCACCACCCCCACCCCCCAGCAGTGCAGGTGCAGCCTCCACCAGGCCCCCACTCATGTCCCCTATCACCCCCACCCCCCCGCCACCAGGGGCACCCTCCACCAGGCCCCCATCCATGTCTCCCACCACCCCCACACCCCAGCAGTGCAGGGGCACCCTCCACCAGGCCCCCACTCATGTCTCCCACCACCCCCACCCCCCAGCAGTGCAGGCGCAGCCTCCACCAGGCCCCCACTAATGTCCCCTATCACCCCCACCCCCCCGCCACCAGGGGCACCCTCCACCAGGCCCCCACTCATGTCTGCCACCACCCCCACCCCCCTGCCACCCTGGGCAGCCCCCACCAGGCCCCCACTCATGTCTCCCACCACCCCCACCCCCCAGCAGTGCAGGGTCACCCTCCACCAGGCCCCCACTCATGTCTCCCACCACCCCCACCCCCCTGAGACCATGGGCAGCCCCCACCAGGCCCCCACTCATGTCTCCCACCACCCCCACCCCCCAGCAGTGCAGGGGCAGCCGCCACCAGGCCCCCACTCATGTCCCCTATCACCCCCACCCCCCCGCCACCAGGGGCACCCTCCACCAGGCCCCCACTCATGTCTCCCACCCCCCCACCCCCCAGCAGTGCAGGGGCAGCCTCCACCAGGCCCCCACTCATGTCTCCCACCACCCCCACCCCCCAGCAGTGCAGGGGCACCCTCCACCAGGCACCCACCCATGTCTCCCACCACCCCCACCCCCCAGCAGTGCAGGGGCAGCCTCCACCAGGCCCCCACTCATGTCCCCTATCACCCCCACCCCCCCGCCACCAGGGGCACCCTCCACCAGGCCCCCATCCATGTCTCCCACCACCCCCACACCCCAGCAGTGCAGGGGCACCCTCCACCAGGCCCCCACTCATGTCTCCCACCACCCCCACACCCCAGCAGTGCAGGGGCACCCTCCACCAGGCCCCCACTCATGTCTCCCACCACCCCCACACCCCAGCAGTGCAGGGGCACCCTCCACCAGGCACCCACCCATGTCTCCCACTACCCCCACCCCCCAGCAGTGCAGGGGCACCCTCCACCAGGCCCCCACCCATGTCTCCCACCACCCCCAACCCCCAGCAGTGCAGGGGCAGCCTCCACCAGGCCCCCACTCATGTCTCCCACCACCCCCACCCCCCTGCCACCATGGGCAGCCCCCACCAGGCCCCCACTCATGTCTCCCACCACCCCCACCCCCCAGCAGTGCAGGGTCACCCTCCACCAGGCCCCCACTCATGTCTCCCACCACCCCCACCCCCATGCCACCATGTGCAGCCCCCACCAGGCCCCCACTCATGTCTCCCACCACCCCCACCCCCCAGCAGTGCAGGGGCAGCCTCCACCAGGCCCCCACCCATGTCTCCCACCACCCCCACCCCCCAGCAGTGCAGGGGCAGCCTCCACCAGGCCCCCACTCATGTCCCCTATAAGCCCCACCCCCCCGCCACCAGGGGCACCCTCCACCAGGCCCCCACCCATGTCTCCCACCACCCCCAACCCCCAGCAGTGCAGGGGCAGCCTCCACCAGGCCCCCACTCATGTCTCCCACCACCCCCACCCCCCTGCCACCATGGGCAGCCCCCACCAGGCCCCCACTCATGTCTCCCACCACCCCCACCCCCCTGCCACCATGGGCAGCCCCCACCAGGCCCCCACTCATGTCTCCCACCACCCCCACCCCCCAGCAGTGCAGGGGCAGCCTCCACCAGGCCCCCACTCATGTCTCCCACCACCCCCACCCCCCAGCAGTGCAGGGGCACCCTCCACCAGGCACCCACCCATGTCTCCCACCACCCCCACCCCCCAGCAGTGCAGGGGCACCCTCCACCAGGCCCCCACCCATGTCTCCCACCACCCCCACCCCCCTGCCACCATGTGCAGCCCCCACCAGGTCCTCACAATCCCCAATCATGTGCGTAATGGTCAGCCTCCACAGGCAAAAAGCCCTACCAAGTAACCCATTCACCCACATGGAAATGAAAACACATGTTACACCCCCAATGTTCATGAAGCAAATGAACCCATGTCCGTCACACACATATTTTCCAATTGAATGGGAAAACACACAACATGACATGCATGAAACCAATGAGATGAAACCACACAGTGAACAATGGAAAAAAAATTGTATTGGACAAAAATACGAATGCTAAAGAAAGAAAACTAACTACAATGTAAATGTGAAAAAATAAGCTGCATGTCCGCATAAAAACACAAAAGTAGAAAATCAAATCCAAAAAATTTTGTCCAAAGTGAAATGTAAAAACTCTCCATGCAACAAAGAACTATGTACAAAAATAACAAGGGTCCATCATCACAACTGAACTAAGGAAACCTCCTAAAAAACCTACCTAAATATCAACTATATACAAAAAGTGGAGCAGTGTCCGTCGACTCCAAATCATAAGAAAAAACAAAGGAAACCTAAAACTAAAGAACTATATACAAAGGCGGCGGGCAAGTCCAGCGGCTCACTCCGTGGTGTTCCGGGCCAGGGCATCATCGAACTCCTGTTCGATGTCCCGGAGGCGGTCCAGTTCCATGGCCCCGAGGGTCCGTAGGGACGACGCCGTGTCCTCCTCCAACCCCCTGCGGATTGCCTCGAGGCACTCGGCCCGCCTCAGGGCCCTCCGCATGGAGTTCTCCGCCCTGACCATTGTGAGCCGCGCCTCTTCTGCCCGCCGCCGCTCCGCACCTATGGCGTGGCCCAACCGCTGCCACACGGAAGACACTCTCTGTCCTGGGTCCTCCTGCCCTCCGGCCGATGCCTGCCCCTCCGATGTCGAAGGCCCCGAGCCTTCATGGCTCCCACCATGTTGCTGCTGCTGCTCTGCCTCTGCCCGTGCACTGCCTCCTGCTGCCTGCACATCCTCTGCCGGCTGGGGTGCAGTTGTTGATGTGGCCACCCCTGCTGGACGTACGACTCCCGACTGTGGCAGGGATGCCTCCTCCACCAGCCTGGCCGCACTGTCAGAGGCAGCTCCACAGGGCACCCAGGTGACTGATGGGTGGGAAGATGGCACAGAGGACGACTGGCGGGTAGGGGGTCCAGTTGAGGAGGGGGTCGGAACAAGCCCCATCAGACGGAGGAATCCGGTCTGGGTGACCTGTCCCAGCAGGCTGACGTGGTCAACGAGCCATTCGAGATGACATGCAGTCTCTCCATGAAAAGACTGCAGGTCACCTCGCATGGCCCGTTGACGCAACGCCACACCAGCCAGGACAGGCTCAACCCGGACCTGGATAGCCACGTCCGCAGGCAGAGGAAGGCCAGTTGACGTCAGCTCATCCCCTGCCTGGAAACGGGTCTGGACGTAGCCATCCCTGCTGGTGCAAGATGATGCAGGGACAGGATCGGGGACAGGATTGCACACAGGCACCTCCGCGGCGGCCTGTGCTGCCTCCTGTCCCTGGTCCTGGACTGCACCACTAGCACCAGTGGGATCCCCACCTCCAGACCCCGTCTCTGGTGCTTGCACGGCCTCCTCCTCCACCAGACCCCCCACCAACCTGGATGACTCTGTGCCATCTTCCCCTGTTGGGCTCTGTGGGGTCCCAGCTGCCCCTTCTGCTGCCGAGGAGTCCAACTCCAACCTCCGCCTCTTGGACCTCCCCCCGGCAGCTGCGGCCTGGGACGCGGCACCGGACTCCTCACTCCCCGACGAGATGACAACACGGGAGGGGAGCCGGGCCTTGCGTCTCCGGCTGGCGGTCGGATCCCCGCCGCTGTGCTCCACAGCACCTTCTCCGCCCTCTTCATCAGTTGACGCTGCAGACAGGGAGAAACAAAACACAGGCATCAGGGCACTGTACAATGGACACATACACACATGACAGTTGCACATGAGTGGCATTGGCAAACCTCAGACATGTCATCACAATCCCCAACACACATGTCATTGCAACTCGCACACATGAGCCATACCACAGCCATATCGCAACTGCCACCACCATCCATACACATACAACAGCATGAGCAGCCAAAGGTGACCCAGACATCACATGCAACACAGGAAGTGCACCACACATGTACACACACCACCACACTTGCATGCATGTGTACACCTCTGCCAAGTGTCGCACTGTTCAGACGGGCATCCATGTCACATCTGCCAATCAGGCTTACACATACCGCAGTCACATGCATCCATGTTGCATCACTGTTGCACCCTTGTCAAATACACACACATGCACATGTACACAGTGCTCATACATGCAGCCCAAAACAACATACATGCGTGACATCACGGACATGTCTACTTACATACACATACATACAAACATGTGTGCACGCACAACTGCATTTGCCATGCAAGCCTACACACACAAGCACCATCCATGTCTCACACATTACAGCCCTCGCATGTGTCAGCCCCACGGCCATGTACACCCCCACCCATACTCGACCCCATACAAACAGATGTGCAACCTGCACAATACCGAATAATCACCACACGCACTGCTCACAATCAGGATGCATGTACACTCACCGCTCGACTCCAGACGGGTCTGCTTCTCCAGGACCTGGACGTGGAGCGCTGGGGATATGCGTTCCAGGACCCCCATCTGTTCTTCCGACAAGTGGCCCCGGCGCCCCTTGGCATCCGCTGCCTTCAAGAGGCGCCGGGCCTTGTTCAGGGTCCTGGACCTGAAGTCCTCCCAGCGCTTCCTGACATGTTGTAAGTCCCGGACTGCCACCCCCTCCGCGTTGATGGCAGTCACGATGTCAGTCCAGATCCGAGTCCGTCCTTCCTTGTCGGCGCGGGAACTTCCGAAGAGGGCATCATACTGCCCCAGGACTTGCTCCACCAGGACACCAACTTCGGTGGCACTGAAGCTGGTGCCCCTCTGCCTCTCTGGCCGGTGGTTGTCAGTGGTCCCAGATGGTGTTTGCCCCGACATGACAACCCCAGAGGCAGGAGTGGGTGGGCAACTGGGTCCTGGGGCTGGGCTGTGGAGCGATGGAATCCCAGTCGGGAGTCTTCGGTTCCAGCAGGGGTGGTCACAGCAACAGCACCCCTGGCTGATGTGCAGGCAGCAAATGGCAGTGCACGTGGGCAGCAGGTAGTCAGGCAGCAGCAGATGGTAGGTGGGAGCGTGCTCGGGGCTCTGGGGGGCAGTAGTTCGGCCTTCTGGGCAGGAGCGTGGTCTTCCGTGTGCTTACGAGTGGCCAGCTTGGTACGGAGTGATTTGGCACGTGAAAATCCTGCACGTCAACGTGAAAATCGAGGAAAGGCCCTCAGCGCGTAAGCGCGTCAGCACGCATACGCGATTCTATTGGACCAAAGGCCCTCAGCGCGTAAGCGCGTCTGTGACGTGACCCGCACGGGTGTTTCCCACACAGCACGTGATGACAGAGCACACGTGGAAAGACTGCACGTCAGAGTCTCATCGCGTGTGATTGGTGGAAATGGCCCTACACGCAGAAGTGACAAAGCGTGTAATTGGTGGAAATGTCCCTACACGCAGAAGTGACAAAGCGTGTAATTGGTGGAAATGGCCCTAGCGCGTACACGCCGCGTAAGTGACGCTGGACGTGTGGCCCTGTATAAAAGGTATGTGTAGAACACGTTTTCCTTGTACGTGCTTTTCGTGGAGAGCGAGTGGGTGAATTCTGTACTTCTTGTCGTTTCACACGCGATTTACTTCACGGCGTTTCTAGTTCGTATTCCCTGTTACCTCTGACAGCTTTTTCTCTTTTTTCGCTTTTACTGGTTTACCTGGGCCTGTTCCCTCAAACAGTGTTCCCTTCTACTGTTGTCCTGTCTCCTCAGACAGCGTACAAATCTTCTTTTGGCGGGGGTGTTGCCAACCAAACGTGCTCCTTTTACACTCTCGTTTACCAGGTAGACGGTGAGTCACGCACGTATCTAACATCTGTGCTTGCCCCGTGTGTAGCCTACCCCTTCAGAGGTCATTCTAGGCTGCGTGTGACACGCATACCTTCATTCTTGTGTTACTGGGTGCCACAGCGTAGTGCAGGTTTTACTTTCTGCACACGTGGTCTAGGAGGGGTTGCGTGCACGTCATCTCCCTTTTTTGGGGCTCCTGTGCGTAGCGTGACCCGTCAACTTTCCCCAGGGGTTACAATCAGCCTTGCAAGAGCACTAGGGTACAATTACCATCTGGTACCCAACCCCTTTGACCCCCTATTGCCCAGGACAATAGTTTCCAGCCACTCCCATACGCACATTTACATCAGTGCCATGGCTGGGAGGCGAGGATTCCGTAAGGGTGGCAAAGGTGGAAGAGCCACAAGTGGTGGCCGTGGTGGATCCGGTAGGGGACGTGGTCGTTACTTGCAGGGTGAGCCTGTCCCCCCATGTGTGGAGGACCAGTCAAGGGCACCCATAATACCCCCCCCCCCTCCCGTTGAGGCTGATGTGGCTGACACCATCCATGCTCAGCCCTTGTTGGACCAGCCCATTGTGGCACCAGATCTGGCTGACTCCATGGCTGACTTCCAGGTCAGCAGGCCTATGACACGTGCGCTGGTGCACGTTGATGTCACCATGCCACGTGCATCTGGGCCAGCAAGGTCATCTGCTGCACCAAGGAGGCAGGGCGGAGAGGCTGCAGGCGCAGCTGCGGCTCCATCCACCCCAGCCCTCACACACCCAGCCAGGACAGTGTCGGTCCTAGTCCATGCTGCTGACATTCCCCCTGACACCATCACACTAGAGCCAATGCCTGCACCAACTCCCATGCTGAGTGTGCAATCCCACACTCCTGATACAGAGTCCACCAGGGCTCCTGCCCCTAGTGTCCAGAGTGGCGCAGGACACTCAGGATCACCACCACCTTCCAAGCGGAAGAGGAAGAGTGCTCGTCCGGCACTGGCTGATGCCCCGGACACGGCTACACAGTCCGGCCTCAGGACCCAGTTGCCCACCCACACCTGCCTCTAGGGTTGCCATGTCAGGCACTTCCACACCTGGCACCAGTGGCAACCCCAGGCCAGAGGGGCAGAGGGGCACCAGCTTCACTGACAACGAAGTTGGTGTCCTGGTGGAGCATGTCCTGGGGCAGTATGATGCCCTCTTTGGATCGTCCCGCGCCAGCAAGGAAGGACGGGAGAGGATCTGGGCCGACTGTGTGGTTGCCATCAACGCGGAGGGGGTGGCAACCCGCAACGTCCTGAAGATCAAGAAGCGCTGGGAGGACTTGAGGTCCAGGACCCTTGTGAAGGGCCGGCGCCTCGTGGAGGGGGGCCGGGGCCGCATGAGTTCCATCCAGATGAGGGTCCTGGAACGCGTACGCCCAGCGCTCCACGGCCAGATCCTTGAGAGGGAGGCCCGTCTGGAGTTGAGCGGTAAGTGTCCAAGCATTACTGTGTGAGACAGGGCATGTTGCGGTGTGCTGGTTCTATGATACTTGCCTGTATGTGTGCCATAGGCCATGTATGCATGTATGTGTGCAGGGACATCATGGTAATGCATGTGCGACCAGTGATGTGTGACCCACATGGTTGTTGCATGTGTTCAAATGCTGCATGGGGAGCCCTATGCAGATTTTGAACATGAGAGCATGCCAGTCTCTGTACCTGGACATGGGTGGGGGTGAGGGATGGGTGCTGATGCCAGGTACATATATGGTAGCCATGTCTGTGTGCCTGACCTGCGTGTCTGTGACTTGTGCATGCCATGGATGCATGACACATGTGTGTGAAAATGCACAGATTCAGTGAAGCAGCCAAATTACCCTTGTATCCGCTGTGTTTGGTGTGTTTGGGGCCAGATGGATGTGACTGAGGTGAAGTGTGTGCATGTAATAGGCATGAGCCATGATGCATGTGAGTTACATATCATTGAATGTTTCAAGAGTCCATTGGACATGCATGGAAATGTCCATGGCATGCACCATGCCTGTTACTGTGTGTGTTTTGCCTGGACTGACCCATGTGTTGTGGAGGGACATGATGGAAGTGTACTTTGACAGTGGTGCTCATCTGCTATTGCTTCCTGTCTAGGGGACCATTGTACAGTGCCCTGATGCTTGTGTTCTTTGTCTCCCTCTACGCAGCGGCTAGTGAAGAAGAGGGCGGAGACGGCGCTGTGGAGCAAGGCGGCGGGGATGCCCCCACGGCTGCAGCGGAAGGGGTGGGTGAGCCCCCACAGGGGCCTGCTACGGTGGGAGACGGTGAGGAGCCATCCAGGTTGGTGGTTTGCACAGAGGAGGAGGAGGCCGCCACTGGGGCACACATGGGGCCTGGTGGGGGCATCCCTGCTGGTGCAAGTGGTGCAGTCCAGGGCCAGGGGCATGAGGCAGCACCTGTCACCGTGGAGGGGCCTGTGCATGTCGCTGTCCCTGACCCTGTGAGTGCACCACCATGCACCAGCAGGGATGCCCCGTCCCAGGCCCGTCCGCAGGTAGAGGGGATGTCCATGTCACCTGACTCCACTCCACCTGCGGACGTGGGAACCCCTGGCCGTGTGGAGAAGGTCCTGATTGGGGTCGCGATGCGCACGGCTGTGATTCGTGATGCCGTGCGTGCTTCCCGGGAGGAGGACGCACGTCATCACGAAGTGCACCGTGCCGACGTGGCCCAATTGGGATCGGCCATGTTCGGGGGTTTCCTGCATGTGTTGTCCAATCTGGCGGCCCTCTACTCCTCTGTGCAGGCTATACACCAGTCGTTCTCCTTGCCGTATTCCGGCCCAGATGCCACCAGGGCCCCCTGTGGACCTGCCCCGACCAATGCAGCCAGCTCGGTGGGGATCCCATCCCTGCCACAGTTGGGAGTCGGAGGTCCAGCAGGGGTGGACAACACAGCAACTGGACCCCAGCAAATGGAGGATGTGACAGCATCATCGGGCAGGGCACGTGCACGACGGCGTCGGTGGTTTCCATCAGCCTGGATGCCGTCGTGCTGGCAGAGGCAGTGGCGTCGGAGGCAGCAGCGGGCTCGACGTGGGAGGCATCATGGCTCGGGGCCTTCAAGATCAGAGGGGCAGGCATCGGCCGGAGGGCAGGGCAACCCTGGGATGGTGGTGTCTTCCGTGTGGGAGCAGTTGGTCCAGCGGATAGGTGCGGAGCGGCAGCGGGCGGAAGAGGAGCGGCTCACCATGGTCAGGGCGGAGTTCTCCATGCGTCGGGCGTTGAGGCGGGCTGAGTGCCTTGAGGAAGCTCGCAGGGAGTTTGAGCTGGACATGGGGTTATCCCTGCGAGACCTCGGGGCCAGGACAGAGTCCCGCCTCCAGGACATCGACATGGAGTTCGATGATGCCCTGGCCAGCAACATCACCGAGTGAGCCGCAGGACTTGCCCGCTGCCTTTGTATGTAGTTATTTAGTTAGTTAGTGTTAGGTTTCCTTTATTAATTTTTTTATTTTTGGACCGCTCGGACAATGGCCACTTCTTTGTATATATTATTTTCATTAGGTAGTAGTAGGTTTCATTTATGGTGTTGGGCTCATGGACCCTGGAATTTTCGTGTATATAGTTTGCTTATTGAAGAAGAATTTTTTTTATTGATTATTGTGTTCACCATGAGGAAATGGTTTTTCATTATTTTACTTCCACATGATTTTGCTTTGGACAAAATTTGTTTTTGGATTACTTTGTTTTTATTTTTTTTTACATTTGTTCTCGGACATGGACCTTTTCGTTTGTTATCCCCATTGTTGTGTGTTTGATTTGTTTACTTATTTCACATCTTTAATACAATTTTTTTTTACTTTCACTTGTGGTATTTTCTCATTGGTTTCATACATGTCATGATATGGGTTTTGACATTCACTTGCACCCATTGTGTATGTGTGTGTGACGGACATGTGTTCATTTACATACTTGCCATTGGGGTTGTATCATGTAATTGCATTCACTATGTGGGTGGATGCAATCCTTGCCTGGGTGTTTGTGCTGGGTATGCTGCCCATTACTGCCATGATTGAGTATCGTCAGGACCTGGGGGCAGGGGGACATGTGTGGGTGCCTGGTGGAGGGTGCCCCTGGTGACTGGGGGGGTGGGGGTGGTGGGAGACATGAGTGGGGGCCTGGTGGAGGGTGCCCCTGGTGGCGGGGGGGTGGGGGTGGTGGGAGACATGAGTGGGGGCCTGGTGGAGGCTGCCCCTGGTTACTGGGGGGGTGGGGGTGGTGGGAGACATGAGTGGGGGCCTGGTGGAGGGTGCCCCTGCACTGCTGGGGGGTGGGGGTGATAGGGGACATGGGTGGGGGCCTGGTGGAGGGTGCCCCTGGATGCTGGGGGGTGGGGGTGGTGGGAGACATGGGTGGGGGCCTGGTGGAGGGTGCCCCTGGATGGTGGGGGTGGGGGTGGTGGGAGACATGAGTGGGGGCCCGGTGGAGGGTGCCCCTGCACTGCTGGGGGGTGGGGGTGATAGGGGACATGGGTGGGGGCCTGGTGGAGGGTGCCCCTGGATGCTGGGGGGTGGGGGTGGTGGGAGACATGGGTGGGGGCCTGGTGGAGGGTGCCCCTGGATGGTGGGGGGTGGGGGTGGTGGGAGACATGGGTGGGGGCCTGGTGGAGGCTGCCCCTGGTTACTGGGGGGGTGGGGGTGGTGGGAGACATGAGTGGGGGCCTGGTGGAGGCTGCCCCTGGTTACTGGGGGGGGTGGGGGTGGTGGGAGACATGAGTGGGGGCCTGGTGGAGGGTGCCCCTGCACTGCTGGGTGGTGGGGGTGATAGGGGACATGGGTGGGGGCCTGGTGGAGGGTGCCCCTGGATGCTGGGGGGTGGGGGTGGTGGGAGATATGGGTGGGGGCCTGGTGGAGGGTGCCCCTGGATGGTGGGGGGTGGGGGTGGTGGGAGACATGAGTGGGGGCCTGGTGGAGGGTGCCCCTGCACTGCTGGGGGGTGGGGGTGATAGGGGACATGGGTGGGGGCCTGGTGGAGGGTGCCCCTGGATGCTGGGGGGTGGGGGTGGTGGGAGACATGGGTGGGGGCCTGGTGGAGGGTGCCCCTGGATGGTGGGGGGTGGGGGTGGTGGGAGACATGAGTGGGGGCCTGGTGGAGGCTGCCCCTGGATGGTGGGGGGTGGGGGTGGTGGGAGACATGAGCAGGTGTGCAGGGTAGTCCCCTGTTTTGTGGGCTGCCTGCAGGGGCCGTGGAGGGTGTACAGGGAACACCTGTGAGGACCCACCCAGCCTAATCGCGTGTGTAACTTCCCACGCACCCCTGTAATACACGTACCAAGCCAAATCGCGTGTGATAATTCCCGCGCACCCCTGAAATACACGCGCCCAGGCTATTCGCGTGTGGAACTTCCCGCGCACCCCTGAAATACACGCGCCCAGGCTATTCGCGTGTGGAAATTCCCGTGCACCCCTGAAATACACGTACCCAGCTGTAATCGCATGTGGGACTTCCTGCGCACCCCTGAAATACACGCGCCCAGGCTATTCGCGTGTGGAAATTCCCGCGCACCCCTGAAATACACATACCCTGCTGTAATCGCGTGTGGGACTTCCCGCGCACCCCTGAAATACACGCGCCCAGGCTATTCGCGTGTGGAACTTCCTGCGCACCCCTGAAATACACGCGCCCAGGCTATTCGCGTGTGGAACTTCCCGCGCACCCCTGAAATACACGTACCCTGCTGTAATCGCGTGTGGGACTTCCCGCGCACCCCTGAAATACACGCGCCCAGGCTATTCGCGTGTGGAACTTCCTGCGCACCCCTGAAATACACGCGCCCAGGCTATTCGCGTGTGGAACTTCCCGCGCACCCCTGAAATACACGTACCCTGCTGTAATCGCGTGTTGGACTTCCCGCGCACCCCTGAAATACACGCGCCCAGGCTATTCGCGTGTGGAACTTCCCGCGCACCCCTGAAATACACGCGCCCAGGCTATTCGCGTGTGGAACTTCCCGCGCACCCCTGAAATACACGTACCCTGCTGTAATCGCGTGTGGGACTTCCCGCGCACCCCTGAAATACACGCGCCCAGGCCATTCGCGTGTGGAACTTCCCGCGCACCCCTGAAATACACGCGCCCAGGCTATTCGCGTGTGGAACTTCCTGCGCACCCCTGAAATACACGTACCCTGCTGTAATCGCGTGTGGGACTTCCCGCGCACCCCTGAAATACACGCGCCCAGGCTATTCGCGTGTGGAACTTCCCGCGCACCCCTGAAATACACGCGCCCAGGCTATTCGCGTGTGGAACTTCCCGCGCACCCCTGAAATACACGTACCCTGCTGTAATCGCGTGTGGGACTTCCCGCGCACCCCTGAAATACACCTACCCTGATGGAATCGCGTGTGGAACTTCCCGTGCACCCCTGAAATCCATGTACCTGGCCAAATCGCGTGTGAGACTTCCCGCGCACCCCGGTATACACGCACACGTATTTTTTGTCAGCGTGTCCGTGTTTGTGGGTACCCCTTTGCACGTCATTTGTCCAGGAGGGCCACAGTATAGGACATTCATCATGGCAGTATATGGGTGCTATTTGTTGGCGCACCTTTTGGCGCACATTTCTTACAGCCGCAGAGACGCTACCGCCTGCTTTCTTGTGGCGGTCGTGTTTGTGCCTGTGCGCTGGTTTGAGCGTGCGCTTTTTTGCCCTATTCTATTCCATGAATACGTGTTGTAGGCGAGCGTGTGGGCGTTCCGCGCACTTGTGCCCTGTACTTCCCCCGTGACGCCCACGTTTTTGCAAGTTGTTCCCCATTCCGAGTGTTACGCCCGTGTTCCGCCTACTTTTGTTGCGTGCGCCGCGCTATGTGCGAATTTCGCTGTGGCCTGTGCGATTTTCGCTGTGACCTGGCGCACGCTGTTAGATGGCCTGTGCGCCAACGTGCGCGGCGCACTTTTTATCGCACATCCGCTGGTTTTCTCGCGCACGGACTTCCATGAATCGACGTGCGCTGCTTTTCGTGCGATTTTCGCACTTTCACTGCGATTTTCGCTATTCCACTGCGATTCGCACGTTTATGCCCACTTGCGCCGCTCTAATTATTCCATGAATCGGCCTGCTAGTTTCTCCTCATCACAACATAATAAACCTCCTTTCCCCTCTGCAAGAAGTCTGCCATTATGCCTAATTCATACATGTTAGTAACTGTAGCATGATTATTGCTCAGGACTCGACTAGCCCACGAAGGGGCTGATTCACAGAACATTTTCCTATGGCATTGCAACTTTATAAAACACTTCCACGAATCAGGCCTTGCGAAGATGGACGGTAGTTAGTGAATTGTGGCATTAGATGATATGGCCGATGGATGGATGTGTTGTGGTAGGCTAGTTCATACCTTAAAAGAACTCTGTCTTGGTGAACTACACTGTCCCCAGCCACTGTTCATATAGACAGCGATCTCAATTGTGCATGTGCACCTGGTAGGCCCTTGACTGTCCTTTGTCAAAATGCAGTATCCTAGCTTTCAGATCTGTAAGCGGATGTTAATGAACTGTGTGGAGTTTATTCAGGGATGTTTTTTCAATTGTCTGTCTGGCTCAGAGAGGTAAATGGTACCTCCAATTCCTATACTGCAATCATACTGTCCTCAATGGTGCAGTTGATCATTTGTATGCGTTCAATGTTGATATTGTGTGTGCTTTGACTATAATACCAAGAATCTACATTTCCCTCATTGTCATGCATCTAACCCTATAGCAGGCGGTCTGAAATACAGCAAAATATGCATTACAAAAGTACCTTCCTCCGCAACAGCCTGATCACTCCCTAGAATCCCAGGAACTCCCACCTCCCAGCATATCGGTGAAGCTGAAAGAATCTCCAGTTGGGTCAAGTTGGCTAATGTTCTCTGCAGACTGCTCAAAAGATTGCCTTTGTGTTCTTTTTTCTTTCTCACTTTTTGTGTTTGTAATGCATTCTTGCAAAAAAAGAGAAAAGGATTTCTTTTCCAAATGGTCCTAAAAGCTAACACGCAAAAGTAGGTATAAGGGAAGACAGGTAGGGTAAAAGTAAAAATATAACATGAAAGTGGTAAAACGATCTAGCAATGAGCTGCTTAGAAAGCGGGAAATGAGAGAATAATTAAGTGAAAACAATGAATTTCTCAATACAGAAAAAAGTAGCTGAAAAAGATATAAACAGAAAAGATGGGAAATATGCAAAAAAGAAATATGTCAAAAAGAAGAAAAAGGAAAAAATAAAGAAAAGGTAAAGAAAGCGAATCAAAATGAAGAAAGAAAAGAAAGAAAGGAAAAAATGACAAAAGAAAATACGAAAAGAAAAAAGAACACTATTATTTTAGGAACAACAAAAAGGAAAAGTGGAATAAACAGAAAAGTAAACTAAGAAAAAATGCAAAATAATCAAAAACAGATTAAAAAAGGAAAAAGGCATTTAAAAAACTGAAAAAGGAAATCAAATGAAAACTAGTGCAACAAAAAAGAAAGCACAAAGTGGGGGCACTACATAAAAAAGAAGGTCATACAGTAAAAAAGAAGACAATGAAATACAGATAAAAGAAAGAAGATGAAATAGAAAATATTACAGAAAAAAAGGAAAATGGAATCAAAAGAAATAGAGAAAAATAAATATTAAAAGGAAAAACCAAGAGAAGTAAATAAAAGAGAGGAAAACATACATATTAAGACAACAAAAGCATAAAGAAACAAAACATAAACAACACAGAACAGAAAATAGCACAATAACATTCTCCACTCACCAGGTGTCTATCCTATCCAGGACATGAAAGTTTCCAGGATCCAAACTGTGTGGTTGAATTTGCTTTGCAGTGGTCTGCTCTATTTTCACAGAGGATCCTCCTCTAGTAGTTTGGGTGGCTTGTTCCTAAGGTCATCAGAGTCCTGTAACATGGCAAAAACAGGGTACACTTTGTCTAGAATCGTGTCCCAAGTTTTTGTTTTTACAATAAGAAGGGTTGGATAAACATGAACACCAAATAAAGTGGTCTTATTCTTTACGACCTTGGTCACTAGAACTAAAGGTTTGTCCACAGAGAGTATAGCTTCACCTATTTTGACCAAAGTGTATATGAAAGGGGACTCTGGAAACCTTAAACTTCGACCCACTTTGCCTCCCTTCTTCTGCATCTACTCCTTGAAATGCGTAGGTTGAGATTAACACATATTCTGCTCTCTTTTTAAATAATGTGTACATAAAATAAATGTACAGCAATGTTTTAATTACAGTAAAATTCATTAAAAATAAAACATTTTTCCCAAAAGACAATACAACCTTACAGTGTGAGTGAGTATTTTCATGCCAATAAACAACTAGAATGTGAATCCTTGCTATAGCTAAACCCATGCTCTTGTCATTAAGCTCCTAGGTCTCCATTTAGAAACTAATTTGAAAAGCAAAGCGTTCTTTTCTTTATGACATGTCTGTCGAAAATAATATACAATGTTGTACCAACATTAAGTTACCTCCCATGAGATGCCTAAACATTTTTTCAATATTGCTTAGCCAATACCAAGGCACACATTTCTTTCCTTTTATGGGTAACATGCTGGTAAGGCAAACATCTTTAAAGAATGCTATACGGAGGCTTAATAATAATTGGGACGTATTGAAAAAATACAGAACAGCAAGGTGAGCAACTCTGAAACAACAGTGGGTTACCTCTTTAAATGTACCAAAAATAATAAACAATGCTGAAAAAACACTGAGTTACATCTTAAAATATATATTTGCACAATTTCTGAACCAAATTACCAGTTGAGGACTTATCATTATTATAATTTTCAGATACAAATTTTTCAAACCAAAAGATAGATTGCACTTCACCATACCCATCATTATCGGAGATATGTATTAACCATATTCAAAAAAGTACCTTCTCTTTATTATAATATTCAATTTATTTATTACAGAGTTTACGGTATCCTTACAGTTTCTAAAGCATATAAACACTGACGGTATACAATGAATGGTACTAACTCAGACCAATTTATCAATTTTGCATAAAGCATGACTTAATGTGACATAAATCAGCATTAGCCAGTCCCATTTTAAACATGTTACTATTGCAATTGACAATAATGTATCATTATGAATTACTAACTAACTTATTTTGGATTCATCTCTCTTTCTCTGTTTCCTCCCATATTTCCTACCCTCTTTGAAACTCTATCTTTTTTATCACCATAATAAACTGAAATGGAAGTAATTAGATTTTCTGTTGACAGCGAATGAAAGTTAAGAAATTCCACTGCCTTTATTATCACAAATAAGACTTATTTTTGCCTTGACAAATCCTGAGTAGGTGTGAAACACAGGCATGTGCATAAGTGTTGGCTTTCTTTTGTATGCTTTCATTTACATTAAGGACTCATTTGTAGGTTTCAACATGGTTGTTGTTTCTTTAACCTTTAAGATAAAGGAATAGATTTCCGTATGCAAATTGATACGATTTAAAATATATTGAAATACACATCGAAAACAAGTTGTTCTTTGCTCATTGAATCCTTTAAGGAAAATGTAATTTATTTTGAATAATATGGTTACTTGATGAGGATATCCAGTAGAGAAGGCACTTACAGCAACAACAAACACTCTAAAATTACTATATTGTGAATAGTGATTAGTTTATACTTTTCCAATAGCAGGCGCAGGATAGCAGATTCACATAATTTATTTAGCAACTACATTTTCCAAATTAACAAGCCAATCTACTGGTTTGAGCACTGTCGAGCTAAAGAGGGTCTTCAATCTGCAACCTTTCTATTTGTAAGCCCATGCTCTGAACACTGCACAACAGGGTCTCCCATCAGAAGCCCTAGCTTACTTGATTATGACATGACTGTTAAATTTGTAATGGATGATGGTGAGTATGGGGTCTAGCAAAGGTAGTAGCGATACGTACAACAGGTGAAATCTCTCTGAGTCATTTGTAATTAAAAGAAAGATACAGTAATATTTTAGAACAGTAAGATTCCTTAAAAACTAAATATGTGACACTTTCCAGCAAGGGACTCATCACACTACAAGTTTGTGTATTTTCAGTCCAATTAGAGGCGTGAACCTTGCTATTGGTAAGCCTTTTCTGTAACCCTGGAGTTACTGGGTGTCACTTCTGTAATGAAATCCTTTTAATAATTACATTGCTGTAATAGGTGTAATGCAGTGGTCTTCAAACTTTTTTGGCCTGGGTACCCCTGAGCAACATTTGGGAAGGCCCCCCCAAAAATGCCAAATGGACAGTATGTATTGCACGCCGTCACCGCACCCTACTCCCAGTATAGTCCCTGGACTCCCCCACCTGCTCCCATCACAGTCGCTGGGCTCCCTCAGCCCACTCCTACCCAGTCCCTGGGCTCTCCCCACTCATCAAACAGCCTGGGCTCTCCCCACCCTGCTCCCACCACCATCCCATGATTCCCGCCCCATGGCTCCCACCACAGTCCCTGGGCTCTCCCCATCCCGTTCCCAACACAGTCCGAGGGCCAGTGGCAGCTGGTGATTTTTTTAAGTGGAGGGGCATAACTATTTCCCCCAAAAATGTCATAGTGACCGTGCGCAATGAGGGAGCCCGAACCAATCAAGTGGAGTTTGGGGGGTTTTCTCCACATGAATTTTTTTTCAAATAATGGTTTCAAATGTTGCATTGTAGAGCATACTTAAAAAAATGGGTAAATAGCCAAACAGTTTGCAATTGTTGCTGGGGGCATAAGAGGGCAGGCATGACATTTTTTTACTGGACATCTATGATAAATGGCCCTACCACAAACATGAAGTGCCCCACTGGGCCTAACACAATCAACATGATTATGTGTGTATGCAAAGCGCTAGGGTGCCAAGGGGTAAAGCATGGTATTTTTAACTGGACATCTATAAAAAAAAATCCAATAAAAAAATACCATCCCTGTCCCCTGGGCTCCACGGCACCTCAGAAGGAGCGCTGATTTTGGCAGGTGGGTAGGGGGATTATGCAACAAAGGCATTTAGGCATTTTTAAAATGCCTTTGTTGTACAACCCTCCTTCCCCCTTCTATCCACCACTTGCCAAAATCAGCTCAACAGACCAAAACAAACTAATACACACACACAGACATTCATACAGCAATCCCTCTATCATTCACACAAGCATCCATCACCATACACTCACTCATAACACAAGCATACATGCATCCATACACATGTTTAAATAAAAAAGAAAATGACCATAAATGCACCTTCTGCATTGGCCTGCGTGTGGATGCTGAAACGCCCTACTCCAGGGTGCTCTGTCGTATGTGCGAGGAGGTGCAGGAGCACCCCCTTGCACATACAAACATGAAGTGCCCCAGCCAGCATTTCCAATGAGCTATGCAATGCTGGTGATGCAAAACACCCCAGCACTTGTATGGCTCAGTGAGCATGTGCGTCTGGGGAACTAAACTGAACTGTCAAAGGGAAATAGTGTTTCCCTTTGACAATTCAGCCAGCCCAGGAGCATTCCCAAAGCTGGAAAAAGCAGATGAGGGAGTGCTCATTGTTTCACTGGGCTGGCTCCTTAGCTCCTCCATAATGGGTGTGGGGGCCACTAGTTGGGTGTCCCCTCGCCATTATGGATGAACCGCCAGGCTCGGACTGTCCTATAGGGCAATAGGGCAATGCCTGTATCAAAAATGCAAAATGCTAGTGTGGGCCAGTCAAAATGGGCCACCTTTTTGACCAATGTGGGCCAGTTTGATGAGTTACTTCACTTTGCAGTTAGTAATTTAGACCATTGTAGCTAAATAAATATTCTTTAAATATCACAATTTACTTATATTTTTACACAAAGCACCACCTTGGGTACTATTCAAACAGTGTGTGACTAAAGGAATGTATATCCATTTACAACTGCGGGCCACTTTTTCATTGGTGCCTGAGACAGTTTCATGCTTCAGCCCGACCATGTGAGCCTCTGCTACACATTTCTTCCAATCTAAATTCCTGATGAGCTCTCACGGCCCCGAGGCATGCGGCCGCGGCCCCACTGTTTGAATGCCGCTGGTGTAATGGATGAAGATGCATTTGTGAAAAATCAATGCTAGTTGGCCTACACTTTCAGCTGCTCTCTAGCTGACTAATTTGAAATGAAAATAAGAATGAAACAATGTTTTTAGAATAGTGAAAACATTTAAACTAAACATTTCACTTTTTTTCTTCCAACAAAATTTGCACCTTACCAGACGGACCATGTTCAAGACAATGAGGGGCTTGAACTTGCAACCTTGCAATTGGTAAGCTCATGCTCCTATCAAAGAGATAATGGGCCTCATTCCAAGTAGGGCGATAAGGGTTAACGGTCACCAGTAATCAGACCAGTGTCGTTAAACCCTTACCGCCCTACTGCGAGTTCCCTTTGCGGGTCCTTCCTTAACGCCTGCTTTTAGCGTTAAGGAAGGACCGGAAGGCTTTTAGCAGGCGTTAAGGATGGGACTCGCAAAGGGACACCGGGGTCAATAACGGTACCGCAATTTGCAGTACCATTATTGCCGCCTTCCTCCTTCCCATTGAGCCCTATGGGGGCTAAAATGGGAATGGGGAATGGCCCTGGTGAATGGGGAATTACCGGTCCCTCCGACCTCAGAATGGACCGGTAATTACTCCATTCACCAGGCCGGAGTTGGGACGAGTTTGGAGGCAGCCCTGCCTCAAATAGCTGCGTGGTTACCTCCAAACTCGGAATGATGCCCATTGAGTCTCAATTTATGCTGTAAAACGTTTTTCATTATGACAAAGCTTTCAAAGATATACTGGATGAAGATGTAGGTAGGATTTAGCAACGTCAGCTGTCAAAACTATCTCAGATGCTCTCTCTCTCTGAGTCATTTGTAATGGAAATAAAGAGAAAGCACATGTTTTTATAACTGTACGAGACAGTAAGAGACATTAACAACTACAAAAACTCCACAAACACATGTTCTGAATGTTTTCAAGACAAAGACGGCTTTAAACCTACAACCTTGTCACTGGTAAACCCATGCTCTAACCACTGAACAACTTTGTCTCAGTTTCAAAGGTTTTATTATGCCATATCTGTCAAAGGTGTACTCAATTAAGATGTATATGGTAACTAGGAATGTCAATTGGGATAAACATAGCTGCTGCTATCTCCTTTGGCCATTTGTAATTAAAATAAAGATAAATACAATGATAATAACAGTTATAAACATTAAAAGCTATATATTTGTACCTGTGTTCTCCCAATGGACTGTTCAGTAGTTTTCAGCAAAGAAGGTGCTTGAACCTGCATCCATGATTTTGGTAAACCCATGCTCTAACCACTAAACTACCTGGTCTCGCTTTAAACAGATTAGCTTTGTCATTATGAAATGTCTTTCAGGGTGTAATGGATGAAGAGGAATCTGGGAACAAGCATTGTCTGTTGTGATAAATATAAACCACTACACTGGATAAACCCCTGAGCTACAGGTCTGCCTCTAAACATCATAGCTTTTTTTAACAAGGGAAGACTTATGAGCATGGAGAGGTATGTATACAAAGAAATCCTAGACCATGTGAAATCAGATTGTCTAAAGGACGAATCCCAAATAGGTTTCAGACCAATGAGAGGAACATAATCAGCACTCATTTCCATTTGGGAGATTAATGCTGACAACAACGCAACGTCAGCTCTTATTTTACTGGACATATCAGCAGCTTTTGTCACCATCAGCCACAAAACCATAATCCAGCCTTCACAACTCTGCACTGCTATGGTTAAAGTACTTCCTCACATACAGAATTGAAACCACTTCTCTTCATTATGTACACGTTTCCCATTATAAAAATAATTTTAAAAACATGGACTAACATGTTACAACTACGCAGACGGCACTCAACTAATATTCAAGATGCCTATTAAAACTGATTCAAAAAATTCCTTCAATGAATGTCTCAACAAGATAAACCTTTAGGTGACCAACAGCAACCTAAAACTAAACTCAAACAACACAGATATACTGATCACCCCACGCAATGAAAATGAACTGCAGACCTCACAATGCGAAAATCTTTAAAGAATGCTAAACAAAGGTTTAACAATAATTGGGACGTATTGAAAAAATACAGAACAGCAAGGTGAGCAACTCTGAAACACCAGTGGGTTACCTCTTTAAATGTACCAAAAATAATAAACAATGTGGCCCCCAGAAATGGGAATAAGACCATAAACATCAAATATAATAGAAAATCTAGGCATGCTCACGAACAGTGAACTCACAGTAGAATCGCAGATCAATGTATTAGTACCAAAATGCTCCAACGACCAATGCTCACTCAGATGCATCCTTCCATAGCTAAGCTTTCCTAAGCCTGACTACCTCAACAAGGAATTACAACGAATCCAAAACACAGAGGCAAGACTTGTACTAAGATAAAACAGGAGGTGACACATCACACTGTTTACCAGTGAACAAAATATTCCCTTTCAAAGCATTCTGCATCACTCACAGAACACTGCATGGACAGGGATCAGAATTCCTCCAAACAAAAAATATTCTCTCCTACTCACAAAGGACATTGAGATCAACAGCGAGATTCGTATAAATTCAAAGCACAATGAGAGGTACAGAGGTACTTCCGTCTCTACAATCAAAGTAAAACTGTGGAACTCAATCGCAAAATAAATACAAACAACATAAGACCATCTGACATCTCTGAAACTCTTAAAAGCCTGGTTATTCAAAGCAGCATGATGAAGATCCTTCCCTAAGCATAAGCTATGAAACATATTACAACATCCACCATAAAACTTCTGCGACAGCAAGACCGCTGTGTAGCATGTTTTTGTTTAAAGTAAAATAATATTTATCTGCTTTGAATTAAGTGCTGAATTTGAAGAACACACAAAAAGTGAATTTAGACCAAATGATACAACATGTGTTGACCTATTTACTCTAGAAACAATGGGCCTCATTACGAGTTTGGAGCAGCGATGGAGTCATTAGCTCCATGGCTGCCTCCAAACCGGGCTCCATTACCGGGTTCCTGCAATGAGGAATAACCAGGTCATTCCGACATAGGAGGACCCGGTATCTCCTCCTTGCAGGAACCATTCCCCATTCCCATTTGAGCCCCCATAGGGCTCAATGGGAATGGGGAGGGAGGTAATAACGGGCAGATTTCAACTGGCCCATTATTACCTCCCTCTTCCCCTCGCGGTACCCGGAAAGGAGGTCTGGTTTTACCAGGCGTCTGATCCGCATCCCGCAAAGGGAAGCTTGTAATTGGCGCTCCCGTAATGAAGGGGGCCGGTCCCGTACCAGCCCCCTTCATTACGGGAGCGCCAGGGTCGTAATGAGGCCCACAGACCCTAAACTGCTGGGGGAGCAGTGCAAAGTCAACTGGACATGCCGGAGCCTGGGCCCGAGTTCCAGTGGGTGGCCAGGTGATCAGTGTGCAGAGCAGTCAGGGACATCAGCAAAGGAGAGGAAGAGAGAAAGCAGAAGCGAAAAAAGGAAAGTCTTGAGTTGCTTCCGGAACCAGAGGTGGTTCTGTTCAAGCTTGAGGCCCCAGCTAGAAAGAGATCTACCCCCCACTTTCTGCTTGGAGAAGCGTCTGACCCTCAGAGAGTTGGAGGTGGATGAGTGGAGAGCTCGAGAAGGAAGGTGTTTAGGAAGAGAAAGTTGCATGTAGTGCAGTCCCATGCCCCAGAAAGCCTTGTGGATGATTCAAAGGTCTTGAACTTGATACTTGCAACCACAGGAAGCCAATGGAGAGATTACAGAGCTGGAGAGTTACGATCCCTGGGCTTCAGGTGAAGGACAAGTCTTCCAGTCCTGTTCTGCATAAGTTGTAAAGGTTGAAGAGTAGAGACAGGCAGATTTAGAAAGAGGCTGCTGCAAAAGTCCAGCCTAGAGAGGACTAGGGCTCTGGAGGCAGTGAACTTCTGGGGGAAAGTGAGAAAAGACAGAATACCTCTGAGGAGGTGTAGCTGATAGTGTGACTTCTTAGCGATGTTGGAGATGCGAGGAAATACGGATATGGTGGAGTCGAATACGACACCAAGATTCTTAGCCTCACATGAAGGAGCTGGAAGAGGGCCCAAGGTGGGCAGCCAGAGAGAGAGAGAGAGGGAAGGAGGGAGTCCCAATGAGAAACAGGTGTCCCAATGAGGAGGATGTCAGTATTACTGGCATTAAGGCAGAGATCATTGGTGGCACACCATTCCTGAATTGCGTCCAGGCAGTCTGGTATGAGAGAAAGAGCAGAGGTGGCAGAGGTGAGTCTTAAGGAGAGCTGGGTGTCATCCACATAACACTGAATGTTAGAGCAGAATGTAGCAATGCAGTGGGCAAGATGTGCCAGGTAGTGGTTGAAAAGCCAGGGAGAAAGGTTAGACCCCTGGGGAACACTACAAGTAGAGAGAGAGATAGAGGAGAGGAATGACCCAAGTTCGACCTGGGAGGGTCGGTCAGTGAGAAAGGAGGTCAACCAGGCCAGGGCCTGATCAGTGATTCCCAGAATGTCACAGAGGTGATTGAGCAGGATGGCGTGGTTGATCGTGTCAAAAGCAGAGGATAGATCAAGGAGAATGAGGACAGAAGGAAGGTTACAGTGAAGATTAGAGGGCAAGTCTTCACAGGTGTTCAGGAGAGCAGTTTCCGTGCTTCTGTCAGCTCTGAAGCCAGACTCGTGGTCATTGAGACAACCAACAGATTCAGTATGCAGATTAAGCTGGGAGATGGACATATTTTCCAGGAATGATGGAGATCTGGTGATAGTTAGCCGGAGAGGATGGATCGACAGACAGCATCTTTATAAGGGGTGCACAAGGGAGTGCTTAAGTGGGGAGGGGAAGGTTCCAGTGGCAAAAGAATGATTACAGAAATCAGCCAAGGCTGGAGCAAGGGTGTAAATATGGTCCTTGATGGTTCTGGATGAGCAGGGGAGAACCTGCTTTGATGAGACTTTCATCAATTGGACTTGTCTAGAAACACTGTCAGGGGTAAACAGGGGGAAGGAGGAGAAAGGAGGAGGAGAAACAGCCAAAGAGGGGCCATGGTTGTTAGAGGAGGAGGTAGAAGAAGTAGAGGAAAAGAGCGTGCAAAGGATATCCTGAGTTTTAGTGGTGAAATGAGAAGCCAGGGCCATGCAGAGGGCCTGGGAGGGAACAGGAGAGGTAGAGACTGCAACAGGATTGGTCAGCCCCTTGCAGATCTTGAAAGTTTTGGCAGAGTTGTTAGATGCTGCAGATATGCCTGCTTGGATGAAGGGTCTATTCTTAGAGAGGACAGAGAGTTTGTTAAGCCTTTGGAGCAAGCAACAAGCCAGTTTGTCAGGGGGTGCGCCTGATGCCCTCCACTTCCTCTCAGCCACCGTTCACTTGCGTTTAAGGGTGGCGAGGTCAGAATAGTATCAAGACTTGCACTTGGATGTGGGCTTCAAATGGATCCTCATGAGATGGGCTTATACGTCAAGAGTTTTAGAGATAGAGAGATGAAGTTTAGAGAGAGAGAGGTGGGAGGAAAGAAAAAAGTGGTCGCTCCAAGGGATGGGAGTGGTGAGAGGGTAAGAGAGGTGGAGGTCTGAAAAGATCAGCACATCCAGGGTGTGCCCTGCAGAGTGAGTTGCGAACGACAGAAGAATAAAGAGAGAGAGAGTCGCAGAGGTTGCGAAAGAGCCCCAAAGAGGGGCTAGTAGCATCCAGGTGTATGTTCAGGTCTCCAAGGAGGAGAAGTTGAGAGGTAGAGGCAAGGAGGGAGGAGGCGAGGTCAGCCCACACAGAGAGGAAGAGGGTGACCTGGCCAGGCAGCCTGTAAATATGTAGACTATTGTAGACCATTGAATGTAGACCATTCTTACGGGAATTAATTATCATCACAAACTGGGGGACTTCAATATTATCAGACCTTCCCTGTGAGGTCACCAACATCTTTACTGCCACCCAGCCACTAAGGGACTTCAATATCTTTAGTCCTTATCCGTGTGGGGACATCTGCAACACCTCCATGTTCATGGGGACTTCAATATCTTCACAAACCATCACTGTGATGATATCACTATGATCCCAAAATATGGCTGTCTGGTATTTCAATACCATCAGACACCATTCCTTTGGTAACATCGACAGCATCACACACCATCTCTATGGATATGTACATATTCTCAAACCTCACCACTGCATGGACTTTAATATCACCAGGCAACATCATTGTGGAATTTTCAATAACATGGCACACCAACTTTGTGGGGACGTCACTAGAATTAAAACACCATCTTGTGGGTACATTCAATACAATTCCAATTAATTCCATAGGTCATTCAGTATCACACACAATGTGTTAGAAGAATATGGAGACATTTGTACCACCAAACACTTCATAGAGACAATAGAATCTTGGACCACCATTGCTGTGAAAACATCAATATCAACACATACCACTTCTGTGTGGACTTCATATCACAAACCATCAAGGTGGGAACTTATATATCACAGCACACCACCTCTGTGTGATCTTCAATATCAGTCTGATCCCCTTTGTGTATATTTTGGCATAAATGTGCATTGGAGGATCTGCTTTCCCACCAAGGAAAAGACATCTGGAGTTACAGACAGGTTGCATTTGTCTGTGCAAGGAAAGTCCTCACATTCCCTTGTATCTGACTGGGCCAGATGGGGGGGCTTTGAAATACATTTGTCTGCCCCTTCTATGTATATTTTCTAAACCCAGGCATCTGCAATGTGAACTGCTGCTGCCCTGAAAGACCATCATAGTTAAATGTGCTACCAGCATCTTAATATATTGGTGCTAACCCTGATGTACTCAAAGTTGTCGACAAGTGCATCCTTTGCAATGGAGCATAGCTCCTGTGAAATGTGCAGGTCATCAATGTAAATAAGTCATGTAAAAAACAGTCCATCATCTGTGCTATATGGAAATGCCTGATTCTTTGTGAATATGGCCAAGAAACTGTTTACATCGTGAATAGGGGTGCCAACCCCTCCCCCCTCAACTTATTACAGATAACATGATAGGCAGATCAAATGGTTCCATTATTGCAGAAATCAGGATTATAATGCCACGCTCTGAAGATCCCTTCCGTACTTCCTCCTCACCTGTCTCTTCAAGGGTGCAGTCTTGGGCTTCAGAGTCCTTCTTCTTCTGGGGTTTACGAGGTTCCTTCACCTTCTTTTCCTTTTTTTGGTGCAAATAATAGGTGAGCCCCCACAGAATCCACCTTTGCCTGAAGTAGACCCAGGCCCAGTGGGACCCCGAGGGGGCAAGCCCCCAGAATAACAGGGAAAAAGCCTTCTTGGCAGAAAAAACCCTGATGGATGGGGTTGGCAGTTGCTGTTGGATTGAGTAATTGTTCCCAAAAAACTGTTGGATTGAGTAATTGTTCCCAATAAAAAACGTGCAGTACTGGAATTTCAGACAGGAACTGAGGGCTACAGTTCCAATACACCATATGTTCCACAAATGAATGTACGGAAAGAAGCTCCTACAACACAGACGGCGAGACCTGCTGAAAGAGAAAACAAAGTGGATCCTAAGAAGTTAGCATAAGTCACTTGCGCCGACCAATGTCGTAAGATAGACATTATAGTTGACCCACAAAGTAAGAGAAACACCCAAAGAATGAAAAAGTAAACCAGCAGTGAAAAGTCTCCCTGGAACTCCGTCTGACAAAGTCCAGATGGTATCGACCGGAGCTCCACAGCGACAAAGGAAAATAAATCAGACAGAAGCAGAGTCGGAGAAAGGAGGTGTCATGATGCCTACCGCCGGGCATTCAGACCAAGCCCATCAGCCCTGGGAGCAGGCATCCAGGTGCTTACTAAAAGCCCAGCAGCCCTGGCTAGGGGCTGTCTGGTTACAGTCCTGGCGCCATTGGCACCAGGCTCATAGAGGAAATCTGTCCTGGCGCCATAGGCGCCAGGCTCATGTACATTACTTACCTCATGCAGACCATGCTGCAATGAAGTTAAGCCAACGTGAGGCCTGAATGGGACTACTTTACTTCAGGGACTATTTTTTACTCGGGTGTGGTTCTGGGGAACTTCTTACCTGGGACTACTTTGAAGGCTATTTAAACCACGCCCGAACAGCAGCACATGCTTCGCGTTATTCTGCATCCAGCAGCGTAACGCTCACCGTGCCTGCAGTCAGCATCCAGTCTTCTGCCACGCCCGCCTCGAATCCAGAGCTCCTAGAAAAAGAGGAAAGAAGAAGGAAAGGTTAGAACACGGACATTATTTTAATTCCTTACCTGATTCCGGAACAATCACGTCTTTGAACTTGGAAAGGACATTAATTCTGCACGCGTCGCATCGCCAGCTGCAGCGCCGCGCCATACTCACCAGCCCTCACAGCATTTTCGATTTGGCGCTGCCTCCATCTTTTTCCTCGCCGAACTCCAGCATCTAGGGGACAAAAGATATGTAAGGTGAGCCGAGAGAGCCAACAAATACAATCTCTTTTTACCACCATAGACATACCTGATTTACCACCGGAGGAATTATTCTTTAACATCCCACAACTTCTTACGCCGCACCTGTAAGGAGAGAGAAAACAAATCCACGCATCTTTTACCGGACAGTGTTGGGTAATACAGACTCTTACCTGAACGCCATCAGCTGCCACGAGACAATCTTCTCTTGAACCCTGCTGCAACACAAGAAGGGAATGGGACAAGATTGAACATCGGACATATTGAACTCTTTGGACTTTATACTTATGGGTTCTCGCCAGGAACCTCGGAGTCAATATTCATCCGGAACTCTTCCAACGCCTTCGAACCAATGAAGTAACTGGTATCTACGTGCCCCTGCATTCCACGCAGGATGGAGAGCTCATCATTCAAAAACATAAGGTGAGATTACTGAAAGGGAATATCGGATGTGATTAGTGGGGAGAACAGTGGGGTGCCATTACTAGAATCCACAGGTGGCTAAATCCCTTTCTCCACTTGCAGGAGAATACTTCTACGGGTGAAGCAGACGAGATTAGGCACTCCAGTCCAGTCCGTCATCTCTGCACTATGCTTCTCGTTGGAGGAGACCGCAGCTGTCCGGGTCCGATCGACACCCCTGTGGGAGCCAGGTGAGCGTAACAGAAGGCGAGCGGCAAGAAAGGAAATGTGTTACAGCAGGAATGCTGTAAACACTACAGAGTGAACACCGCGAGGTGCGGCAAGACAGACGAAAGAAAGAATAGTCAGAAAGCCATCCTAAGCGTGATCCGAGGGCTATTACAC
Organism: Ambystoma mexicanum; assembly: GCF_040938575.1. Classification (NCBI taxonomy): domain Eukaryota; kingdom Metazoa; phylum Chordata; class Amphibia; order Caudata; family Ambystomatidae; genus Ambystoma; species Ambystoma mexicanum. The sequence goes on from NC_090929.1 coordinate 1,155,127,163, forward strand.
AAAGAATGCCGAGACGGTGGAGATGTAAACAAAGGCGGAATGAAAGAATGAGCAGGCGCCCTCTGACAGAAAGCAAGGAGATTGAGAGACCAAAAACAAAACCCACAAAGCCAAAAGATAGAACAGGGGATCAGAAGCAAGTTCAGAAGGATGCGGCCTGGGGACTCAGGCAATAGAAGGCAAGAAAAGCGAAGGTAGAAAGCTGAAACACTGACACAAAGAGATTCCGCAGCATCTTCCTGACAGATACAACGCAAAGAGCAGATGGCTCCGCCCACTCTTATAGAGGCAGCGGCCTTCTTAGGGGAAGACTAGACTGCAGAATGGGATACTGAACCTAAGTGTACTTCCATCATTGCCAGCACTTCCAGGGCCGGCACATGGCATATAGTGCCTTTATTTGAGATAAAAAGTGCACATGGCACTTCTCTTATTTGGGTTAAAATGACCCAGGAAGTGTAGGGTGCTTTAAAAATCACACACATACCATGAGTATATAAAATATATTATGAATAAGGGATACAAAGTGAGAAATGCTTAAATAAATAAATAATAGCTCTGAAGAAATTAGTACAATGACAGGCAAAATATGTTCCAAAATGGATACCTCAAGTACAAAATGGTGTCCAGTTTTAAGGCCTGTGTCAGAGACTATGGGGGTCATTACGACCTTGGAGGTAACTATGCTGCAATTTGCGGCATGGTTACCACCTTACCGGGTACCGGGTCCGGGTTCCTTGAATGAGGAATTACCGGGCCATTCCAACCTTGGAGGAGCCGGTAATTCCTCAATCAAGGGACCCAGACCCGGTACATCCCCATTCAAGCCCCTATAGGGCTCAATGGAATGGGGAAGGAGCTAATAATGGGCCCATTATTAGCTCCCTTGTCTGCTAGCAGGACCTGCTAAGGGCACCTGGTTTTACCAGGCACCCTTAGCGGGTCCCACGAGCAGACTCGTAAGGGGTTGACATCTCTGGCACCATTACCGGCGCCTTTAACCCCTTACCGCCAAGGTCGTAATGACCCCTATGACTCATGTAGGCAAGCAACAGAGGCTAATATATTATGAGATAGTCTTTGGCAGCATCTCACATTGAGATAATTGGGTCTGGGAGGTTAAAAATGGAACTTGACAGGAAAAGCAGACAAGATTCATAATGAGAAGAGCACAATGTGCTTTGTGTAGATGAATTTGACAAGACTAGCGGCAGTATTTGACATCCTATAATAGAGGATTTTAATTTCTCCATGGTATAAGACACTAACTAAACTTGGCAGGACCTCGAAAATCAGATAAGGGGTAGACATTGGTGTACTGAAGGGGTTTTTGGCAGGAGTTGAGAACTGTAATTATGTGTCCAGCCATCTCTAAAATAGGCTTATCAGATTTGTGAGTGAGCGAAAATAGTGTCTGCCAACTATGACTAATGTGTGCTTGGTGTGCTTTAGATAAGGCATCCAATCATAGCACACTGAGGGTTTTTTCTGGCTAAAGAGGACCTATCAAACATTCTCTAAACAAGTATTCATTTGCATAAGGATGTTGCATAATCAAAATAGCCTATATAAGCAGGTTGAAGACAAAATGTTGCTGTGTGCTTTTCCAGAGTGTGTTGTGTAACCATACTTAGTAAAGAATGCTGAGAAAAACTCAAAAAAATTAGGTACCTAATTTTTCTCCTGCCTCTGCCTCTGAGAATTGTTCATAGATTACAGAAGCTTGATGGTGTGGGCCGAGGACCCCCTATTCAATTATACAACTAGGAAGCAAAAAAACAGTTACTAATACCAACATGTACCATAATATCACCTGCATGTAAAAGCAGGGTGCTAAATCAAATGCAAACTTTAAAACCTCTAAGAAAAGAAAGTCACATTATGACTGCCTCACTGTAGTGGCAGCCAATCAATCTACTGAAATGTTGAATATTATGTGATCTAATATAATGAATAATGAATTATACAATTAATAGCTATCCTCTAAGATTTTTGAACAAAAACATTCAGAAAATACTCTACAGACAATTGACACTAATTTGATTTACATTTAATTGTAAAAAATATAAAGGATTTCATGGAATAGACCTTTGTATGTGCATAAAAATGTATGCTGGGTTCCATGGAACCATTTTCTCTGAAAATACTCTACGCACTGCTACACATTTCGGTATCAGATTCCTAAAGTGGGTTTAAATTCATGTATGTGGGATGAAGACTGCCATATCACCACTAGTCTACGGGGGCAGAGCCTTTAAAGTAAACGCACAAAATAAAGAAACTATTTGCCACAAGAAAGTTGTGAAAACCGAACAGATGCTTTTTAAGTCATTTAAAATAATTTGGAAGACATTGAGGGTCATTATGAGTCCAGCGGTAGCCATTCCAGTAAATACCGGCACGGCTGCCGGCGGAATGGTGCAGGTGCATCCGTCAAGGTCTGCGAGCGGGTGTCGTTTCCGCCCGCCAGGTCAGACCTGGCAGGGGAGAAGGTACCTGCTTGCAGAACTTGTAGTTTGCTGGTCTGGAAACAATGGTACCGGCAAGCTTACCGGTAACATTGTTTCTGGACCGGCAACCTTATAATGAGGCCCATTGCCTTGTGCGGACAGAGGTTCGTGTCCCCCTGGTAAAATGAAGTCCCCACAGAGTGTGTGTTTTATCATAACCTAGTGCACACACAAGACCATTGCAATTTAAAGAAACAATAGGTTTCATTATAACCCTGGCGGTAGCCGTGCCTGTGAAACAGGCACGGCTGCCACTGGTGTTGCATTTTTTCCGGCAACTGTCAATGAGGAATTACCAGGTAATTCCGACATTGCTAGACCCAGTAATTGCTGCATTGCTGGGTGCCTGTCAGTCCCCGTTCCCATTTCAGCCCCATAGGGCTCAATGGAAATGGGGACGTCGGATGCCGACGTCGGTGCATCCGACATGCTGCGCTCGCGGGTGCCACTCTTCCACTCTGCCCTCCAGGCTAGACAGGCGCGCGCGAGCACAGCTTGTAGTATGGCGGGCCGGGAACTACGGTACCGGCATACTTACCGGTACCGTAGTTCCCGGACCGCCATGCTTATAATGAAGCCCAATGTGTTAGAAGATGTCATTTTTGCATTGAGTTTCTCGTAAATCTGTGTACTTCGATTGTTCATATTTTTGCAATATACCTACACCATAACTAGAACTGCAGTGTGCTACAGAGTTTGAAATTGAAACAGCCAAACTTGAGTAGAAAATAGAGGGGGTGAGGCGCGCACGCTAGTTCCCAGCTTTGTGTATCTTCTACAGTTTAGTTGCTCTTCTCCTCCAAGCGCTTTCATGCCTCTTGCAATCTTCAGGGAGGCAGTCTGTTCAGGTGTTGCTGATTAGTACCAATTTTGGCCTCAAGTAATTCTGGTAGCTGTAGTCAATGCTGGTAGCCAGGAACCAACTCCCCTCCAATAGCACAATATAAATCCCATGGTGGGGGGAGGGGGGAAAACCAGCATTATGGCTCTCCTAAATTGGGCATGGGTCACCCTGGTGCTGCGCCTCTGGAGCCCTGGACTCCCGAATCAATATTTAGAAAAAAGAGGGGGTGAAGCACGCACTCTAATTCCCAGCTTTGTGTACTTTCTGCAGTTCAATTTCTCTTCTCCTCCAAGCGCCTTCATGCCTCTTCCAATCTGTTCAGGTGTTGCTGAATAAGTGAGTTATGTGTCTTTTTAAATCAAAAAACTGTATCTATTTTTCTAAAATGTACAGTATGTCTGAAGTGCAAAGAAAAATATGCGTTTGCAGCGTAGGCATTTGCATTCACACACAAACACACAACGACTGCTAAAAATACACTCAGACTATATGGATGCACATAGAAGCCCCTTGAAATATAATAAGAACGGTATAAAAAGACATTTATGCTCAAAAAGTATGCAACAAGTGTCATATCGGAGGGTGGGACTTGGGTGCCCTTTAGCCTGGAGCCACCACCCACTCCATGATGCAGTATATGCCAAGGTCCCCAGACCATCACGAGCCTTATCTGTACACACCCTTCCAAAACACAATAATGAACATTGGCAAATAAGATCTGTCCAAACTAGGAAAGTGACAAACCATCAGAATGATCCTGCCAGGGTGGCAAACTGTCAAGGGTGTGGCCGAGATTGGGTGGGGTACTAGAATGAGGTAAACTACTGCTTACGGTAGTCCCAAGGAAATACATAGAGCCCCTCCACTACCCCTCGATCTTTCACAGTTTGGCAGGTATCCCCTTTTCTGCAGGCAAGGAGCTCCGCCCTTTTCAATACCTCTGCAGGCCCCTTTAGCCCATTGACTCTGGTAAGAAGATCCCTTGCGCATGTCAGGCATGCTTTACTGTAAACGCTGGTACATTTCAGGAAAACTTGATGTTTCCTCCGGGGAAAAATAGAAACCTGTCAATATTAGAAAAGTCCTGCTGCCGCGCTAGTGAAAAAAACAACACTTTAGGGAAACTGAGCAGGCATGAAAATCAGGCACTACCTGGCCTTCGACATGCATGCTTCCGTGAGGGTCTGCAAAACCCAAAGCTTAAATATGAAAGACATGTTTCAGCATTGGCAAAGGTCTGCAACTTTGGTTTTTGAACATGCTCGTGGTCCCACTCCACCGACATTCATGGAGTATTGTGTGAGTGAAAGAATCCCTCATAGGTGACTTCTGCAGGTGTTCCCCAACCCAGCCATGAATCAGATTTGACATCCTTTACCCATCGCCAGATTAGAGAAGGAATTAACGCTGCTGGTAGGCAGTGACATATAAATCCAGGATACAAATCCAAGATGGTGACCGCATTGAAAAACCTACAGCTAGCAGAGACACACTCTGATCAGATTGAAATTTGATATCTGAGGAGAGTTTTTTAGTTTTATCAGATGGGAGATAAGTCACCATTGTCCCACCTAAATATGTCCTGTGATTAGGCACTACATGTGACATCACGCATCAGTATGAAAGGACCCCGGAGTGGCTTTGTGGTCGGGAGAGGGGGGTTAAGCAAAGTGGGTGGTATAGAGGTGATGAGGAAAGGTGCACAAGCAAGGGAGTGGAGATGGAGGAGGTGAAGAGAATTACAGAGGAGGAGACAAACAGATTAAATACAAAGGAGGTGGTGAGGAGTATAAGGGCGGAGGGAATAGATCAGAGGGAGACGAGGATAAGTGGAAAGGAACACAAAAAAAGAAGGAGGAGAGAAGATCAAAGGAAAGGAGGCATAGACAAGCATTTAGGAGAGGAGGGAGAAAGCTCAAGGAGAGGAGGCGAAGATCAGTATTAATGAGGGTGGAGGGGAGAAGTTTAAGGAGACATTGAGTGATGGAAAATAATTAGGTGCATGAGGAAGAGCATTAGAACCAAAGGTATCTGGATTAAATCCCCCGTGTTTTAATCACCCAATCTGATAGTATATGGACTTAAATATGAAGAAGTTTGTCCAAATCCATCAACATTCACATGTTCATTGTACTGCTGGTCTAGCTATCATAACATAGTAGAGATATATAGCCAAGAGTAAAATGTAACTTTCCTTGTATTCCTATCAGTGTAGAATGGGTTATTTTAGTACACAGTACCCAGATGATGGTTTGTGAATGACTATCCTAGGTGAAAAAGAAAGACTAGAGAGAAAAACAGAAACTCCTATCCTCCAGCTTTATCTTTCTGAGTTTACTTAATTCTATTCCACTCGAAAGACTCTTTGAGGCTTATCCAGTCACTCTTGGTCAGAAAAATCCATTCTTGTTGTCTTTTAAAGAGCTTTTCTTCTCTTACTTTCCGATCATGCCCTTTGTTTGTCTGTAGTGCTGTCCAGTTAAATTCTTCCCAACCATGCTTCTTTACCACAAAGTGTTTTACCACGGGAGCTGGTTCAATTTTATTTTTCAAACAACTGAGGTGTTCAAATATGCATGTTATTACCTTTCTGTTAATTTTTCCTATATAATTGAGACCACAGGGACAAGTGATCAGATAAACCACGTGGTTGTGTTACAGTTGGTAAAGGTACTTTGTTTCTATGGTTTTTTAAGTCCAACGTCTATTGTTCTGGAATTGCTGGTTAACTTACACACACCTCTGAAAAACCTGACAGCTTTTCCCACTTTAATCACCAATTAAATGGAAACTTCAGAAGAGAATGCCAAAAGGGGAGACATGATATTCATTTTTTTTTTAAATTCCATCATTCCGCCCCCTTTTCCACCTGCAAAAGGTATTTGAGTTCAATCTCGAACTCCACCTCCACAGTTCTAAGAAATACTGGGACGGGAAAGAACAGACAAAAAGAAAGAAAGATTCCACATAGGTAAAGTAGGGTTTTAATTTCCTATGAGAATCCAACATATTGTCCCGCTAATGAGATCAGGGAGGGTCAGGCAATCCCTTGTAACTACACACACCTGACTGCCCTTTTCCTTCCTCACAGGCATAAAAGGTGGAGCACAAGAGCACACTACAAGCAAGGCAGACCACTTGAAGAGAGAGCTAACTCAGCACGGCAGTTCAAGGCAGGGAGAAAGATGTTGCGAATCAAGAGCATACCAAGCAGAGAAGTGACCTTGCCCTTATCAACAGAGAACTGTGAAACCTCCAGAGAAGGAATCGCCAGACCGTGAACAATAGCCAGCATGTGTTGCAGCAAATGTCAACGGTATCCGGGTGCCTCCTCTGCTGACAGACACGTGGCCCAATGGTACCGGCCTTGACTCCACAGGCAAGAAAGCAAAGCAGTTCATCACAGCCGGTGAGTAGAGGGGAGAGCCGATAAAGAAACCGAACTGTGTTTGGCAGAAAGTAGCAAGCGGGTGATTAATGAAAGTCCAAAGAACTATTGCTACAAAAGGGGAAACTCAGCATAGCAGAGTCAAGCACCACGTGGATGTTCACCCGAGAAACTCTAGTTGAGTACCCGGCTGTTGAACTACAGTGACCAGATGGCCTTGGGTGAAAGGCGACAAGGGGGTCAAAGTGGTCATACAGGGGACTCGTAAAATCCTCTGTACAGTCAAAAGCCTTTGACTGACAGATGATTGTGAAACTAAGGGAAACAAATCCCGCATTGTAAAGTTGGCAAGAGTGAACCCGACCGAGTGATGCCGAGAAAAGGGGACAAAGTCTGAAGACCCGATTAACAGTGTTTTGACAAGTGTGAACCCAGCAGAGGCATGTTCACAGTGAACTGTTTAAAAAGACATTAAGATTTGTGAGTGTTACAGATTGTTTTGAAGGCCATACTGAACCCGGCGGAGGGAGGCTAACAATTGAGAAGGTTCTGGGCCCGAAAGAGGGGGATCCCAGGGGTGAAGAACTATCACCCAAACACAAGCAGAAACAATCAGAGAACTTTTGCACCAGTACTGACTTGTTTTAATATTTTGGGAGCTACACAGACCCTCAGAATCAAGAAGCTTGTTTACCACAGGGCCTGATTCTGATTAAAAACTTCTTGTGGAACTGAGCCCGAACAAGGGAGATCCAAGGGTGAAAAGGCATCACCCGACAGGCAAGCTGAATGGAACCTTTGTTTGTTATTTTGTTGAAGACATCAGGTCCATGGAGGCAAGAGACTTTTTTATGGAAACAAGACTTAACCACTGAACACCCTGATAAGCTGAGAGTGGAACTGTTTGCTCGTGCTGCGAAAGCTCGAGCGTGTGCTGTGTTCCAGAGTCCTACCTTGCCCCGTACTCAAAACGTGGGGAAGGGAAACCTGATTTCCGTGTCCTTACTTATTATGTGTGAACATTTCTTTCTTTCCTATGAATTTTATCCCACACTCATTGTTTGTATTTAGCGTAAGGATTGGCAATAGGTTTTTCTTAGTATAGGCCCTTTTATTTGACAAGACGTCACTAGGACTGCCTTATTATTTGATTGTCATAGCTTGCTCCCATCTAAGATTTAGGCTTAGATTAGGCATTTTACCAACCTGCACATACAGTTTAATAAACACCCTTGAACTGTGATCAATTGTGTCTGTCTTTACTGTGGCCACAATTAATTCCTTAAACACCACTCTTCCCACATGGATGGTGTCCTACAATAAGGCTCATCACCCAAGTCAACAATACTGAGGCAGTAGTATCTCTCACTTCTTGTATCCTACTCTTACTAAGCACATTCCCAATGGAGTTTCTTTTGCGGTATGCAAAGATACATAGTTCCAACCGGGTCCCTGCCAGTTCTAATACTTTCCAGTGTTTGGTAATGATGTTCCAGATTTTTCCACTTACATTTGTGAAAGTGGAAACACATACTAGACGATTGTCTAATACCTTTGTAGGATTGTTTCCCAAAAGAGCTTCTCAGTGGTTGTTGTATGCCCTTTTAGCTGCCTTCTTGACCAGTTTTCTTTGGGTAACCTCTCTCGTAGTTTAGTGGCTAGCACTGCGGCCTCATTTTTAAAAGAATCCTTGCTGCTACTATTTCTCTTAAGGCATAACAATTGCCCTAAAGGAAGATTATCCTGCAAGTGTTTAACTTGGTGTCTCAACCGAGTTTTCGTCTTTTGATTTGTTGAAGCGTTTAACCAAACGTTCGCCTTCCTGATGGAAAATAGTGATATTGAGAAGAATGGAATACTCATTACTCTGAATTTTTGTGAACTTCTAGATGGTGGTTTTGATTTATAAGCCAGTCCAAAAAAAAGAATTTGCAGATTCAGGTGACCCCTCCCAGATAACAAGGATGTTGTCAATATAACAGGTCCAGTGTTTCATTTGCGCTCTGTAGCGATTGGTGTCTGTATAGATCTTTTTCTCAAAACCTACAACATAGAGATTAGCCAGGCCTGGGCCATTGTGGCCCCCATAGCCATGCCCTCAATTTGGTGGTAAAATGTGCCCAGGATTTCAAAATAGTTCTGGGTTAAGGCAACCTCAGCACAACACATAATAAAGGAGTTAGGTACTGGGTCTCCATCGGTTCTATTCCACAGCACCTTTTCGATCACTTCCAATGTAGCCTGCTGGGGAATGCTAGGATAAAGTGTTGCTATGTCCAGACCTATCAAAATATTTTTATTAGGGTGAAAGTCGAGATGATCAAACTTTTTTATATCCCCATTGGTGTCTTTGAGATAAGAGGCCATGGTGTTAACAAAACCCTTGACATAGTGATTGTCAAATTCTGAGAGGGGTTCAAGAATAGAATTGATCCCTGATACTAATGGGTGTCCGGGCAGATTCTACATGTTTTTATGAATCTTATGGAGACAGTAAAAGGTGGGGGTGGTGGATTCATCATTGGTCAAAAAGCAGTTTCTTGTTTCGAGATCCAACCTCGTCCCTCAGTTTTGGTAACTTTCAATTCTATGCTTTTAAGGAGGGACTCGGTGGAGTCATGCAGCAGTGTTTGATAACAATTAGGGTTATTCAATTGCCATAGGCATTGGATGACATAGGGGGGTCATTATGAGTTGGGCGGTAAGGGATAACGGGCACAGGTAAGGAGACCGGTGCCGGTAATCCCTTACCACCCAATTCCGAGGTCCCTTAGCAGGAACCGTAAAGGACATGTGGTCTAGCCACACGTCCTTTACGGGTCCTGCTAAGGGACCTGGGCGCTAATAACGGGCCTGCTATTTGCGGGCATGTTATTAGCGCCTTCCCCATTCCCTTTGAGCCCTATGGGGGCTGAAATGGGAATGGGGAATGGTTGGTTGAATGGGGACTTACCGGGTCCTCACAGGTCGGAATGTCCCGGTAAGTCCGCATTCAACCAGACCAGTGCCAGACCCGGTATTGGAGGCAGCCATGGCACAAATATCACCATGGCTACCTCCAATCTCGGAATGAGGGCCATAGTCCTGCCTATTTAAAACTACAATGCTCCTGTCTTTATCAGCTTTTTGACAATGATTTGCTTATTCTGAGCAAAAGATGTAATATCAAGTTGGAGGGCACATAGAAAGTGGAGGATTCTCTGAGTCTCGTAGCATTAGTAATAGGAAAAGCTTTGCCATTCTCCAAATATTATTTGATATGAATCTTCATCATAAATGTATTGAATTCTGCATGGAACTCAAATGGATCATGTTCTTTAGTGAATACATATCCTAGAGAGCTGAATCTTCTACTTTTTTAAGAGTGTAGTCGGAGAAATTAACTACGAGCGAGATCCACTTTGTGTTTGTCTATGCTCGTCTTCCCATTCGCAACTGTTTGGACCCCAGTGTAAAAAAGGCTTGTCATTCCTACTCTTATTTATTTGCGCTCTTCGTCTGTTATTTTGTGCTCTTCCCCTGTTTGTTGGTCTACTTGTGGAAGGTCCTTCACCTATCTGTTCAATTTCACAGCCATCATTGCTCGTACTATACAATGTGCCTCTAAATCATGCTCATAGATTTATATTACTAGGACCTCAAGGTTGGTATAATGATTCATTATGATAACCCTCCTTTATGTAAGGAAACACATTATCATGATTAAAGTTGGAGAGGTCCTTCCTGAGTCCCTTAATTCTTTCAAAGGTGTTATTTTCTTTGAATTCCTTCACAACAGTAAAAACGGTCTATTCACTATTGAACGCGTAATACGCCACCATACTTAACATCCTAACCCGGAGCACAGCGTTGTAAAGTTGGGTAGCAAATCGTAGGCGATTCAGACGCCACAAGCAGGTGAGTTAAGCTGAGGCTTCTCGCGCTCAGATCCAGGGCCTATTCATGTTTCGGGTGTTCACACGAGGCATAGTACTACTGTTTTGCCTATGGTAAAAGTGAAAGATGTATTCGTTGCTCACTCTTTGAACTCCACAGATAGAGCCAGGTGGAGGGGCTCTTTTGACCGTACAGATGAGGCACATTAAAAAAGGATAGCCATGACATGTGCAATACGTTGAAGTACGACTTGCTGTGAAAAATCTCTTTCTGAGCAGAAATGTACATCCATTTGGTGAGTGTTTTCATTAGGTTATTATGAAACTTGGGGATGTATTAACCCTGTGGCCATACAGCACAGAGATGTTAACATATGATCTATTTTTTTAGATCTGTTACATAGAACCCATGCTGTTGAAAGAGAGGGAGGATAGCAGAAGGTGTTCTCCTATCTCCGGATAAACTATTTTAAAGGTTATTACATACTTAAACTAGTACTGCGACAGTTTGGACCCCTTATGGGGTATAATTTGCAAATGAGGGTTACAGGAGTGGGTTTCTCAATAAACATTTCTGTGTATTCACAGATGGAAAAATGATTCTTTATTTGAAGGCATACCTGCGTGTAACTCAAGAGAATACTGCCATACGCCCTAAGAGGTAACTTATTTGTCAGTCTCTAGGCTGGGGAAGAGAAAACATATAGCACTAATGGCTATTTTGATGTCTTGGTGTTTTGCAGCGTTGGAATCTCAGGCATCATGAGAGATATACAAATCGAATAGTGACTGTGTAATTAGCTCCGGAGGAATGTTCACCACTAAAAGGGTCAAGGAACAGAAACATGTTGAGCGAAGGCCTTTGTAATGAGCAAAGGTTCTTGTAATGACTTTGTGCTTTACATTAAGTGAATAGTTGTTTGTGTTATCTGATATTCAACACAGACCAGGATTACTGAATTGATCTTTTGAAACAGTAATTCCCAACATTGGTTAAGATGGAGTCACGCTAACACTTCATTGGAAAGTAGCTTTCTGTGCACGTTATTTGCAATTTATATGAGAAATGAATTCTGTATGTGTTTACATATGTATATTTTTTGATTCTTCAGCCATTTTCTGTGGTATTTGTATTTTTCTATGGTTGAATTACATTTTTTAAATTTTGTATGCAATTTTCCAACTGAGATGTACTCGCTACAGCATTTACCTTCCTTTACCTGACCCCACTCGATTCATAGGTACTGGTACATTCTGGAGTTCCCCCCTTATGCTTTGGTTCAATGAAGAATTACACACATTTATTATGACAACTCTGTCGTGGATAATAAAGACAACCAGTTTCCCTGGTATTAATTAACGTAGCATCAAAGATACTACTCTATGGTGTGGTTCATTTGTTCTACATGTGGGTTGGTGGATGGTGACTTGAAGTATTTGCATTGTTGATTCAACAATTAGCACAAGGCTTGCCAAAACGTGGCTGTGAATTGTGTGCATCGATCAACAATGATACTTTGTGGTTACTTGTGCAATTGAAAGACGTGTTTCGAGAACAATGTAACTCATTCAGGGGCACTGAGTGTCTATAGGTATATTTGTTAAAATTAGCAATCTTTATTAGATAATCCACTACTTAAAGCATACAGGAATTCACAGAGTTAGGCATATCTGTTATAATATCCACTTATGTTCATTGTCCATGAATCTCAGATGTGAGTAATTGACAGCGTTACTCTTCTTTTTCCATATTTGATTTTCATTTTGGTGCATAACTCACACCTATTCATGTTTCTGATAACTGTGTCCTTCATGTTTGGCCAAAAGACATATCTTTGCAGTTGATAATTCAACCTCCCATATACTTTGTTTGATCAGCACTGGGACACCTTGGAGCAGATACATAGTATGTAGGTATAGCATCACTTGTCTCTAGTGCATCTCCAGCATCTGCCTGCATCTTTTCAGTCCGAGATTGAACAGTTTTATTGGCATCCACTGCATTCTTTAGGCAACGTACATTTTATTTTGGCACACACAATGCTGCATTTTGATCTATATTCTAGGGACATCTAATAATGCTTCTCACCTTTCATCCTGAATATATATTTGAAGTTTCTCTGCCCAATCCAATCTATTTTGGTCAAAGAGTTTCATGTCCCTTGTCGCCTTTTGTGCTCATACTTGAGACGTTGTAGAAGATCTTGCTTTGCGTAGGCTTGTGTCACTTAGGTCGGACCTGTCACAGGGCAGAGTGGGGATAGATGAGCCACAGACAGCATAGTGGCAGTTTATAGGGGTTTTATTTGGGGCTTAAAAAGAGTAGAGGGGGTTCTACTCAAACAAATAATAGGATGGCTGCTGCTTGGGTTAAAGTGCAAAACCAAATGGCTAACAAATAATAGGATGGTTTTTCCTCGGGTTGCAACAAATGGACCAAATGTCAGTTTCTAGAGTCAAAACTTTTAAAGTTTGGATTCCCATTGCCTGGAAAGTCATAAGGGATAATAGTAATTCATAGTAATTCATAGTTTGTGGTGTTTCAAGCACCCTCAACACTTCCTTTTTTCAACAGTCCACTAGTTATTGCCCTCATTGCTTTACTGGCGAATATGGTTTTGTGCCAGGGGGTCGCATAATGACGCTCTCCATGTATCGATGACCAATGTTATGAAGGGTTCCTGGATGGAGTGACTTTTGGTTCTAGCTCATGGGTTTGCTAAGTAATCCCCTCCCCTCCCCTCTAGCTCTCGTCCTTGCATCATCAGTGTATTGTGTCATTATCAGTGTATTAGTCTTGTTCCTTGGGATTCTATCTCTCCTCCCTCCTTGTCTTCACTGTTTCTCCTTCCTTAATCCGAACTCCTATTACCTCCACAATGCTCCAACACATGCTTGTCGTTCTTCTGCCCTTACTCATTCATCAGATGTAAGGTGTATCTGCAGCAGCTTCCCTTTCTGACTCTGCCTGCCCATGCCTTCAGCATCTACTATCACTTCTTCTGTTATTCCTCCCACTTGCTGAACTTGATGCTCTCTTTCCTCTTTTCTCCCTTTTACACCCTTCTTGAGTTGGTTCAGCACTCTCACCACCTACTGATCTTTTTTTTTATTTTTATTTTTATTTTTTATTTTTATTACTTGTATATAATCGTGTTATGATTTTTACAAGGTGCAGACAAAATAACGCTGTTTTTCCGATGGATAGACAACAACTATGCCGGCCGACATATAGACGAGGTGCCGAAAGTTCTTGTGTAGAAGGAAACGACAAACAGAACCAAGAGAAAAAACATTTCTTCAGTCAGAGAAATGTTCTTTGGTGGAAGTCTGAGACCTGAAGAGGCGGAGCAAAGGGAAGAAGACAGCGGAGAGAAGGGAAAACAGCAAATGGAAAGAGAAGATAGAGAAGAGCAGCAGAGGCGAAGATGTTAGGAACTCAGACCCACAAGTCTGGAGCTAGATTTATCTTCTCGAGAGCAGTAACAAACAGTTTTGCTGAGGCAATTGTCCATTTTGTGTTTTCTCTGGACATCAGCCGGTTCCACCAAACTGTCTCTTTTGCCATCAAAAGGTCTCCGCATAGCGGGGTCAAGTATGTTGTTCTTTCTTGGCTCAGTTTGGGACAGTGCATGAGCAAATGTCTTAGATTTTCTGTTTGGTTTGGCATCTCACACAGTCTGCATTCCTTGATATTTGTTCGTAGTCTGATTGATAGTATTTCACGAGTGGGAAAAAGATTCAGACGTGCTCTCATGAATGTTTTCATTAGTCGCTTGTCTGGAAATTTGGAACAGTAGGCCAAAGGAGTTTTTGGTTTGTTGAAAGTTGAAGGCAGGTGCTTTAGTAGTTTGTTGGCTTGTGCTTTGTCAGATGTTACAATCCAGTCTTGGCATTCGATTTTGAATTTGACTCTTTGTGGGTTTGCTTTGAGGTCGTCTTCGGTACAAGCTAGTTTATTCAGTTTGACTTTTTGGTCTCTGCCCAAGCGCTTAGAGTTTTGCAACAAAGACTTTCGATCTCTTTGGCAATAATCCCAATATAGGCAAGGTGTCTGAGAGTAGAGTTTTTCTGAACAGCTGCATGGAATTGTGCTCTACTGTTGATGCCAGGGACAGCAGACCTAAGTCACGCCTTGGGTAGCCATTGAGACCGAGTTAGGCAAACCCAGCACGTATTTCCATATGAACCCTTCAAGTTTGGACCATATTGAAGTCGTCATGTTTAAAGTCGCGCCCATCCCGTATGTTAGAGTCGCTACCACTTTCCCTTTGTAAAAGTGGATGGCTGGGAGTAGTGAAAATCTTCCATACTTCTTGTCGACCACTCTCATTTGTGCTGATAGGTTCCTTGCTTTTTCCCATAGGGCCTGCTGCATTTTTTGTTCTTATACGGAGCCGTCAATTTGCACTCCCAAGTATTTGAAGTTGGGCACAACTTCAATTCTGATATTGTCTAGAAACCATTTCTGGTTGTTATTGTTTTTTTTCTTTTGGAGGTGTTTTTCCATTATCATAATCTTTGTCTTTGATTTGTTGATTTCTAAGTTGTTTGTGTCCATGTAGGGTGCAAGATTGTTCAGTTGATGCTGAAGGCCAATTTGAGTCTGCTCTAGCAAAATCAGATCATCTGCATACAGGATGCGTGGGACACTGGCATTGCCCAGTTTGGGCGGAAAGGCCCTGATGGTTTTTTCGGAGTCTTTGTAATCCCCCAAGAATGCAACAAATAGTGCTGGTGCTAGGGGGCAGCCCTGCTTTACCCCACGCTCAGATGGTATTACTTTCGATAGCAGACCTTGGCGATTCAGGCAGACTCGTAGTTTAGTATGTGTGTGCAAAGCGATCACCGGGTCTAGTATATCGCTTGGACACTTCCACTCTTTCAGTTTGGTCTAGAGGATATTTCTGCCCACTTTGTCGAATGCCTGAGAGAGTTCTACAAAGGCCAGAAAGATTGTCGGTGCTCCTTGTTTGATTTTTGCTTTTATTATACTCAGTAGTAAGATGTTTACTTCTGTGCTTCAATTTCTTTTTTTTTAAAGCCCATTTGGAAGGGGTCTGCTCACGGTGATGTTCTTGCCCAATTCTGGAAGCATTTAAGTAGCAAGGAAGCAAAGATTTTCCCGATAATGTCTAAGAGAGCGATCGGGCGGTAGTTGGCCGGATCCTCTCTATTGCCCCGCTTGAATATAGGGACCACCACAGCTTGTGTCCATGAGGTCGGATTTGATTTTCTTTTTCTATAGTGGGTGAAGAGAATGCTAATGAAGTTTGTCCATTCCTCCTGATGTTGTTTGAGGTCTATGTTTGTTAGCCCGTCTGGGCCCGGTGCTCTTGATGATTTCAATTTTCTGATAACTCCTCTTATGTTGTCTTTAATTGATAGATTGAGCCATGCACCTTCTATGTCTACTGGAGATGATGCTTTTTTAATTGCCAGTGCAGCGGACAGGTCTTTGAAAAATTTGACCCATTTGTCCTCTGAAACACAATTGGCCATTTGGTTTGCTGTGGTCGTGTTTGATATTTTGATTGGTGACCAAAAGTCATGAGATCTTTTAGTACTGAGTGTCCTGAGCAAGGCTTCAGCGTCGTTTTGGTACATGGTGTGCCTGTGGTTTTGTAGCCATGAGTTATAGATCTTTGCTTCCTTTTGCCAGTTCATCCAAGCCTTTTCCGTGTTGTGGTTTGTTGCAAATCTTTTCAGTTATCTCACCCATCTTCTTTTTTCGGCTACAGTCTTGTTGTAGACATGATTGAGCTTGTTTGTAGGCATTCGCCCTCCTTTCGTCGCCACCATGTATTTTAGCAGAAAAGGTAAGTAGTTTGGTTGTGCCAGATCTACAGAAGCAGGCTTGTTTGATGTGTCTCTTCTGTGTATTTGTTAGTGATGTCTTTGATATTTGCTGCTGTCAGGCATTGCCTGGTTTGTTGGTTCTTGGCTTCCATGGCTTGCTTGTATGTTATACTGTTAGGGCGGGCCGATGTCCATGACATTGAGAGGAGGTTGTGATCACTTTCTTTGGTTCTCGTAACTTTGAAAGATTCTATATAAAGTTGCAGGCTGTGTGAGATGAAGAAATAGTCGAGTTTTGCTCTGGAGTTATTGCGCTCCCATGTTGGTATCATTGTTTTCAAAGATTTCAGCCATGCCACGTTGTGAAAGTTGCGAGAATTCATTAAAGTCAGCCACGCTGTTCCTCTTTCGTCTGCCGCGGTGCAGGTGTACTGAGTGTTGGAGTCGCTGGAGGTGAGTGTGCTTTGGCGTTTAAATCTCTGCATATAATTGTATGCATGATGTCTACACAGATGTTATCAATGACGTCCGCCACTGAGTTGCAGAAGTTTCCCGTTGATGTTTTCTGTGGGTTCCAGCATAGGTTTATTACAGCTAACTGTGAAGTGGTCCAGGCTTGGGAGCTGGGGTCTTGATGGGTCCATGAGGTTTGGACTGCTAGGATTCCGGAAGCTTCTACTAGTTTTCTGGCAACCTTGATTCCTGATCTCACTTGAGTCGCCAGGAGAAGGCCAGATGAGGGACATCCAAACAAGCCTTTAGAGGTCAGTGATAACTCAATCCCGAAACCATCCAGTGTGGGCTTTTCCACTAGCCATGTTTCTTGGAGGCATAAGATGTCAAAAGCCCCCAAGTCCTGGTTTTCTGGGTTGCTTAAATGGGTGTGGCCTCTGGTGTTCCATGACATACTTCTTTTTTTCTGCTCTGCTGTATTTGTCACCAATTCACCCCCTTGTCTTCCACTCTTTCCCCTGGGGGGGACTGTCCCATGGGGAACTCTGGAGATTTCCTGGTAGGCCTCTGCACCCTGGGCCTCTTTTGTGTGGTGTTTCCCATAGAAAAAGGGCTGAGATTGCTGCTGGAAATGTGTAATATGGGCAACTTGAAAATTATTTCCAGGGCCTCTTTTGGCTCCCAATCCACACCTGTCTTTCCCTATCCTGTTGTTGTTCATGGACTGATCACTCCCCAAGCTATTGGCCCTCTATTTTCCCAACCTCCCGATTCTCACTTCTCCCTGCCTTCTGGGTATATTTCTTTAAAACCTCCTGTGTCTTTCCTAATGCATCCTTCCGGGGTCCTCTTTTCCAATTCTCCTGTGTCTCTCTCTTACAAGCCTCCTGGGTTTCTGTATTCCCTATCTACACAAGCTCTGTATCCCGAGCATCCTACGGTCCTCTTCTCCCAGATGTCCTGGTATTCCTCTTTACCCTAATGTTCTCGACCTCCAACTTCCTTCTCCCAATCCAACCTCTCTGCTCCAATTCACCTCATCCTGCTCTCCACTCCTCCATCCCGGGGGTGGCTCATCCATAATGGGCGATAGGGCTTGACCCGCCTATTCATTTAATTTTATTGTTTGAAGACCTAGCTTGAGAGCAGCAGTGCGCTGTACATACTGTGGGTAGCTAGCATTTGGGCTGGCATCTTTTAACAGAAGCGCAGTACTGTGAGTTGAGGTATGTGTGATGGTATGTGAACCATTGAAATGAGTCCTTGGTCAGGTGTTGTTGAAAAAGCCACATTTTGAGAGATTTGTGAAAAATGAGAATTGTGGGGGCATTCCAAGCAGACACAGCGATCAGGTTCCAGAGGGTGGGCGCATGCATAGAGAAGTCCAGCCCAGTGACAACTCTAAGTGCGCTCTCAGCTGCAACAAGCAGCTGAGGGGGTGCTCCTGGGCTGCCCTGAACTTTCAAAGGAAAACATTGTTTCCCTTTGACAGGTCATACACCAGCACACATGTCCAATGGGTCATGCAAGGCCAGGGGTGTTTTGCTTCCCCAGCCTTGCATTGCCCATTGCGGATGGAGGCTGTGGTACTGCAGCTCTGAATGTGCATAAGGGGTGTCTGTGTCTGTGCCTGTGCCTACCCACACATTCAGAGCAGTAGGAGCATAGTCCAAAGGGCGCTCTGGATCCTGCGTGCATGTGCAGAACGCAGGAAGCTGTGCATGCTGCATGCTCCTTGATCCTAGTCCCTGTAGCACGGGAGCCAGAGAGCTGGAAAGACTTTGTGAGATACTAGTCTCTCGATAGCAGCAGAGTGGATTCTGGACTGGCGCTGTGGGAAAGAAAAGGATGTCGATGTATTTGTGGTTGAGCGTGTAGTAATGAGTGTATGTTTTTGTGCATGTGTGAATGAAAGAGTTTAGGTTGTGTCAGTGCGCGTGTAAATGAGAGAGTGTATGTTATGGGTATGTGGGTGAAAGAGTAATGAATGCTCTTAAAGTGTATGGGTGCGCAAGTGAATGTGTATGAATGTTCAATGAATGTGTGTGGTTGGTTGCGTGAGTGCAGGTGAGTAGGCCTCTGATTTCTGTATGCGATGGTAGGAGATGCATTATTTACTAGGCATCAATGGGGTGAGTCAGTAGGGCTGATGGGCGGAGCTCCAGCCCAAGGTGAGCAGGACCCTATCTCTTCAGGGAATATCAATCATGGTTATTTGTATAAAAGCAAAGAGCATTTTGGGAACCTAAGATTGACCACATTTTACATTTGCAATATGTCTGTGATATTGATTCATCAGGAAACCATTCTGAACAAGTAATGGAAATTCGTTTCTCTGCTATTTTCATGTCTTAATACTTATCCTACCAAAAGAAATGTCTGTAAATCTCAAGCCCCATTCGGACATCTTATCATCCAAATGTAAGGCTTAGGCTGTTGCTGCATGGAGCTTATAATAA
The DNA here is from genome assembly GCF_040938575.1 of Ambystoma mexicanum. Lineage (NCBI taxonomy): Eukaryota > Metazoa > Chordata > Amphibia > Caudata > Ambystomatidae > Ambystoma > Ambystoma mexicanum. Next base: position 1,155,146,491 of record NC_090929.1, read on the forward strand.
TTTAAACTTTAACTCAGCATGGCGAGCCTGCTGCACGGGTGGGAGATCCTGCTGAGGAGTATATTTAGTGGACTTCTGGGCAGGCCTAGCTCAGAGGTTTGGTCCTGAGGATGAAGCTCAGCTCCATCTTGTTCCAGCCCATTATGCTTCGAAACTACACTGCATTGCTGCAGCAGTCTTGTTATCTTTCATTACTGTGGCATGGCCTCTTTACTGGGAAACAAGGTTAAATCTGATGATAAGTGTTGTTATGTGTTGTTATGTGAACTAGACTGGCTTGCGTTGTATACTTCTGGCATGGCATTTTTATCAGGCGTCAAACTTAAATCAATAATAAGTCCTGCTACATTGCTAGACTGGCCTACATGCTGCGCGAATCTGCCTACATTTTCAGTCTCTGGCATGGCATTTTTCACTGGCCATTATGGTTAAAGTAAACAGGGCAAGTGTTATTATACAGATAGACTGGACTACATTGATGCAGCCAGTCTGGTTATGTTAACTTAGTGTGGCATGGTATTTTTCACATGCCATGCTTTTTACCGTAAAAATTATAAATGTTATTCAGTGAGTAGATTGGACTGGATTGCTGCAGCCAGTCTGGTTATGTTTTATGCATTTGGTATGGCATTCTTACTTGGTATCAAGGTTAAAGCAAATGTGATACGTTTTATTACGTGGCTAGACTGGCGTACATTGATGCAGCAACTTTTTAAAATTTTCTTCCAGTGGCATGGAATTTTCTTTTGGGTATTAAGGGTAAATTAAACATGATGAGTGTTATTCTGTGGCTAGACTGGTCTACATTGGTGCAGCCAATCTGGTTATGGTAATTTAGGATGGCATGGTATTTTTTACTGGACATCAAGGTTAAAGTAAATATGTTAAATGTTGTTCAGTGGCTAGACTGACCTGGATTGTTGCAGCCAGTCTGGTTACCTTTTCTGAATCTGGGATGGCATTTTTTACTTAGTATCAAGGTTAAAGCAAACATGATAGGTTTTCTTATGTGGCTAGACTGGCATACATTGATCCAGCCATTTTGGTTATGTTTTCTCTCTGTGACTCTGGCATGGCATTTTTTTTACTGTGCATCAAGGTTAAAGCAAATATAATTTTTGTTATGCGGCTAGACCGGCCTACATTGCTGCCACCACTTTTTTTTACATTTTTGCCCTGTGGCATGGCATTTTCTACTGGGCATTAAGGGTAAACTAAACATGATGAGTGTTATTATGTGGCTATACCGGTCTATATTTTTGCAGCTGCTCTGAAGTCTTCCATTCAGCCCTCTACATTGTTCGTTATCTATGATTTCCAGGTTGCTCTACTAAGAGGGCTTTTTCATCCAAAGTTATCACAGTACCTCAGCCCACCTAAACAGGTCTAATGATTGAATATAATTAGTGTTTTGTTTGTTGTCCGTCAGGGTGAACGGGGAATAGATTTCTTAACTTTACTCAAAGCTACAGAAGACATTAAATATTTATGGATACATTTTGAAAAAAGACCTGCAGAGAATAGTATCCTCATATGGTCTCTGTGCTCTCTCCTTTCTCTTCTCATCCCATTAATGGTGGCACCCGGTGCCAGGCCCTCCTGGCCCCATTCCACTCCTCTAAGGTCTTCTTTAATGTCTACCAGAATGGCACCGTCCTGGTCCATGGTCTTCAGGCCAACCTTCTCCTCTTCGATAGATGCTTCCCACGCCCCATCAACTTCCTTCCATCTCCTGCTATGTCTTCTCTATCTTTTCTGGCTTCCTTGCCTCCCACCTCCACCTTCTCTTTGGCTACCTTGCGCTCTTCTTTTTGCTCTTCTGCCCCCCTAAGGTTTCTTTTACACCTTCGCAGGGTGTACCTCTGATTTGTACCCCTCCCCAGATGTCTTTCAAGGTTGGCAACCTTCTCCACATTGCCACTCTTAATTCAACTCTTACTCTGCCGTCAAACACTCCTCTGACATCTGCTGCATTCAGAAACAACTCAACCTCGATGTCCTCGGACTCACTGAGACATGGTTCATGGCCAGCTCTGTAACGAGCTTTGACACTCTCCTCCCTGATGGCTACAAGATCCTCTCCACGGCCAGATCCACCCATCATGGCGGGGGTGTAGCCCTGATCTTCCCAGAGTGGATTCCTGCCCTGTGATTCCTATGCATGCCTACTCCTCCTTCGAATGCCTAGTCTGCAGGCTTTCTCTCTCTCCTGGCCATTCTCTCACCATTGCTACTATCTATAGGCCACCTGGTCTGACTACCTCTTTCATCTCTGAGTGGGCTGACCTCTCCTCCTCACTCCTGTCCTCGACCACTCAACTCCTACTCCTTGGAAACCTCAACATCCTCCTGGGAGATTCCTGTCCCTCCTCTGGACTCTTTTGCAACCTCTCTGACCCTTTCTCAGTCTCTATTCTCCCTCTGACCCAACACACTCTGCAGGGCACACTCTGGATGTTCTTGTCTCTTGCAACCTCCCCCTCTCTAACCCTCTCACCACTCCTCTCTCCTGGAGCGATCACTTCCTCCTTTCCTCCCATCTCTCCCTCTCTACCCCTCAGGCCAAGCCAACTCCAGCACTGCCACCTACCTTCTCGGTCCTGCGGCCCATGAAGCGTGTGTCAGTTGAGGCATTCGCTGCCACTTTCTCTTCCCCTCCTCCACCTCTGGCTGACTCACATCCTGATACAGCCCTTTCCAAGCTCCACTCTTCTATCTCTGATACACTCAACGTTCTTGCCCCTGTCCTGAGGATCCATTTGAAGCCCAAAGCCAAATGCAACTCTTGGTACGACTTTGACCCCAAGTGCAGGGTGGCTGGGAGGAAATGGCTGGCATCTTCTACATCCTCTGACAAACAGGCCTGCCACCTGCTCCAAAGGCAATACCGGCTATCTGTCCGCACTAAGAAGAGAACCCACATCCAAGCCTGAATCTCTGTGGCATCTAACCACTCGTCCAAACTCTTTAAGATCTGCAAGGAGCTGGCCAATCCTGCTGCAGACTCTACTACTCCTGTCCCCTCCCAGGCCCCCTGCATGGCCCTGGCCTCCCATTTCATATCTAAAACCCAGGACATCCTGTCCACCCTCTCGTCCTATCCTCCTCTTCCCGCTTCTCCATCCGCTACCTCTGGCTCCCCTGCGGCCGCCTCTCCCCCCTCTTTCTCTTCCTTTCCTCTCTTCTGTTCTAACAAGATTTCTAGCCAAGTCCGATCTATGAAAGTCTTGTCAGAACAGGTTCTTCCCTGTTCTTCCAAAACTATCAAGGACCATATTGACACCCTTGCTACTGCCCTGGCCGACTTCTGTAATCACTCCTTCGCCACTGGAGCCTTTCCCTCCCCCCTGAAGAACGTTCTTGTGCACCCTCTTCTCAGGAAACCCTCAGCCGACCCCTCATGCCTGGCTATCTATCGCCCGATCTCTATCACTCCTTTCTTGGGCAAACTCTGAGAAAAGCTAGCCATCTCCCAGCTTAACCGCCACACTGACTCTGTTGGTTGTCTCCATGACCATCAGTCTGGCTTCAGAGCAGCAAACTGCTCTCCTGAACATCTGCAAAGACCTGCTCTCCAACCTTGATTCTAATCTCCCCTTATCTTACTCAATCTCTCTTCTGCCTTTGACATGCCATCCTGCTCAACCGCCTCTGTGATAACCCAGGTATCACTGATCAGGCCCTGGCGTGGCTAACCTCTTTCCTGTCCAACCGACCCTCCCACGTCCAACTTGGGTTCTTCCTTTCCTCTGTTTCACTCTCTACCTGTGGTGTCCCCAGGGGTCTAACCTCTCTCCCTGGCTTTTCAACCAATACCTGGCAGCCCTTGCCAACCGACCGCATTGCTGCTCTCAGTTCCAAATTTCAGTGCTATACAGATGACACTCAGCTTGTTTTCAGGCTCCCCTCTGCCACCTCTTCTCCCTCTCTCATCTCTGACTGTCTGTCTAAAATCCAGGAGTGGTGTGCCGCCAATGACCTTTGCCTTAATGCTAGTGTGACAGAGATCCTCCTCATCGGCACACCTGCACCTTCCTTTCCTGTCACTCTCTGACCGGCCTCCCTTGGCTCTCTTCCTGCACCCACCTGTGAGGCTAAGAACCTCAGGGTCATCTTCAACTCCACACTTTCCTTTTCTCCTCATGTCTCTGATGTCTCGAAGAAGTCAAACTACTATCTGCACCTTCTTCCTTTCCTCTCCTTCCCCAGAAGCTCACTGTCTCTCGAGCTCTGGTTCTCTGTAGGCTGGACTATTGCAACAGCATCTTTCTAAATCTGCCTGCTTCTACACTCCGCCCTCTGCAACTCACCCAGAACAGGACTGCAAGACTTGTCCTTGCCTCAAGCCCAGGGATTGTATCCCTCCAGCCTTGAAATCTCTTCATTGGCTCCCAGTGGCTGCAAGGATTAAGTTCAAGACCCTCTGCAGTGTCCACAAAGCCCTCTGGGGCCTGGGTCCACAATACCTTCAACTCTCTCTTTGGAAATGCCTTCCTACTCCAGCTCTTCACTCCTCCACCTCCAACTCCCTTTAGGGTCAGTCACTTCTCCAAGCAACGAGTTGGTGGTAGATCTCTTTCTTTGGCTGGGGCCTCTCTCAGGAACAGCCTCCCTGCTTCTCTTAAACTCAAGGAGAACCATCTTCAGTTCCGTAAGCATCTCAAGACCTTCCTCTTTGCATCTGCCTTCTCTCTTCCTTCCCCTGCTGAACGCTGTCTGCTACTGCAACTGGGCACCTGGCTACCCTCTGAAATCGGGCATAAGTCCCTGCTGCATACCAGCACTGCCTCCTGGCAACCCTTGCACTTTGGTCTGTACCTGCAACCCTACGGTCCTCTTAACTGCACTTATTAGATACCCGGTTCTGCACTTAACTCTTGCACTTGCCACCTGCTGGCTGCACTTTTTGTTGTTGTCTTGATCCTGTGTTCTGCACTTTCCATTCCCCCATGCCCCTTCCACTTTCCCACTTCCATCTCCCCTGCACTTGCACGATCTCAATGTCACTGGGCCTAGTAAGATTGTTGTCTTGTCCTCCCTTGTACTCCTCCATGGCCTCGTCACGCCTTGAAACACTTGTGTATAGGCACGCTATAAATAAAATATCATATAATATCACATCCCTTGTGCAGAAGACTATAAGAAACCTTGATATTGAACAAGGCTCCCGTATATTCTAAAAGCCTCATTTCTGATGCAAGTTTGGGTCGACCTTGAAAAATCAATGTGAAAGAAAGGCAAAGTCATATTGACTATACTCCAGTGCAACAACTGGTTAATCTGCACATTGGAAGAGGGGTTTTGGGGTCCATGGTTGAAACAGACAGCTTAAATATGCAGAAAGGGTTGAAAAAGCAAAGTGGAGAATAGGAGTGACTGATGAACTAAACATGATGAAACAATTCAAGATCTCAGATGAAGAACTGTCTGGATGCAAACATTCAAAGATATATCCAGGGAATTTGGTCCCCCAAATTCAGAGACATGAACCTACTAGCAGCTTTGCAAAGCTGCGAGTTGAAACAGTAAAGAGAATGTCGGAGGCATAAAAGGGGAGAGACCTTTGACAAAGTGCACCCTCTGACTGTGAGGGTTAAGGATGGGGTGCCCAAAGGGGCCAGATACAGACCCCTGCAATGTGATGGAGAAGCCAGGGGCAGTGCGGGTGGATACCTTGATCAACCCCACCCTCACTAATGAGCTTGACAAGGGCCTAACTAACAGATTTGACCCTTTAAATTCAGTCTTTACAGCTGCCAAAAGGTGTGTGAACAACAACTGTTGGAGACCTTGCAGGGCAAAGAGATGGAAGAGTTTGCTTAACCCACTAAATTGCAGGTGCCTCATACCCAAAAGGTTTGGTCATGATCATCAGCACTAGATTCGTCTGTAAGGTGTACCACTACCTCTGCTCTTTAAATCATAACGCTTCCAATCTCTGTAACCTTTGTATTCCTTCTCTGTCAGAATTGCATTCAGCTTTGGACCTTTGCCTTGATTATCTCGACTATGCCTGTGGTTATCAGAGTGGCAAACTATTTTTGTGTGGAAAACAATCCATAATGGAGGAATATCCTCCCGGCCTTCTTATTTGTATGTGTATTTATTTGTGTTTTATAAAGCGCCTTAAGCCATGGCACTGTACAGAGATCAAGGAACAGTACAATAAAATGAATAAGCAAAAAATACAGAAAAACAATCAATCAAGGATGTTGCAGAAGGTGAGAATTCAGTGACCTGCGAAATAAAGAATATACAGAGATAGAACGAAGAGAGCAAGGAAGAGTGTTCCAGTGAAGAGGGGCTAGAAGCGTGAAAGTACGAAAATGAGATTGAGCATAAGGGGGACAAGGTGCCACCAATAGAAATTGAAAAGAAGAGCGACAAGGGGTATAGAAAGATACCAGTGCAGAGAGATAGTCGGAGCAAGACCATAGAGGCATTTAAAGACAAGGCAGAAAAAATGTAATTTAGCTTGCGTGTCAATGGATAACCAGCCAAGAGTGGTAAGAGAGGAGGAGATAGAATCTCGGAAAGGAAGGAGCAGAGAAGACAAATAGAAGAGTTAAATACAGATTTGAGAGGGGAAGGTGGAAAATAGGAAGCCCAAAAAGGGTAGAGGGACAATAAAAGAGTCGGGAAAAGATCAAAGAGGAGGCAGTTTAGAGGCTTGGAAGTGAGATATGGATGAGCGTTACGAATATTGTGTAAGTGAAAGCGACAAGCGCAAACATTTAGAGAAGTGTGATGAGAGAAAGAAAGACTCGAGTGAAGCCCAAGATTTTGGGTCGCAAATGAGATTGGAAGCTGGGATGAGGAAAAGTGGTAAAGGACGTGGGAGAGGAGAAAGGTTATTAGTGGGGAAAAAGAGAACTTCAGTTTTCCTAGCATTGAGTGTACGATAGTGAGTAGATATCCAAGATTTGATAGCCAGAAGACACGCAGAAAGAGTGTGGTGAATTTCAGAAGAGAAAGAAGAAAAGGAGAGAAAAATGTGAGTGTCATCAGCATAAAAGTGGTGTGATAAACCAAAGTAGGAAATAACAGCAGCAAGAGGGGAAGTATAAAGAGAGAACAGAAAAGGGCCCAAGACGGACCCTTGTGGAATGCCATGGGTAAGCAGGAAGGATTTAGATGACTTGCCAGCCCAAGAAACGGAAAAAGTTATTTGAGATAGATAATATTGAAACCAGGAAAGAACAAAGGCCATGAAACCAAAAGAAGAAAGAGATGCCAGTAGAAGAAAGTGGTCGACAGTGTTAAATGCAGCAAATAGATTCAAGAGGACGAGAAGAGATGAGTGTTTGGAATACCGTGCAGTAAGAAGTGAATCCAAAACAGAGAGGAAAGCCGTTTCTGTGGAGCAAAGAGGGCGAAAGCCAGATTGGAATTGTGGGAGAATAGAAGAGTTGGAGACAAAGGTAGAGACTTGGGAATAAACCAACTGTTCAAGTTATTTAGAGAGATAAGGTAGCAAGGAAATAGGACGAAAATGTGAAACAATCAGTGGGTTTGCAGTGGGTTTCTTTCAAATTGGGATAACGGAAGCATGTTTTAAAGACGTGGCGAAAATAGAGGTTGAGAGACAAATATTAAAGAAGGAAGTAACGTAAGACACTAATGGAGGGTAAACCTTAAGAATAAGTGCAGGAGGGATTGGGTTCATAGGAGAGGCAGTAGGGTGAGCTTTAGTCAATAGAAGAGAAGTATCAGCGTTAGATATAGGTTGAAAACCAAAAATAGAGGTGCAGGGAAACAGGGGTAAAAGAAGCCACGACTTCAGATGAAATGGAAGCTTCAATATCATTGTGAAGAGAAGCAACCTTGTAGGAGAAAAATTGGGCAATGTCAGAGGCTGACAAAGTAGAATTAGCAGAATAATCGAGAGTAGGAGGAGACAGAAGCTGAGAAGGAATTTGAAAAAGACACCTAGGGTGGGCAGACTTAGTGTGTAAGAGATCAGAAAAATAGAGACGTTTAGCAGAGAATAAGCAGTCATCATATAGAGCATGATAATAAAAGTATGAGGAATGATCCGTTGTAGATTTAGTCTTAAGCCAGCGTCTTTCAAGATGACGGAGGAAACAGCGCATGGAGCAGAGATGAGAGGAGAGGCATCGTTGAGAAGGTTTGCGAGTGGGATCAAAAGGAGATAAAGGGTAAAGCGATTCAAGAGAGGAAGAAAGAGATGAGGAGATGGAAGAAGTGGCCTCATCGGGTGTTAAGGATGAGAAATAGGAGTAGGGAGGAAAGACGGAGGTACAAGTGGAGGGACAGAGTGAAAAGTTAAAGTTACATAAATCACGCTGATAAAATGATGACGTGGGAGTGAAAGCAGAGGAACGCGAAGGAACTTGGGGAAACAGCGATCAGAAAGACAGACTGTGAGAGAAGGCACAGGGGAAGCCAAAAAGGACAAAAAGTAAATAAGATCCAGACAGGATCCAGAAATATGGGTTGGGGGAGTAGAGAGAGGGTGGAGGAAATGAAAGTCAAGAATTGAAAGAAGAGGGAGAGTGGAGTGTGTTGACAAAAGGTGGAGATGCAAGTCACCCAACAGTATTAAAGGGGTGGAGGTAGGGAGAATATAAGAAAGAAGATGATCAATATCCTCACAAAAGGATCCAACAGGGCTAGAAGGTCGCTAGATAAGAAGAAAAGAAAGAGGATAGGGTTTTGCAAAGATATTGTAAGTAAATCCAAAAGAAGAGGGAGGACCAAAGATTAAGAAATTAGTGAAAAAGAAGATTGAGAAAGAATGCCAATACCCCCTGCATGAGCAATGGGATGAGGGACATGGCAAAAGGAAGTCTGTGAGGTGGTCAGAGGGTATTACCCAAATTGGTTGTTTACAATTGTTCGAATGAACAATTGACCGAATTTAAAGGGTCACAATTGACCTTTTCACAATTGACCGAATATATATATATATATATATATATATATATATATCAGTTTTGGGGGGTTTGGCGTTGGGGGGGTTGTGGGCGGTTTCCCCCCACATAAATGGTACAATTGACCTTCACAATTCGGTCAATTGTGAAAAGGTCAATTGTCATTCGAGCAGTTGTAAAACGATCAATTCGTATACAACCAGTCAGAGAGGCAGCAACCGTGGTATTGTACGGGGGAATCCATGGGCCTCATTACGACCTAGGCGCTAATGGGTTAACGGCTCCGTAAAAGGCTGCGGCGCCGTTAACCTATTAGCGCCTAATCACGAGGTCCCTTTGCGAGACCCGACCTTAAAGTAGGGTGCCGCAAAGGGACCTTGGTGCTAAGTACGGTGCCGCAATTTGCGGCGCCGTACTTAGCGCCTTCCCCATTCCCATTGAGCCCTATGGGGCAAAAATGGGAATGCGGAAGGGCCCAAGGTGAATGGGGAATTACCGCCAACCTTGGAATGGGGTGGTGATTCCGCCATTCACCATGGCGGACCCCGGCATGGACCATGGTGCTAATAGCACCATGGTTTAGCGCCGGGGTGGTAATGAGGCCACATGTCTGCAATACAGAGAAAGTGTAAATTAAGTTTTAGGAAAAGGTCCAGTCCAGCAGACGATTGATAGCAGACTGATCTTGCGTTCCATAGTCCAAGGTCAATGACTGCAGCACTAGTAGAAGGTGAAGGGTAAATACGGTTGTCATAATTACAAGTAAAGGTAAGTTTAGAAGTGGAAGGATTACAATCGGGGGGCATACTGATAAAACAGAGGTGAACATGAAATATGTTACCAGCATCAGAGTGGAATAGAACGTTGAACCAAGTTTTGCTGGGGTGCGGAAGTCAGGCCGAGATGAAATGGCCGGCCATGTTGGAGCATCACATAGGCACCTAATGACTGGTGGGGTTGCTACAGGCCGTGCCACATCTGCAGGCAGCTGCAGACAGCAGGGACTGACTTTGCACGACTTTGCCCAGGCTTTGCCTGAGGCGGATGTAATATACTGGAAGTGGAATGAGAGTGAGGCAGGAGGTGTGGCCTCGCGTGTTGCCAAGCAACATAGATGCTTTTTTCATGCCGGAGGAGTGGGGGCAAAGCAGGATTGTACTCCAGCACAGTGCACTGCTGTAGAGGCCTTCAAAACCAGATGGGTACAGTATAAATGGAGTCTGGCTCTCAGGCAGCCACGGACTCCGCAGACAGCCGGGGCTGACTTTGCTCGACTTCACCTAGGATTCGCCTGGGGTGGATGTAATATGCAGGAAGTGGGATGAGAGCGAGGCAGGAGGTGAGAGCACAAATACCCCAACCCAGGGTGGTAAGGCTAAAAAGTTTAAAGTGAACCAAGCAACAAGTAAACTGAACCAGGGTGAGGCCCCACACATCCCAAAGCTGGGGTGAGAAACCATGAGAGACAAAGGGGCCCAAGCAGGGCTGAGAGAACAAATGCCCCACAAGGGGGTGTGTAACCATAGAGGCCCTGATGGGGTGAGAATCCTTTGGGCCCAGAGGGGGCCATACTGAGACTAACCCGAGGAGGGGTTGGACAACCTGAGACCCCAAGGAGGAGTTGGAGCCAAAAGGGTTCTCCACAAGGTCGGACAGGTCCTGGATACTCAAGAACGTTTGTAAGGACTTTTCATTATAGATTATGACTTTGAAAAGAATGCCAAGAGGCGTAGAGATATTGACTGTTTCTGTAACGACTTTTCAAGAAAAGAACTTGTTGAACTATTTAATTGGAACCACAGATTGGGGCAAGAAACCCAGAGGCATTGTCTTGTGACAATCCTATAGCCTGCCCTTCTCTATTCCTGAGAACATTGAGGGGGTGTCAGTAACCACTCAGAGAGATACCACTTGGGCAAGAGGCCGGAAGTGGCTTGTGTGTTTTGATTAGGTTCTCTTTTCTTTATAAGTGGCAGGGCTAGGATCAGGTTAGAGTAGGCTTTCCTCTAGATGCCGGACAGACTTTGTGTTAACAACATCCTGACGTGACTAAGTCTTTGACCATTTTCAGAGTAAACCGGTTGCTAGGAGTGCAAATTGGGTTGGCGCTACAAAGGATGTGTACTAATTCGGTAGAAGGAGAGTAGAAGGAGTATGGTTGAGTGGTGGTAGAGAGAAGGAGAGTGGGGGAGGCTGAGAGAGGAGTGGGGGAGGCTAAGAGAGTTAGGCTGTGAGAGTGTCACAAATTTAAGAGGTTTTCCAGTAAAAGTAGTGAGCAAAGCCATCAGCAGAGAGGGAGTAGGCAAAGGATATTCACTTGGGAGACCTAAGAAAGGTTTGGAATGTGGATGAAAGTTTGCAGGGATTATTGCACAGTGATGCGATTAGGTTTGTGAAGTAGGAGGATTTATCTAGGTCCAATGCAGATGTGAGGGCAGAAAGGGAATGTTTGTAGGCTAGTGGTAAGGTGGGGGTCTGTGATTTGCTCCAGCATTTTAGGTCATGACATGTTTGTTTTGGGGGTTGGATCTTAGAGGTGAACTAGGGCTTATGATCGGAACAGGAAGGCATGAATGTGCGTGCAAGATAGTGTGGGCAAAAGGGAGTAATATTTGCATACTGAAAGTCAGAAGAAAATGGGCAATAGAAGAGACATGAATATGGGAGAGAGACAGGAGAGAGATCCTTACATCATCAAGTTAACAGATGAGAGTGTCCTACTTGAGTTTCCTCTTGGTCATTCAAGAGGGAGAGGAGGAATAAAGTGTGCTGATGCCGAGATATTAAAGTGAACAATGGAGTGATCAGAGCAGTGGGGTCAATGGAGAGGTCAAAGGAGGAGAGTGAAGTAGAGAGAAGGACATTGCCAAGAGACTTCCCACCAGAGTGGGCTGGCTGGTCGTGTACAGAGGAGTCAGATAGGAGGAAGTTAAGTTCAAGGCAGGTGGCTTCACAGGGCTTGGGAACATCGTTAAGGTCATGAAAATGGGGATATCGATGGGAAGTGACTCATGGAGAAGGGTTGTGTCAGGGAAAAAGCGCTGAAAGAATCATAGAGAATCAGAACAGTGAGAGGAGTAGGAGAGAGGAGTTCAACAGTGGCATAATCTAAAGAGGAAGCACTGATAATAGGGGAAACAGAGGGAAGTGGTGAGGGCCATATTGATAGGAAACACTACTCCACCACCCCCTCCTAAAAGTTCAGGGATTGTGGGAGAAGGTAGCAGAGTCATTGTGGATAATGACTACTGTAGCAAATTCATGAGGGGAGAACTAGGTTTCTGTGATAGCAAGAAGAGAAAGCTGCGAGTGATACAACATGTTACAGGGACACTTGTTGAAGAGGGATTGTGCATTCCAAAGGACAAGAGAAAGAGTGATAGGCAGTCCTGTGGAGGCACACGTTTTGTGCGGTAGGCAAGGAGGATAGTTGGAGTTGGAGATCCTCGGAAAATGTGAGCATCAGGTTTGAGGGGTACTGGTGCATAGGAAGAGGTGGGAGATGGGGGTTATAGGTGAGTGAAGTAGAACTTCAAACAAGTTGTGCCTGAGTACAAGCCGGAATGCAGCGAAGTCAAGGAGCAAGATGAAGGGTAGAAGAAATAGGCAAGTGAAGACACTGATGTAATGGTGCCGTCACATGACCAGATCCAGCTATCAGGTACTGGCTTCCACTTTCCGCTGTGGAAACTGGGAGATGGTTGGGACACCTGAGGGGGTTGGTGAGGCATGCAGTGACCACAAGGGCCAATCTTCCTACCCAAAGGTGTTTCTGGCTATACTCCTGGATTACAATAGTGGTTCTCTCTGGTAGAACTAGGGCAGTAGTTCATAAATACTGTGATCACTTGCTCATATAATGATAATTCGTTACAAAACTGTACATAACCACTCAACAAAATCATATGTGTAGGCTTTTTGATAAACGTTAATGGTGCTGCCTCCGCCAAGATTCGAAAATAGTTCGGCAGTGTGAGTTGCCTATGATTTGATTTGAATTTAATATGATTGAATCTCAGCAGATCAATTCATAATTCCAAAACCTATCAAATTAACGTGTCCCTGCAGCACCACAGTGCTGATTATTTTCTGTCCTTTGAATTTGCTTTATTTAAAAAAAAGCAGTTTCTATTTAGAATACTGTCTATACTGTTCTGCTTAAGTCCATATTTTGCCCATTATTCCTCCCTCTTCACCTTAGCTCCAACCCATAGCTCTCGCTACCCCGCTTCAGAGGCGAGAGGCGAGAGTTGTGTGGAAAAAACGTGTGGTGCCCGTTTGGAGCTCCTCTCACTGATAAAGATCTAAACATTGCAGCACTGGACCTCCCTCAATTGGAACGCATTCAGCTGCGTGCACCTGCTTCACCAGTTATGCACGCGCCCTCCCCCCACCCCCACCTGCATTTCTTTTTGACACTGGTACGTCAAGCTTGTGTTGATTTATGTTGTTCTATGCATCGCAGTGATAAATGGTCCCAGCAACCAACCTTCACAAGAGATACAAATACATATATAAAGAAAAAGGGGCTATACTGAATTTGCATTTATGCCACTGAGCCGCGGCGCCGTAGCAGATCTTCGCGCCAATTAAGATTCCATTGTTGAACGTGGGATTTGTTCAATTATACCCCGTTAATTAAAAGCCTGTAATTACTTACAGTCTTGGATTTGAAAAACACTCACATATAACCAATAGGAAACATTTCCGTCCCCAGAGTTTCCGCGTTCGTTAGAGTTTTTTGCTTCCCGGATGAACATTTCTAACTACATTTGTGGAGGCTGGATTGCAGACCTAGAACAGACCTACCTAAATCAATCTTTCTTTCTTCATTTCTTTCTTTCTTTCTTTCTTTCTTTCTTTCTTTCTTTCTTTCTTTCTTTCTTTCTTTCTTTCTTGCTTTCTTGCTTTCTTGCTTTCTTTCCTGTTAAATGACTGGTTTCCATGATAACAAAAACACTGCGTCACTAAAACACTTAGGACCCGATTCATGGAATAAAATTGCGTGGAAGAACGGGCGCTTGCGTGCAAAACTCGCGCAAGCGCCCGTTTGTTGATTCATGGAACACATTGTGCGTGGCTTACCCGAGACTTGCGCTGAATCTGCGCGGGTTGAACACGTCACTGCGACACCAGGAACGCCTTGCATGAAACGCCCAGCGAAGGCACATACCGTCTCGCGCAGTCACCTAAAAAGGGGGCGGAACACATGGAATGGGGAACAACAAGTGTAAATGTAGGCGTTACGTGGGAAGCACTGCAGTAAAATACTTGCAACACCCACACGCCCGCTAACAACACGTATTCTTGGAATTGAACAGGGCTCTCCGGCGTGCAGAAAAAGACGGGATAATCCGGAAAAACATTTGCCACGTGAAAGCTGGCGTAAGCGTCACCACGCATTAAAAACAATGCATAAAAAGTGCCCACAAAAGCCAACACATGTATACAGCTATGATGAATGTCCCATTTTTCGCAGCCATGATCGTGGGACACCACAGGAGGAGGAGGAGGATAACCAGGGCACACATTTTTTTTACCCAGGACCAGCCTTTTGAGATGCCTGATGACCAGGTCTATGGCGGGTATAGGTTTCCACCGCATATCATATTAGACCTGGTCACAGAGTGGGAAGATGTCCTCACATCACCCACCCTGTGCTCCCAAGCACTGAGCCCCTTGGAAAAGGTGCTCAATGTGCTGCATTTTATGGCCACTTGGTTATTTCAGTGCACAACTGTCATAAGGGGCGTTTCACAGCCCACGCAGTCAAGCTGCCTACAGCAGTTGTTGGCAATTATGACTGCACGCCCCTCAGTCCGCAGGCACTCATAAATGCCCAGAACAACCGCAGAAAGGCAGGCCATGGTCCAGGAATTTTACGGGGTGGCACACTTCCCTAAAGTGGTTGATGCCATCGTTACACCCATGTGGCCCTACGTCCACCTAGGGCCACAGAGCACATCTATCACAATCGCAAGCACTGGCATTCCATCAACATGCAGGTTATATGTGATGCCAAGGGAATCATTACCTCTGTATATGCCAACTGTCGAGGATCCACCCATGATAGTTTCATATTCAAAATGTCACCCCTCCACCGGGCCCTGGAAGCTGGGAGGCATGGCAACACATGGCTCATTGGTGAGTTTAATGGCCCTGCAAATGCATGCATGTCTCACACAGACAAAACCACACCACTGACAACCCATCTCACCTCATCACTCATCAGGGGACAGTGCCTACCCTGTGAGCACCTACATGATGACGCCAATATGGAACCCCACCGCACCACCCCAGGTAAGATACAACGCTGCCCATATTGCAACTAGGGGCATAGTGGAGCACACATTCGGAGTGCTAAAGTCACGCTTCCGCTCCCTTGGCAACTCTGGTGGTGAGCTAACAGTAGTACACCACCAGTAGAGTGCAGGATCATCGTGGCAGAATGCATCTTGCACAATGTTGCAACACGACATAGCGTACCAGTGGACATGGTGATGCCCCAACATCCTCAACCACATGCATGGCAGCTGCGCATGGGAGAGGAAAGGGCACTTGGTGAGGTTGCCTGTACTCAGCTTGTGGCACAATTATTCACCTAAAATCCAACCCCTGCGGAGTGCACACAGCCCTGGCACATTCCAGGTGACAATCAATGATGACAAAGGGACAATCATATGTCCCAACCGTAACACCCTGAGAATGTGTCCTTGGAAGTGCTACATTGTGTGCATCCCTTAGTACTAAAAGTATCTCAATCAGGTGTGCACATGGTACACATGGAAGATGGAGTATGCCACTTACACCATGCCAAAGTACACATCTAAATGCTGGTATGTCTCCTAAACCCTCCCACAATTCAATTCACCTGGTTGACACACCATGCTATGGCATGCAATGTCCAAACTGAGAAATAAATGGCCAACACATAACACCACTGTCACAAAGCACTCAACAATCAACGGAGCAAGTACAGAATTAACTCACTCTCACTCATCAATCTAATAATGTACACAGTAACATCAATCATCCAGTACAACATACCAGAAACACAGGACCCAAGAGTGAATCCGTCTGACTGTGACCATACATAATAGCATATGTGCTTCAATGTGTCGGGACTTGCACATGCCACCCTTGTAAATTCGAGTGGCACTGCTAACCAAAGGGGGCAGGGTAGCGCATACAGCAGGAAGGCTAACAATAATGGAGATAGTCAAGCCAATACATGAAGATGGATCATGAACAAAGGATGGATCTCAATATACAAACAAAAAGGGATGCTAAACATGCACTGGACAAGCAATCACTAGGGGTGTATACACAGGTCGGACTTGAGACTGCCAACAGATAGAAGGGAAGCCCAATGCCACTGTTACTTTTACATGCTGCACTCCTTGCAAGCCCAGACACAAACAAGGATGGTACCAACACAAGACAAGGCTGAATGGGTCCTGCTGGAATCTACAGTGGATGCCCTCGGCTGCAACAGAAAGCAACACACTGTCACATAAATGCACAATAGACAAAAAAATGTAAATAAAATCAAAAATGCCTACGGGGTGATGGGTGTGGGGGGGCACCTAGGAAGGAGGAGGTGCAGGGTACACATCAACACCAACATCTGTGTATGTAAAAAAAAAATCAATGGGTTAATCAGAATGTGGTAGTGGAAAGGGAGGATCACCACGTATAGCCCTGGTCTGGTCCTTCATGGAAGTGGCCATGCGGGACTGAGATGCTTGCATCTGCAACATGATGGCTCAGAGGTCTCCATGCAACACCTCACGGATGCATGCAGTTCCTCCGTGATGGTACGAGTCATCATTCGCATCTGCTGTTCAGACTGTCTACTGCTGGATGCCTCGAATGCAGTCAGTGTAATCCTGAGGGATCTATACTCTGACCTCAGAGCTTCCCTGTGGCCCGACCCTCTGCAGCCATGGATGCGCGCAGAACCCTCAGTTCTGCCTGTCTGCTCCTGTTGCTGGCCACCTTTTTGAGCCTATGTGAGCGGCATGTGGACCGCAATGCCTACTGCTGATGCTCCACCTGTCTTGCTGGGGGTATCATGGAATTGGCCCCCCTATCCATGCCCTGAGCCAACATCTCATATGAAGCAGCCTGTTGCTGTACAACAGCATACATGGACTGCTCCCACACAGTGTCACCAACTTACACACGTCCACTGCGTTGGCGGACCCCATCCCTGCCTGGGCCAACGGTACCTGGTCTTTGATGTGATGACGCTGCCTGTGGCTGCAGGGCTGCATCTCTCCCTTGATCATCTGCCGCAGGAACAGGAGTCAATACTGTGGAGCGTGACACTGCAAATGTAACCACCACAGACAGATGTACCAACACTGACTGGCCCTGTGAGGGGTTGTCCCCCCCTCCAGATGTTTGGGATGCAACAGCACCCACAGTTGATGCACTCACCTGCGACAGCACAAAGGTTTCCATATCCGTTTCACCACCAGAGCCAAAGTCTTCCTCGTAGGCGAACTCAGACTGAGTCAGGGCCAGGATGGCCAGTAGAACCAGTGGATCTTTATGGACTACCACACCACATCCTCCACAGGTGGTTGGGCGTGGCTCAGTATCCTGTTCCTCCTCCACCTCCTCCTCTGCATCCAGTGCCTCATCACCTGCACATGGACAACAACATCCATGAAGAGCCATGTAAATAGCATAGCCCACACACATAGGCATTACAATGTCGTCATGCAACACATCAACCTGCCATGTCACAAACTCCCGCATGTACGCAGTGTCAATTCAAGTGAAGGGTAGCATGAAAGCAGCCATGGACGTGTGTACAAGGGCTAAATACAGCATGTAGTGCATGGTGCATAGCACCTGCTACACACATGAGCACCTGACTGGCATAGTTCATACACCAACATTACAGATGCAAAAACACACATGCCACGTACCATAGCCATGCCTGAACTGTAATACTGCATGAGATGGAACTTGCTGACTACTGTCCCAGAGCCATGTACAAAGGATGTGACATGACATGTAAATCACAAACTCAATAAACACAAGTGTCACACAGTGCTACGATGCAAGGGTGGTGGAATAGAGTGAAGTCAGACACACCCATCCCATGAGGCAGATCACATTGACATCACACGAGTGAATAGGCATGGTGAAGTTGAGACCTGGGGATGGAAGTGGGAGTGGGCAGAGAAGTACATGGGAATGGCATACCAATTAAAAACAACAACATAATCAGCAATGAAAATGCAGCGGGCTGGTGGAAGTGTATGTGTAGACATCAGGTGTCAATTGCTGCTAGAGGGTTGTAGGGATACAGTAAACAGCCACCAAGTGTGGGGGGTGGCAAGTACACAGTGCATGGGTACAACTGCTGGCTCAGAGGCCCTTGTCAGAGATCAGAGTGTGGGCAGGTGACTAGTGCATTCTCTCAGTCATCCAGGACTCCAGCAGAGGAGAGGAGGTAGGGAAAGCACAACACAAGAGGAAGCATCTGAAGTAACTCCACACCCAGAGAAGGTCCACCTCCAGTTCCATTGAGGCAGGGAGGCCGTACCAGAGGGAGGCCCCAGCCAAAGATAGACATTAACCACCAAATAATTGCTATGAGAAGTAACTGACCCTCAGGGAGTAGGAAAGAGATGATCAAAGACCATGAGAAGGAAGCGAATTGGGAAGATGGAGTTGAAAGAACTGCAGCACTAGGACCCATAAGGCCCTATGGCTAATGCACAGCGATTGGAAATGAACAGTCGTAGCCACTGCGAGCTAGTGCCATCATCACAGTCCTAGGGAGATATAATACTTGGCACCAAGACGAAAGGGCAATCCCCACAGTCCAGGTCAGGATGAATTGCAGAGGGAAGAGAGTAGAGGCACAAAAGTCTTGGTAGAGGCCATTGCAGTACCCCACCATGGGTATGACGAGTCCTCTGGAGACACTGAGCTACTGGGGGAATGAGAGGAAAGGAGGAATACCCCTGAGGGGTTGCAGCTGGCAGGGTGACCTCTCAGAGATGTCAGAGATGTGCGGAGAGAAGGTGAGTGTGGAGTGCAAGATTGTCACAGGCTATTCCCCATCACAGGTTGGAGCAGGAAGAGGTACAAGAGAACCCGGACAGAGTGACATGGAAGGAGTGAGTAGGTAAGGTGATGGGGTTTGTCACAGTGTGCAGCACATTGTGTGTATGCAGTCTGCAGGACAACAGGCACATCTGTCAGTCCACCATGACATGGTTCACCCATTGCAGTCATGCAAATGCAGCCAGAACTGCCAGACAATGATCACACTTCATCCAAGCAACATACACATGTCCTGGACACACACGCATCACCACTCATCACCAGACATTTCCTCATAAATTGGCAGGTCTCCCATGCCTTGGATCTGCTCCACATCAATCATAGCACCTATGACCTCCTCATGTGGAGTGAGTTCTTCGTACTCTCGTGGTGACCCACCTTCAGTCACCAGATTAGAGGCATAGTTGGCACCCATCTTATCTTTGGCTCAGCGCCGGAGGTCATACCAACGCTTCATTGCGTCAGAAGCTGAGCGCCTCTCATGGCCCAAGGCGTTAATACGATCGGTGACACACTGCCAGTGGGCCATATGCTGGGCAGGCGTATGTGTGCTCCCTGCCCGCACAAGCATGACGTGTCTGTGTTCCTGCACGTAGTCCATGAGGACCTGGAGCTCCTCATCACTAAAGCCCTTCTTCCTCAATGTTTAGGTCTCCTGTGCCGTTCCTTGGGACTGAGCCTGTTTGCCTACTGCACGCTTTGCCTTCTTGCGAGGTTGAGCAGACCCCGAGTTGCTGGGACCACTTGGGTCAGTAGCGACTGGAGCACTGGTGGCCTGGGCTGTGGCATCACACACTGATGGTGTGACAGTAGGTGCCCTTGCCGGTGGCTGTACCTGGGTGCTGTTGCCAGGACGCTGCACAGAATGCCCCTTCCCCTTCGATGCATGGATAGCGTCTGCCCCTGCGTCTCTGTGGCCCAGGTGGGGAGCAACACAGACCTGGCCGGGTGACCCGGAGGGCGGGTGGTGAGGTATGCAGCTGCCCCTGCAGCTACCTGACCTGGGCGGATGTATACAGCAGGTGACGCTGCTGCATCTGGACCTTGGGTGCCGGTGCCAGGACGCTGCACAGCATGTCCCTTCCCCTTCGATGCACAGATAGCATCTGCCCCTGCGTCTCTGTGGACCGGGGTGGGGAGAAACACAGGCCTAGAGGCTGGGTGGTGGTTGCTGCAGCTGCCCCTGCAGCTTCCTGACCCTGTTGGGTGGGGGGCATAGCTCTCCCGCATGGGCCCGGACACCTCAAACACCTCGCACACCTCTGCCATTTCTGCAACTTCCAGCACCTGCACCACCTCGGTCACCTCTGCCTCCCTGGCCACCTTTGCCTTCCTTCCCACTAGTTGCCCTCCAAATCATGGCACAGATGGATTGGTGCAATGGGAGGTGCAGCTATAGATTGTCCTGGGCAATTTGAGTGAGGGGGCAGTTTACGTGATGTCAAACATACCAGTGTGCCCCAGCAAGGCTCGAGGTAACCCCAGGGGAAAACATAAATGGGCCGCTTAATGCACGGGCACCCCAAATATGAATAATATGTGTACGCGACCGTTTGTCAGCCCACGTTTAAAGGAAAAAACTAACACAGTACGCTGTGGCACCCAGCAACAGAAAAAATACATACGCGAAGGACACATAAGCTACAGTGATGTTAAATAAGGGGTTACGCGACACACAGGGGCAGCCACAAAATGCAAAATGCACATGCAACTCACCGTCAGCCTCAAATGTTCCAGAGCGTGTGTGCGGAGGCAATCCCCCAGCAAAACAAGAGGCTTGCACGCAGTGAAGAGATCGCGTGGAAACGAAGTCCACACCTCCATCTGCTATAACTTGGCAAGCGTGTGATGCTCTCCTATGTGTTACTTTATCCTGATCCTAACGCCACGCCCAACATTCAGCGCATGTCACGTACGTTACGTGCTTAGGGCATTTCCTCTGATTTCACGCTTACGTGCTGTTTCCGTACATGCAGAGTCACTCTGTTTCTGGCTGGCCACGCGAGTAACACGGAAGACCCACACTCCTGCCTACCAGCCAATTTACCTGCCTCCAAGTGCCCCGAGCTGCCTCCTACAAGCCATCTGCTGCTTCCTGCCCACTGTGTGTACCTGCTTCCCAAGTACCCTGCAATTTTGGTGCCTGCTGTACATCTATTGCCAGAGCTCCTGTCGTTGGGACCTGTGACCACATCTGCTGCTCCAGAAGACTCCCGACATGTCAGACCACCGCTCTGTGCCCAGCACCAGGATCACCTTGCCCACCCTCATCTGGGGTTGCCATGTCTGAAGCAACATCATCGGAGGCAAGTGGCAACCCCCCGGCAGCAACGCAGAGGGCTTTCAGCTTCTCAGCCAGGGAAGTTGACATCCTGGTGGAGCAAGTCCTGGTGCATTATGATGCCCTCTTCCACAGACCATTGCAAGTTGGTGAGGAAGGATGGAGCAAGATCTGGGTGGACATCGTGGGTGCCATCAATGTGAGGGGGGGTGGCACCCCGTAACTACATCCATGTCCACAAGTGCTGGGAGGACTTCAAAGCCAGGACCCACAACAAGGCCCAGTGCTTCATCAAGGCTGGCATGGACCAAGAGGGCCGCCGGGGCCGGTTGACCACCGACAACAAGCGGGTCCTGGAGAGGTTCTACCTGGCGCTGTACACCCAGGTCATGGATTTGGAACTCTGTCTGGTGTCGACTGGTAAGTGTCCATGTGTACTTGTCCACCATAGTACATGTGCATGTTGATGTATGGTTGGAGTGTGCACCTTGGCCTTATGTCTGGAATTGTCTCTTGTACATATGTCTGTGTGCATGTCCCAGACAGTGCTGCATGTGAGTCCATTCAAGCATGTGTCACAACAACAGTGTTTGTGTAGCAATGTGTGATGCGCGGCAGCATGTAACGACGTTCGCATGGTTGATTTCATGTGTCTGGACTTGGCCATGTGAGAGGTGTCACACATGCGTTCTTTTGGCAACATCATGGACATGCATGGTGCATATGTGCATGTGTCTGAAGAGTGAGTGTGTGACTGGCCAACACTCCGGGATAGATGTCACTTGAGCATTAGATTGTGTGATTGACTCTTGCTGCCAAATTGACCTCTAGTGCACTCTGACATGATAGCTCCATGGCCTGCTTCATGACTGTCAGCTGATGTGTGTGAATGAGATGTGTATGTCCCATGATGCATGTGAGGCAAATGCTCAATTTTGAGGTGCTGACAGTGGTTTGTCCAAGGATGTGATTGTCTGTTGAGAATGCCAGACATGATTGTGCATGTGTGTTAATTGCACTAACCTGTGTGTTGTGGACGGTGATGATGGTTATGACCTTTGACAGTGCCACTCATGTATTGCCACTCATGTGCCACTTTATGCAAAACAGACATATGTTCAGTACCCTGATGTTTGTGTCTTCCTATCCACAGTGATGATGGAAGAAGAGGGCAGAGAAGGCTCTGTGGAGCATGCAGCGGGGATGCCTCCACCAGGCACAGACGCAAAGGTCCAGTCACTCTCCCAGAAAATGTCATCTTTGGGGAGCAAGGGGACTGGTGCCGCATCCGAGGGAACAGCCACAGCTGCTGAGGGGAGGCCTAAGAGGGTGAAGTTGGTTGTGTGCTCCTCGGCAGTGGGAGGGACAGGTGAGGTAGCACAGGGGCAATCCAATGCGGAAGATGGTGGGGAGTCATCCAGGATGGCGGAGGAGGAGGCTGCATCAGCCCAGCCCACTGGGCCCGGCTGGGGTGATAACGTGGGTGTGACTGGTGCAGTCCAGTCTCAGCGGCTGGAGGCAGGACAGGGTGCTGTGGAGGGGATTGTGACCGTTCCTGCCCCTGGGACTGCAACTGCACCAGTATGCACCTGCAGGAATGCCCAAGGTCGGACCCATCCACAGGTGGCGGATGTTTCCTGCGGATGAAGCAATTCGGTACAGGGTGGAACTGTTGCTAGCCGGTATCACGAGGCGTACAAGCACCATCCGTGATGATATGCAGGCTTCCAATCGGGTGCTTGCATGTCATCATGATGAGGTCTGGCATGTCATGAAATGGGTAGCACATTTCCTGGTCGCAAATTGGGTACATGGGCTAGCCACTGCTGCAACCCCCTCCTCGTCTTCCTCCTCAGTGCGCCAGTCGTCCTCCCTGCCGTTTTCCCGCCCAGATGTCACCAGGGCCCCCTGTGTACCTGTCCCAACCCTGGCGGCCAGTCTGGTGGAGATCACATCCCTGCCAGAGTCGGGAGTTGAGGTTGGATCAGCAGAGGTGGTCATCACACAGATCCAGCCGGTGACAGGAGCTGTGGCAATGGAGGAAGAGCAGGCACCAAGGACATGGACCTCATTTTGCATTTTGACCTTTATTTGGGCGGACACTGTTTTTTTATTTGGAGAAGATTACTTTTGGTTTATTTAATGCACAATGTATTTATTTCATGGAGATGAATATGATTTGAATACTGGTTTTTAATATATTTTCAGAACTTTTATCCAAGTGGTGTTTGGTTGCCCATTTTTGGAAACGGTTGATGCTTCATTACTCTGTTCTGTGTCCATTATGATGACCTATGTTGTTCATGTGTGTGCACACATGCCGGCATGTGTCATGTTTGACATTCAATTGCATGGGGCATGGTCTAGAGTGCATGAGCAGTGTATGGATGTTTGGGATTAGTTCGAGTGTACACCATGTTGGCATTTGATTTCACATGTACAGCATGAATGTGTATTGGGCCTCTGTGTGTTTGTGAGGTTGGTGGGTTGGGTGAGTGATGTGAGTGTGATATGTTTACTGTTTTGGCACCGAATTAAATTGATGCAGTGTAAACACGTGCATGTGAAATCACTCATGTGTTTAGGGGGTTATTGGTTCAGGTGATGCATGCTCATTGATGCTCATGCCATGACATGCCATTGCAATGTCTGTTTCTGTGACACACATCTAGGGTTATTTGTGTTCTGTCACAGTGTGAGTACTTGTACATGTGCATTCTTGACATTACTTTGTCAGATAGCATGCTGGGCCTCACTTTGACATAAACTTTTTTGATGTGAATGTTGTGATATGGTTGTAGTATGCAATTGCGTGTGATCAGCTGGGACACAGAAGCTTGTGGGCCAAGTGGGTGTGTTTTTTTGTTGTTTACTGTATATTTGCTGAGGAGGAGGTTAAGGGTGGGGTCACTACACAGCAAGCAAGTTCATGAACACACCATCATTGGAGTGAACCTGTGTCACTATGTCAGCATCCATCATGCAGGTGGTGTCCAGTATGGGGGGTCTGCCTGCAGGTTGCTGTCCCAGGTGCTGGGGGGGACCATGAGTCAGGGCCTGCCTGCAGGTTGCCATCATGGTTGTTGGGGGGGCCATGAGGCGGGGCCTGCCTGCAGGTTGCTGTCACAGGTGTTGGGGGGACCATGAGGTGGGGGCCTGCCTGCAGGTTGCCGTCATGGGTGTTGGGGCAGGGCGTGAGGCAGGGCCTGCCTGCAGGTTGCCGTCATGGGTGTTGGGGCGGGGCATGAGGTGGGGCCTGCCTGCAGGTTGCCGTTACTGGTGTAGGGGGACCATGAGGCGGGGCCTGCCTGCAGGTTGCCATCACGGGTGTTGGGGGGGACCATGAGGTGGGGCCTGCCTGAAGGTTGCCATCACAGGTGTTTGGGTGACCATAAAGGGGGCATGCCTGTGGGGTGTGGTCACGGGTGATGGGGGTCCTATGTGGTGTGAGCTGGCTGTGGGGTGTGATCATGGGTGATGGGGGTCCCATGTGGTGTGGGCTGCCTCCGGGGTGTTGCCATGGTTAATGGGGGGTCTCATGTGGTGCAGACTGCCTGCGGGGTGTGGTCACGTGTGATGGGGGGGTCCCATGTGGTCTGGGCTGCCTGCGGGGTGTGGTCACAGGTAATAGGGGTCCAATTTGGCGTGGGTTGCCTGCGGGGTGTGGTCACGGGTGATGGGGGATCCCATGGGTTGTGGGCTGCCTGCGGGGTGTGTTCACGTGTGATGGGGGTGCCATGTGGTGTGGGCTGCCTGTGGGGTGTGGTCACAGGTGATGGGGATCCCATGTGGTGTAGGCTGCCAGCGGGGTGTGGTCACAGGTGATGGGGGATGGGGTGGATCCCATGTGGTGTGGGCTGCCTGTGGGTGTGGTCATGGGTGATGGGGGCTGGGGTGTGGTTGTCCTGTCAGGAGGGGTCCGCTTCCAGTGGATTTGTGTGTGTATCGCAGGGTACAATCACACAGGAGTTTCCAAGTGATTTGGCTGGGGTACGTGGAATCTCAGTGAGTAGCCCGGACACACCACAGCCAAATTGCGTGGAAACTCAGCATGTACCCCGGACGCACTCCAGCCAAATCATGTGGAAACTCACCACGTACCCTGGAGACACTGTGTTTTCACATGATTTGGCTGGGGGGGCTGTATGCTGGACCAGGGATGGCGTGGGGGCTTGCGCCGTGTTAGGCATTTCCATAGCTTTTTACTGCATGTGGGGCGTGTTGGGGGCGTTACTGGCATTCCTTGATGTTACTTGTGCCACGGCTAGTGATGCCTCGGGAAATCCATGAATATGTGTGCCGCGCAATTGTTTCTTTGCTCCTTCTCGGCACGCAGCGCCTTTTCTGCACTGGATTCCATGAATCGGGCCCTTATTAGCTATATTAGATTCCAGATTAGTCTGAAATAAGATTCTAAGGCAAAAATATCACTTAAGGACTCAGTGATCAGACTGTATGGCCTATGATAACATTTATTTGTGGTACATATGAACACATACATCCTCGCACCAATGTACTTCTCATACCCCTTCTAACATAGTAATGATGGTTTTAGTTAAGACAATGTCCCTTTTGGCGCCTTAAAACCAACAAATAGGGTAAAATGTGTTCACATATCTTATGAAGTTATGAGGATATTGTAAACGTGAGCTAGCACATACCAAGGCAGACGTAATTAAAGTTAAAATCCAATTGTATGTGTTGCTTGTTCGCTAATTTCCCCATCTTGCTCTCATATTTGTGAAGCAGAGCAGTTAGAAGTTGCAGTGGCGTAGCACAACATTTGGGGAACCCCTTGCAAGCCATTCTTAACCCCCCTCAAACTTCCCAACAAAGCACAAACCCTGTCACACTCCAGGCCGGCCTGAACCACGGAGCATGCACAATGCCCATGATGATCATGGTGCTGCAGAGGCATGCAACACACTGCACTAGGTAAAATATGTAAGTATGTTTTTCAAACAAAACTTAAAACTTTCACCTAGCGTACTAGCAAGGTGGCAGTGATTAGCCCCTGGCACCCAAATGTTCCAACCACCAGTGGCGGCTGGTAGCTTTTTAAATTGGATAGTAGTACATATTTGCCATAAATATGCACGAGCGACTGCGGATAGCCATGCATACCGAATCAACCAAGGCAGATTTGGGAGTGTTTTCCACTGGACATGTTTTGGGGAATAATGAGTTAACATGTTGCACTTACAGTACACTTCCTGTAAAGAATTGGGTTAAAAAGCTAGACTGTTTGCAATCTATTTTCTTATGAAAAAATCCAATAGATGTGCCCAACACTGTAGAGGACCATTTTCCAAAGCATTCTCATGATGACTTTCCCCACGATATATGCCAGTATAAAATGTTTTTTTACTCTGGCTGTGCCTATGTATGTACATACTGGCATCACCAATATATGCTAGTATTTTCATATAAGAACATACTCATGTTTGCTCGCCGCCTAATCCCAGTAATGATACTATAAGAAAACATGTCCAAGCTGGCTCTTCCAATGTATGCCAGTACCCATACGTAAGAACATACTCCTGTTAACTTTGCCATTAAAAATGACATGATAAAATAAGAAAACATTTCCAAACTGGCTGCACCAATGTAGGCCAGTCTACAGATGTAATTACACATATCCTGCTTGCTTTATCAATGATGCCCAGTAAAAAATGTCATGCCACAGTCAGAAAAGGCTAGACTGGCTGCACCAAAATGCCAGTCTAGCCATGTGATAACACTTATCATGCTTGCTTTGTCATAGATGTTCAGTAAAAAAATCTCATGCCAATGTAAGACATGGCTATATTGTGCTTGCTTTATCATGGTTGCCCAGGATACAATGCCAATGCAGCAATAAAACATGACTAGACGGGCTGCACCAAAATACCAGCTTAGCCACATAGTAACAATTATCATCCTAGCTTCAATATATATGGCAGTAGAAAATGCCATGCTTGCCGCTGTGCCCCCGGCATCTCACATGCCCACATAATAACAAATATGAATGTTATTATGTGCGCAAAGCATTGAAAGGGCCCATAGGGCAGGCATGGTATTTTCTACTCGGCATCTATGATAGATGCCTGGATAAAAATACCATGTCTGTCCCTTGGGGCCCCAGCACCTCGCACGCAAACAAAAACACATTCATACCGAGCCATTCACTCATCATTTACTCACCCATACACCTTCTCTTACATTCACTCACATGCACCACACACCCAGAACATGCATACAGCATTCTCCACATGCAAACCCAGAACCTTCACACACACTGCATCCTCATTCACACAACATACCCACTGACATAAACACACAGTCACATCTCACATGCGCGTACACACTCAGACAAAAACATATTTAAAAATAAAACGGCTTTCTTACCTGCTCCCCACTTGACGTCTGTCTCCTCTCCAGACCTCCGGCTCCGATGCTCAACACAGTCGGGAACCAAGATGCTGGGAGAGCTTCCTGGTGCCTGTTTGATAAGTGCAGGGTATGGGGTGGTAGAGCACCCCTGTCTGTGCCACCAGCGAGCCGCAGTAAGCTCCAGCCCAGCCCTCACTCAACCCTTGGACGTGCAACTGCGTGTCCCTTAAACCATGGGGCTGCAGGGACACCCACTACACTGGGGTTGCAGTTCCTGTCCTTCAATTTGGTTTCCACGCTCCGCCTCACAAATACAATAATATCAAAACGTGACTAAAACCATGCAGAAAACCTTTTTTTTTTATTGTAAAACTTCAACAATGATATATTATATCATGTTTTTGTTACATTTCATCCAATCAATCACTTCCCTAAACTTGTCAAAGTTAAAAAAAAAAAGAAGAATAGAAGAAGAAGAAACTTTAAAGGCACCATCAACATGATTACGTAGCCTTCAGTTGATAAGTGCACCAATCAGGTAGAGGCTGTCTTTAGCACTTCATCAAAGAAGTTAATTAAGTTACAAGACAGCTTGATGTTATGCCCTGCCATGGCGTAATTCCACCAATTTTCTGAGTCACTAGATATTGGTTTGAATTCCTTCAAGTGCTTTTCGCGAAATGTAGTTAGCATAGGGCATTCTGCAGCCAGATGTTTTAGAGACTCAACAGCTTCTGTTTTACAGAACCTGCATTTATTGTCAACTGTGTCTTTGTTCTTTCGCATCCAGAGCATCTCGTTAGTGTTTATGTATTCAATCGCAACCTTAAAAATTGTGCCCTATGATGATGCGAAGGACAATCCGTTAAGAATTTTGGTTGATGATGTCATTTAATCATATTACCAAATAAAGGCAGGGTGGATTTAAGGGCTGTACGACAATTTTTTTTTTTTTTAATTTGTTTTTATTGACAATAAACAGAAATGGGGTCGGGCCGGACAATCGACCCGATCTGCATAAGCATCACTATAAGTCACATCGTCAGTAACATTTTCTATTATTTTTACCTTAACACCCTTTCCCATTTCCCCCCTCCCGCCCCACCCCCC
Source organism: Ambystoma mexicanum (assembly GCF_040938575.1). Classification (NCBI taxonomy): domain Eukaryota; kingdom Metazoa; phylum Chordata; class Amphibia; order Caudata; family Ambystomatidae; genus Ambystoma; species Ambystoma mexicanum. Next base: position 1,155,175,237 of record NC_090929.1, read on the forward strand.
TAAACAATTAACAAGCCAAGTTTAGAGGTGTTACAGAGGTATAGAAATTCCGGGGAGAACACTTGCAAGCCATTTGGTCAATAAAATTAGCACACGTGACAGTGGGGTCCATCCGAGAGACAGCTGGGCAAAGGCTAGGCCGGGTCTCAGAGGGGTGTGAGGAGGCTACCAAATCTGCATAGTTTCAATTGGCTGCATATCAAACTATAGATCAGTAATACAACATTTCATCCACTTTCCCCGGCTGCAGGTGGCCGCCGGGTGGATCTGAAGCATGCGACCTGACCCATCACTTTCCAAACATATACACAGCGTAGGCGTGAGAGACTAGCAACATTGGCCACAATAATGAACTCTGCATGGTGTGGTAAATAAAGTAAAATCTTAACAGTTCAGGTTTACCCCGTACAGGGCCAGTTGGATGCCCCTCCTACAAGCGCATAGAGACACAGTCATCATGCAATAGAACTGCAGCCCACTCTTGTACAAAGTCCGTCATGGTATCATTTGCTATTGCAGTGAGTTTTTCGTACGAGAATATCACCCTGAGCTTGCGGAGCCGTTCCTCCTTGGAGGGGGCCAGGCCGCTCTTCCATTTTTGAGCCAGCGCCAACCTCCCTGCTCGCAGCATGGCACCAATGACCTTGGGGTATACGTTTGTTTCCGTCTCCGGCAGGGGGGTGCCCAGCAGGATTTCTAAGGGATGCATGGATGGGCCGAACCCCTCAATATCTTTGATCCAGCTGAGCAGTTCCGACCAGTAAACCTGTATAGCCGGACAACTCCACCACATGTGAAACCAGGTTCCCCTCTGATGGCAACCCCGGGGGCAGTAAGGAGACACGCCTTGAAACATTTTAGACAGCAGGGACGGGGGGCGATGCCAAGAGTGAAGGATTTTAAAACTATGTTCCATGGCGGCCGTATACAGAGAGCCCGTGAAGATACTTTTAAAAACGGCCCTCCAGGTATGGTCATCTAATGGCATTCCCAGCCTGTCTTCCCATATGCGTTTGAAGGGTTGTCTGCCCTCTAAATTGGATGTTATCAAGACACTGTAAAACTTGGACAACGCACCTTTACGAGATGTACTTTTGGCCAGGATAGATTCGAATGGGGTGAGGGGGCGAATCAGCTGTTCGGACCACCGGGGTTGGGACAATATCCCCTTCAATCGTAAGTATTCGAAAATCATGGGGGGTCTATCTACCAGGGCCTCGATCAGGTTACCATACTCTATGAAGCCCTCCTCACGTGACAGCTGGGACACTCTTTCCAAGCCCAAGTCTGACCAGGCTTGCGTGTCGCGGAAACCCCTTGTGTCCAGATCGATGGGGGGCCCCCAGAGTGAGGACAGCGGGGAAGGCCAAGTGGACAGGTGTTTAGTAGCTTTGCTAGGTTTCCACAGCGCCCACAGAGCTCCCAAAGTAGGGTGCGCTTTTAGCTGGGGTGGGAGAACCTTAGGAGAGGCCCAAATAAAATCTCTAACTTTTTTCGGGTGGGCGTGGATGTCCTCAACATATGTCCAGTATGTGCCCATGTCGTCTCGCATATGCTCCAGCATCACCCTGAGCTGAGCTGCTTTATTATAAAGTTGGAAGTCGGGGAGTCCAAAACCACCGTATGTCTTCGGGAGGGTTAGGGTGGAGGTTCTGATTCTAGGCCTCTTCCCGTTCCAAATAAACTGGAGGATGCGGGACTGAAGTACCTCGAAAAAGGTCTCAGGTATCACAGTAGGAAGCGCTGCGAAGAGGTAAAGGAGGCGCGGCAAGACATTCATCTTAACTGTGACCATACGACCCAGCCAGGAAAGCGTGAGGGGAGCCCATATTTTGAGGTCGCTGCTGATCTGAGCAAGGATCCCCGGGAAATTACACTGGTATAGCTGTGACATGTCTCTGGGGATGGTGGTGCCCAGGTACCTAGTGGATTCTCTTTCAATTCTGACCCCCAGAATGTCGGTGTTGCTCCCGACGTCTCGGTCGCTCTGGCCCATGGGCATAATGCTTGACTTTGAAGTGTTTATCTTCAACCCTGAGAAAGAACCGAAGATGTGTATGAGGTCGAGCAGACGGGGCAGGGAATCTTGAATACTGGTTAGGTAACTCATTATGTCGTCTGCAAATAGGGAGAGTTTGAAATCGCACTCTCCGGATCGTATTCCCGTTATTGCCGGGTTGTTCCTGATCGCTATGGCTAGGGGTTCCATTGCCAAGGCATACAATAGAGGCGACAGGGGGCATCCTTGCCGGGTGCCTCTAGTAAGGGAAAAGGGCTCCGAAGTACCTCAGTTAACCAACACTCTCGCTGAGGGAGCATTATAAAGCGCCGCTACCCACCCACAGAAATTGTCTCCTATGCCCATCTTTCGGAGAACTCTGCCCATGTAAGGCCACTCGACACGGTCAAACGCCTTTTCTGAATCGAGAGAAAGGAGATACCCTTCCACTCCCTGCCTGGTTGCCTCGTGCATAAGGTCGAGGGTTTTTCTAATGTTATCGGACCCCTGGCGCCCCGGGATGAAGCCCACCTGATCCCCGTGCACCAGAGTAGGGAGGAACCTTGCCAGTCTATTCGCTAAGAGCTTAGCCAGAATTTTAACGTCAGTATTGAGGAGAGATATGGGGCGGTAGGATTGGCAACGTGTGGGATCTTTGCCCTCTTTAGGCAGAACTACAACTAGAGCTGACATCATCGAGGATGGGAGGGAGCCTTGGTCTAGCGCGGCATTGAACATCTTGGCCATGAATGGGGCAAGTGCGGTCCTATAGGTCTTATAAAACTTGACTGTGAAGCCATCGTCTCCCTGGGCGGTGCCGCTCTTTAAGGAGGCAATGGTGTCAATTATTTCCTCTGGGGATATGGGTTCTTCTAATACCTCGGCTTTCTCGGGGAGAAGGCCTGGGATGGGTAAGGAGTCCAAGAATTTATCAACGTCTTTCCCATTCCCCGAATATTCCGAGCAATACAGTTTTTCATAATACAACCTAAATTGCTCTGCGATCTTGGTGTCCCTTGCGGTAGAGTCCCCTTCTGGAGTGCGAATCGAATTGACCCTCCTGCTATTTCTAAGTTCCCGAAGTCTCCAAGCCAATATCCTGTCCGCCTTTTCCCCCTTTTCCATATACTTTTGTTTTAGAAAAGAAAGCTTCCTTTCCGTTTGTCCCACTTGAAGGTCAGCTAGCTTAGCCCGCAACCCCTGCAGTTCCTCCCACTGCCCAGGGAACATCTGTGTTTTCAGCTTTCCCCCTGGTTGGATAGCCACTATCTTGTCTTTCAACTGTTTCTCTTCACGCTCCCTCTCCCTTTTTCTCCCGGACCCAATACCAATAAGTGTTCCCCTGATAGTTGCCTTAAAAGCCTCCCAAACTCCCATGGTACCGACCTCCCCATTATCATTAAGGGTGAAGTAATCTTCTATGGCTACCGGGAGGGATTGTCGTATCTCCTTGTCCTGCAAGAGGAGGTCATTGCACCTCCACTGGGATTCAACTGCCGGGGCGGGGGGGAGGCCGATCCTTATCTTTACCATGTCATGGTCTGTCCAGGGGATGGTCACCACTCCTGAGCTCGTGACTTCTCCCTGTAATGAGGTGTCCACCAGAATGTAATCTATGCGCGAAAAAACATCATGTGGCTTAGAGTAAAATGTGTAGTCGGGGTTCCGGCCCTGCACGGGGACATGTGTGTCGCATAACCCCAATACCCCATTCACTTCCTGAAAGGCCATCGCCAGCTTCCTATGGAGACGGGTGTTGGGGCAAGGTTTTACAGATTTCCTGTCCCGCTCGGGACAAAGTACCATGTTGAAGTCCCCCCCCACCAGGAGGGTGCCCTCGGAGAATGCCATTATCGTCTCTTTCATACCCTCCCAGAAGGTATGCTGCGCTTCATTCGGGGCGTATATGCAAACCAATGTGAACAAGCGGCCCCGCACATCCCCTTTTACCATGAGATACCGACCCTCCGGGTCCGCTCTTGATGCTTTGTACCCAAAGTGGGCCCCGGGGGACACCAACAGGGCCACTCCCCGCTTCTTTGTTTGCGAGGAGGCCGTGAACAACTGGTCTATGGTTTTGGCCCTGAGCTTAGGCTCTTTACCCCGAACCCAATGGGTCTCTTGTACAAAGAGGAAATGTAGACGTAGCCTCGCAAATTCCCTCATGATTAACGACCTCTTTGTAGGCGAGTTAAGCCACGGACATTCAAAGACCCCACTGTCAAGGATTGGAGTGAATCATCCATCAGAGGACTTGTCAAGGCTCATAACTCCACTCCCAAAGACTCAAGCGTTGTTGCTCCCACCTTGCGTTTGCGACCCACCGTTGGCTGGAGAGAGCCCCCGGGACGCACGAGTAACCCGCAAACTTGGCGCACTATAACTGTGACCCCAACACCCAACCCCCCCTCGTCCGACCCCCCTCCCCCCTCCCCCCTGATCGCCTGGCTGATTCATGGCATTGACCAAAAACCCAAACCAGGCCACCGATGTCTCCCCCCTCCGGGCTCATAACCGCTACGTGAATCATAACTCGAGCCCCCCCCCCCTATTCCCGGATTCAATGCAATGCAAAAACTGCTACATCACCATTCGCTCACAAGTTCAAGTGTCCCTTTCTTCGTGGTGCATCGGCGACTCGCCTCAGCCATTTGAGGGGGCCGGTGATGTCGGAGCCACTCTCCTGAATTTTCTTTGGCCTCGAACTCTGCGCCTTTCCTTCGGGGCTTTATTCCCCTTCGGACCTGTCGGGGCTTGCGCTTGGTCCTGGTCTCCCATCTCCATGCCTGGATTATCTAATAGGAGAGTGAAAAAGGATACCCCCATCTATACCGGACTCCCTTGGAGTGGAGCATCTTCGTCAACGGAGAGCAGAGGCGGCGTCTTGCAAGGGTAAAGGCCGACAAGTCTTGGTAAATCGAGATTCGGGCTCCTTCCCACTCCACCGGCCCCCCCTTGCGAGCCAGTTCGAGGATCCTGTTTTTTTTCGGAAAAGAAGTGAAAGCGGACTAACACCGATCTGGGGCCTCTGGAGGGCGCCCCCGCTCTGTGGGCCCTGTCGATGGTGGGTTCGTTGGTATTAGCCCCCTCAAATAGCACTCCTATTACCGCATTGACGGCCCTGATTATGTCTGCTTGCGTTTCACCGTCACATTCCGGAAAACCTAGAAAACGTAAGTTGCAGCGGCGTTCCCGATTCTCCAAATCGTCCATTTTTAGGGCGCACTTCTCTTCTCTTCTCTTCTCTCGAGCTCCGACAGGCGCATGTCAAATTGAGTCTCGAAGACGTCGCTCGAGGCCGAGTTGTTCTCCAGTGCCTGGACCCTATTGTCGATATTGTCCACTTTTTTGTCTAAGGAGTCCAGTCGTAAAGTAATGTCCGCCCTGAAGCCTTTAATTTCTTCCAATAAAGCTGCCATACCCCTGGTGACTATGTTTGCATCCGCCGATTCTTGTTGCGTCTGGGCCGCCATTTCGGGGGGCGTCTGGGGCCCGGGAGGCGTGCGACGAAACTTCTGCAGGGATTCTCTCCAGTTCATAGGGCCCTACCCCAGCATACTCGAGCCACCGACAGCGGCGCCGGAAGGGGGGGGCCGGTGTCCGCCCCGGGGCAGAGTGCAGCGGCTCAGCTCCGGAAAGGCCAGGGCTCCACCAGATCCCTTCTGCGGATGAAGATTCCTATTATGCCGGGTAGCCTCCCCCTCCTCGCGCTTCCCAAGCCGCTCAACTACCGCGCCGCCGGATCGGCGGTATGGTTTGCGAATCCCTTTACGCGGCTTGCTAGGGATGTTCACCTTCCACAGGGTTCAGTGTGCTACCTCAATTTGACCGGGGTCTGTACTGTTCGATGAGTGCCCCGTTGCCCAAGCATATGGCGGGGGCTCACCTGCCTCCAGCCTCGATAGTCGTTTCGGCCGTTGCCCAGCCCAGGCCTAGTACTTCCAACCTCCTAGGCCCAGGTGCGCCGCTCGGCGTCGCCCGACTTGAAGGAGTCCGAGCGTCGCGCCTTCAGGGCTGTGAGAGGCCCACCTCCTGTGCTCCGCCGGGGCTCGCCGGGGTCCACCGACTCCCTGTTCTTTTAGGCGCGGGCCTTATCCCGGGCCTCCGTTTCACCGTCCAATCCGACGGCCAGGCCTACCGCGTCTGCCCCCCGGTGCGAATCGCGAGTCGCCACCACCAGAGAGCATCAGGCAGGGGGAGGGAGCCGCCGGGCAGGGCCCTCTACTGGCCTCGCTCAGGTCCGGCCTCGCCATAGTTTTCCGCGGAGCCGCGGGGAGGAGGGGCCTCTGACCCGCGGGGATTTGGGTGCTCAGAACTCTGGACCAGTTCCACCTCCGGGACTCAAATTTGGGCCAGGGGTGCCCGACGCCTTCCTGCAGGCTTGGGTGGTGTCAGCTCTTCACTCCTGGGGCGTGATGGGGGGGCTCAGGTCCCGCGAACTGTGCCCTGTCGAGGAGACGAGCGGAGATGCATCAGTCCATCTCTGCGCCCCGTGGTGGATCTGGTATGACAATTATAGGTTGAAATCCAGTCCCATTTTGTGAGCTTCTTTTTGGCCAATTGTGGACGTTGGATTAGTTCTTCGTTTGATATGCCCGCTTCAACCATGATCAGATTTAATTTGGATTTCCAGACTTCGATCAAGGCATTTTCCTTTGATTGTTTGTTTATCTTGAAAATGTTGTAGGCCGTGGTGGAAGTCCCTAGGTGGATCTTACACAGGGTAGCTAACGATTTCCAAACTATTGTCATATATATAGAGCTCAGCGCCAGCTCATATCTCACTGCTGATATTGAAATGTAATTCGGGAGGTTCAAAACACGTCGCCAGAATTTTCCTTCCAAACGACTCCAAACATTATTATTAATGTTCAAATCAGCTTCACCTCCGAAGGTGATTGTTGGAATTACGTTTTGGAGGTAGAACAGTATGACAGGCGTTATAGAAAATTTCCCATAGTCAGTGTTGATTTTAGCCACTTGTAGATTTAGGATCTTTATTTTAGACAGTAGGTCGTCGATCCAGGCGGCTTCACGTATTGAATCGTTGACCAGTACGCCTAGATAGCGGATTGATTTGACAACTTGTAGTGTTTTTTCCTCAATTTGCCATCTGAAAGATTTATCTTTCCTTGACATAGATCGTCCAATGCACATAATTTTTGTTTTCTCTGTGTTCATGCATAGCTCGTTGGCAGATAGAAACTCTTGTAGACGTGAAAGAAGATGTTGGAGGCCGATCTGAGTCTGGTCGACCAATACTATGTCATCAGCATAGACTAGATGTTTTATGGTATGACCATTAAGCTTAGGAGGAAAACAATGGACAGACTTCAGCCATTCTGGTAAATCGGCTAAAAAGATCTTGAAAAGGTCAGCTGCAAGAGGGCAGCCTTGTTTGACTCCCTTGAAAGTTCTTATTGGGTCTGTAAGATCGCCTTGTGAATTAACTCTGATTTGAATCGAAGTATTGGAGTGCAGGGCAATGATAAAATTCTAGCAAATGATCTGGGCACTCCGATGAGCGTAGTTTTGCCCATAATTTGGACCGATTAATGGTATCAAAGGCTTGCCGAAGGTCAACAAATGCAACAAATATTGTGTTTTTTGTCATCAATGCTGATAATTTTAAAAATGACAAAAGAGTAAGATTTGCGTCCGTTCCCACATCCTTTGTGAATCCTGATTGTCGGATATCAAAGGATCCCGATGAAGTGGCCCAGTTTACCAGCTGTTGTCGTAAAAAAGATCCAAAAATCTTGCCGATGGTATCAAGAAGGGCGATCGGGCGATAATTTACAGGATCCGCCCGAAAGCCCTTCTTGTATATGGGAACCATGATTGCCCTAACCCATGAAGAGGGAAGCCTCTTACTGGTTGCAATTTGGGAGAACAGCTCGTGAATGAATTTGGCCCAATGTGTCCTGTGCTTTTTAAGCATAATGTTTGATATTTGGTCAGGGCCAGCAGCTCGTGAGTTTTTTAATTTTGCAATTGCAGATTCAATCTCTTCGCACGAGGGTGTTATGGTCCAACGTGATTTAGACATTATAGGCAGTAGGGAAACTTCAGTCACTGGTTTTTCGTAGATTGAAATGAAATGATCGCGCCATTTGTCGCTTGAGATTTCATTTGAGATCGATGGGGTTGCTTTCGTGCGGTTTTTGTTTAAGATGGCCCAAATTTCTCCTGTATTTTTCTGCACAAGAAGTTTTAACATTGTTTCTGCACGTCCCTGATCAATTATTATTTGATGCGATCTCAGCCAATTTCGATATACTTGCCGTCGGTTCTTTGTTTCTGAGGCCCTGCGAGTTGGATACAGAAAACTCTCTTTATTCGTTTGAGATCACTCCTTAATAATTTTTTTGCCTCTGCTATTTCAGAGCTATATAAGTGCTTTGGTATTATCCCAAGCACTTTAAAATTAAGCGTTGTCTGAGTGTGGTCTGTTAGCAGCGGTAAATATTCAACCGTCTGAAGTTCGTTCAGGTTTAGTTTTAAATTGGCGATAGAAGAATCATTTATTCTCAGTCGATTACCAGCTGCGTTTGTTTGTAATGGGTACAAGTATTTGTCTTGTATGTGACATGGCTCCTCACGCCAAACTAGTTGCAGCATATCGTGATCACTGGCTGTCATTGGTTGCACATTTAAGGATATAGATTTTTCAAGAAAATCAGACGAAGCCCAGATGTAGTCGAGTGTGTTTGTCTGAGTCATGCTATGCCACGTTGGATTTGCAGGAGAGTCGCCTTGGATAGATCCATTTAGCATGTGACAGTTACGATCCAAAAGATCTTTTCCCCAGCGTTGACCTCTCAAGATAACTTCGGACTCCGACAAACGCACATTTGATTTAATGAATGGATCAAATTGAAACCAACTACAGTTTAAGTCTCCGCAGATGAGAACAGAAACATTTTCGTGCTTTAAGAAGGCGAGGTCAATTTCATTCATTACTGACTGGATAAAAGATTCAGATGAAATCATAGCCGGATTCCAATATCCATTTATTATCAGGAGATTGAGATCCATGTCTCTCAGTGACAGTCTAATCAAAGTGCTTTGTACACATGGATTTGGGTTCGTAGAAGTCACCAGCGTCCACCAATTCCAGATTTTCAATAAAGTTATTAAGCCTGAAAAGGGCCGGCCCTTCGGATTTTTCCCAGCAGGATTTAACTGAATCGAAAAGCCATCGCATGTAGGAGGATCTCTTAGCCATGTTTCCTGTAAGCATATGATGAAAACTTTCTCCAATGAGACTGGGAATGTGTTAAATAAATGTGTGAATCCTCTTGTGTTCCATGACAGCAGAATTAGCTCTTGCTGTTTCGATTGTATTCATTGTTATTTACGTTGTCCATTGGTAAGTCTTTTCGCGTTGATGGCTCTTCTTTCGAATGACTGGTGCATGGCGGCGTCAAGGATGTCAGGAGAGGAGGCTAAAGACTGACGCAGAGTAGAACGCTTAACGGCTCTAGGGCTTGCCTCATGCTCAAGATTTGTTTTAGAAGGTAAAGATTTTAAGGCGGTTGACTCAATGGTAAGATCAAAGCCATAGACCAAAAGGTCTTCATTTGCATGAAGTAGCAGATTTTTTACAGCCACCGAGGAAATATGTAGGAGAACCTGATCAGAGGACCTTTCAGAAACGTATTCCACGATTTTGATATCATTCGATGAAATCGCTCGTAGTGATGGAATACAAGCAAATAATTTTAAGATGTTTCCTCTGTTTAAGTTAACTTCATTATCATCAGAATGAATATTCTGAAGCCGAAGTTTCCACTTGCATGTTTGAGTCTCAGAGCTTCCGGGACCAGAATTTTGCCGAACTAAACGCGAGCGTGAGGTTAGCTGGTTCGATGTTTGTTTAGGGTTTAACCTCGAGCTTAGCGCTTGCTGAGAGATTCTTTTGGCCGCAGAAGCAGATTGATCATCAATGGATTTTGCTTGCGAGGACTTCAGTAATTTAGTGGCTTCTTGGGTTTCCTCCAGGGAAGCCTAGTTTGTCTGATTGCTTGGTCTTCTTCTGGAGAAGCTGAGATGGAATTTTCTGGATCAGCTGAGTAAGTTGATAGATTGCACAGATCTATCGAGGAGTCTGAAGCCCCGTAGTTAGATAGAGATGCATTTGAGGCAACTCGCCGGCGTTTTACTGAGATCTTCGGTATGCTCGCGTTAGTGTCTGACGAACTTCTTGGGCCATTGTCAAAAGTGCTCTTTTCGTTAGTTATATGAACTGGTCGAGTAAACAGGCTTGTCTTCTTTGGAGTTGTAATATTCCTTATGAACTTTTTAACCTTTTGCTGTGATCCTTTCACTGGAATATCTTTTTTTATTTTGTGTTGCTGAGTTTGCTTCACAGTAAGTCTTTTCGAACTTTTTTCATTTGCTATAAGAATTGTTTTCGCTGGACCTTTAAAAATGTTAAATGAGTGTACTGCCTTAGGGGTTTGGGTTAATGCGGTTTCTTTAGGTGGGATCGCATTCAGGACGAGAGAATTAGCATTGGAACCCAAACCATGTGAAGTCTGGTTCAAATCTTGAACATCATGATTTGGAGCTGACGAGCTCGATGGTAATCCAGACTGTGAGGGTTTGTTAGGCATTGACGCAGAGGCAGTTGTCAATGAAGGTTGAGGTGATCCAGACACTCCTTTTCGTGTCGGCAGGGCTCCAGCATTGATGCTGATAGTGTTTTTACGCATCCATTTCACCGAGTATAAGAGACCTTCCATTAAGGCATCATTTTGGCAGTGGTGGTGTGCGGCTAAATCGCTCAACCTTTCCTGCCATCTCGTTGCGATTTCTGCATTGCTTGTCATTTGATCTTGTAAGAAGCTTGAGAAGATTTCCAGCTTGTTGATTTTAGTCGTTAGGTTAGATATGGCAGCGGCTTGATCAGTTATTGTTCCTATCAGTGACTCTAAGATTTTTGTAAATGGTGCTAGAGCAACGGCTGACGCAGCCAACACATTGTTATGAATCTGCAGGAGTGCTTCAGGTGACATTCCGAGGGATTGAGGTTGAAAGTCCTGGAATGCCGAAGAACAAGTCGAGTTGTCCAAGTTGTATTGTGGATTGAATAAAGAGTTTTTTTTTACGCCATTCATTGAATTGTCTTTGTCTCCTGATTGAGACTGCATGGGGTGAGGTGTGCTAACATTCATCATTGGATTTTCATGCAGAGAGTGCATGGTGGAAATACGTTTTGCCTTAAGCTCGGCTACTCTTTGAAGACGGCCAGCGCGAGCAATCGCACTCCGATCAAGATGTGTGGAGACTGAGTTTGCTTTTAATGTTGAGACTTGCGGAGTGCTTGCAAAGTTGGACTCAGTAAGCGGTTCATTTGTACTTGATGTGGAAGACCGCCTTACCTCGGGTGCTTGGCAAGCTAAAGCACTGTCATTCTCAAACTCAGTTCCATCAAGAGAGGTACCCAAAGTCACTTGGCCTACAGATTTTAGTGGCATTAAATCTATTCGAGGGCCAGGTGAGTTGGTCGCATGTGGAGGACATAAAATGTTTACAGGGAGCCTCGATGCAGTTTTTGAATTGACCAAGCTGATTTCAGAACCGCCGGACATGACCAAGGCATTGCTCGATATTTTTTGGTGTAAAGAAGTTTTTTTACCAATACAGTGAGAAATTGGTGCCTGAGGGGTTGTGACTGATCGTTTGGCATTCGTGGCTTTCTTGAATTTCGAGTTGTTCAGCTGAAAGTTTTCTATTTCTGAGTTCGCAATTTTTAATAGTTCTTCATCAGTCACTGTTTGTTGTATATTACTTTTATCTTTCTGGACGTTGACGTCATTCTGAGAAGTTTTTATAGAGCATATTAGCTGACAAGACTGAATTCGTCGTATATGGTGTATCTGACGCTCTCGCGTCAGAGAAGGGTGCCGATGTTAGCACCAAAGCATTAAGTGACTTATGCCGGTCCACAATGGCTGCTTGAGAAGCCAGAACATCAGATACGATAGGAGACACGTTTGCAGGGGATTTGCCGTTGAAGGGTGAATTGCTTTTAGGATTGGAGATACACATAGCTGCCGAGCATTGGGTAATTGAGTTGGATGCGAAAGCATCCGATGGAACAATTTGTTGCGCTGAAGCCTTTGAAACATCATCCGGAGCAGAACGTTTGTCAGCAGTTGTTAAAAGTGAAGATGTTAAAGAGTTCATATTACCTATTGTTACAAGGCAAATTAGATCAGGTGACTTGCTTTCGGCTATAAGCGCACGGCCGGCAGTTTTGCTTACCTTTGACCCGGCAGCGGCTTTCATCCTTGCCCAAGGATTGGTCATACGCCGTTGCTGTGAAGCTCTTTTCCTAGTTTGAGGGCCGTCAGCTGATAAGGTCATGATTAGTGTTTCCACAGCAGAAAAGGACACAGACAATACGGCAGAATATTGAGAATGGGCACAAGGATTGCTCCCTTGCGTTCCGTCTTGCTGTTCTTCCTGTTATGCGACGTTTTGGGAGAATGTCGTGATGGGCAGACGGCAGCAAAGCAGCAAACAGCCAAACAGCAGGAGTCTCTGCAGTCGCCCTTTACGCGGCCGGGCTTCACGCCGCAAGGGTTGCTGGGATCTGGTATTGTGGCCTCACTTCCTGGAATGGGCGGAGTCAAAAGATGGGCGGGGCTTTCCACCCGCTTCGTCGCGTTGCAGCGGTTCACTCACTCGCACACAGTCGACCTCACAGAGTGCAAGGGACGCGAGGGGAAACACGCTGTTAAAGGTAGGTTGGAGATCGGAAGTTCAATATTGAATATTGAAGCAAGTAGCAGGAGGTCGCGCTTCTGCAGCGCAGCACAGCCAAACAGCAGGAGTCTCTGCAGTCGCCCTTTACGCGTTATTGTTAACGTATAATTAACAATACAATGTGATCGCTGTTTTGTTCTCCCCTGTTCCCCTCCCTTGCCTTGTCGTGCTCTGAAACACTTGTGTAGGACGCGATAGAAATAAAATATTAATCAATCAATCCATCAATGTAAATGCTAGCACATAAATGGAGCGCAAATAAGTATTATGGAGATGGATGTCACAACTGCAGTCTATTTAATCAAGCCTCTGATTTTTAACTGATTGATGGATGCCAACTACTTTATTGGTAAAGGAAGAATGAGTGTTGTGGAGGCATGCAAGATAAAAGAGAGCTTGCAGAGAGTTCAACACCCATGGTGTTTGGTAACACACACAAGTCACCATGATGTGACCACATTGTAACAAAGTGTATTTCTTTCACACAGTGCTGTGGGGTCTATTCCATAGGTTCGTGCAGTGTACATCAAATTGGAGTTCATAGACCTGATTTGTGATGTGAAATGAATGCCACAGTCCATATCAGTGGACATGTCTACTGTTTTGCTAGAGGGGCACTTCACAGTGGGGATACAACGTGCAGTGCAGGTTTTTCCTGGAGAGGGAATACTCTGATTTCCCTAGGCTGGTCCTTGCATAGGTGCTACTCCTCACTGGTGCCATGTGTTGGTTCATGGAAATTGTCCTCATTTGGCTGGACTCCATCAGAAAGGGTGGAGGACTCTAAGAAGATTCCCCTTGACATTGAAAAGATGTTCTTGAGGATTGTTGCATGTCCAGTGCATTCCACTTTTCAGAGCCTCATACCATTATGGATATTTATTTATGATTGTTAGTATGCTTGGTTGAGCTTGGTAATATCAACGTTTTGCATACACTGCTATTATTGCAAGGCATCTAAAGCACCTTACAACGCTCCACAGCAGCCTGGTAAAGTTTAATGTTAGGATACAAGACTAGACTCACAACAAGTGGGTGCATTACTGCCTTGAGCATATCTAAAAGTATGGGGCCCCAGCTAATGGATGTTAGTTACCTCATCAGGAGCGCCAGAATTCAGACAACCAGAGCAAATCCCTTAGCAAGTCCCTGAGCTTAGTGACCCTCCCCAAGTACCAGTTCCCAGCTTCAATGCAGACAATGAATCATCCTTTGTGGAAAGGGACACAGTGTACTCTTAGCAGAAACCCCAAGGATGCCACGCAGTGAAAGTGAACGTGAAAGTGGATTTTTTCATATGCAGATTTTCACTGCACAATTGTACCTTGATTACTTGTCCAGCCCGCACGGTGTGGTATACTTTAAAGAAAGAATAAAGTAGCAGACCAGCAGCATTGAACAGAGCATAGGATGAACACTTTGATGTTTGTATTTGTATTTTGTATTTTATTGAATTTATATAGCCCTTTACTGCAAAGTGCTTTACATAAGAACAAGTAGACATACAGCAAGCATAAGATGACAATTTAACCACAACCTGATAACAGCATAAAGAACAACTTACAATATTGCAGCGGAGAGGAGGGTGTGGGAGGGGGGATGTGAACAAGGGAGTGGTAGGTGGTAAGGATGGGGGAAGGAGCAGGAATGTGAGGGAAGAAGAGTGAAGAAGGTGAGACAAGAATCAGGTGGGGGAAGGGAGGAAGGGGATCGGAGGGATGGAGAGGGTAAGGAAGAGGAGGAGTAAGAGGTAAGGGTAAAAGGGATGAAGGAGGTAGGGAAGGTGGGGTGTTAGGGAGGTGAGTGGAAGAGGTAAGATTTTAGAGAGGAGCAAAAGGAAGGGTAGGAGGGAGAAGAGCAGATGTGAAGGGGGAGGCGGTTCCAGTGGAAAGGAGCAAGGAGTTGGAAGGAGCGGAAGCGGGAGGGGGCCCAGGGTGGAGGAGGAGGAGAGAGTAGGAAAAGATTAGCAGAGTGGAGAGGACGAGAAAGGGTGTAGAAGGAAAGAAGGGAGGAGAGGTAAGGGGGAGCAAGATCATAGAGGGATTTGAAAACAAGACAGAGGAACTTGAACTTGAGTTGGGAGTGGAAAGAGAGCCAACCTAGTGAGGTGAGGGAGGAGGAGATGGAGTCAAGAGGTGAGAGAAGGCATAGGGAGCGGATGGCAGAGTGGTAGATGGATTTAAGAGGGGAGAGATGAGAGGAGGGGAGTCCGAAGAGAAGGGAGGAACAGTAGAAGAGTGTGGAGAAGAGGAGGGAAGTAATTAAAAGTTTAGTGGCATGAAAGGTAAGGGGGGGTCGAATTTTAAGAATGTTATAGAGGTGAAAGTGACAGGATTTAGCAGTTAGAGAAATGTGGTGAGATAGAGAGAGGAGAGGGTCAAGATGGAGACTGAGGTTGCGGGAATGGGGAGAGAAGGAGATCTGGGTGGGGGTAAAGAGAATGAAGGGGGAGGGGAGGGAGGTGGAACAGTGATAGCAGGGAAGAAGAGGAGTTCAGTTTTATCAGTATTCAGAGTAAGAAAGTGTGAGGACATCCAGGATTTAATAGCAGAGAGGCAAGGAGAGAGTTTATCATGAATGTCAAGAGAGAAGGAGGAGAAGGAGAGGAAGAGCTGGGTGTCATCAGCATAGAAGTGGTGCGAGATGATAAGGTATCTCTTGCCTCAAGCAAAGTAACGCAATTATTCCCAGCTTTGAATCCAGCTTGAAGTACCCCTCGGAAATAATCACAGTGATTTTTTCTCCATAGCGGGGTCTGAGCTGCTACAAAACAGCAATAACAGAATCTGGGTCTGGTTATACATGAAGGAAGAAAACCCGCTGAGCAGACCGCCAAGAAGGTGTTACTGTTAATTACTGCGCCCCAGAGACATAGCACTTTCTCACTATGCCTGCTTCCAGCAGTGTTTTGCATTTCATATAGGGTGGAGCCTTCTAGGCGGTACAAATGCTGTCAGAGGCTCAAATATGAAGAGGTGCCACAGTTGCCTCTCTGTTGGATACTCAAATGCTTTGGCTGCGGGAGCCAGTTTCTTGTCGAGAGACTTGACCCAGTGCAGAAAAATCTTTGTTCCAGCTCCCTCCTCAGAACATCTTTGGTACTACAGAGTCAATAATGCCATCACTCAGGAGCGTATATCCTCCTGTAGCCTAGCGGCCACCTGCTGGACATGCTAGGGTAGTTAACACTCCATGTGTAAATCCTGTAAAATCATGTAACACATGTAAATCCCTTCCACACCCGAGCAAAGCGTGCATTTGACCAGGTATAATCCTGCACCTCTAGAGGTTTTGGACTTCAACTCCCATAATCCATGGTGAAGGATATCAGGGGTGTAGTCCAAATTATCTGAAAGCCCACATAATTAGTAATGTGATATATAGTATATATAAGTATATAAAGTTGTCAGTGCATTTATCCATCTGGGCAGTCACAAGCAAATGGCTTTGGGCACATCTGCACTTCCGGGTTGTTGGATTGCAGCATTCTGAACAATCGGCAGGCTATACAACCCAACCTGTAGGCCATACTGGTTTGTGCAGCCTTCCTTTTTTTCAAGGAGAATATTCTTTGATATGCCCCGCTTTTTCTTTGATATGCCCCGCTTGAGGGCCCAACCTAGTGTTATGGGCCCAAAGCACAGTGCAGGCCTTCAATAAGGTTTTCAGGTGCATAACACCTGTTAGGGCCATCCAGTGGGTCTATAGTTTATTATTTCATTATTATATGTATATATATATATATATATATATATATATATATATATATATATATATATATATATAGCACACACCTAGCTAGGGAGCAATGGATCTCTGTACAAGTAATGGAGCAAAACATTGGGAGTGACAATTTAACAAGTCATATTTAAATCTAAAGGATGAATGCAAGAAATGCCTTTATAGGCCAAGCTAGGATTCTGAAATCCTCCTTCCCATCACAGGAAACAATTCCCAAGACACTGACAGGTGTAAATTTACGAGACCCCACTAATGATAAATTCCTTGTTGACAACCAAACCTTATCACCAACTTTATACTTGGGGGCCTCCTGCCATTGTTTATCAGTTTGTTTCTTATATGCTGTTTTGGCCTGTTCCAGATTTGCACGAGCTTTCTGTCTGATCTCAAGAAGCAACTGTTTGCGCTCTTGTAACACCAGGATTTGTTCCATCTCCGGTAAATGTTCTGGTATCATGTTCTGCTCATGGTCATATAAACATTGATTGGGGGCCATTCCTAAAGAGGCATTTTGGGTATTACTATATGTAATTTCCGCCAACCATAGTGCTTGCACCCAAGATTCCATACCATGTCCTAGATAGCATCTCAAATATTGCTCAAGGGTCTGATTAACCCGTTCCGGCTGCCCATCTGTCTGTGGGTGATAACTTGTGGATAGAGCACACTCGATTCCCAACATCCTACAGAAAGCATGCCAAAACCTTGAATTAAACTGAGGTCCTCTGTCTGACACAATATTCTTCGGAAGACCATGCAACCTCACAACATGTTGGAGAAATAACTCTGCTAATTTTCCTGCCCCGGGGATCCCTATACATGGAATAATGGGCTTGCTTAGACAAATAATCCACCACCACCCAAATGGTATCAAACTGATTATCGGGGGGAAGATCCGTAATAAAATCCATGGAGATGTGAGTCCATGGTCTCTCTGGAATAGGTAAGGGTTGTAACAAACCTCTCTTCTTAACGTGATCCACCTTATTGCGCACACAAGTTTCACATTTTAACACATACTCTCCCACCTCTTTCTTTAGTTCAGGCCACCAAAATATTTTGGCAACATAGTTTGCATCTTTCTTTTGCCAAAATGTCCCACCAAAGGAGAGTTATAACACCAGTACAACGCCTTATGTTGTAATTCCTTAGTAGGCAAATACAATCGTCCACTATGATAAGGCAACCCCGTCCACACTGTTCTGGCAGGATGACTATCTCACCATTTCTGGAGTTGTGAAGACGGAAGACCTTTCTTCACTTGATCAACCAATTTCTTTGTAATAGTCCCAATGACCTTGTCAGGAGAAATGATTGCTTTTACTTCCCCTACAACATTCTCTGAATTCTGCTCTATTGATAACACATCCGCCTTCCCATTCTTACTTCCTGGCCGGAAGGTTACAACAAAATCTAATTCATTGAAATACTGGGACCAGCGGAGTTGTCTAGGACTGAGAGTTTGAGCAGTTTTAAAATGTTGCAAATTTTTGTGATCAGTGACTACCACCACCTGATGTCTTGCCCCCAACAGGTAATGCCTCCACTCCAGAAAAGCAGCTTGAATAGCCAACAACTCTTTGTCAGTGATGGAATAAATTTTCTCACAACTAGTTAACTTCCTTGAGTAAAAAGCCACTGAATGCAATACTCCTCCCTCGTCTTTCTGTGATAATATGGCTCCTAATGCTATATTGTTTGCATCAGTATCCACCTGAAATGCCCTCTCAGTATCTGGATGTCTCAATGCCGGGGCAGTAGTAAATGCCACCTTTAATTTTTGAAATGCACTCTCCGCCTCCTGATTCCAGTTAAAGCGCACTGCTTTTCTCAGTAACCTTGTAATTGGGGCTACTATCTTTGAGAAATTGCTAATGAAACGCCGGTAGGAATTGGCAAATCCTAAAAAGGATTGTATGTCTTTTATGTAATGGGGAAGGCCACTCTGTCACTGCCTTCAGATTTTTTGAGTCCATGACAATACCTCTTGGGTGAATTATAAAACCCAAAAGCGCCACCTGCGTTGTGTGAAAATCAAATTTCTCCGGCTTCACACACAACTGGTAATCCTGTAATATTGTAGCACCGCCTCAAATCTTTTACATGTTGCTCCTGAGATGATGAGTAAATCAAAATGTTGTCTATATAGACAATAACAAAAACATCATGGAATTCTCTTAATACCTCCAGCATAAAAAACTGAAATGCCGCTGGAGCATTGCACAAACCGAAAGGCATGACAAGATACTCAAACAGGCCAAACTAAGTCCTGAATGCAGTCTTGCACTCATCCCCTTCTTTCACCCTGATAAGATGATAAGCACCCCTCAAGTCCAACTTTGTATAGATCTTAGCTGATCTTACCTGATCTAACAACACAGAAATTAACGGTAAAGGAAATCTATTCTTCACCGTGACCTTATTTAAGGCCCGATAATCAATGCATGTTCGCAATGTCCCTTCTTTTTAAGAACAAAAAATAAGGGCGAGGAGACAAGGGAGGTGAAATGTCTGATAAACCCTTTCTCCAGAATTTCATCCACATACTCTCTCGGGTATTGATTTTCTCTTTCAGTAAGGGCGTAGATGTCATGTTCTGAGTCGGTAGACGTCTCTGGAACCGCTGGCGTTTAAACTACCATGGCTGCACTGGCTAGTTCCCAGAATCAGGCCTAGTGGTCTAGTTGTTCCGACGCTGTCCGCCGGCAGGGTTTTCTTTCCTTCCCTTCTGGCGGACAGTGCATTGCAACCCTTGGCTGGCGTTCCGTCCTTTCCTCTGTGGGAGGCAACGCTTTGTTTCCTCTGCTTCCGTACACACGGTACACTTTTGTTTCCCCTTTTACTTCCCCGCTTCTGTGACCCTTCCCTTTCTATCTGTTCCCTTGTCCGCTTTCTTTTTTTGTTTACCTTTTCCGCTCTTGTTGTCCGGTTGCCCTTCCCAGACTCTCTGCTCTTCCTCCCCGCTTTCGTTTACGCTTTTCTCTTTGTTTTTTCCTCCTTCCGGCTTCTCTTATCCCATTCCCCTTTCTCATTGCCCCTCCTTTGTCTCCTCGATTTTGGCGTCTCTGGTGTTCCTGTTTTTTCCGCTTGTTTGGTTCCAATCGATCTGCATTCTACCAAGGGGTTTTTTGTGCCTATGGGCTTTTTCCCCTTTTTCCGGCTGTTCCGAAAGGGGGCTTCTGGGTTGTTGTTTTCAACTCCCACGGTGGCTTCGTTCCGTGACAGGCCACACCTGCAAATAAAAAAAAGGAGTATCTGGGAAAGAAGATTACCGAAGTTACAGCAGGAGAACCCAGATTCAGGTGAGGAGGAGGGTGATTCTGCTCAAACCAGCAATAAGGGCGACAACGCTGACAGTTTGCAACGCCCAGCTCTTACCATGGCAACTCCTGAACAGATACAGGAGTTGGTAGCCGCAGTTCAGAACCTCAATCAAGAGGTACAGAATTTGAAGGCTGAGAATGCCATCCTCAAACAAATGGTAACCACACGAGAGGTGCACTCCTATGATTTACCCCCCATGGCACTCTCTTCAGGGAAATATGATGGCACGCCTAAAAGGTTGAAGGAATTTATCGAGGCCTGTCAGCTATATTTAAAATTCCGACCAAATACTTATGCATCGGTGAACACGCGTATTGGATTCATGGTCTCCAACATGACGGGAAATGCGCTGGCTTGGGCAACCCCCCTGGTGAACAGCAATGACCCGGTTCTACAGAACTTTGATGACTTCCTACAAAGACTGAAAGATACCTTTGAACGTGCTGAAATTTCCTTCACGGTTTGTGAAGAGTTACTGGATGTACGGCAAGGATCTACTGATCTACTGTCCTATATCTCTACTTTTAAACATCTTGCTACCGAGGCTGGTTGGCCAGATCAGGCCCAGTACGTGATCTTCCGGAGAGGACTCAAGGAAGAAATTAAGGACGAGCTGGCTAGGATTCCTAGACCTACCACATTCCAGACCTATTGACAGCTGTCCTACAAATAGAACATCGCTTAGGCCAACGTAAACCAGAAAGAAAGAAGGCCAGACTTCCGCTGCCCTCTCTCCCCTCCTTCTCACCCTCTCCACCTGCCTCGAGAGAACAGAGAGAGGAACCAATGCAAATTGGTACCGCTAGGGCCCCTCTAACCCCGGATGAACGGAAACATCGTCGAGAATCCGGTTTATGTATGTACTGTGGTTCTGATGGCCACCTTTTGAGAAATTGTCCAGATGTCCCGCCCAGACGGTTGGAAAACGATCGCCCTCGGACCAGTTAGGGACCGCTATCCGAGGGTCTTTTCAAGGTCCCTACGTTTCCTTATCCGTGATTCCCCCGCAGAACGGGGATGATTGCCGACTCATGGTCATATCCATGCAGATTACCTTCTCTGAACAAACCCTTGATACACTGGCACTCATTGACTGTGGCGCGGCCGGCAACTTTATTGATACTGTATGGGCAGAGAAGATGGGACTACGCCATCTCCGTAGAGATGAAGAACAAAAGGTGGAAGGGGCTGATGGATCCCCTCTCAGTTCAGGGCCGATCACCCATTCTACTGAGCCTCTTCAGGTTCGCTTACTAAATCACACTGAAGCCCTTGCCTTTGACATTATTCGAGCGGCTCATTTCCCCATAATACTCGGAATCTCTTGGCTAAGACGACATAACCCTACCATTCATTGGGCCAAGAACACCTTGGCTTTTCATTCCAGCTATTGTCGCTGAATTGCCTTTCTGAATCTTCACCAAGAACAGCGAAGATAGTCCCTACTGAATCTCCTACAGTCGGCGAAATCTGTTGCATCCCTCCTGAACTCAACCTATTTCGAGAAGTCTTTTTACACAAGGAACTTCTGGATTTGCACCTCACCGTCCCAAAGATTGTGCAATTGATCTACTTCCAGATGCACTAGTGCCTTTTGGGCGAATGTTTTCTTTATCCTTGACCGAAAAAGTAGCCTTACGAAAGTAC
The DNA here is from genome assembly GCF_040938575.1 of Ambystoma mexicanum. Lineage (NCBI taxonomy): Eukaryota > Metazoa > Chordata > Amphibia > Caudata > Ambystomatidae > Ambystoma > Ambystoma mexicanum. The sequence goes on from NC_090929.1 coordinate 1,155,196,724, forward strand.
CTGTATGCCCATTTGGAAAACAGACTAATACAACCCTCCAAATCTCCGGCAGGGGCCCCTTTATTCTTCATAGCCAAAAGAGATTTGAAGGAATTAAGACCTTGTATTGACTATAGAGGGCTCAACAAGGTCACGATAAGGGACCGGTACCCCATGCCTCTAATTTCAGATATCTTGGAGGCCGTCCAGGGATGTTCCATCTTCACCAAACTGAATCTTCGTAGTGCCTACCATCTCCTAAGGATCCGTTGCGGAGACAAATGGAAGACGGCTTTCCGTACGCCCTGTGGTCTCTTTGAGTACAGAGTAATGCCGTTTGGCCTGGTAAATGCACCAGCAATCATTCAGCGATTTATGGATCGTATTTTTTCAGACAGCCTTTACGTCTACACTATTGTCTATCTGGATGATATCCTGATATTCTTCCATAATTCACACGAACATAACCAATATTTGCAGTCTGTGTTTCAGTGACTCGAGGACAATAAACTCTTGGTAAAGCCTAAGAAATGCCTGTTTGCGGTCAACACTGTACCTTATTTGGGGTTTGTGCTTTCTGAAAAAGGTGTCACGATGGATCCCGAAAAGGTCCGGGCAATAACTGCATGGCCGTCCCCCACAAGCCTTAAAGAAGTTCAGATGTTCCTAGGACTGGCCAACTTCTATCGAAAATTTATTCCGCATTTTTCTAATGAAGTACTCCCTATAACTACCCTCCTGAAGAAGGAGGCAAAACCATTCAAGTGGACAGAACAGGCTGAATCAGCATTCCATCATCTTAAAGACCTGTTTTGTTCAGCGCCCATACTCAAGCAACCCAACCAGAAGAAACCCTTCATTATCGAAGCCGATGCTTCCATAGGAGCCATTGGAGCTGTTCTCCTTCAAGAGGTTGATGGGAATGAACATCCCATAGCATACATGTCCAAGACGCTCAACAGCAGCCAACAGAACTACTCTGTGATTGAAAGGGAATTGTTGGCCATCAAGTCTGCCTGTGAAGAATGGAGACATCTACTGCAAGGCAGTGCCACACCATTTACCATTCGCACTGACCACAAGAATTTGCAGGTTTTTACGCAACCTGAATTGTGTCAACTCCCGGCAGGTCAGGTGGGCCCACTTCTTCAGTCAATATGACTTTGTCATAACGTATATTCCTGGCAGTCAAAATGTCTTGGCTGATGCCCTTTCCTGTAGGCACCTTCATGATGCTTCGGTAAGGTCACCCAACAAACTCATGTTTCAAAAAGAGTGCATCATTGGCTCCATTACTGCCTTTTTTGATGACGTCAAGGAAGCCATTACTACCTTTCCACCGATTCTGGGTAGAAACCTCCGGACCTCGGTTAAGGACGGTCTTGTCTTCGTCAACCAGAGATTATACGTCCCTTCTTCGCCTCTCCAACAAAGGGTCATGGAATGTGTTATGATCATCCTACAGCAGGGCACCAGGGCGTTAAGGCTACTTACGAACTCATTTCCAGACATTTCTATTGGCCCAGTATGGCCGCTGAGGTAAAGAAGTAATGTCGCACCTGTCCTGTGTGTCCGATGAGCAAGAATTGCTCACAAAGACCTTTAGGTCTCTTACAACAACCTGAGATACCAACCAGACCCTGGTCTTCTATATCATCAGATTTTATTGTAGACCTTCCGCCTTCCAATGGACATACCTGTATAATGGTTACAGTGGATTCCTTTACCAAGCTGGCACACTTCTCTCCGCTTAAAGGCCCACCATCAGCATCGACCATGGCGGAAGTTTTCATCAGGGACATATTCCGGTTGCACGGCTTACCTGACAAACTCATCACGGATCGCGGGTGCCAATTTACCTCCAAGTTTTGGAAAGCTTTATGTGGTTGTTTAGGGATTGAGAGGGCACTTTCCTCTGGTTTCCATCCCCAAACCAACGGCCAGACAGAGAGACTCAACGCATCTCTCGAACAATATTTACGCTGCTATACCAACCACCTTCAAGACAATTGGTTGACCCTACTTCCTACCGCAGAATTTGCCTACAATAATACGGTTCCCTCTTCTACTAATGTCAGCCCTTTCCTCTGTACTTACGGTCTGCATCCTCGTGGCATAATACCCACATTATTATCCCCAAGCAACGTTCCGACTATTGAATCTACCTTGGCCAACATCAGGGATGCTCACCAGACGGCTCGGAAGAGCCTGCAAGATACCCAACAGAGACACAAGATACAGGCTGACAGACACAGACAACCATGTCCTAGCTGGGGGGTGGGTACTAGAGTGTGGATTTCCACCAGGTATCTTCCGCGATGGGTTCACCCCTCCAAACTGTCTCCTAGATTCATTGGTCCATTCGAGATAACATCCAGAGTTAACCCCGTAGCCTATCGTCTGAAACTACCCAAATACCTATCCCGCGTTCACAAGCGAACCCGGTGGAAAAGACCGTGGGGAAAGGCAGATATCGGCCTTCTACCGGGAGCCCCCGGGTGACTCGGAGAAGGGGGGAAAATGGCGGCCGCCATTTGAACTACGTGCCTTGCGCGTTGGAGGAGAGTTCACTCCGGAAGGAATCGGCCTATCAGCAGTGACCTGTGCCTGGCACACGAGGGGAATCCCGGGCCTCCGGTGTGGCGCCACAGCGACTAAGACACCGTCGGCGGGGAGCATCTGTCAACCGTCGCACGAAGCACACCGGCAGACATTCGGCGACCAGACAGGCAGTAGCTGGTGCGGGCGGCCCAGCGGAGGTAGGCGGCAGCCCCACGCGTGTGATCCGCTTCTGTCCCACTCCCCCGCCCCTCCGCCGGAGCCCGTTCCTCGGCCCCCTCGTCGCCGACACTGTACTGTGCTCCCTCTGGGGGCTCTTTTGTAACACGGCTCCAGTCCCCACGGCAGGCAAGTCCCACGCGAACATCAAGACAAGGCCACCCAACACAGGGGGAGGTGCTGCTGCCCTCCCCCCCTAGAAGGCCTCACGTCGCAGCCAAGCCTGGTCTGCGCTCTCTTCACGAATACTCGCCCCCTGCCATACATGAGGTTTACTGCCCTTCAGGCGGCAACAAGCTGGTTTCAAGTAGCACCGCAGAGGTCCACTACCACTGGCGGAGCCCTGTGGCTGTCCCCAGGACCATCAACAGTCCTCCACAAACTAAGCACCCCTACACAACGCCAAGGAAGCTGCTCAGCATAACATTAGACCTACTTGAGAGGTGCCTGGGGGGGGCGACGCGACTAGGAGCGTACTAAGACAAACAAACCCGCAGAAGGCCACAAAGTCCGGGGCAGTTAACCGCTGAGCCGCGAAAGGCATTGACCAAAGAATTGAGCACGGCAATACGACCAAGGGAGAGATCCCCCCTTCGCCCGGCTATCCACTCCCATCGCTGCAGACGCCTGGGGGCTCCGTTGGGTGACAAGGCTGGATCCACAGACCCTGGCAGCCCTGAGGAGGTTTAGACGCATTGACACAATCATGGAAGCAGAGGAAGCCCAAAGCACTTCGGATATCCCTGGCAACGACTGCAACAGTGCGGCTAAATCTGACATCCGCCTGCTGCTCAGAGAAATGAGGTCAATGAAAAACCGCCTCACTGAAACAGTTTCTGACCTACAAACGAAAGTGGTCAAAGTGGAAGACCGCTTAGAAGCAGTTGAGAACAACCAACAATCTGGAGACATCGTGACTATGCAATACGAAGCTAGACTCTTAGACCTTGAACAGAAGGAACGTGATATGGAATCAAAGGTGGACGACCTTGAAAATCGGGAGTGGCACTCCAACATCCGTATAATCGGTCTGGAGGAGGAGCGAGGAGAAACCCAGTCAAGCCAGGAGAGCACAGTAGAATCTCTGATTCTTTCTCTCTACGATGAAACAAACCCCCCGAAGCTCGAGTTTGACAGAGTGCACAGGGCGGATGGCTCAGCGAAAGGCCCTCGCTCGGTCCTGGTTAAATGTAATTACTACACGCAAAGGCAGGACATCCTACAAAAAGCGAGAATAAAAGACACGATTGAATTCCGTGGCTCGAAAGTGAAGCTATACCAGGATCTCTCGGCAATGACACTGGCTAAGAGGAGAGGGTGCCGTCCCCTCACGATCTGGCTTCAAGAAAAGGGCATGAGGTACTGATGGGGCCACCCATTCGCTCTCACATTTGAGTACAACGGCGAAGAGTATAGGCTCACCTCAGTGGAAGAAGCGGAGCAAGCTCGCCGCCATTTACAGGGCCCAGCCAAGGACTCAGAAGCAGAGGGCCGAAGGGAACCAAAGGGCCCGCACCGAGAACTAGCCGATGAGCCCCCGAGAAGAGGTCGCGCGCAACAAAAATGGAAATAATAACGATTGAATACTCCTTGAACTGCTTACATCGCACTTCCTGAGTACGCCATGTTCTTGTGCTCCAACTCCTGCTGAAATGGCTATCGCAATGTTCTGTTGAAGTGTTGTTTTTGATAATTGTTTGTCCGGGTTGCAATCCATGGGTTGAGTTAAGTTCTTGGGGCTCACTATACCGTAGTCCACTCTTGTGGACGTACTGTTCTTTCCTTGAACAATGGTTTAAGGTCATAATTGGGCCTGAAGAGGGGTCCTCCCAGAGTGGCCCTTTCTGATCGAGGGCGTCTCTTTTGTCCTTTTTTTTTTTTCTTCTCCCTTTTCTTTTCCCAGTAGAAATGCACCTAGCAGTTCTCCACACAAGGAAGAGGGTGGGGGGGTCCACTTATCCACTCAGGACACCAAGTTCACAGCGCACATAGAATCTACTCGCATACACGAAGAAACATGGCAACTGTTTTTTAACCTTATCACAGGACAAAGGGGTCAGGCAAGCGATGGAAGAGAGAACGCTATCTTTACTTCCGAATATGGCTAGCTCTGATGGCATAGTCTTTGGCTCCCTTAACTACCTGCTACTGGGAGCTGAAAATGAGAGTGATATTCTAGAAACAACCATCCAAATAGTAGCTTGGTCGGATCACGACCTATGCACCTTAGAATTAGACCTGGGCCCTCTCCCTGCTCCGGACCGTCGCTGGCGGTGTAATGATCTGCTGTGCAGAGACCCAATTTTTAAGGAAACCCTTTCCGAAGCCATCACAGAATTTTTTTAATTAATGACACAGATGGTATGCTGCTGCACACGGTCTGGGAAGCAGGGAAGGCTACTATAGGGGGCATCCTTATATCAGAAGGAGCAGCCAAAAAAAGGCTCCGACCGCTCAAAGAGAAAGAACTAAAGGGTGACATTGCTCGCTTGGAACGTACCCTTAGGGAGCACTCAGTAAGCGACGATGACACCATAATGAAAATTAGGAAAATGAGAGAAGAACTAAAAGACATATGGAATGGCAAGGCCCTCACTCAACTTAAATACCTCAAACAGAAGTTCTTCGAAAAAGGAGACAAAGCACACACATGCTAGCAAACAGACACCGTAAACAGAGGGCGGATAGAGCAGTCTACAAAGTCAAAAACGAACTAGGCGACCCACTCACAAATCCCCAAGACATAGTAAATCGCTTCTCCGATTTCTACTCGGAACTATACACGGCCGAGACCAATGGCACTCACCTCGATACTGAGGAATACTTAGCTGGCCTGCCACGTCCGCCCATCGCTGAAGAACACCTAGAAATGCTGAACGCCCTGATCACTGTCACAGAGGTGCAGGGAGCAATTTCAGCTCTTAAGGCAGGCTCAGCTCCGGGGCAGGATGGTTTCACGCCGGCCTTTTATAAAAGAAACTCTGACACACTCGCCCCATTCCTCACCAAACTATTCACTTCTATCTTAGAATCTGGACAAGCCCCCGACTCCTTCACTCAATCTATCATTATTGTAATCCCCAAAGAAGGTAAAGACTCCACAGAATGTGCTTCATACTGGCCAATCTCCCTAATAAACGTAGATGCTAAAATCTACTCCAGCATATTGGCCACCCGCCTCGCCCAGGTCCTTCCGCAACAAGTCCACACTGACCAAGTGCGGTATGTAAGAGGCCAGCAAGGGGCAGACAACATTAGAAAAACCCTAGACCTCATGGCAACACTTCGGGAAGCGGGTGAAGATCCCTTCTTATTGTCAGTAGACGCCGAGAAGGGTAGAGTGGCCTTTTCTGAGGGCTGTCCTGAAGTGGGTGGGGTTGGGAGCTGCGTGGACACAGGGTGCGGAAGCATTTTATCGCTCTGCCCATGCAAAGGTTTCGATTAATGGTGTCTGATCGCGTTCCTTCAATCTTACTCGACGTACGAGGCAGGGTTGCCCACTCTCCCCTCTTATTTTCGCACTGGTGGTTGAACCCTTCGCCCAGGCCATTCGGTCAAACCCAAGGATTAGAGGGATCTCGCGGGGGGGCAGGGAGTACAAATTAGCAATGTTTGCCGATGACATTCTCTTATACCTGACAGAGCCTTCTACCTCCATCCCCGCTTTTTTCCAGGAGCTGTCACGATACGGGACCCTTTCGGGCTTCCGGGTCAACCTACAGAAAACCATAGCCGTCCCATTAAGAGACAACACCGATTTGGCACTACGGTTAAAGTCTGACTGGAACTTCAAGGTGCAAACCGATTCAGTCCGCTACTTAGGGGTGAACATAACGGTCTCCCTGCCTGACCTCTTTGAAGCCAACTACACTCCTCTGTGGGTAGCTTTCCAAAACGACATCTCTAGATGGCGCAAACTTCCCATGTCATGGGCGGCGCGCTTCACCGCCATCAAAATGAATGTTCTCCCACGATTCCTATTTTTATTCCAATCTCTCCCGGTTTTGATCCCAGAGTCCTTCCTAGCAGAGGTGCAGCGCATACTATTGAGATTTCAATATGCCGACAAAAGAGCAAGGATCCCATATTCCACACTGATCCAACCCAAAGAAGAGGGAGGTATGAGTTTCCCAGACCTAGGGGAATATTACAGAGCAGCACAACTTCGTGTGCTCCCGGACCACCTGTGGGAAAACCCCGAAAAACAGTGGGTGGCAATAGAAAATGACATCTTCGCGCCGGTCACCCTGGGAGAGTGGTTGTGGGTCTCAATGTCAGCCATGACACAGAGGATTAAAAAACACCCCATTCTTAAGGTTTTGTGGTCTCTCTGGCGCCCATCCCGGGCCATGCAGGGTATCACAACTTGGCCCTCACCCCTGAGTTGCATTTGGTCCCCACCCATTCAAAACTCGTTAAGTGCTATCCAGCAATCCCAGTCATGGTACGAGGCGGGCCTTAGCCGGGCGGGACAGTTGTGGAAGAATGAAGTGTTTACTACCAGAGAGGAACTGCAGGCTGACCTGTAGGGTGTGGATGTCTCCCCGTTGTCCTTTCTCCAGTTGAGAAGCGCCCTGCACGATGCCAGGTGGGGCAACTCCCTAAGGCGCTCCTTGACACTGTTTGAGCAAATATTAAGTTCTCCCCAGGCATCGAGAGGCCTAGTATCGAAGATGTACAAATCACTAATTACAAGGGGACATTGTCATCGCCCCCCGTCAGAGGTGAAATGGGAAGCTGACTTAGCCATAGAAGCCCAAACGGAGATGTGGAAGGGTATATAAAGAATGGTATGGTCATCATCGGTTTCCATGCAATACAAGATGCACAATGTGCGACTACTACTGAGATGGCATTACACACCCCTTAGATTATCCAAAATGTTCCCCGGGACATCCCCCTACTGCTGGAGGGGGTGTGGTGAACAATGCGATTACTGGCACCAATGGTGGGGATGTGATAAGGTTCAGGTATATTGGCGGGAAGTGCTGGGCTGGATCCGAGGAATAGATGGGGTCCACAGGGACCCAACGCCCATACTGGTTTTGTTTGGGGTGGAATCAGAAGAAGACGAAACATATGAATCACTATTGTATCTGCCACGCAACCTCTTACTAGCAGCTAGAGTGTGCCTAACCATTAAATGGAAATCGATAGTGCTACCCTCAAAGAGGGAATGGTTAATAAAAGCTCACGCCATATACAAGATGGAAAGCCTTACGGCAGCTGTTAACGAGTCGCGCAGAAATATTGAAATGATATGGCTGCCCTTCCTAGAATATTATACCGCGTACTTGGAGTCCACAGACTAATTAGACTTATTTACCATCCTGGCCAACCAGCGAAGCTGGGGGTAGTGCCCCGTGCTGCCAGTCAATTGTTTACTCCAGACTCCGTACTGTTATTCTTTTTGTGGTGACTTGTAGAGCAAAGACAACACGGTAATGCCAATTGTCAATTCCTATTTCAATCCTGAGTTTTGTCCCGAGAGTATGGGATGAGTGGAAAGGGGGGTCAGGGGAGGTTGGGAGGGAGAGGTATAAAAAGCTCAAGACTTGAGTTTAACACTGTTTCGCACTTCTTTAATTTTTATAGTTTCTATACGAGTGTTTCATGAAAATATTACGAAGGAATACTGTGAATGTAACAAGTATTGAAAATGTCTTGTGTTCAAAATTGCTAATAAAAACACATTTAAAAAAAAAAAGGAGTATCTGGGAAAGAGGATTACTGAAGTCTCAGAAGGAGAACCCAGATTCAGGTGAGGAGGAGGGTGATTCTGCTCAAACCAGCAATAAGGGCGACAACGCTGACAGTAGATCTGACTGCAAGGCAATTCAGCCCCTTCCCACCAATTCAATTACACAATCATATGGACCGTGTGGGGGTAACTTCTCCGCCCCCCCTTATCAAAGACTGTACCAATTCCCTGTACTGTGGGGGAATTCCGGGTCCTACTGCCCCCACAACCTGATCCACCTGCCCCATGTCGGCTAGCAAGGCCGCAGGGCCCATCTCTGGCATCATATGTAACTGACACTTCGGCTCCTCCAAAAGTACTGTCTGCTTTTCCCAATCAATCCTGGGATTCTGTTTTATCAACCAAGGCATTCCAAAAATCAAACCAAACTGAGGAGCTGCTATCAAATCAAAACTAATCTCTTCCCTATGGCCTGACTCACATACCATGTCCAAAGCTTCAGTTTGTTTCCGGATGAGCCCTGACTCTAATGGAGACCCATCTATGGACTGAACCCCTTCCACCTGTTGTTTATCCTGTAAAGGCAATCCTAACTGTTCTGCCAATTTGATATCCACAAAATTTCCTGTGCCCCCTGAATCCACCATTGCCCACACTATTTGTTTGGTCATTGCAAAAAAGAGAGTCACCAGAATGTATAAATGGGAGGTCTTACCCCCTCCTGTATTTGCCACCCACCTTTGGGAACCTTGATTCTTTCGGACCTGCCACCGCCGTTCCCTCTAAGGCCGGCCCATGTATTTTACCACTTCCTTCTTTCCCTGCTCTCCCCCTGGAAACTTCTGCAGAGTATTAGGGCATGTACAAATAAAATGACCTGCCTGCCCACAATACAGGTATATAATGATAAGGTAGATTCCCACATGTTTTGTTAACGGGGGAACACTTCTCGAATGGGAGGGTATGAGGAGGAAATTGAGTGCGAATGCACAGAGAATTGATTACCCCTCTCTACAGAAAACTAGGAGTTAAGAGAATGGAGTGTTTGTCACACAGATGTTAACATGTACATAACATCATACAGTGTTTTTCAAAGAACCAAAAGTGGCTAGAACAACAGAAAAGACATATGAGAAAGTTAATGGCAAAAAATATTTAGTTTTTGAATAATAATACAAAGGTTTAAAAGAGGTATTTTCATCCATGAATACATATTTGTTTCTCAAAAAATACATATTGGTGACTAAAAAAGGGGGAGGAAGTAATACTATCTTTAGAGGTCTTTTGAGAGGTAGAGTGTCGACATGTTTCGGCCATAGACGAATTGCACATTTTCTTGAGTATCCATTTCAGAAATAGTTGTCACGACTATCTTCAGGACAACAGATTTCTTCATAAAAGTCTTCACATACATGATTTACCCCAATAGTTGATGTAAATATAACATCATTGATCTAAAGAAATATATTAATCAACTCCTACTACAATTACCATGTAGGACAAGGCAGTTCTTGCCATAGAAACTGTGGTCAACTTTGGCAGCCTGCAATTTCCTCAAAAGACCTCTAAAGATAGTCGTCTGATTAATTTCTTTTTCTGTTAAAAGTAGCGTTCACTGTGTGACTCATTTCCTCCCCCTTTTTTTAGTCACCAATATGTATTTTTTGAGGTTTTTTATTTGTATTTGTATTTTTGGAAGCTAGTTAGTGAAAAGCTGAATTCCCAAAACAAGTTTTAAAATTGTCTTCAACCACTCTTATTTCTACAGAAAGCCGATTCCAAATTTTCACAACACCAGTAAAGGACCAGTTCATTGTTACAGACCATTTGAATCTATGCACTTCACAACATACAGATTCTCTTCTAAGCAGGCCTCAAACCCCACCAGAGATTTTAAGCTTTTCTCTAAGGTATAGCAGTTTTGTCATGAAATGCTTTGTGCATAATACATAGTAACTTAAACTGAATCCTCTGTCCAATTGGTAGCTGCTGCACCAACCTCAAAATGGGGGTAATATGCTCAGTCTACCTGCACCAACAATCAGATGCTCCAGCATTAAAGACTCCCTTCAGAGGAGCTAGCATAATTTTAGGAACACGGACTAACACTGAGTTTCTAAAATAAATCCTGGACAGTACTACTGTTTGCACTAAAAGCCTGAAATGAGTTGATGACAAGTAGTGCTTTACTGCTCTAAGGGAGAATAAATGAAAGTTTGCTGTTTTAACTAAGGTATTAATATGCACAATAAAAGGTAGGTTGGAATCTAAAGTACATCTCCATGGTTTGCTGTTTTAGAGCATTTAATTGCAGATGCTCCTAAAAGTTTGGCTTCAGACAACGAGGATCCAATTAAAGATGTTGGCGATGAATGTCAAAATAGTAAGAATTCAGTTTTCTTAGGATTTATTTTTTAAAAGTCGGATGCCATCCAATTCTCTATCCCCCCAAGACAAATGTCCCAATCTCCTCAACTCTAGAGAAGATATTTGTATATACAGTTGCATCTCGTCAACATATTGATGCATATTGACCCCGTATGGAACTGGAAGAGAGTGTGATCGATTTTGGACATATAACAATGACTTGGTGATGATCAGAAAGAAAGGACCAAAACCAATTCAAGACCTTTCCTGCTATTCCCAAAAGAAATGATAGGATTTGATTTCTAACAGAGTCTCATGGTTGAGCATATCAAATGCCACCAATAGATCTAAACGGATCAGCAGGCATTCCTCACTGTCATCTAAACTTTTCAACACATTGTCTACAATCGGCAATGCTGTCGTTTCAATGCAGCAACCCCACCTAAATCCAGAATGAAATGTTGCCAATGGGTTTTGGGCTTTTATCAATTAATTTAACTGAACAGCCACTACCTTCTCCAAAATGTTCCCAATAAAGGGAAAGATGTAACTGGCCGATAACTCAACAATTGATCAGTATGTAGATCAGTCCTTTCTCAATAATGGACGTATATGCCCAGTTTTCAGAATGTCTGGAAAATAACCTTGATCTAGTGATAGTTGTGTTATTTGGGTAAAAAAAGGAGAAAATATAGAAACATATTTGTTTATTTGTGAAGCTGGACAGGGCTCATCAGCAAAATACATTGGTTTTAACTTTACGATTAAAGAAGAGATCAAGTGACCTACTGGGAAATCAACATCTTTCCAGATTTTATAGAATTTAGATTTCCTTCAGATTTGTTAGATCACCATTTTCTTTCCAAATGCTTGACCTTTTTTTTCAGAGAGTTCAATTCATCAGTAAACCATGGTGTTGGTGGCTTGTTTCTAATAGATTTGGTCAGTAATGGGGCGATCCTGTCCATAATATATTGTACAGTTTCATAAAAGTTTATGAATGCATCATTTATGGAAATATTGAGCATATGTAAATCTTCTATATTTGGGAATTCCTGGGATAGCGAAATATCAAATTGAGGTGATCATGGGTGTAGGTAAATACTGAATTAAGAAACTTTGTAAACCTCAAAACATAGCATTGATGGCTTTCAGTACTGTGTACCTGAGGGTGTTTCACTAATCAAGCCCAGGAGATACCTTATTCAGGTGGCCTGGGAAGAGCCATGACTATTGGATCCCGACCCTGGGGGTGGGCAAGCGAGGGAGGATCACCTGGGTAGGGGGTCCTTGGGGAGTGGGGAAGAAACACTGGAAGGCGAGACATGGTATCCCCCATTTCCTGACAATTGTTTACCCCGCATTCCCTCTACCTTTAAGAGATACTACAACTCCCATAATTCCCCTCCTTTCTGTGTCAGCCCAACTACTGAGACGAGGAAGAGGAAGACTGAGATTAGGAACATGACCCAACGTAATATGAGATTAGGAAGATTACTCCTAGTAATATGCATTTGCGTGTCCCAGTAATGAGGCCAGGCTTGGCCAGACACTCAGTCTAATCATTCTGGGCCTGTTTCGGAGCATGAGCTGATTTTCATAGTGATCACCCACATGTCATAGGTGTACACGGCCGGTAAGAGTCCAAATCCTGAGCCTAGGTAGGCCCAAGCAAAGCGAGGGCCTCTGCAAGTGCTTCAGGCTGTTTCCAACCATGTACACACCCCTGAGAAATGGGTGATTGCAATTCCGACCCTGGGGCTCTGTCTGGAGTGACACAAGCCCAATGTTCCATGAAAAATAAAAAAACGAGATGGCCAATGCCATAGAAAATGAAAAGGGACTGAGTCTCTTTTCTATTTCTTTCATGAGCGCCAGGGATGGGAGGTAGCGCCAGGACAAGAGCTTCTGCTCTTGTCCAGCATATAAGTGGGTAGGGAGCGAGTGAGGTAGGGTAAGGGTTTGGGATGTCTTGGGAGTGGGGAGAGGGTGTGGGTGTGGGGAGGGCAACAGGGAGGTGCTCCCTGTTGCCTACCCACAATCAAGGAGACACAGTGTATACTTGCCCATGTTTCCAGCTACCTGATTGGCTGACCGCCCTTCCCTGGATGTGAATAGACAAAACACATTTTTATCTAGTCAAGGTTACACTTTAGCTGCATAATAAAAACATACACCCCTTAGCTGCAGACTGTCAAATATTGTAGGGCACCCAATATATGAGGAATTGGCTGGCTTACTGCAGGTTAACTTTCTTCACTGGCAGTTCATTGGTTTATACGATCCTGCACCTGACTCACTCTAGTTACTAGGTAAGGTAGATGGGTAAACTGTTGAACAATGTCTGAAGCATACGTGTTAAACTCGGGGCTGTTAAAATAGTTATTGAATTCGCTGCACAAAACTACACTTAGATTCAGCAGGTCTCTTAGGGTAAGAGTGATCTGCTGTATACCCTGATCCATGAGAACCCGCTGAAATTGTTGTTTCCTGTTAGGTACTCTCAGACTCACCTCAAAACTTTCCAGCACCCACTTAGAGTTCACCACAATTCTTCCTGGAGCAGTACAACACATTCCATTAGCCAGGAAGTTCGGCCCTTTCCCTGCAGAATGAGTTCTTAACATTACTGCTCACGCAGTTAAAAATAGTATAGACTCTGCTAATTTGTATACATTTCTTTATATCAAAGAAAACATCTTTCACCTTTTAAACATAACTAGTATACTAAATGGTAATTTTGGCATTCAGCTGACATATTATGTATAGTTTGGGACATTCTCCTGACCTCGGACCTCTGCTATATTTAAGAGTGTTGTACACATAGTGGTGCGTATGGTGCTAAGTAGGTTTCTGAGCAGGTTAGTGAGGAGTACAGTCACTCAAAGCATAATGGGCAACATCAAATGGGGGACATGTAGGAGCAACATCACAGAGGGAGAACCCTAGGAGCAAAATCAATTACGGTGAGGAACACCTGGGAACAAAATCATAGTGGGTGATACACAGAAGCTCACTCTTAGTGCAGCAAAATCACAGTCCGAAAAACCTAGGAGCAAAATCATACAAATGGATTTGAGGCGATAATAAGTGATAGCAAACATAACTAATGTACTTAATGGTAATTTTGGCATTCAGTTGACATATTATGCAAGGCTCCTGTGTGTCACCAACATTATATGCTTATGTTTCTTTGACAAACTAGACAACTTGAGTGTCACGTATTCCAATTACACGGATGACACCTACACCCATCACAGGATGCTACGACAAAACTAAAACTAAATCATTTACAACAACTCTATAAATCTTTGAATATCGATGGAAATACCATTAATGTTGCCAAAGAAATAAAAACCTTAGGGGTTTACATCAACTCCACACTCTCCTTGACAAGACATGTTAATGCCATTGCTATGGCTAGAGTGCGGATCCTTTCTAGGATTGATTATTGCAACTCCATTTTTGCTGCTTCCAATACTAGAAACATCAGGACACTCCAAATTGTGCAAAATAATGCAATTAGAGCAGCTTTGAATATACCTAAACATGATCACATCTCGCCAACTAGACAATGTATTCACTGGCTTCCAGTGAAAGATAGAATGAAATTCAAAGTCCTATCACTCACTCACAAATGCCTCTCAAACAATGCACCAGCATACCTTAGTAATTAAATTGCTAAAACCCAATCCAACAGACCTACACAGACCTCCTACTCCAACCTAATTGTTACACTGAGATTCAGGAGACAGAAAGCGGGTGGATCCAGCTTCCCAGTGATCGGGTCCAAACTGTAGAACACCTTCCCATTATCACTGAGGAACGACACATCACTGTGGTTAATCTGCAAAGGCCTAAAAACCTTGCTTTTCAATCAGGACTCCTAGTAAGTCAACCGCTGAGAATTTCATAAAGCCTATAGCTAACATAGGTGTCATCTTGTAGAAAAATATAAGTCCTACAGTTTTCACAACAAACCATAGCTTGTAAAATGTCTGCTATTCTTTGTAATGTAAGTAATGACTACATGATGTGTTTTTCCTGTATAAGATGAATCATTTGTCTGTAACCAAATGCCTATGTTCAAGCGCCCAGATACCTCTGGGTTACATGCGCTTTATAAATGGTCAAATAAAATAAAACAAAATAAACTGCTTTACTGCATTTCCATACCGCGTGCAAATATTATCTTTGTCTTTTGTGTGGTTCAGCGAGGGTAGTTCTTTCAGGATTTTCTAAAGCTGGGTCTTCAATACTTCAATGGCTGGATCATAATGGTGTTTGGCCCTCATTACAACCCAGGCGGTAAGTATCTAACATTACCGGCATGGCGTAATTAGCGTTAACGCCTTGTTCCGATGCCGTAAAGTGCGGCACATTACGACCCATCGTGCACGAGCATTACGCCATGCCGGTAATGTAAACTACGCCATGGCGTAAATGACCCCAAAACGGCCCTTACCGGCATCGTACGCTGCGCAAGGTGCACTACCTCCACCCATCATTGCGGTGACCGCAATTAGCGGTCACCGTAATTAGCGGTCAACGTAAATAAGCGGAACCGGAAGTAGCGTCATCGCGGCGGAACGGGAAAGAGCACGGCGGCCATCTTTGAAAACACAATCCATTGCCATCCTACCCAACCACAGCACATTTGACCCACAGACCTTGTAAAACCCATCACCCACCCATTTCCCCACCTAAACATGCCCAAAGTTCTGAAGAAAGCCTGCGATCGGCAGCGGCAGGACCGCTTCAGTCAGGAAGAACTAACGATGTTGGCAGAAACGCTGCAGGAAAAGGCGGACATCGTCTTCTCGCCAGAAATGATAAGAGCAGCCATAGCCCGCAAAAAGGAAATCTGGGAACTTGTGGCACAACGGGTCAGTGCCATAGGTACTACCCCACGCACCTCCAAACAGTGCCGCAAAAGGTGGGATGACCTCCGGCTCCGAGTAAGGAGCATACTGTCAGCCAATCGAAACCTGGCCCTAGCAACTGGTGGGTGAGCAGACTCCCCAATCAAGATACAACCATGGGAGGAGATTTGTGCCTCGACAATTGGCATAGAGTGCATTGAGGGCGTTGGTGGAATGGAGAGAGGAGCCCCGACATCAGGAGACACAGGTAGGTGCCTCCAATTCAGCCATGCAAAATACCCTGAATTACACTTACATGGGAATCACAATGTCACCCCATATGGGAAACACAACACATCAGCAGGAGACCCACACCCTGCACACATGCAGCATGCACACTACACAGCAGACACACACATTTCTGCATGCTCAACCCACCCAAAAGGGAGCCAACCTGTATGTCACAGCCTACAAAGTCCACCATCTATCCTTCAAAACCATGGCAATCTTCATGCCTGCTCAATGTTCGCTGACCAATCAATAACACATTCCCTCCTCTGCTCCACCACAGGCTCACAATCGGACACCGGCAGGGACGAGAGTGGCACCACCCCAGCCAAGAAGCCCAGGACAGAGGGAAGAGCACAACAACCCACCACCTCTGCTGGACCCATGCCCAAACCACACCAGGCCAAAATCCCTGTCGAAAGACAGCCCAGGGCAGCAATGACCCCCGACGAAAGTGCAATGATAGCACCCACGGGAGACACACAACAACTGCTGCCCACTGAGGGCAATGTGTCTGCGGGGAGCAGTACCATTGGGGAGACTGCTGCCGTCGCTGCATGCTCCGACAGCGACGTGGGGAATATGGAGGATGACACTGAAGGTTCCCCCAACGCCCACCTTCACTCCCCACACCTGTGCCCATGTAGCCTGCACGGAGACGACACACAGGGGCTAGCCCTTGGAGAGACATGGCCAGCCACTCCCAGCACAGTGGGAGTCGGGGAGGAGGGGAGTAGTCCAATTGGGCCGCCAATTGCAACCTCCATTGCCCCTGATTTCCAGCAATCGCTGGACGAAATATCAACGAGGCAACAACAATTGTCCTCACTACTGACACAGCATGTTGCTGATTGTGGAGGCGCAAGTGCAGGCATGGAGAGATGTGCTGAGAACATCAAGGCAGCCATCCAATCAGCAAGCAAGGACATTTGTGCAGAACTAGCCGCGGTGCGGAACATGATAAGTGAACTCATACAGACAATCATGGACACACGGCGTAGCGAGCAGGCCAGTACCTCCTCCGCAGCAAGTTCTGCCCCAGCCAGCCCAGTCCGCAGGTCATCCAGGAACCTGAGGAGCACAGGCAGGGGGGCCTCAGGTGCCGGGAGAGGGGGCTGCCAAAAGTGGCCGCCCAGTGCACCAATGGAACATTACCCAGTCCTTCACCACGGTCACCGTCACACCTTTGCAGGGAGTTCAGGGGGGAGGGGGAGGGGGGATTGGGTGTGTTGGAGAGTTCAGGGGGGAGGGGGAGGGGGGATAGGGTGTGTTGGGGAGTTCAGGGGGGGGGATAGGGTGTGTTGGGGAGTTCAGGGGGGAGGTGGAGGGGGGATAGGGTGTGTTGGGGAATTCAGGGGGGAGGGGAGGGGGGATAGGATGTGTTGGGGAGTTCAGGGGGGAGGGGGAGGGGGATAGGGTGTTTCTGACCTATGCACATTGATAATACACTTTTTTGATTTGCACAAATCAAATGTGTGGACATTGCTCATTGCGTATGTGTGCTTTATTGGTGTACAGTCCACAGTGTGCATGTCCCAGACACACACAGTGCCCCAAGTGCCGTCTCCATGTTACACACACCAGCCGTGTGTGCTAGAAGCATTGGTCAATGATATTCTGACGCATTTCACGGCCCTCCTGTGCATCGCTGCCTCCTTGAGGTGCTGCCCCATCCCCACCCTCATCATCCTCATCGTCAGGTGGTTGCAGTTCTGCGTCAGGGGGAAGTGGAACATTCCGTCTGACACACATATTGTGTAGCATCACACATGCCATGACAATCTTTGCAACCTTCTCATGGCAGTACAGACCTGCTGAGGCAGCGAAACCGTACCTTCAGTAGGCCAAATGCCTGCTCAATCACCACACGGGTACGTGCATGGGCACGGTTGAAGTCCGCCTCATGCTGGTTCTGTGGGTTCCGGACTGGTGTAAGGAGCCACCTCTTCAGGGGATAGCCAGCATCACATGCCAACAAGCACATTGAACTGTTACTTTGGACCACTTTCAGTTGCGCTGATGGATTCACGCTATGCAAACGGTATATGTCCATGGCTCTCATGGACAGTTTTGCATGCCAACAAACCATGTATGCAGGGTGGTCGAGTGACTTGTGAGTGCCCATCCACTGTGTCCGTCCATGCCGTATGTTCAGGTGACCTGGCACGTGTCCTGTGATGTCAATGCTCACATGATTGCTACATTGCTGTCTGCATCATTATGACCCCAGTGAACTATCCGGATGTTGATAGGGACATTTAGTGGGCCTTGCTGTCTGTGCTGTGGTGTTGTGGTGTTTCTGTCCGTCATGTGCCTCCTTTGTGCGCTGTCATGTGGGACACGCCTTTTAGTAGATGGTGTATAGTGACGTGCATGTAGGTGTATTTCGTTGGAGTCAATGGTTCTAATTGGTACAATGCACTCGCAGATGGTTATTTCATGGTTGGAACACACCTTCTTTGACATGGTGGGGCTGCTTCGGTCAGGCATAATGTCTACAGGTGTGAGATTACGTTAGTGCTGCTTTAGGGTATGATCGTCTCTGCTAGTCACAGCCAGGTGGAGTATGCTTCATCCCCCCCCTTTCTGCCAGGTGGAGTATGCATCACCCCCCCCTTTCTGCCAGGTGGAGTATGCATCACTCCCCCCTTTCTGCCAGGTGGAGTATGCATCACCCCCCCCCCCCTTTCTGCCAGGTGGAGTATGCATCATCCCCCCCCTTTCTGCCAGGTGGCGTATGCATCATCCCCCCCCCTTTCTGCCATACCAAGGTCATGACGTGAGACTCACCGAGTAGCCAGGATCTTGGGCCTGCATGTCGCTCCATGTAGCGTGGTATTGTGGAGTTCCTCAGGACCATTGAATCATGGGTTGATACGGGGAATCGGGCACAACAATGTGTGAGGATCCTGTTGGAGTCACAGACCATCTGCACGTTGATTGAGTGAAATTGTTTACGGTTGCGGTACGGTACCTCCATGGTATGTGGGACCACCAATTCCACATTGGTGCAGTCGATGGCACCAATGCAACCAGGTATGCCGGCTAGTGCATGGAAACCCACTTTGGTGTTTGCAATCTCCTGGGCAGACTGTGGTAATGAGATGTGGTCGTCTGTGTGCTTGAGGAGGGCATCGAGCACTTGGATCAGTGTACGTGAGAATAATGGTTGTGAAATACCATGCAAGTGCCCCACTGTGTGCTGGTAGGTGCCTGTGGCCAGGAAGTGGAGTACAGACACTACCTTCAGTAGGGGTGGGATGGCAGTTGGTGTTTCTATCTTGCTGACAATGTCGTTGTGCGTCATGTCCACGATGGCGGTGATGGTGTCCCGGTCCAGACGGTACAGGGTGTGGATCTGCTCAGCAGTGAGGTTGAATGGACTGGCTCTGATGCGTGGGATTGTGGGCTGCCTGCGTGGTGGTACTGGCTGTGCTGGTTGGCCTTGCTGGGCCTGCCTTGCCCTCCTTCTCCTCCTGCGTCTTCTCTGTGCAGCCTGTTGTTGTTGTTGTTGTTGTAGTTGTAGTTGTAGCACTTGCATTGCTATCAGGTCCTCCAGCCCCAACATTGCTAGTCCTATTGGTATCATTGTGGAGTGTGACTGGGTCTGGGTGTGCTCTTTTTGTACTTCCTGAGTCTGTATTGCCTCCACCTGTGCTGATTCTGTGCACCTGTGGCAGCTGGATTCACTGCACAAAGCCCTTTACGGTTGGTTCGCGATGGCGTAGTTACCGGCATGGCGGTAAGGTACTTAACGGGCTGGGTGATGGCGTTAGGTGCGTGTCCGCTTGGGTTGGCATTCGCGTACCTTTCCGCCATGCCGGTAATTACGGTGTGGGGGGTTGCATGCGCGCGTCCTTTTGCAGTTAGCGGCAGCGTTAACTACGATGCCGCTAATGGCATCGTAGTTAACGGTCACGGGTCTTAATCAGACCTAGCGGAAAACAATGGCGGTAATCCTTTACCGCCATCGTTTTTCGCTTTGCGCCTTGGTTGTAATGAGGCCCTTTATGTTTAAACAACAGTCGACTAGTTTGGCTGGAAGATTCAGCGATTAGCTCAAGCGTATCTGTGTATTCAGGACAGCTCTGGTGGGCAGTTTGTTTAAAGAGTGCGTTGAGTTCGGGCTTAAATGTTTCGAGTTTAGGCATCAACCATTTAATTATATTTCTTTAATTATTAAGAGACAGTGGATTCCATTTGATCTCCAAGATATTATGATTGCTGCAGTCGTTGGCAACAACCGAAAAGGATGTCACTCGATTGATAGCATGAGACGAGATAAAGATATATTCCATTATGGCCTTCGAGGACCCCCCTTACCTAAGTTTTGATGCTGGAAATCATGCGATTTCAAAATTAGGCCATATTGGTTGGGACGTAATCCACGTTTCTTGTAGTGAAATAATATTGTACTGGCCTAATAGATTCGACTTAGGTGTCATTAGATGAGAGAAACCTCTTGTGTTCCAAATAGCCATGGTAATGAATTGAGAGTGTTGCGATGCATGGCACTAATGGTTTGACGTTCGGTTCCTGTGATTTATAGCTTTTGTGAGCCAGCACCATGTTGACTTAGCAGGCCTAGGTGAATTATCTTTAAAACATACTTCACAATAAGTGTAATCTTTTGCAGTGGAATAATTAGTAGATAAAGGCTGACTATTTTCTATTACATCCCTATCAGATGTGAAGAGCTTCCCATCCTGGTGCCGACGAGTATTACATTTGCTTTTTCGAAAGTCTGAGGCATTATTTGATTATTATCTGAGACCGTGATAGTATCGTTTTACCGCCCTCACCTTTTCCGAGAGACCTACATAGATGGCACTGAACTTTGAACTACACCCCCGACAACTGTACGTCCAACACCACAACCCCACCGGACAGCACTCTGAGGATACACAAATCAACCCACCCAAAGAACAGACAGCACAAAAAAACAGCACCCCATCACAAGACACAGCATCCAACCACTGAACCGGCACCTCCGCACTGAGCACCAAAATGCCCTGGACCAGGAAGGGACGCCAAGAAAGGGCACAAGACAAGGCCGCACTGGACACCGACACAAAAATCCAACCTACCACCAAAGCAACAACCGCAAATAGAGGAAACACAAGGCCAAAAAACCAAAACTACCAGAACAAACTTCCAAAGGCAAAAATCCTTATATCTCACACCATACCTCGCAACAACCCCAGAACCAGGATACCCCAACAACACAGAGACTTCAAGACACACAAAGACCAGCCCGAGACAACCAGGAAAAAGACGGGAGCACACAAGAAGAATGAGGATAGAGTCCGACCCCTTCACCCCATACATCACAAGAACAGACGGACACCCTCAACAACCGTGCCACACCGGACATAACAACGATGAAGTTCTTATAACCAGCAACCCAAACATCAACCTTACTGACCAATTCAACAAAGAAGAAGCTTTCACGGACCTTCACCTAACCGGCACAAATCGAGAAGCAACACCACTGAACAGCCAAGTTTTCAATCTAGCAGAGTGCCTCAATGAAGATGCAGCCTTCGCTGATCCTCATAAGTCCTCCTACAATGAAGATGCAGCCTTCGCTGATCCTCATCCTCCCCCAATCAACACCAATAACGATGCACTGCAACCAGACAACCACAAACCAAATCAAGGAACAACTTACAAGCAAAACCACACCAAAAAGATACATTGCAACCTCATCAATGCAAGGTCAATGTCCAAACATGCCACCGAGATATACAATCTGCTCTGCGACGGAGGGATAGACATCCTGTTTGTAACAGAACCTTGGCTAGACAACAACTACAAGATCACCCTCAAAAACTGCCTGCCTAAATAGTTCAATGCGGAGGGATCGACATCCTGTTTGTAACAGAACCTTGGCTAGACAACAACTACAAGATCACCCTCAAAAACTGCCTGCCTAAATACTTCAATGCGTCCAAGCATACAGAAAAACCAAAAGGGGGGGAGGACTGGCAATCATTCACGAGGAACACCTGGATATCAAATTGGAAGACCAATTAAACATCGATAAACGTGAATCCCTAATCATACGTCTAGCAGTAAGCCCCAAAACAAACGTGAAATTCATACTAATATATTGACCACCAACCTACGATGCAACCATCGTAGACGCCTTAACAGAAGCAATCACCCCCCTAGCCATCACACACAATCACCTGATAGTCCTCAGAGACTTCAACATTTGGTTTGAAGGAGAAACCACGACCATACAAAAATCGCTAACCAGCCAAAAAGCATCAATGAACCTACAACAACTAGTCAAAGGAGCAACCCACTTGGCAGGGCATACACTTGAGGCAATCTTCGCGAACAAACTACTCCTTAGCACGGCACCCCCAATTCAAATACCCTGGAGCGACCACCTCATCACCCCCTTCGTAAACAAAATGACCACCCCAACAAACAGTCAACTGGACAAAACAACGAACACCATGAAAAGAAATTGGAGAACCATCAAAAACTCCAACCTGGATGAACTCCTGGAGCTAAGCAAACCACACCCAACATTCATGGAAGAAGATTACCTGAACAAAAAAGTAACCCTGCTGCATTCCTGGATTATAACTACTATAGACATCGCCAAAGAAAGACATCGCCAAAGAAAAACCCTTCACTTCTCATAAACGGGCAATGGCAAAATGGTTCTCCCCACTACTTAGCACCATGAAAAGGAAAAACCAAAGACTAGAACTTTATTGGAGAAAACAGAATAACGCGGCGAACAAACTGAAATTCCTACAACACAGCCGGCTGTACAAAAAGGAAATACAAAAGCCAAGAGGAAACACTGCGACAACAGAATCTTCGAAGCACCAAACCCCCAAAAAGAACTCTTCAAACTCATAAACGAAATCAAAAACCCTCTGGGATCTAACAACACACCATCTCCGTCCACAAAACTTTGCAATGAGCTCGCAGACCACTTCAAAAACAAAATCATCAACATCCAACAAACCAGACAAAGCAGACCGTCTGATCGGACCATGACCCCTACCTACACCCAGGAGGAACACCCAAACAAACAACGAAGCTTTCCAGAAATATCAGTGGAGACATTCGTCAAACTGGTTAATGAAAGCAATAACTCAGGGTCCCCCGAAGACCCCTGCCCACCAGACATATACAAATTGATTCTTAAACAAGGAACGCCCATGGAATATCACAGGAACGTCCTCATCCATTCCATCGCAACTGGGAAAGTGCCACAAGCCTTCAAAACTGCATACATCAGGCCACTACTCAAAGAAACAGTGGGAAATGTAGAGGACCTCTCCAACTACAGACCCATCTCCAACATCCAGTATACAGTCAAGCTGCTCGAAACGTACATGTACAAAACAATGGGCATGAAGTACGCGCCAGCCCTGGCAAACCTAGTCATGGGGATGTTTGAGGACCTATTAATTTACCACCTGGATGCACATAAAAACAAGATAGTAAAATGGACAAGATATATAGACGATGTGCTAATCATCTGGAACGGAACATCCTATGAACTTGAAGAGTTCCTATATCAGGTTAATGAAAACCGATATGGTTTCCAATTTACCGGATCGAGCAGCCGTCTAGAAATCAATTTCTTGGATCTAACCATTTTTGTATCAGGGAACCAGCTAAACACCAAAACCTACAGAAATGAAACAGAAGTGAATTCCACACTTTTCGCCACAAGCTGTCATCACCAACCAGTTACCAAAAACATCCCCAACGGGGACTTCATACGAGCCAAACCTAACTGCACAGAAACATCTGTTTTTGAATCAGAATGCAAACTGTTGGCCACCCGATTTTCCGCCAGAGGGTACCCTCAAAAAGCAATTTCAACAGCTAGGAATAAAGCTCAGACAATGAACAGACAGTCAACTTTGACTCAGAAGAACAAAGAAATACAACAAGAAAACACGGTCCACTTTATTACCACCTACTGTGCAAACAATAAGGAGATCAAAAAAATAATCAAAAGAAATTGGTATCTTCTAAAGTTAGACCCCCATGTTGGCAAGTGTATCAAAGATCAACCCATTTTAGTTTACAGAAGAGCAAAAACATTGAGAAGTAGTCTAAGGCCATCACTACTACCTGAAAAAGATGAAATAAGAATGACAAATTGGCTACACCAACCAACGTCAGGATTCAGGAAATGTGGATTTTGTACAATGTGTGAGTATGCATCACCAAATACCAATATGTTCAAAGATAAGAATGGAGTAAAAACTTCAATCAAAGAACAGATAAATTGTTGCTCCAAGTATGTCATCTATGCCATTTTATGCATTATATAACTTACTATACATTGGGAGCACAATTCGAGAATAGAGAATATGAATAAGAGAACATATATCAGAAATTGGCAGTCAGGACACAAATGTACCATTGTCACACCACTGGCAAAACCACCACCAACTACAAAATAAAAAAGACATCAAATTTGTTGGGTTAAAAAAGGTCAAGATGGCAGATGCGGAGGTGATCAGGAATTACGATTACGACAAAAAGAAGCCAGACTCATCTGTCATTTTAAAACTGTAGAACATGGTTTAAACTCGGACAATGGAATGGTTTATTTTTTGTAAAATGTATAACAATCAATCTTTCAATGTATTAATGTCATGATGTGATGCTACAAAGGAGAGCAATTTCAATCTCAACAAACAAGCTATTGTAAGTAAAATGGACACAAGCTTAATTACACTGGGATTAATGTTAATTTACCAACCACAAGAACCACAATGCATTGCAACCCAAGAACAACATGGTACACTTCTCATAAAATGTTCATCAACAGGTTTAAAAGCATAATAATGTCATTTTTTAACATTATATAACAAAGATGGAATCCTAATCCCAAATAATGTATGCAACACGTGAACTAGTATGTTAGCTGAATAAGATGTAGAATAGATGTCGCAAAGAACCACAAGAACCACAATGCATCACAATTTAGAACATTGTGAACATGCGATGAATGCACCACACTGGCCCAAAATAAAATGGAACTAGCCAATTGTAATATGGACTCCGTTAGCCATGTATGAAAATATGCATGCACTAATTCTTAATTTCTCTCTCAAACACTTGGGAAAGAAACTCAAATGTTTTCCAAAGTGGAGTTGTCTTGCATTAATATATGTGTCACACATTTCTCCTATTAATAATACAGACTCACAATTGAACTACTATAAATATGAAAATACGTCTGATGACAAGGGGAAAAGTGAGCAGGTTTATATTGTCTCCGGGAATAACACAAATTGGGATGGAATGCACCCAATGTACGGGCAAACACGGCAAACCAGCCCAAAACATGGCTGCCTTATCTTCAAAACAACAGAAGGAGAGGTAGGACAAAGGCTACATTAGACCTAATAGTTCAAATGAACCCTTAGCGTGGACACTGATCCACACGACACTTCAAGAAGGAGTAAAATACTTTTGAGGTAAGCACTTAAAATCGCGCAAAGACCACCCTAGAACGGGGGCATGTATTAGCTTGTCCCGCTTTGTCAAAAACATGCAACGATGCATGCTAACATTCAATTTGATGTCAGAACTAGAAAGTAGGAAGAATCACAACTTAGAACGACATTTTTTCACTTTTCCGTGACCATAAATATTTAGAAATTGCATGTTTGCGCAAGCACACGGACCACTAAGGACTGCGTAGCATTTTAGATTATTTAATCTAAACCCAAGATATTCAGTCCAAGTTCGGATCAAATAAATTTTAAAAGACGTGAAATACCAACATATGAGTAACTATTTGGTATAATGCCTAACCAACACCCTAGAAGAGTTTCCTTATGGTGTTTATTCGTCACTTAGGAGGGAGTGAGCCCGTGAAATACCAATACCTGAGTACATTTGTGCTATAATGCCTTAAAAACAACCAACCTTGAGGAGTTTCATTATTATGTCTAATTTACACACAGGAGGGATTGAGCACTTGAAATATAATATCAGCAGGACAAAGTCACTTACCCTGGACAATATTATTAAAAGGGTAAGACTCTTTTCATGAACTTGATTTTTGAAAAATTGGTGGCTAATGCACTAACATCTAGAAAGCTTAATAACTTAGCACACACAGTTTGTGTGGGCACACAAGTATACACAGCAGTTTCAAAGTTACTCGTCTACCACCCCCACTGCTCTAAGGTCTAGTCTGTAAGTACACAGGAACATCACCGTTAATCACCATATGTTATCACATCCTCTTTTTCATGGCTGCTCGGTAAGTATACTCCTGTGATTTGCTTGCATTTTGCACTAAAAGCCCCTAACCCCTTTCTGCGCATCTCGTTCCCTCCCCGCACCCGATTCCTGGTTCCTTGCACTCCCACCTCCCTGACCGCCCCCCCCGCTTTGATTGGTCTGTGGGCCCTGTTCACGAGGTCCAAAGACCTGCGTGTGCCCTCTAGCCCCTCTAGCCCCACTTTCATCGTGGCTACTCAGTAAGTATAATCCTGTGATTTGCTTGCACTTTGCACTAAACGTTAAAATGTGTCGGCCCCAGGCCCCTGACCCCCTTTCAGCGCTCCTCGCTCCCTCCCCGCACCTGCTTCCTGGGTCGCCGCCCTCCCGCCTCCCGGACCGCCCCCTCGCCCCCTGCTCTGATTGGTCCTGACAAGAAGATCCCCATTCATTGCCAGTCCACCCAGGGCAGCCCTCTCCCTGGCAGCCCATCGGCTAAGGACCCCAAGGCAAAGGACGGCGACGTATCTGCAGGTATCCGCAGGAGAAGCAAGAAGCCAACAATAAGTAAGTGAGGCAGATCAGGGTCTGAAGCAATTACTTCACGCCTTGCTACCCTACCTCCCAACTGGTGTAATTGCATCGGGAAAACCCGCCTGATAGCATATCTTGGTGTATTGCATTTAGAAAATCCGCCTGATAACAAATATTGCCCTAATTGCATTTAGAAAGTCTGCCTGATAGCATATATTGCCCTAATTGCATTAGAGAATCCGCCTGATAGCAAATATTGCCCTAATTGCATTTAGAAAGTCCGCCTGATAGCATATCTTGGTGTAATTGCATTCAGAAAGTCAGACTGATAGCATATATTGCCCTAATTACATTTAAAAAGTCCGCCTGATAGCATATATTGCCCTAATTGCATTTAGAAAGTCCGCCTGATAGCATATCTTGGTGTAATTGCATTCAGAAAGTCAGACTGAAAGCATATATTGCCCTAATTGCATTTAGAAAGTCTGCCTGATAGCATATATTGCCCTAATTGCATTAGAATATTCGCCTGATAGCATATATTGCCCTAATTGCATTTAGAAAGTCTGCCTGATAGCATATATTGCCCTAATTGCATTTAGAAAATCCACCTGATAGCATATGTTACCCTAATTGCATTTAGAAAGTCCGTCTGATAGCATATTGTGGTGTAACTGCATTTAGAAAGTCCGCCTGATAGCATATCTTGGCGTAATTGCATTTAGAAAATCCGCCTGATAACATATCTTGGTGTAATTGCATTTAGAAAGACTGCCTAATAGCATACATTGGTGTAACAAAATCCGCCTGGTGTAGCCTACACTTAGAAAGTCCCTGATAGCACTCTGTGTTATAATTGCATCTAGAAAGTCTGCCTAATAGCATATCTGTGGTGTAGTCTGCATTTAGAAAGACTGCCTAATACCATATTGGTGTAACTGCATTTAGAAAATCCACCTAATAGCATATATGTGTTCTAGTTTACATTTAGAAAGACTGCCTAATAGCATATCTTTGCATAATTGCATTTGAAAGTCCACCGAATATCATATCTATGGTACAGTTGCTCCTAGAAGTGGTTGCATTTAGAATGTGTCCCTAATAGCATATCTGTGGTGTAGTCTACCTCTAGAAAGTCCCCCTAATAGCATATCTGTGGAGTAGCCTACACTTAGACAGTGTCCCTAAATAGCAATCTGTGGTAAAATTGCCTACACTTAGAAAGTGTCCCTAACAGCATTCTGTGGTATAATTGCATTTAGAAAGTCTGCCTAACCGCTGTATAATTGCATTTAGTAAGTCGGCCTATTAGCATATCTGTGGTCAGACCGCACTCAGATAATCTAAATAGAAACTGTGATATAGTTGTATGTAGAAGCAGTGAATAATCCCACCCTGTGGTATATTTGTACCTATAAACTGTGAATAATATCCTGTGATATAGTTGAACTTAGAGTATGTGAATAATATCACCTGTGGTTTAGTCAAACTCAGAAACTGTGAATAATCTCACCCGGTGGCTTAGTTGAATTTAGAAAGTGCGAAATATCGCTGTGGTACAGCGGTATTACAGCTAATCATAGTGAGTGTGTACAGCTAAACATCCGTTGGTACAGTTGTAGTGAGAAGTTGTGAACGAAACCATCCAACGCCAACTATCACACAGCTCAAACTAACAAAAGAATGAGTCTCCCAAACCCACCAAAGACCTCCGAAAACGACCTCCTTGTGCCCACCTCCCTTCACGCCCGCCCTACCATCCATACCCCCCACCAACCCATCCTGCCCTCAACCACATCCCCTACCCATCCCCTATCCAAACACCAAGCCAGAGGAGCACAATGGCGAGCCAACCATCCTAAGATCACTCCTCCTCCCATCCCTCCTCCCAACCACCTACTATCATCATACCCGCCTCCCCACCCACCCGAACAACGGCCAGCCTCACCTCCCAAGCACTCCCATCCCCACTACCATCCACCCCCACTCCCCTCATCAACTCCAACGATCAACCACCCACGAGCCCACTCCTTCCCCTCCCTAAAAATTGCACGCCTCGCCCTGGCAAGAACAGTAGCCGCTTTCCTCTCCCCCTCCGACCCCCCTACCCTCTCTCACACTCCAACCACAGCAAAAACATTGAAGAGAAAATGTACTTGGTCTCCCGGAATTGCTCAGTACTCATCGCCACTCCTGTCTAGACCCACCTCCTCATCCTCCCAATCTCGATCATCACCACCCTCCCCCCTGCCTCACCCTACCTAAAACCCCTCTCCCTCGATTTCTCACCGACAACAACCGAAACTCCAAATCCAGTCAACCCGTCAAACCAGTACACCAGTACAACCCCCCCAAACCCACCAACTCAACCGCCCGCCTACTCTTCCCATCGACCACCATGTACCCCCCACTAGCTTCCCATCTCCCATCCCCTCAACTCCCCTCCTCTGCAACTCCCTCACCATCCTCCTGTAATGAAGTTAATTGCATCCTTTTTAATGCCCGATCTGTAGCAAAAAACAGACACAGCATCTTTGACCTCCTCGCCTCCGACAAACCGGACCTGGTCTTTATCACGGAAACCTGGTTCTCTGATGACTTCGCCCGATCGCCAACGAAGCCTTCCCCCAGACTACTCCCTCATCCCACTAAACCGTCCCTCTAGAGGAGGAGGAATAGCAATCGCCTTCATATCTCACTTCTATGCCTCAATCATCGACAACCAGCTATCCATTCCGTCATGCGAATCACTCTTCGTAAAACTCTCCCTCCCCCCTTCATTCTCCCACAGCTTCCTAATAATCTACAGACCCCCTGGCTATGATAGATAATTCTCAAACAACCACTGTGACTCTATTGCCACCCTCCAACTAAACCATCCCAATCTCACCCTCATAGGAGATTTCAACATATGGCTTGACATTCCCACCAACCCTATGACATACTCTCTGGTTGACGGCCTAGACGCAATTAACCTCCAACCCCACATAAACAGCCCGACTCACTATAAAGGACACACACTTGATGCCATCTTCAGCTCCCACAACCTGATACATCTAAACCTCCCCAACCCCTATCATCTGGTCCGATTACTTCATTGTTTCTTTCGCCATTCACTCACCCAACCCGCTCGCCTTACCCGAACCTGAACCTCCGAATCTACGTAAATGCTGGAAGAAACTAATTATCCTTCCTGACCTAGCCAACGCACTCCTTCAGTCTCCTCCCCCTACCTCCTTACTCAATGAACAACTAACCTCTGACACCTTTCACTCATGGCTCAACACCTCACTAATGCGGCTCACACCGCTTGCAAACCATCAGCCCACCATGGCCTTTTTCCTAGATGGTTCAAACCTGAACTGAAGACCACTAAACAACTACATAAATCCCTACAATGCAAATGGCGGAAAGAAAAAAATAACCCTCAGCAGATCGACCTTGGCCCGGGCCCTTCGTCAATACAAGGCTGAAATCCCGAAAGGAAAAAAAGCCCATTATAACTCCCGAATCCTAAACTGTAAAAACCCCAGCAAAGAACTTCACAAAATCATCACCGAATTCACCAAACCATCATGCATCACCACCCTCCTGACCCCCTCACAATCACTGTGTGACTCACTCTCGCTCCACTTTTACACCACAGCTCTCAAAAGAACAAATACTCTACCAACAAACTAGCTCTCTTACACCCACCAGGCAATCCACCCTCCATACCAGCCAACCCACCGCCTGCGACCACTTCCCAACCAACGTTCGACTCCTTCAATCCAATATCACCCGACCAATTTCTCAAACTTCTCTCTGCCCGCAAACCATCCGGCTCCCCGCTGGACCCTTGCCCAGCCACAACCATCAAAGACGCAGGAGAACACGCAAGAACCATCATAAATGACTCCCTTTCCTCGGGAATTTTTCCCGACGCTTTCAAAACGGTTCATGTCAAACCTCTTATAAAAAAAGCTTCCCTCAACCCTCTTGAGCCCAAAAACTACCGCCCCATCTCAAATACCAGATTCCTAGCCAAACTCATTGACCGAACCGCCTACTCCCAACTAAATACCTTTGTCGAAGCCAATAATCTCCTAGATCACGCTCAATCAGGTTTCAGTGCCTGACACGGAACCAAAACCACCCTAACCTCAATCTGGGATGACCTTAAAAACACGGCAGATTCTGCGGGATGCGCCGCATTAATCCTTCTTGACCTATCCGCCGCCTTCAACACAATCAACCACTCAATCTTGCTTGACCGCATCCACGCCCTAGGAATTTGTGGAACCGCTCTCAAATGGATAGCATCCTTCCTCAGCAATAGGAACCAAATAACCATACTCTCCACCTATTCTTCCCAAGCCCGACCAGTCGACACCGGAGGTCCACAAGGAGCATGCCTATCAGCCCTCCTCTTTAACCTCTACATGGCCACCCTCTCAAGAATAATTCGCTTGCACAACATCCTGTGCTACAACTACGCCGATGACACTCAACTAATTCTAAAACTCCTAAACTCAAAACCCAATTGCCGACCAGACCTCGCTTCCTGCCTCCTCGACATAGATCTCTGGATGACCACAAACCACCTAAACCCAACATCTCAAAGTCCTGCCACTACCACCTTAAAACTCTAAGGCGCATTTTTCCATACCTCTCCTTTCCCAACAGACTCTCCACTGTCCAATCAATTGTAATATCAATACTGGACTATGCTAACCCCCTCTACCTTGGAGTGCACGCATACCAACTGAATAAACTACAAAGAGCACAAAACGCTGCAGCCAAACTGCAACTAGCGCTTGTCCCAAGAGACCACATCTCCCCAGTCCTCAAAACTCTGCACTGGCTTGCGGTGGTCCAAAGGGTGACCTTCAAAACCCTATGCATTTCTCACCGAGCACTGCATAAAAACGGGCCTCAATATCTTCAAGACAAACTAAAACCCTATCACCCGGCTCGTACCCTAAGATCAAGCTCAGCCGGCCTCCTAGTCATACCAAAAACAAACTCAGTCAGGTTAGGTGGATCATCTTTCTCAGCCTTAGCCCCCACCCTGTGGAATGCACTCCCACCTCACATCCGACTCACCGAGGACCTTATGTCTTTCCGCAAACTACTGAAAACATGGCTCTTCCCCTAAAACCGACCCTTACTCTAACTGGATAACTGCAACTCAATGACATTAGCCCAAAATGCTAGATCTTAAATAACAATCCAGCATCATGATCCTAGCAAGAAATTGAAAGATAATAACCGCTAAGGTAAACTAAAAAAGGACAAACAAAATAGAATGAGTAAAAAGGATCATAGCAGTGAAGTGGATAAAAAGAATTGGTTGAATGGGAGCAGTAAAGTGGTTGAAATTAATGAAATGGACGAAATGAATGTAATGGATGAGAGGAACAAAACGGACAAGAAGAATAAAGTGGAGAAGATGGAAAGATGAATACATGATACGAATGAGTGCACAGAGTACACTGAACTGGTAGAGCGAATGAAACAGTTATATGGCATGAAAGGCAAGAGTGGATGGTACAAATGGAACAAATAGATTAAACAATTCAAGTGCATATAACGGGTGTAGTGCATGGGACAGATGAAGAACATGGGACGGATCAAGTGCGTGCGACAAGTGACATGAGTTGAACCGATAATGCATGATGAATGTATGAAGTGAGTTGAGCAGATGAAGTCGGTAGAACAGATGAACGTTGGAGGAGAGGATGAAGTGCGTAAAGCGGATAAGAGCGTATAACGGATGAGAGCGGAAAGCGGACGAGAGCACAGAATGCATGAGAGCATGGAGCAGATGAGAGCTTCGAGCAGATGAGAGCGTGGAGCAGATGTAGGCTGTGGAGTAGATGATAGCATGGAGCGGGTGTAGGGTGTTGAACAGATGTAGGGTGTTGACCAGATGTAGGGTGTTTAACAAATGTAGGATGTGGGGGGTTTTGAGGAGATGTAGGGTGTTGAATGAATGCAGGGTGTAGAGTGGAAGTAAGGTGTGGAGCAAATGTAGTGTCTGGAACGGGTATAGAGTGTGGAGCAGGTGCGGAGCAAGTGTAGAGTGTGTAATGGGTCTAGAGCGTGTAGTGGATCTAGAGCGTGGAGCGGGCTTAGAGTGTGGAGCGGATGTAGAATGTGAAGCGAGCATAGAGTATGGAGCGAGCAGGTGATATATGTGTCGGAACGGGTGATGTATGTGTCAGAACGGGTGATGTATGTGTCAGAACGGGTGACATATGTGACGGAACGGGTGACGTAGGTGGAAGGAACGGGGTATGTAGGTGGAAGGAACGGGTGATGTAGATGGAAGGAACGGGTCAAGTACGTTGAATGGAACGGATGTAGAGTGTGGAGCGGATGTAGAGTATGAAGCGAACGGGTGATGTATGTGGAATGAACGGGTGACATATGAGTGATGTATGTGACAGAACGGGTGATGTATGTGACGGAACGGGTGACATGGTGGAAAGAACGGGTCAAGTATGTTGAATGGAAAGGATGTAGAGTGTGGAGCGGGTGTTGAGTATGGAGCGACCGGGTGAACTGGGTGGAACGGATGAACTGGGTGGAGTGGATGAACTGGGTGGAGCAGAGGAACTGTGTGGAGCGGATGAACTGTGTAGAGCAGATGAACTGTGTGGAGCGGATGAACTGTGTGGAGCAGATGAACTGTGTGGAGCGGATGAACTGTGTGGAGCGGATGAAGTATGTGGAACGGGTGAAGTACGTAGAACGGGTGAAGTACATGGATGGATCGAGCAAAATGGGTGGATAGAATCGGGGGAAGTGGATGAATAGAATAGTGAAGTATGCGGAAGGAACGTGTGAAGTAGATAGATGGAACAGAGAAAGTGAGTGGATGTAACGGGTGAAGTGTATGGAGGGAACGGGCGAAGAATGTGGATGGAACGGGTGGTGAAGTATGTAGATGGATGGAACGGATTAAGTATATGGAATTAAGAAAATGGGTGAATTAGAACAGGTGAAGTATGCGGAAGGAAGGGTTGAAATTGGTAGATGGAACAGAGAAAGTGGGTGTACGGAACGGGTGAAGTTTATGGATGGAACGGATGAAATATGTGGAAAGAATGGGTGAAATATGTGAAGGAACGGAGAAAATGGGATGATGGAAAGGGTGAAGTATACTGAGGGAACGGGTCAAGTATGTGGATGGAACGGGTCAAATATGTGGATGGAACGCGTCAAGTATGTCGATCGAACAGATCAAGTATGTGGATGGGATGGGTGAAGTGGATGGATGGAACTGATGACATTGATGAATGGAACAGGTGAAGTATGTGGATGGAACGGGTGAAGTATGTGGATGTAACGGGAGAAGTATGTGAATGGAACAGGTGAAGTATGTGGAAGACGGGTGAAATATGTAGATGAATCGAGGGAAATGGATGGACGAAACGGGTGTGGATGGAACAGGTGAAATATGTGGATGGAACAGGTGAAATATGTGGATGGAACAGATGAAGTATGTGGATGGAAATGGTTAAGTATGTGGATGGAACAGGTGAAGTATGTGGATGGAACGGGTGAAGTATGTGGATGGAACGGGTGAAGTATATGGATGGAACAGGTGAAGTATGTGTACAGAATGGGTGAAGTATGTGGTTGAATGGGTGTAGTATGTGGATGGGAAGGACGGGTGAAAGATGTGGATGAATCAAGGGAAATGGATGGACGAAACGGGTGTAGTATGTGGATGGAATGGGTGAAGTATGTGGATGGAACGGGTGAAGAATGTGGATGGAACGGGTGAAGTATATGGATGGAGCGGGTGAAGTATGTGGATAGAATGGGTGAAGTATGTGGATGGAACGGGTGAAGTATGTGGAAGAAACACAGGAAGTATGTGGACGGAACGAGGAGTGTCTGGGTGGAACGAATGGAGTGGGTGGAGTGGGTGGAACAGGTGGAACGGGTGAAGTGGATGAAACAAAAGAAGTGTGTGGATGAAACATGTGAAGTGAGTAGAACGGACGAAGTAGGTGGATGAATGGATGAAGTATGTAGATGGAAAGGGTGAAATGGGTGGAACCAGTGATGTGGGTGGAACCGGTAAAGTGGATGGAACATGTGAAGTGGGGGGAACGGGAATATGTGAAGTGGGGGGAACGGATGAAGTGGGTGGATGAACGGATGAGGTATGTTGATGAACAGATGACGTATGTGGATGGAACTGGGTATATGAAACGGGTCAGGAGGTGGATGGATGATGCATAGAGAACAGATAACGTGGAAATGAGCAAACCGTATGATGAAGCGATAACTTGTATAGATTGGACAAAGTGTATTGATTAGAAGGAATACATAGAACTGATCGAACTTATTGTCTGCTTAGAACTGAGCGAGTACATACAACAGATGGAATGCACAGAACGGATAGAGGGCACGGAGTGTACACTTACAAAAATGATTCGAGAGCATGGAACCGAAGTACATAGAATGGCTGCAGTGCATAGAATGTTTTGAGTGCATAGAATGGTTGGAGTGCATAGAATGGTTGGAGTGCACAGAAAGGTTGGAGTACACAGAATGGTTGGAGTGCATAGAATGGTTGGAGTGCATAGAATGATTGGAATGCATGGATCGGTCGGAGTGCATGGAACAGCTGAAGTGCACGGAACTACTGGAGTGTGCTCACACATCTTCACGCTTACTCTCCTCTTTACACCACCACTCAACTAGAACACAGCGATACTATGACACCATTCGGTATAGCTGTTCTCATACCATCACTTGCCTCATACTTCCCATCATCCTATCTAAACACAGCTGGTTACACACCCTCTAGCCTAGGCATTCTCCTCAGGCCTAACACAGCCAGAATCGGCCTGGATAACAACCTGCCAGAACAAACACATACTCTTGATCTCCCAACCACCACACCTACCGCTAAGAAGCAGCTATCACATGAATGCAACACCGCTGCACACATACCCGGTGCTCACACGCACCTTATGACTCTCTCTCTCTATACTGACTCGAACTTCGGTTCCCAAGGGCGTTCAACCTACCAGCGCCTTGAGATCATACCAATGGTACATAAGGTGCTATATAAAAGCAAAATAACATAACATAACATACCATGGCCCTCATTACGACCCTGGCGGAATACGAAAAACGATGGCGGAAATGTAATACCGCCATCGAATACCGCCCGTTGCGATCATGACCCGTCACCGTAAAGTACGATGCCATTAGCGACACCGTAGCGAACGCCAACGCTAACTGCACCAAGTATGCGCACGCGCGCCCTGCAAAACCGCAATATCCGCCATGGCGCAACGGTACGCGAATGCTGACCCCAGCGGACATTCACCTAACGCCATCAAGCATGGCGGAAAGTACCATTCCGCCATGGCGAGAACTACGGCATCGCGAACCAACCGTAATGGCCCTACTGAGTGCCTGTACTCCACTCCCTGGCCACATTGCACAACTCCTCGTAGGCACAATGCAGTCACACCATGCAACCAGCGAAATGTACAAGTCACCCATGCATGCCAACGAACAAATGCATGCAGGGGCCCGAAGTGCCCTGTGAGTGGCCATCCACAATTGGCAACACACCATTGCCGTACTGATGCAGCACAGGCATCTGAAGGTGCAAGTACACCAAAACGAACAGAAAATTCCATGACACAAAACAACTACAGTCCCCCATCGCTTGCCACCAGTGCAAATCAACATCCAAAGCAGTAACCTGAGGGAGACTGCACCAGCCCTGTACACATGCCAGTAGTCAAACCAACCATCAGCATAAGGACGTACCACACAACTGTACCCAGAAGCCGGAACCCAATGCAGAACACCTCACAATACATCGCGCCACAAATCGGAATATGCCACATTACTAGCAAAGAATAACGCTACACGGTAAATATCTGAATATTAATTTAATGCACATCAAAATCACCAAGCCCATACAGCCATTAGAACATAAAATCACAAATGATCAGCATTACTGTGGGCTGCATCCGCAATAAATGACCAGCTTCCCCATGTGTGACGCCCTGTACCTTCATGGCACACAGGGGCTACATCAACGTCCAAAAAGGCAACATGGAAGCGCCTATGACCGCAGGGCCGTCCCATGAAGTAGGCACTAGTCCAGCTGGAAGCTAGGTATGCTGCACCTAGCCACTAGTACTGCGTAAGGGCATGTGGGCCATTGGCGATCGTCCCATAAGATCGTAATGGTGCTCCACTGATTAACTCGAAGCTGCAGGTGTCGACTGTAGAAGCCATCTGCAGGAGTGGCGTACAGATGGCAGCGGCAGAAGGGGAGGAGATACCTGTCACCCAAATGAAAAAAATGATAGTATGGGCATCCGAACTCCATATGCATTAACCACTTCATTCAACACACCAAACCTACAACCATATGCATGCTAGCCCACTCATAAGGATCAATTGCACCCAAAAATCACTTGCGAATCATTACGACACAAATCGAGGTGAATACACTATTTCAAACGAGTGTCTGTGTGCATGCGCCTGTCAGAACAGGATCCATCAGATGGGATCATCAACGTGCATAGACACAAGTGATTGAAGGCGCGTCGAGACAGGGAGGGTTCAACAAGGGCAGACAGACGATGGTCCCACTATGGCAGCCTTGCATCACATAGCGCAGGGGAAGGGGACAGATTCCAAATAGGCATGTACATGGCAGACTCCCAATTAAATCATCTTTCCATGCATCCATTCATCATTCCCTCATCCCGTAATGAAAACGCCTGAATATTCACTCACATAACATTCGAAATTTCCATAGAGTCTGTGCGTAATGCAGCCTTCAAAATCCACTGTGCTCCTGCCCGGATTCCTTGTGTAGTGAAGTCACATGTATTTGGGAACGTCCTGCCTTATCGTCCACTACGCCATGGCGCATCCAATTCAGACCATATCAATCATTGCATTCCCGTCATGGGCCCTGTCCCAAGGACATTCAACAATAGAACGTTACATTTCCAGTCAGACCTGTGGGCGTCTCGACGCCGCTAGTTGAAAACCGAAAGCGCTGTCCTTCGAATTCCTCATTTGCAACATCACGTTGAAAAGGCATCTGTGAACGCTTGTATTCACAAATACATGTATGCAGTGCGGCTGTGTGTGAAAATGGTAACTGGCCTCAATCACTGATGGGACTCCCCACCGTCGGAGGACGTCGGTACAGTGCTGCATGAGGGTCCACCGTTGATCGAGCACTACATTCCACTGACCCTTCACAAGTCTGCTCGCGAATGCAAATATAGTATGTGCAACAATGGGACCATAGCAGAATTAACATATAAACCAATATTCCACAGCCATCGGGATTAAGAACATGATTGCAAATGCAAGATGCCATGCGTCGAATTGCAGCGTCGTGTGCGGGACGTGCTCGCACGAAAGGCATTGCAGCTGACACAGGTGGAATTAATCACCACAGGTGAAGGCTATACAGCCTGAAAACACATAAATTGCATACCCAAACCCCTCCCACAACCACACCCACTCCAGAATGCTACCGGCAGGACTAGCGATGTTGGGCCTGGGGGACCTGATTGCACTGCAAGTACTCCAACTTCAAGAGGAAGACGAACGCCAACGACTGCAACAACCGGCCGCACAGAGGAGACGCAGGAGGAGGAGGAGGAGGGCAAGGCATGGCCAGCAAGCCCCACCAGCACAGCCACTACCACCACGCAGGCAGCCCGCAATCCCACGCCTCCGAGCTAATCCGTTCAACCTCACAGCTGAGCAGATCCACACCCTCTACCGTTTGGACCGGGACACCATAACCGCCATTGTCGACATGACACACGCTGACCTTGTCAGCATGATAGATAGCCCAACCGCCATCCCACCCCTACTGAAGGTGGTGTCTGTACTCCACTTCCTGGCCACAGGCACCTACCAGCACACAGTCGGACAGTTGCATGGCATTTCACAGCCACTATTCTCACGGACACTATTCCAAGTGCTTGATGCCCTCCTGAAGCACTCAGACGACTACATCACTTTACCACGCTCGGAGCAGGAGCTAACAAACACAAAAGTGGGATTCCATGCACTTGGCGGCATACCGGGTTGCATTGGTGCCATCGACTGCACCCATGTGGAATTGGTTGTCCCACATGCCATGGAGGCCCAGTACCGCAACCGGAAACAATATCATTCTATCAATGTGCAAATGGTGTGTGACTCCAACAGGATCTTTACACATTGTTCTGCCCGATTTCCGGGATCAACACATGATTCTATGGTCTTGCGGAACTCTAGAATACCACGCTACATGGAGCGACACGCAGGGCGCCGATCCTGGCTACTCGGTGAGTCTCATTTAATGCATGAGTATGTGGGGTAGGTGATGCGTGAATGACCTGGCAGGAAGGGGGGGGGTGCGTACGTAGCAATGACATTCTACAAACATCCTTTCTTGTCCACATACAGGTGATTGCGGGTATCCACTGAAGAAATGGCTCCTTACACCAATCCGGAACCCACAGGACCAGCATGAGGAGGACTACAACCATGCCCACTCACGTACCCGTGTGGTCATAGAACAGGCATTCGGCCTACTGAAGGCTCGTTTCCGCTGCCTCAGCAGGTCTGGCGGGGCACTCCTGTACCGCCATGAGAGGGTGGCAAAGATGGTCATGGCATGTGTCATGCTACACAACATGTGCGTACGTAGGAATGTGGCCATGCCCCCCGACGCAGAACTGCTAGCACCTGAAGATGGGCATGATGAGGGTGGGGATGTGGCAGCACCTCAAGGGGTCTGCGAGGCACAGGAGGCCCGTGAATTACGGCAGAATCTCATAGATGCATGCTTCTAGCACTCACGCCTGGTGGCTGTTACATGGACACGGGACTTGTGGCACTGTGTGTGTCTGGGACATGCACAATATGGACTGTACGCCAGGATAGGCCTCGTACACAGAGATCAATGTCCACACATCTCATAGGATGAATATGAAGCTTTGTATTGCAGATGTGAGAAGACATTACACACCCAATCGACCCGCCACCCAAAGAAGCCCAACACACCCCCTCCACCCTCCTACCTCCCCCCCGAAAACCAGTGTCCAATGACGCTCATTGTCAGTGGGCAGACGCTATTGCAAGCCCCCTCTCCGGGTATCAGGGGCACCCCTGCCTGTGGAGCGCCGGGTCCTCCCAGATCTACGTTGGGGGCTGCCCTGGACGGAACTTGCAACGGATGATGTCTCTGCCTGCTCACGTCCATGCATGTCCCTAAGGGTTTGTGAGAGCTCAGTGAGCACACGGCGCACAGCGGCAAGTTCACCACACACGTCTTTGGACGTCGCATGCAGTTCACCCCTCAGGCTCTCGGTACTTCTCTCCATTTGTGCCCTTAGTGTCTCTGTACTTCGCTCGATTTCTGCCCTAGGTGTCTCAGTAGATGTTTCAATGGCTGCCTTAGAACCCCCACATTCATCAGCATGCTCCTTGAGGAGCGTGGCCATTTGCTGCTGTTGCACTATCATCTGCTCGAGGGACTGTTGCCTCTGCTGGGCCATGCCCATTTGCGGTGGTGTCACAGAGGGGCTGGACGCCTCATGTTGCCTTGCAACAGGCCTTGTTGGGGTTGGCCAGTCGTCGTCTTGTGGGTGCCCCTGCGTGGTGTCCTCATGGTGTACGGGATGAAACATACAGGGGGATTGGGACAGGTCATGGATGGATCCTACATCTACAGCACCGTTTTCTGTGTCGGAGCATGCTGGCATGAAAGCAGTGTCACCTATGGTGCTGCTGCCACCAGAAGCAGTGCCTTCTGTGGCATCCATTGGGGGGACCTGTGGTGCTGCTGTTGTGGACATGCTGGCTGCTGGGGTGCCTGTTGATGTCCCCTCCAGTGTGCTGCCACTCGATTTGTGCAGCTGCCGTGCCTTGATCCGTGCAGCTGAGGTGGAGGGTCTTTGGCCGTTGGTCTTGGCCCTCTTTGCAGGTGTGCTGGTAGGGGTGTCCTGAAGCTCGTCGTTGGAATCGGACCCTGTGGTGGAGTAAAGGAGGGCGAGCGTTATTCATGGGTCTGTGGTGTAATGGCAATTGTATCACATGCATTGGGGTGGTACCTGGGGGTGATTTGGGTCAGGGCCTTGGAGGTGGTCTCATTTTTGTGTGCATTGGGGATGCTGTTATTTTGCAGTCTGCAGTTAGGGTGTGCATGCTGCACATGTAGGGTGTGTTTTTTGGTTTTTTGAATATTTAGTTGTTTGATCTGACTTTTAAGGGGCGCTGTCATGGCATTGTATGTGGTCGTTCTCCTGAACATGTGTTTCTATTGCACTATGGGGACACATGGTACTTCACATGGTTGGTAATTGTGGATTTGCCATAGTTTTATTTGGGCCAGCTACCTGATTCTTCTGATGTCTGCACTCCTTTCTCCATCCCTCCGACTCCCTCTATGCTCTCCATTCCGATGGTGGAGGCACAGATTTCTTCCCAGGAGGTCAACTTGATGGGTGATTCCGATCCTCCCCCGGTAGCTGTGGCAATGTTCCGGTTGGCAGAGAGTATGCTCCGGACGCGTATCCGTAGGTCGTCCCATCGCTTTCTGCATTGCTGTGGGTTGCGGGGTGCGGTCCCCACCGCACTTACCCGCTGTGCCACCAGCGCCCATATGGCCTTCTTGTTCGCAAGTGCCGTCCTGGTCATTTGCGTGGAGAAGACGACAGCAGCGTTCTCCTGGAGGGTCTCTGTGAGCACGGTGAGTTCCTCGTGGGAGAAGTGGACCTGCCGCTTGCGGTCGCACGCTTTTTTAGCAACTTTTCCCATATTTATTTTTTTAACTGGGGTGGCTAACGGGTTGGGATGTGTCTCAGGGTCGGATTTTAATGGTTGTGTTGGGATTCTGGTTTTATAGGTGTACGGCGTGCTGTTTCCCGTTCCGGCCCCATGTTTTTACTTCCGTTTCCGTATATTTACGGTGACCGTATTTTGCGCTGACCGCTCATTACGGTGACCGGTAAGATGGGTGGCGGAATTGCACCTAGGGCGACGTACGACAGCGGTAAGGGGCGTTTTGGGGTAATTTCCGCCATCGCGGACTTTGCACTTCCGCCATGGCGTAATGCTCGTGCCCGATGGGTCAGAATTAGCCGCACTTTCCTCCATCGTGCAGTGGCGGAAACGCTATTTACGCTATGGCGGTCATGTCAGTTCATTTCCGCCAGGGTCGTAATGAGGGCCCATGTAATCACATTGGGTCACACGAGTGCACATGGTGTTGTATGTAGAGAATCATTGATGTTTTGTTTGACATGTATAATGAAGTTAAATCAATCCTGTATTCATATTTCTTTGTTGGGAACAAAAACAGCCCGGATTTGAAAAAGGCAAAGCTTATATGACGAAACACGTGTCATCCACTATGGGCTAAAACACAAATAAATACTTTATGCACAAATTTTAACTGGAATCCTTATTACAAGAAATTTATACATCATAACAGGAGATTAACATATATTGGCGCAACAAAAAGGTGTAAGCACACCCAAACCAATTTGTCTTTTTTCTAACGGAGTAGAGGGACTCACAGTGTCCGTAGAGGCTTACACCTATGTGACACAAGCAAGGATATATACCCAATTCAAAGGCATTCAAAATGGGAATACAACCAGGTCGCCAAGGTACAACTGAAAGATGTCGCCAAAAAAGTTCCTCAACCATCAATTACCATATACAAAACAACCCAAGAGTTAATAGAAGAGCATGGTCTACTAGACCAGGCACAAGTTGGCTTCAGACCACTGAGAGGAACAGAATCAGCTCTACTCTCAATATGGGACGACCTAAAAATGAACACAGACTCGGACAACAGCACTGCCTTGATACTCCTAGATCTATCAGCAGCATTCGACACAGTCGACCATGACACCCTCATAACGAGATTAGAAGGACTTGGAATAGAAGACACCATCCTACTATGGATCAAATCATTCCTAACAAACAGAATGGAAACCGTATGGAGGAAACCCTTCAAATCCAGCCCAAGAGATTCCTCCTGTGGAGTACCACAAGGATCTTCTTTCTCCCCGATACTATTCAACATCTACCTGTATCTACTTATCAGAATCATCAAAAGCCACGGCCTCACCTGCTACAACTAAGTTGACGATACACAAATAATCTTCAAAATACAAGACAACCCGGAAATAAACTCAATGCAAGAAAACTGCCTCTGTGATGTATTCTCCTGGATGAACTCCAACTCCCTCAAAATCAACCCAGGCAAAACTGAAATAATGATCGTCACAAAAAATGGAGGAGTAAACCAATTCATCCCTCAGCCAAGGGAACTCGGGACAACCCCAGCACCCTTGCCAATTGTAAAAAACCTGGGGGTTCTGATGGACAATAATCTCACGCTAGAGCCACAAGTAAACGCTCTCCTCAAGAAATGCTTCTTCCTCCTGTGAGTGGCAAAGAGGATCTTACCGTTCCTATCGTTTGCCAACAAAACAACCACCATCATCACCCTCGTCATGTCCAAAGTAGTCTACGCCAATAGCCTATAACTAGGCATGCCTGAACGACTCTTAAAAAAACGACAATGCATTCAAAACACGGCAGCCATACTACTTCTGAAACTACCCCGAAGAGAACACACTGCACTAACGCTGAAAACACTACATTGGCTACCAATAAAACAACAAATAAAATTCAAAACAATGTGCATTACGCACAGAGCAGTACACAACGAAGGTGCTGAGTCCCTAAGAGACAAACTGTGCCTACATCAACCAACAACAACGCTCAGATCAAGCATGGACATCCGCCTGGAACCGAATCCCTACAACAAAAGAAAACTTGGGAGGATCCTCCTTCTCTCACCAAGCCCCGGAAACCTGTAACGACCTTCCAAAGTACATACGTAACACAAGAAACCACCTATTATTCAGGAAATTACTCAAAACCTGGCTCTTCACGTCATAACTAGAAAGACCGGCCACTGGGGCACACACACAACCAAGGGGTGATGGGCTAATGCAGTTGGTTGGGTGGCGTGAGGAATATGAAGATAATAGTGAGTTGATCTGACCAGTCAAGAGGTGGGGTGTATTGTATTGCATGTTTACGGTGGATGTGATGATGACATTTAGGATGTTGCCTTTATTGCGAGTTGGGTCAGGTGTGTGATGTAGGTTCAATGAGTCCAGTTGGTGAAGGGGTGACTCCTTCGTGTACTTGGTGAAATAGTGACTCCTTCTGTACTTGGTAGCACTGTTGCCTAAGAGGTTGAAGTCCAAGCGGAAGTTGCTTGTGTGAAAAGCATTGTGGTGGCTTGGTTGGTGAAGTTATTAATGAGGAATGTGTTGCAATTAGGTTCTCTGAAGATAAGGTGGAAGGTGATGAAGTGCCAAGATGCACATGCCCCATTCAGAATAGGGTTCCCTAGTTTTCAGGATACTTGACGCCACCTCTGACCCGCATGGTCTGCTACATCCTTCCTTGCTAGGTACCTAGGTAATAGGAAACAGTAGGGATATTTGCGAAAGCCAGTGGAGCAGACAAATGTAGTGCTGGAGACAGAATCACCCAGAGTCATCACAACCATCAGAAGACTCCCTGTTCTCAAGGGAGATACCTATTGTAGTGTATTGTATTGTATTCATCATTTATATAGCGCCCTTTCCCCATTTGTATGGCCTCAATGCACTTTGTTTTTGTAAAACCCTCTAGGACCGTAGTCCATGTCTGGGAGATTCTAATAGTTAAATTATACAAAGTGTGTGTGCTGGCTACGATCCAGTAAGCAGCCCCGGGGGTCAGGCAGGTGGACAGGTACTGTCGGTGGATTAGGATAGAGTGCTAGT
The DNA here is from genome assembly GCF_040938575.1 of Ambystoma mexicanum. NCBI lineage: Eukaryota > Metazoa > Chordata > Amphibia > Caudata > Ambystomatidae > Ambystoma > Ambystoma mexicanum. The sequence goes on from NC_090929.1 coordinate 1,155,241,312, forward strand.
GCCGGAGATTTGATGTATTCCCGACTAGACCGACATTTTTCGTAGGTTGTTTCTGTATACTAATAGAAGAGGTGTTGAGGTATGTCAGGGATTTCAATGTGGACAGCTATGCGAGCTGCTAGACTGGAATAGCACTGCCATAGTTGCATTCTAAAGTGCATGGATGGGTGGCCGTGCCTGCGGCCTGTGTCCAGAGACCTGGTGCAAGGTATACACACCATAAACATGGATGGGGTTCATCTTCAGTGTCGTTTGTCTAGGTCCAATATGGTTGGCTGGTCTCGCCAGTTGTGGTCTCCCTAGATTGAGGGTCTGAGCACACACGTATGGACGGTGTAGCTGGAATCAGGTGTGGAGACAGGCGGGGTGGTTCTGGGTGGTAAGTATAAAAACATAACACCTAGATTGAGACACCTGAATCCTGTTGTGTCCCCAATCGGGGGCACAACAGTAAATGCAGTAACAGCTAGATATTGGACACCTGGACAGAGGAAGACACGCCTGAAATTCAGGCACGACAGTAAATGCAGTAACAACCAGATTTGGGATACCTGGACAGAGGGAGAAACGCTTAAAATGGGTGCACAACTGTATATGCAGTAACACCTAGATTTGGAATACCTGGACAGAGGGAGAAACGCCTAAAATGGGGGTACAACAGTATACGCAGTAACACCTAGATTTGAAATACCTGGATAGAGGGAGAAACACCTAAAATGGGGGTACAACAGTATATGCAGCAACACCTAGATTTGGAATACCTGGATAAAAGTGGAAACGCCCATTATGGGAGCACTACAGCAAATGCAGTAACAATTAGATTTACCCGGATAGAGGGAGAAATGCCTAAAATGGGGGCATGACAGTAAAAGCAGTAACAACCAGATTTGGGATGCCTGGATAGAGGTAGAATTTCCCAAAATGGGGACACAACAGTAAACACAGTAACAAACAGATTTGGAATACCTGGATAGAGGGAGAAATGCCTGAAATGGGAGCACAAAAGTAAATGCAGCATCACCTACATTTGGGATGCCTGGATAAAAGCAGAAATGTCCAAAATGGGGGTGCAACAGAACAGAACAGAATCATAATCAAAATTGGACACTAAAAGGACATAAGACCAAGAGGATTTGGATATTTAAGACACACATAAGCTTGAGATTGCGAGAACAAACAGAATCCAAAATAAATGTAACATTATTTAAGATCAAGAAAATCTGAATACCAGGGATAAAAACTATCAAGAGGACAATAACCAAAGAATAAACTGAGATACAATAAAGCAGTTACTGTTCGCTAAACTTGATTGAGTTCAACAGGAATTAATTAAACTTAGCAAATACTCATAGGTGTTTGTTAAATTAATTTGTAGGCGCTTGTGACCTATAGATTGTAATTTACAATGTATATATATTGCTGGGCAAACACAACAGTTAATCTTTAGTCAAGCGACAACATCATCGAAAATTTTACCAAAGAGCTTGCCTCGATACAGAATGATTGTTTGCAACCAGTAAATGCAGTAACATCTAGACTCGAGAACAGCATCTAGGATGTGGAGCCAAGAGTAGATTAAATGGTGCTTAATGTTTGGAGTGCAGCAGTGATAGGACTTTTACTTATTAGCTAGTAGACCTTGGTAAGTTATGTTATGAAGGTGAGAGGGGCGGTGGGGCTTTCCGTAATACAGTAATTTCTGTATTCCCCACCAGACCACTTTTACCTTGTCAGTTGCTGCTGGCTGATGGCAGCAGGCTTCTCAGGTGAACACGGGCAAGCACGATCTGGAGCTGCTTCTTCAGGTGCTACCCTTTGCCTAGGGGCTATTAGCCGCAGGGGCTGTTTGGGCAGATGGGCTGCCTGGGAGACGGTCCTAAGGGCAGTCACAGGCCAATCGGATGGTGGAGGGTGGGATAAGGGGCAGGAAGAAGACAGACTAGGGAGCGGGCAGAGCTGTGAACGGGGAGGGGGACAGAGGATGCACAGAGACTCTTAAAAGCCCTGCAATTAAATAAAAACATGGATACGATGTGTCACAGGTCCAAAGGAGACTTACCCGAGGCCGGAGCAGGCAAATGATGCTCCGGGGTAGCACAAAGGGCTACAGACCCTCGCTCAGCAAAACAATGGGCCTCAGCAGGCCAATCGGATGGTAGAGGGTGGGATAAGGGGATGGAAGAAGGCAGACTAGGAAGCAAGCAGCGCTGGGAAAGGGGAGCCACACAGGCTCTTAAAAGCCCTGCCATTAAATAAAAACATGGATGTGATGTGTCACAGGTCCAAAGAAGACTTATCCCAGTCAGAAGCATTCAAATGACGTTCTGGGGCAGCACAGAGGACTACAGACCCTCGCTCAGCAAAACACTGAGCCTCAGCAGGCCAATCGGATGGTGGAGGGTGGGATAAGGGGATGGAAGAAGGCAGACTAGGAAGCGGGCAGAGCTGGGAACGGGGAGGGGGACAGAGGATGCACAGAGGCCCTTAAAAGCCCTGCAATTAAATAAAAACAGGGATGCGATGCGTCACAGGTCCAAAGGAGACGGATCCCAGTCAGGAGCATGCAAATGACATTCTGGGGCAGCAGAGGACTACAGACACTCGCTCAGCAAAACACTGGGCCTCAGCAGGCCAATCGGATGGTGGAGGGTGGGATAAGGGGAGGGGAGAAGGCAGACTAGGAAGCAGGCAGCGCTGGGAAAGGGGAACCACACAGGCTCTTAAAAGCCCTGCCATTAAATGAAAACATGGATGTGATGGGTCACAGCTCCAAAGGAGACTTACCCCAGTCAGGAGCATACAAATTACATTCTGGGGCAGCGCTGAGGACTACTGACCCCTGCTCAGCAAAACACTGGGCAGGCCAATCGGATGGTGGAGCGTGGGATAAGGGGAGGGAAGAAGGCAGACTAGGAAGCAGGCCACGCTGGGAATGAGGAGGGTGACAGAGGATGCCCAAGGGCTCCTAAAAGCCTGACAATTAAATAAAAACATAGATGCGATGTATCGCCGCCCGTTGCATCGCAGAGGGCTACAGCAATCAGCGCAGAGGGCTACCAGTAGTCCGCAATCTTGATTGAGTCATCCTCTATATAAGGACCCAAACCCTTTCTGCCTGCCGATTATTGTTCGAAATCGCTTACCTGGAATTTCAGGCACGGTTACCGCCGAACTCGTAATGAGGCCCACTGTGTTGATTTATTTATTTGAGGATGATGTTACTATGGTGTGGATGATGTTGCCATGGTAGTGTGCATTGTTAGCATTGACTGCTGATGGTGGTGATGGGCTGTGGAGTCAGTGTGGTGAGACACATATTGTATTAATTCCGTGAGGCACAGTGTTTAAGTGCCCTCGCCGTTCCTGGGCAGTAACAGAATCAACAATTCATTGCTCCTGTCTTTATCTATCTTTGCTTCAGACACCGACATCAGAGGAAGGGAGGGGTGTGTCAGACAAAAAGAGCAGAAAAGGAAATGCCGTGATTGGTTGGTGGGCAGGAGCAAGTCATGTAACCTGGCTCTAATCGCACCAGCCGAACATATGCAAAAGGTTGAGAGGAGAGGACAAGACAGGCCAGTATAGTGGGAAAAGACAAGCAGTAATTGGTGCAAAGGTGGAGCGGTGGTCACACAAACCTTCTCCATTTACACTGACTGAAAAAACGAAAAAGAAAAAAAATGGTTGTGAGATCTGCAGCTCCAAAAAGGAAAAAAGAATAGTCTTAGAGTGAGAGGTCTGGGTTGTTTCATTGAACAATAATGAAGAAAAAACATTGTTGTACATGTACAAACGCAGAAAGGTATTTTTCAATTTTAGGCTAGAACGCTACTATGTTGGCAGTCAGCCTACATTTTTCATCATATCATTTTGTTGCTGATTGCTTGAATGCTACAGTTTTAGGCCTGACATGAGGGTTAAGGCTGTAGTTCTGCTTCTTTTGCCCATCCTCACAAAGTGTGGGGCTGAGAAACACTTTTTACCGGCCATGGGACTCCACCAATAGCTTGTACTGTACTACCTGGTGGTAGAGGATCGGGGAGCTTTTGGACTTAGCCAATCCTTAAAGGGGAAGTGCGCTCTAAAATGTTATTGTCCCGATTGTTTGGGCATGTACTGTTAAGCATACTGCAATGGATCATAACATTTTTTCCTATGCATCTTACCTTAGTTTTCCTCCCTTTTACACATGCGAAAACAATGGGTTGGGTACAGCCAACTTGCGCTAATCTTGTCAGTTGAAGCATTGCCCTAAATTCAAGTGCACTTGCAGCAAGAATACAGATTGCCCACCCCTGAAGCTCACATCACTAGACGTGTTCAGCCCTTTTCACAATGCCAATGCACGTCTCGTGTCAACGTTCTCTGTGCGCAAGCTATTGACGTGTCTCCATGGAAATGCCAGGATCCCTCTTTCCCCAAGAAGTATGAACAGACCCTTTCTGTTCAGACAACATTGAAGCTGCTTTGTCAATCGTTTCACTGTATTTAGTTTAGACTGCCCGTAACTCGTTTCTGCTCTGCTCAGCTATCTTCCTAGTACGAAGGTCCTACGAATCTTTACTTACAGTAGCAGAACTGATTTCACTCGTTACTTGCGTTTTGTTTAAATATTTGTCGTATTATAATGGCAACAATACAGCTCTAACAGTACGAGCCTTAGTGTTCCGAGGAGGAACTAATGGGAAGAGAAAGCCTTGGAAACAATGGTGAATCAGATGATAGTTTGCAAGCGAATCACCCGAGCATGAGCCTCAGCCTAGTCACATGTTAGACGTTTCAACCTGGAGTACCTGCAATCGTTGCAAGGTCATGCCAACCGAGGTAGAGAACTGCTGCTGCCAAGAAATCTCTGGATGCTCGGCCTACATAGCCGAAGAAGACACACCACTGCTATCTGTTACCAAGCCGCATGACTTCAGGACAGCCTGCCTCACAAGGTCCGTGTTGAGGATTATGATGGTGCTTATGCACGAACTTCACGCAACAGTTTTACCTCGCAATCCAAGTAACAAATAAGTATAATTTAGATGTTATGTAGTTTTTGCCACTGAGACCACTATTATTTCATGTTTTTCTCTTACTTTGTCCTAACTTTAATCGATCATTGACGAATGAATTTAGTCTGTAAATTGAATACATTTCTCTCGCTTTTTGGAAATCAGAGTGTTCACTTACGTGTCTTTCACTTCCAACTGAAAAACAATATTCCTTGAATGGGTGTTCACTTTTGTAATGTGTCCAGACAGCCAAGCACAAGTTCATTTTTCCAGAAAGTTACTTTTCTAAGGGCAACTATGCCATCGAATTTAAAATGCACTTTCAAGTAAGGTGGTACACTTATCAGGTTCATTCAATTAAAATATGTATGTTTCTCTTTCACAGGTGGTACAGGCTGGTGGCCTATCATTCGTTTACATGGTGGCTTCATGGGAGGCTTGGATACCGCGTTCGATGAGTAATAACCGCCTGTGTCGCTCGAGCCGTTCGCACCAAATTCTCCAGTGACAGCAGATAGTATAGGGGATTTTCTCAAACTGTGCTTCAACCTCAAGTATACAATTTGTAGTTTGTTTGTGCCATCAACATCACCAAATTAAATCAAATACAAATTAGCATATACAAATATATAAAAGAGTTTTTCAGTGAGTCAAGAACATGCTCAATCGTCTATGAGGGTCATGAAAGAATGGTTGGTGACAAGGGTGTACTGGGAACCAATAGAGGCACTAGAAATAATTTCCAAAGTGGCGCCATATTACACATTTTAAGCTAGCTCAACCTTTTTCCTATGATATAATAGGAAAATAAAATGCAAAAGAGGCCCAGGTGCAGAGGCACACCGATAAATCTCCAGAGTACCCTGTAGGCCAGTCCAGCCCTGGTTGGTGCCCCTTTTGCACTCACCTCGTCCCCACCCATCCCCCCTCCAGTATCCCTCATCTGGTACTGGGTGGGTGGGAACACTCTATTTGCCAAACACCATGATTTACCCTCTAGAGTCAGGCCCCCCCATAACTTCACACCTATGGCCATGTGCTTGCATGGGGACTTGGTGGGTGGGAACACTTGGGTTGCCAAACACCATATGCACCTGAAAGGGATCTTCTGCAGAGGGACCATTGTTCACATGGACTTCCCAGACCCAGTGTCTTCAGACTCCCCTCTCCAAAACCCTGCCCCAGCCATCAACATAAGTTTGCAACCCTTCAGCAGTGTTCTGGTACTTTTCTGCTCGGCTCATGCCCATCCCTCCTCCCTCCACTATTAATGTCAGTTCACACCTATGGCTTTGCATTTGCATGGGGGCTGGGTGGGTGGAAACACTAGGGTTGCCAAACCCCATGTGAACCTCAAATGGATCTTCCGCAGAGGGACTATTGTTCACATGGTCTCTCCAGACTCGGTCTCTGCAGACTCCCCTCTCCAAAACACTGCCCCAGTAATCAACATAAGTTTACATCCTTTCAGCAGTGTTCCGGGACTTTTGCGCTCACCTCATGCCCATCCATCCCCCCTCCACTATCATTGGCAGTTCACACCTATGGCTGTGCACTCACATGGGGGCAGGGTGGGTGGCAACACTTGGATTCCCAAACACCATGTGCACCTCAAAAGGATCTTCTGCAGAGGGACCATTTTTCACATGGACTCCCCAGACTCGGTCTCTGCAGACTCCCCTCTCCAAAACCCAGCCACAGCAGTCAACGTAAGTTTGCATCCCTTCAGCAGTGTTCCAGGATTTTGCACTCGCCTCATGCCCATCCATCCCCATCCACTATCAATAGCAATTCACACCATTGGCCGTGCGCTCACATGGGGGCCGGGTGGGTGGTCACACTCGGGTTGCCAAACACCATGTGCACTTCAAAGAGTTATTTCGCACAGGGACCATTGTTCGTATGGACTCCCTAGACCCAGTGTCTCCAGACTCCACCATTCATGCTCATCCATCCGCTCTCCCTTCCGCCTGAGTATCAATGGCACTTCGCACCTAAACCATGCGCAAATCAACAGGTGTGCATCGTTATCATGGTTCTGAACTGTTTGAGCACTTGGACCGTGAAACAGGAACTGGCCCTCCTTGGCTCACCAACTGCCCCCATTGTGGCCTTTCAGGTCTGTGTGTTGGGGACCTCGATCTTGTCTGGGGAACACTATTGGGCTTGCTGGCAGCTTCCTTCCAGGCCCTTGCCACCACACCTGAGTGGGTTCAGGGCCACTCATGTTCACCCAAAAGACCCTTGCTCTCCTAAAGCTCCATTCTCGCACCCTTGTTGCTAGTATTTTTAAAATCCCAGTATGGAATAATTCCATCCTATTTACTGATAGGTGTGTTCCATTTGCCATGGCCCTGGCCATGTGGACGTTGTACACATGGCCAGGCCAGACCCAGTGTCTCCTGACTCCACTCTTCAAGATCCCGTCCCTGCAATCAACATATGTTTTGTCCCTTGAGCATTGTTCAGGGACTTTTGCGCTCACCTCGTCCCCATCTATCCTCCTTCCTAGTATCAATGGCAGGGCCATAGGTTTGTCTCAGGCACCAATGAAAGCGTGGCACACAGTTCGAAGTCGCTATTCATTCCTTTTCGGACACCATTGGAATAATACCCAAAGGTGAGTATTTTGATGAAAGGTTGATGCACGTTGTGCATTTAACAAAATATATATTCAGCAACAGTGTTCACTACTACTAGCCGCATATTTAAGTAACTCATTAAACTGGTCCACATGGCCCTAATATTTTAGCCACTTTCATTAAAAAAGTGACCAACACAAGGATTTTGCGTTTGTGGTTCAACCCTGGCCCTATTGCCCTATAGGAAGTACGAGCAGGCCTATGCCTGTGCACTAGCAGGGGGGATGGGTGGATGGGGGTTATGGCAGATGTGAAACATTGGCATCATGGCTGAGTGGGTGTCAATGAACACGTCACAATTTCACATATACACCCACTTTTCTTAGCCTTTATAAACACCTTGACAATTACCAGGAGAACATCTCTGAGATCGACAAGGTATATTGTCATCGAGCTACCTGTTCCCTGGATACCTGTTCCACAGCTACTTGTTCCCGTGCTTGCAGAATCGGCTCATTTTTCATCCAAGTAAGGGTAGGTCACCTATTTGCTTCTCTATGTTCATCGTTCACTGCTCTGAATGTTTCTATCGATTTCCACCTAATGTACCTAGTAATCTAATGTTCAATTATCTCAAAGACTTGACCATTATCGAATGTTTGATGTATGTTGATCTTGTTAAATAGCACATTGCAACACTGTGCATTGTAATAGAATGGAATGTTTCGTGGTCCATGTTTGCAGGCATGTTTTCTATTGATGCTTGAAAGTTCATTAAATGGATGAGTAACACGTCACGATTTGCGATATAACAATCAATTCTGTAAGAAAGTTATAGCTGTGTGCAGTCAATGAGGTTACATGGGTTTTCTTTCTTTATTTAAAAGAAACTGTACAGACAAAGCTGTGTAATAATTGCTTTATTGGCATTCATACAGTGTTATTTTTAATAATTAATTATATTTTTTTAGACAGATCTTACAGACTTTTCAAGAATGGCTTAATGTATCATTATCGGTTGTTCTTCTGTGAGCCATGACCAAACTCCGGGCACAGTCCTGCATACTTTCCCAAAGGATATAGATTTAATAAGAAGATGGATTCGAAATTGTGGTTGTCTAGCAGACGAGATTGAAAGTAGAGCCCAGGCTGTCTTGGGAGACGCGAGGGGTAATCGATTCCGGCTCTGCAGCATGCACTTTACCAACGATATGTACGAACAATCAAAGTACACAAAAATGCGTCGACCCAGAACTTGTCGTAAATTGCTTCCAAATGCAATTCCTACTGAAATTCGGCAAACGTTGGCTCAGGTGAGTAGTGGACGATTAATTTGTTATGATTGTTGGTATGTAGGATGATGCTCTGTATAAATAAGTTTTCTCTATGATCTCTCAATTTATTTAAAGTAGCATATTGAAAAGGTAACTTCATGAACGGTTTAGAGTTTTCAGTGTTTATTTCCATCAAAGTTGTATTATTAAAGTTTCCTTAGTTACCAGATTCAACAGAATTTTAAAATATTTCACTTTAGTATACTTTATCTATCCCCGCTTTCGAGATCCTCTAATAAATCATTGAAATGTGACCCTCAGTAAAAACGTCCATAGTGCCCCTTAAAAGAAGTATAATGTTTTCGAAATGTGTTGGTGGACATGTCCTTTTTTAAACAGAGCGCACTGATGGAAGCACAGACCCTCAACAGGTATCAGGTAATAATATCGCCATATATATGGTCGCCGTAAATAATATCGCTGGGAAAATGTTGTGGCGATATTATTTGGGTGACCATATATATGGGGACAGGGGCAAAAAAAATATCTTTTTTAAAAAAAACGAAAATAAAACGTTTGGGGGGTGCGGGGGTGTCCCCCGCATTTTCCATGCAATAATGTCGCCACAAAAAACGGCCATTTTTGGTGATATTTTTGCATGTTGAGATTTTTGTGGCGACATTATTACATGGAACCCCTCAACAGTGACGAAACCACCAACACGTCTAGTATTCCAATGGTGAGCACTACCCACTTGCACAAAGTGATATTTTAGAGCGTTGGATGTGGCTGCATTTCAAATACTAATTTACCTTTTCCATTGTACTGACTATTTTCTGACAATGTGCTGAAAATGAAGGAGCAAGATTCTGCGTCAATTACTTTTCTGGAGTCAACATCAACCACACTCGCCTACCAAGTAATTATATTTTACAAGTCCTTTATATGTGATTGAACTACTCGAATTTCAACATATTGTAATGTATTATGACTAGTATTGGTTATTTACACAAAGTGGCATGTATGGGTGTCTCTCCGTGTGTACAATCGCCTGCATCTAATTTTTTCAGTATTGTATGTAACATCGTCTGCATCTAAATTTTTCAGTTTCATTTCGCTTTTTAATCTGTATTAAAACAATTACTGTGTTATAGGGTGATGCTGGAACTTCGACTACAATCACTTGCTTCTTTGCAACAGCAACAGGTCCACGGTATACAGTATTTGTACTTACAGTTCACTTTATGAAAATCAAAGTAAATCCTACAATGGATGTACTTTGAGACTGAAATGCATGTAACCTTGCACTATTTTAAACTTTGCTAAATTTGGTTCCAACGTTGCACTTCCTCCCTAATGCAGAATAGTTACCAAGGACACATTACAACGCAAACTACTTTTCTTGGCAACCTTATAATCACTTTGTTTTACAGGTTGATCTCAGATCAAGTCCATGTGTCATCTCGGAAGGCTATCAGGTGAAATCTGAAATTAATATTATGACCAAATCGCTTACACTGTTTTGGAGGTTATGTTCATACTAATGCTCTATTTGTGTTGCGACAACAAACCTAATATTATATGGTTTGCAATCATTTTAAAATACTTTGTGCGGAGGTGCTCTGTGCGATGAAAGATTTCAATTTTAATATCGATCGACATTTTATTTTGTTTAATTATTATTCTATTCAAGGAATTTACTCAAGATGTGGAATTAGAAGAGACACATGGACCAGAGGTATACATAACCTAATATGACATACAATTGGGCTTTACATTGTATTATGAATACATTTTAATAATGTTGCTATCTTTTCAAGTCTGTCAAGTTGCTTCTGTTTGAAGATATGTACATATGTTTGTTTGCATTGAAATGAAATTTGATGAATTTAAACCATATAAAACATTTTTTTACAGCTTGATGTTGCCATCTGCAAAAAGAAGGCCAGGGTTTTGAAGCAAATTAAGAAAACAAGGGTAAAGAACGACAAGTTTGTTTTGGGCAAGTTTTTAAGCTGATGTTTTTCTATTAATTTGGTTAGAAGGCCAGAAGCCTGGAAGGAGTATAAAGATGCAGACATCGACTGAAAAATGGAGCAACTACTATCTGAGGCGCAGCGTGGTCCAGTCAATATTCAGACTAGTGATGCATATGTCCAGTGGCCGGAAAATGAATGGAATCTCACCTGCAAGCTTTACAAAGTTACCATGGACCATTGCTACTTTGTGCAAACTCGACTAGATGAAACTGGGAACAATGAGGATGCCTTGCAACTGCTCGCCGACCCTATAAGACACCCTCTATAAATGTTCTACCCAAAGAACATTCAATGTTACCTCTTTCTCCAATTCATGCTGAAATATCACAGCCTGAACTGACAGAGGCTCAAGCTTCAATGCATTTAACTGCTGAATTTGCTCAAGATCTCGACTTCAGTTTGCAAAGTTTGGTGGATTTGTCCACCACCGTCAACTCACAAAACACAGTACTGCCGAATGATTGGCTATTAAAGGAGCAAAAATACATTGTATTCGACATCTGCCTGCTAGAGATTGTACAAATGCTGAAATGTGATCATACATCAAGAGGCAAATATGCGGGGAGCCATTGGTGAATGTGTCTCGTGTATTACAAGGCACCAACCTGAAAATCCATGTAACTTTTGTCCACCTCCATAATACATTTTCATGGTCTGCTCAAACGATGCTAGGCAAAGTTACTGCTGGAAATCTACTTTGTTCAGCAGCTTTAATGTTCATCTGATCGACTTTCAGTAAGATTTCCAGTTTTTCTCAATTTGTGGGTCTTGAGTTCCTTGCTAAAACACAATACTACAAATACCAAAGAGAATTCTTATTCCCCGCAATTAGTCACTCTTGGAAGTCGAACAGATGTCAATGGACAGTACATTCTCTGGAAAACTTTTCAGGCTAGCTGGCGACGGACAGTGTGATAGTCCAGGATATCTTGCAGAGTACTGCACATACCACTTTCAAGACATGGAAAGTAAAAGAATTGTGAGTTCGGTGATCGTGCAGGTGTCTGAATGTACATCGACTGTGGCCATGGAGAAACATGGTTTCATTAAATCCATCGAACATCTGGAATCCAGGGGAATGCAAATAGACCTGATAGCCACTGACAGGCACGTTCCAATAGCCAAGGCCATGCGAGAGCAGTTTCCACATATTCAGCATGATGTTGATGTATGGCACGTTGCCAAATCAATCAATGGAAAAATTACATCTGCTGGTAAAAAGAAGGGTTAGGAAAACCTTTTTAAGTGGTGTTAGTATATCAGAAACCTTCTTTGGTGGAGCCCCAAAACTTGTGATGGATCTTTAGAAATTCTACTTGAGAAATGCTGTTCATTGATGCACCATTGCTCCAACGTACACTCATGGTCAGAAAACCAACATTTCAATGAATGTGCACATGGACCTTTAACGAAGGAGGAGGAATGCAAGAAGTGGTTGGTGCCATGTTCCCCTCAACACAAAGAACTTGAGAAGATTGTGTACAATAAAATGCTTTCAAGAGACCTGAAGGGACTCCCAAAATTCTGTCACACTGGAGATTTGGAGGTGTTCCATAATATGTGCCTCAAGTACACGCCCAAAAGGTTGCATTTCAGCATAGACGGTATAGAGGCCAGAACAAGAATAGCTGTACTTGCGCACGACAAGAATATTGGGAAGTGAAAACTTCAGGAACATTCAGGATGCTTTGTTATCTCAAGGCCTTTACAAAACAAGACAAACAATGGGTGGCCAAGCCAATATACAAGGACATGGATTTTGAATTTGTGAAAGATCTGACATTGACTGTGTTGGCCATGCATACTCATGGACTGGATGCAGAGTTTGTTCCCAGGACACATATAATTCCACAAAACATTGCAAATGAGCCTTGTCCTCCAAAATCGGAAATTGTTGAAAGGTTGACTTCCGGATTTAAATGATTTGTAGTTGTCTTCATAATCTGCTCACAGTAACATTTGAATTGAAAAGAAACTGTAATTGAATATTACACCCCAATTTCCAACTCCCCTTGAATAAATGTGTTATCCCGAATCAGAGTTATTAGTTTTTACTATGTCTAGTATCTGAGTTTCACTAGAATAGATAAATATATTGTCAAGTTCATTACAGTATGTGATTTCTTGCTGAGCGTCACAGTGCAACTGAGACGGTATACTACCCATGTATTACCCATGTATTACAGAGTGTAATTTAAATGTAACTAGTGGTTTTGACTTCCAAAGAACTCCTGTTAGGTATTCGTAAATAAGGTTATATGCTTGGTCTGTGTACCTTCAAACATAGTGTTGGGTTTTTATAAATGTGGTTATATACAATCTGATAAAAACTGTCCTAACAGCCTCCCCGTAGCAGACGCAATACGTTGTTACAATAAGGATATGTGCGAAGTGGAGGTGCATCCCGTCTAAGTTGGATGAAAGGGTAGTGGAAAGGGGTAAAAAGGATGTCATTGCGGACATACAATCTACCCCATAGCTCCAGTTGGCAACATGGATCAAGCCCTTGCATCGCTTGTCTGTTTCCAACCTGCACAACCAATACCTTTTTCGCACGAATATCCCATAAAGGATCCCATTGAGATTGCACAAGTGCAGGGGAGAGAGGAGGGTAAAAGTGCCAGGGGAGGGGGGGAGTGCAGTACAAAGGATAAAAGAAAAACAAGAAGTGCAGCCAGTAGATGGCAAGTACAAGGGTAAGTGCAGACAGTGGCTGTCCAATAAGTGCAGGTAGGAGTCTGTAGAGTTTCAGATACAGACCCAAGTGCAAGGGTTGCCAGGAGGTAGTGCGAGTGTGCAACTGGGCGGGTAGAGACCTGGGCCTGAATTCAGAGGGTAGCCAGATGACCTGTGCAGTATCAGACAAGACATCAGCAGGGGAGAGGGAAGGCAGAATCAAAGAGGAAGGTAGGTCTTCTGTTTCTGGAACCAGAGATGGTTCTCCTCCAGTTCTGGAGAAACAGGGAGGCTGTTCCAGAGAGAGGCCCAGCCGAAGAAAGGGATCTAGAGCCAATTTGCTGCTTGGAGAAGCGACTGACCCTGAGGGAGTTGGAGGCGAGAGGAGCAAAGAGCTCGAGTAGGAAGGTATTTCAGAAGAGATAGTTGGAGGTATTGCGGACAGTAGAAGCAGGCAGATTTAGAAAGAGGCTGTTGCAGTAGTCCAGCCTAGAGAGAACCAGAGCTCTAGACACAGTAAGCTTCTGGGGGAAGGTGAGCAAAGGAAGAATATCCCTGAAGATGTGCAGTTGGTAGTTTGACTTCTTAGAGGCTTCAGAGATGTGAGTAGAAAAGGAGAGTGTGGAGTCGAGGATGACCCTGAGGTTCTTAGCCTCGCAAATGGGAGTAGGGAGAGGGGCAAGGGAGGCCAGCCAGAGAGTGACAGGAAAGGAGGGTGCAGGTGTGCCAATGAGGAGTATCTCCGTCTTACTGGCATTAAGGCATAGATCATTGGCAGCTCACGACTTCTGGATAGCAGAGAGATAGTCTGAGACATTTGATGTTGGCTGGGTTATCCTGCGCTCTGCAGCTATTCTCACTGTTTGAAAACTGATTTGACGCCAAGGTCACACCCTACTCGAATAGTGGGAACCAATTCTTCATCGCCTCAGGGCCCTTCCTGACTTGACACAGCCTTCCCAAGAAGAACCACCTTTTGCTTCACCGGCACGATCGTGCACTTTCACCCACTACTGCAATGATGAGAACAAGGTGACCCACTTCTCAGGGCTGGACTGGAAAGTTATGGACCAACTCCAAAAAATTGTCTAATGCTCCTAGCATGTTACATCAGGTAAGACTTTAGAAATGCATCTTAACACCCTCCTCAAGCACGTGTACACCCATAGGGTACTCCTTGCTTACCCTATGCACTACCACGGCCGATTGTCACAAGGCTTAGTCGGAGCATGAATGTAAGTTATTTAGTATGGTGCACGCAATGTCACCTGTCTTGCATAAAGGCAGAGAGAGGGCTGCCTCAGGTGCAGAAGGGAGTATGAACGGACATGTATGAATTATAGTAAGCGCTATGCAATGGAAAGCTGTCCCCTGTTATGCTCACACCACAATGAATACAACCCTCAAGTGAAAGAAGGCAAGAGATAGCTAGCAAGGATAACACGGTTTAAATATACAGAATAAAACAAATATCAGCAAAGGTCTCTGCTGCTCTAGAATGTTCTGAATACAGAATGAATGTTGGTGCCTTTTGAAAGGCCACAGCACCAGTAAGGACATCACATACAGTGTCTGTAGCCGCACTTTAGATCGGTAAGACAGTATTCATAACACTACTACATAGGGGATGGCAGGGTACAATTGGTTTGTTGCTCAGCCGTCTGTAGATTCCAGCGTGGGTCAGCTGGGCACATCTCTCCATGTAGCGAAGGTCAGGTCTCTCATAAATTACATTGTGAAAAGTATGATAATATGCTAAGCATACTACTACATCACTACGGAATGCAAAAGGAATGCTCGTGGGATGCTGCCATGGTTGAATGGTGGAAGAAATAGAGTCAAACTGACCAAAACATTCTGCGCTTTGTTCCATGAAATAGTGCTGGACGAGGGCGAGGTGAGGTTTTTATAGAATAGGATGATATATCCATAGGTGTTGCAGCAACACATACCTTTCGGGAAAGTTCACACGTTCCCATTTTGAAACATATTTTACATGGCTGTTTGTAACTGTCCTTGGTTTTCAGAACTACTTGCACGCAGCATCGTCTTGTCCAGTCCTTTTTTCACATTCTTTCACAAAATCGAAACCTAGCCGTCTCTGTTTTCAATCACTGAAAACAAGCTGCTTTTGTTATTTGACCTTGAGCGCAAGTCAGCAACTGTTCAAAGGACACAACTTATCGAATAGCCACAAAAAATTGTAACATTTAGTATATTGAAAGTGGACATTCTAAAAGTTAGTTTCCATTTCTGTGATCCATTGTTCAGAGCGGTTGTTCAGCGTCACAACGTGACAATGGAATATCTAGAAATTATATAAGCTCAACTTTACATAATATTATTACAATAAAAAATGACTTGGATGCTGTTGTGCATAATAACTATTTCAGCCACGTGCAAATGTGCGATTTTACCAAAATAATAGACACAGTACATTATATTGGTTTATATTTATATGGCGCACTATAAAAAACCGAGTGCATAACTGCCGGTTTGTTTATCTGTCTAGTATTGATTGTTGTTTGTGTATAGTCAAAAGAGTGAATATAGGTTTGGATTTTTTGGGCAGTACTGGTTACTGGCCTTGTTTTGGGTTGTTAGCTGGAGCATATTGTGACGAATATTCATTGACGTCCCGCAAACACCACCTGTATGCAGGCTAGTAATATCCAAACCGCTTTGTCCCGTTAAATATACCGTTGTATCCTTCAGCACAATAAAGTCGGTGTTCAGGGGAAGGGGCGGGGATGAACTTTGTCTGTGGTTACTTGGTTCGCTTTTTGATCAGTAATCTTGCAAGTTTTGTTATAATGCCATCTGTCTGTGGTTCAACATAAAAGGTTGCTATATTTGTCCTTGTTTTCTGCATGTGGTTCTCTGTTCCATTGGGAGCTATACCTACTTCACATCGCTAACCTTTTATGCACCTTGTGGTCTCAAATACTCCCCCATGTTGTCATGTGTGTGTTCAATATGTGTGGTTTGTGTTTATGATTAGGTTTCATCGGTTATGAATGATATGGTAACATGTTATATTTGATTACAGAACGGCTACTGAAATATATTCTTTTATTCTGTTACGCACACAGATATATTGTGCTGTTCTGCGTCTGCCATAGTTTCCAGCTACCGTCGGATGGATTCTTCAATCAACATTGGTGGATAACCATAAACTGTGCTTTTTCCATAACCGTTATGTGGGACGACTGACAGGGACCAATCTGCCCTTTGGCGGTACCAGCAACAAGGAGCAACCTGTCAGCCATCCCGATGTAACAACGTGCAGAAGCAAAATCGTTGTGCTTGAAAGTGCAAAGAATCCATATCTTCTGCCAAAAGGAGCACCATGTGCGTCATTAGAATGTTTTGCTGGTGTAACATAGGGACACACAAGAATTGGAGTACTAGGATTATTCGATCGTTGATCGCAATCGGCGTATCATGAGGAAGTTATAAACAACATTCCAAGCATATGTTGTTCATTAGCTATAAATTATATGGCAAAAACAATGGTTCATTTCGTGGACCTAATAATCTCTTGTTTGCGTTCTTTGATAAATAAAAGCACTTGTTACATTGTAGACTATTGATGTTTTCTTTCAAAATTATTTTTTCCGATCCTATTTTGGACAAGAAAGAGAAGGTACGCTCTGTGGGAGGATGTCTGTGTTTATCTTCCTGGTTCTGCGTTAAGTAAAGTTATGGCGTGGGTGATGACGGTGCACGTTTGGCTACGCTGGCCTCGAACGTCATGAAAATTGGTGGAGCATATCGTTCGGACTTGTGATGTCAGCTTCAGGGGTGGGCGATCTGTATTCTTGCTGCGAGTGCATTTGAATTTAGGGCAATGCTTCAACTGACAAGATTAGCACAAGATGGCCACGCCCACCCGGTTGTTTTTGCATGTGTAAAAGTGAGGAAAACTAAGGTAAGATGCATAGGAAAAAATGTTATGATCGATTACAGTATGCTTAACAGTACATGCCCAATAGATCAGGACAATAACATTTTTGAGCACACTTCCCCTTTAATTCACCTTAGTCTTCTCTCTAAGTCTTTTAGTCTAACCTCTCTGTACACTTTCCTATGTAACTCACTTTCCTTCCCCTCTTTCTCTTCATCCCAGCTCATTATGTTTCACAGTTTCTCTCTCCTTCTCTGCAGCTCTCTTATTTTCAATATCTTTCAGCTTCAATATCTCTCTTCTCAATATCATTTTGTGTCTCAATCTCTCTCTCCTTCAGCACAGCAGCATATCTCTTTATCTCACTGATAATCTTGCTCTCCTTATCGTCCCATAAATCTCCCCCTTTTCCCAAGGTGATAGCCCTCGCTTTCCTTTCTAACGTAATAGCCCTCTTTGATTGCTCCTCCCCTTGTGTGGCGTGGAGGGTTATGGCCTACCCCTGTGTAGTTTTGACTTGGCTCTCCTTTGATTGGACCATCTGCTTGGGATCAGTTAGGTTGGAAGGGGGGTGACCCTTGCTTATATTAGGGACTGCCACCAATTTGAATTCCAAAGATGTCCTAGACATGTTTAAGATTGCCTTGTCTCGTACTTTGACCTCTGCTTTCATTGCCTGCTTCACCCTGGGCCCTTCTGCTGTTGCAACCTAAAAGTCAGAAGACCCTCTGCTAAGTATGTGAGGACATTTGGTGTACATGTAATACCTGCGTTGCTGGGAATTTACACTCTTGTAACTCTTACTATTTGAACCAGAGCAGAAAATGTTGTTTTCTCGCTTTCCCCTACAGTGAGTCAGTTTCCCAACGTTATATCTGTGGGACTTCCACTGACTACACAAGTATGAGTCTCGGAGGATAGCTCAGCGGCAACGTGCTCGCCTTGGACACAAGATGACAGGTGCAACACAGGTTCGATCCCCGGGTCCACGCTTAGAAACCTCTGGGTATTAAGCACGTTATAAATACCATATCATAATGGAAAAATGTTTCCTTGGCATTTGTACGAAAGAACATTGTTTTCCTTTTCTACGGTGGTTTTAAAATGTTGCAACTTTTTTTCATTAAAGGGGAAGGCTGTCCTGGTGCTTGGGTCTATCTGGAGGGGGCTACAGGCTCTCTCCACACTATAGAGGTTTCTGCCTTTTGGCTCTATGGCTCGGAAGTTCTTGAGGTCCCCAGAGGGGCCCATGAGTGTCTGGGTTTTCTTCCTATGGCTGTCCCCTGAGCACAGACAGCGGACTGTATCACAACACCCTCACTTGGTGCTTCTTGAATTCCAAACATGCAGTACTCCTAAGCAGACAAAACACTGATCTGACTGCATGTGACTGGCCCGGAAGCGGCTTTTGTACACGTACCTACTAGGCATGAGCGCTTTCGTATCTTAGAGATCAGAAGACTTTCCTAAAAGCTGAAAACTCTCTTCCCCAGCTAAATGTCGTCAATCTTTTCTCTGACTATAGGGATGCCTCTTGGTGCTATTGAGCCTAGAAGAAATGAACTTTGCAGTGTTTGTGCAGTACACATTGAAAATTCAAATCATTTATAAATTCATGGGAGTTCAAAGAAGTCAAGAGAAAAAAAGGGAAAATGAAAAAGTACATGCTCTTTTCCAGTCAACACAGCACTGGAAAGCAGTAGCCATGCAGCAATTGTGAACATGCCACATCACCACTTGCCCAAGTGGTGACAATAGAAGCATTGATGACATGAAACATGAAACAAAGGCTATGTGGCAGATTTGCGAAATACAAGATAAAGAGTAATCCTTAGTCTAGCACCAATACCAACGTGAACAAATGTGATCAAGACTAAGACTGCGGTGTATTCAGTAAAGACAAAGAAACTGGGGGATAATTAAAACATGGACAGAATTGAATGATTGTGCCATAACAGATCAATCCCTGTTCACGCTAGATTTGTATTAATGTACTTCTTTATTATTAATTCAGAAAGTTCTTTGCCATGTACAATCCCCTCCCCCCCTGTTGGACTGAGTTCATCAATATAAACCGTTATTCTTCTTCTGAAATGTGTGTGCAAATGTAATATTATGAACAAATTGCTGGATGTTTTGAACATGTCTCTAAATAAACTCAGAACATTTTTGTATGTATGTTATACAAATGGAGAACACGAATATTGGTTGCAGACTCGATATTGTGGGACTTGGGTGAGGGGGGCTGAGATATTACTGGTTGCAGACCTGATGCTCTTCAAAGAGGGGATGTCCCTTAGACTGTGGCTATATGAAGGTTGGAGACGCTTTTCAAGGGTGTAGCACTTCACCAGTAGTGCAACCAGGGAAGGGCTGGCGCAGCTGCACCCCTAGGGTGACCACTCCCAATCCCAGCATGCCCCCTGCTGTAGCTTGGCCCCGCAATCTAGTTAACCAAGTATTAATGCATGCTTGCATTGCTGCCCACCGCATGGTGGAGGTGAGCTGAGCAGTGACACACAAGCTCCTTCTGCTCCACCCACAGGTTGCTTGGCAACAAGGTGTTGATCCAGAGCCGGGGGCCACGTGCCTCCCTGCCAGTGGAGTAACTTTGCCGAAAATGTTGGGAGGGACATGAGATCTGAAGAAAAGGTGCCCCAGCCAAATGAATGGGGACAAAATGGTGTGCCATGAAAGTTGGGGGTACAAACACCCCGGTTCCCGCCTAAAATTACGCCCATGCTCCCGGAAGACCCTGGAGTACAGCACTGGAGAAGAGATTGCTACTGCTTGGAAAGGCTCTTTTTTTGTAAATTGTATGTGTCTGTGCGCAAGACAGTTTGAATAAGTGGACACGGGTGTCATTGAGTGAGTGCGCATGTGAGTGCACATGGATGAATGTGTGAGGAGCTACATGGAGACTAGGAACGAGGAGAAGAGCCATCTATAAGCGTGAGTGTACAGACCAGGTATCCAGCAGGAGTTGAATGCTCATCTCCTGAGTGGTGTCTAGGGATGTATGTACAGTGAGCCCACATGGAGACCAGAAAAGCGGGAGGGGAGACAGGTCACGTGCAAGCAGGTAATGCTGGAACAATTCATCTTCACTGAGTCACCTGTGTGACCCTGACATCCTGGTGGGTCCTTTGCAAGTGGTGTAAATAACGTTTGGGTGGTTAGGTTTATATCCAGCCCTCGTAGTGTGTGTCTTCCTCAGGAAGGCAAAGAGTCTCTGATCAAGACTCCAGCTGAGTGTTTTTAAAAAGTCGAGCTTGACATAATCGTGGTCGGGCTGTTAAAAAATGATAGCCTCTGACTTTTGAGATGCCTGTGTGTTGCTTTAGTAGGATATGCTTCTGGTGTTCTAGTGGCGGCCAGGGGGTGTCAGGTAACAGGTTCCTAGTGGAGCGGTGCATATAAATGTAGGATGTATTGCTGTGCCAAGCATGGGCTGTAGCATGGCCTATGTGGAAGAGAGGATTATGTGTTTCCTCCCCGGCACCTTTCTTTTGTGGGGTTTTCAAAGCAGGCCTCTGTTATGTCAGTGTTTCATCCAGTGACTGTCTCACAATCACAGGAGTCAGTATATCATGCCAATATTTCTATTAAATAGAAAGTAAATGGGTCGTCTGGGTGTTGATAAGTCCATCAGAAGCCAAGATGCCCGGTGCCGTGGACGCCTGTCTCGTAGGTAACGAACAGGAATAGGTCTTCTATATCTACACGCGAGTTAAGGCGAATGTTCTCTTTTATATTTGCTTTCTTTTTAATGGTGAATACAACCCACAAATGATAGAGTTGAAGTGTTCGCAGAAGTATATACTCTGTAAAATACCTTATTACTACTTGTGCCACTCCTGCTTGAGCAGAACTGCCAACGATGATGAGCAAAATATTCCTTTATACAATGGAAATCTATTGAGAGCAAATCTTACCCAGGAAAACCCTTGGTTTTCTTAAAAAAGAAAAGGAAAAGGGACATCCCGATGAACACAGCGCTTTTACTTGTCAGCATTCTTTTAATGAATCCACATTAATCCACATTGTTGCTCACAAAGGGCAGCCATTAATGACTTGCATTCATTCTGCCTATTACTGCAAACATGGAAAGATTATTATTGTTCAGATCCATCAACACGTTGACAGCAAGACCAGCTTTCTGCCACACTGTACTCCTCACATTCATAGAATGGAGATAACATTCAGATACCAGTCTTGTGATGATATATTGGAGGTAATGCTTGAACTCGGGAGGATAGCTCAGCGGCAATGTGCTCCCCTGGAAGCAAGATGACACGGAGCAACACGGGTTCGATTCCCAGGTCCGCGCTTAGAATCCTCTGGGTATTAAGCGTGTTATGACAGTGGTGTGACTTAAGCACCTCCTGGACTCCTGCGAAAGTCGTGTGTAAATTGTCACGTCAAGTCGATAAAAGGTGCGCATGGCCGCCTGTAAGCCGGTCAAATGCCACCAGACTCCTTTTGTGCCCAGTTACTGCGCTGCGCCAGTGCGGCATCAGCAGCAGGGCTCCAGCATCCGACAACCGTGGCATGGATACCTCATGGTCTTTGTGCGCTTTAATAATATCATATAAATCAATACATAAATAAATAAATTGCCGGTGACGTCCTGCTTGGTGCAGGCGCGTGCCTTCGCGTCCCCGGAGGGTGCCACAGTGAAGGACATGTGAGAGCAAAAACAGTCGGCTACAGGCTGACAACCGCCGGCTCCTCCAGAGGAGCCCACACTGTACAGGCGCGTGCTGCAGGAAGTCCCTGCGCACCATAAAAAAAGGAGGAAGAGTCGAGAAGCTGCTCCCGCCTGGGGAAGAGAGGTGCGGCAAGTACCGCTGCCTCCTCATGGTCATGTGATGCACCCGCCTGGGGGAGAAAGGCGTGGCACGGACCGCCGCTGCAATCAGATGTGCTGCTTCTGCCTGGGGTAGAAAAATGCATCAAGGACCGTCACCAAGACGATGGGCAATGACTCCTGCCTGGGGGAGAACAGGGGCACGCTACAAACCACTGCCACTGCAGCGCTCTCACAAGCTGCACAACTGCCAGGCCATGCCTAACAACCATTGGCCACACCAATGAGGTCCTGCCCGATGCAGGCCAATGCTGCCAGAGAGCCCGGAGCATTATCATCCATCGTCCTTGCCTATCCTAGTAGCCCCGCTGTGCAGCCTGGGTCAGGACCGGGACTGCCCCTCCTATTTTTCACAGTTCTTAGGTGGAGAGTCCTACCACAGGCTGGCATTGTCGCCCGCTGGTCACTGCCATCAGCCAGCTCCAACATCTTGCTGGCACTCCATCACCAGGGACTACCTCCATCCAAGGAACGGTACCGAAGAGCAGAGGTGGCCCCCATTAACATGGGCGCAGCTTTGCCTGCATGCGGTCAAAAGACTTGTGTTTAAGAACTAATACACGTGCTGTCCCTTTTACCTGTATGCCTCAGGGACAGGGATATGGCTTGATGCTGTGATCCGGCCTGTTGAGTGGGCTTAAAATGGGCTCAGTAAAAGTTAAGATGAGTGTCCGCGCTAAACTATGTCTCCCAGTGGACAGTGACGGTCCTTGGCGCTGTGAGCCTGCTCATCGTGGGCTTAAATGTCTGCATCCATGGAACTGTGTAAGGTATTGTGTCACCATGCCCTAAGGGACTATGATAGCCCTTCATGCTGTGTCCCCGCCCATCCCATGGGCTTAAACTGGCCAGAGTCCAAGAGAACGTTGTTGTCCGCAGCCATGCAAATGTATAATGTATTGTGTGTTGCTTTGTGTTTGCCTTTGTTTTATTGTATGCTCCTGGCATGGGATGTTGTGACTTAAGCAGCTCCTGGGCTCATGCGAAAGTCACGTGTATGATGACACGTGGAAGACGTGTCATCAAGTCAATAACTGTGATAAGACCACACAGACCAAGAAGAACACAAACCCATGACTACATATTCAACCTGAGAAGATGGAGTAATGAGGGCTGATGGATAAAAATCTATCAGCAAGAAGAAGAAGAAGCACACTGTGTGCCAATCAAATGTCACCAAACTGTGTCCAGTTACTGTGCTGCCCCAGCACTACATGCAGATCCCAGAACCCCTGGGCCCCTTAACAGACAGGATGGATAATTAAATGCTTCCCGAACGGCTGCGCTCTGCCGCATGTGCCAAGGATTCAATTAAACGCTAAGGGCGTCTATGTTCGTCCCGAGTTCCTGTGAGGAATCATAGTAGGCTCCGCCCACCCCAGGGCTTGGATATGCTTTTATTAAATGCATCTCTCGAAAACCCTGAGAGGTTTCTCTCTTCTTGCTCTGATGTTGTTGTTAATGTGTGTTGCTGCTTCCTTACTGTCCGCCTTACTCTCCTGTCTGAAGGTTTACTCAGATCCCGTGCCCCTGTGGCTGCAGATGGATCGAATGATACAGAACTGCACACGAATCCCGGACTGGCTTAGAAAAACAGCAATACCCGCTGATTTAACTGATTGTAATTAACTGTTGGATCTGCAATTATTTGCTTAAGGCAAACAACGACAACGGCGTCATTGTCTACGGTTTTCATTAACGCTATTAGACACAACAGCTAAATATAAACCCGGTGATTCACAGTGAACAGGTTTCCAAGATCGCCAGAGATTTCCTTTTGAAAAAAGAGCTCATTTCGTGCTTTATTAAAGCTCAGCTCCTTCTGTGCACCCTGACGTCTGGCCTCTCTTCGGGAACTGAGCAGCACAGCTCCCCTCCAGTGGCATAACACAAGATGTGGGGCCCCCCCTGCGAGCCATGCTGAGGGGGTCCCCCAACTCAGCAACAAATCAAGGGTCGTGTCACACTCTGGGCCAGCCTAGGTTATCACACTTGCGCAATACGCACAAACGTGCTGCTGAACTGATATGCCACACACTGCACTAGGAGAAAGATACACATATGTGTTTTAATATAACATACATCACACTGTCTGAGAAAAATTGGCTAAAAAGCCAGAGTGTTTGCAATTGTTTTGTAGGGTAACACCAATCCAATAGATGCAATTCACCAACAGAGCACAGGAACATTAAAGCTTTGCTATTAAAAATGCCATGCCACAATGAAAACATGTCCAACTGGCTGCACAAGGTAGACCAGTGTCGACATGTAATAACAATATAGTAAAGCTTGCCAGGCCACATTTAGACATATCTAGACTGGTTGCACCAAAATGGCAGTCGAAGCAATAACACTCATCAAGAATAGAACACACATTCAAGCCTGTGTCTCTGTGGCCTCTAACAACACGGCCAAACTCTTTAAAATCTGAAAAGAACTGGTCAATCCTGTTGAGGTCTTTACATCTCCTGTTCCCTCCCAGGCCCTCTGTATGGCTCTGTCATCTCACTTCTACGCTAAAGCTCAGGACATCCTGTCCTCCATCTCCTCTTCCTCTCCCTCTTCCTCTCTCGGCCCCCTTTGGCCATCTCTACCTCCCTTCCTACTTTCTCCTCTTTCTCTCTGACAACACCTGACGAGGTTTCTAGACAAGTCCGATCTATGAAAGTGTCATCCAAACAGGTGCTCTCCTGCTCCACCAGAACCATCAAGAACCATATTGACACCCTCGCTCCAGCCTTGACCGATTTCTGTAATCACTCTTTCCCCTCTCCCGTTAAGCACTCCCTTATGCACCCATTCCTCAAGAAGCTTTCTGCTGATCCTGCCTGCCCGGCAAACTATCGCCCAATCTCCATCACCCCTTTCCTGGGCAAACTGTTGAAAAAGCTGGCCATCTCCCAGCTTACTCTCCACACGGAATCTGTTGGTTGTCTCCATGACCATCAGTCTGGCTTCAGTGCCAGAGACTCGGAAACCGCTGTCCTGAACACCTGTGAAGTTCTGCTCTCTAACCTTGATTCCAGCACTCCTTCTGTCCTCATCCTCCTTGATCTTTCCTGTGCTTTCGACACGGTCAACCATGCCATCCTGATCAATCCTGATCAATCGACTCCATGAAAACCTGGACATCACGGATCAGGCCCTGAGTGGCTGACCTCCTTCCTCTTGGACTACCCCTCCCAGGTCCAACTTGGTCCCTTTCTCCCCGCTCCATCCTCTCACTCTGGTTTTTCAACCTCTACGTGGCCCCTTTGACCCGCCTGATCTCTACATTCTCCTCTAACTTTCAGTGTTATGCGGATGACATTCCGCTTTCATTCAGGCTCCACTCAGACTCCTCTCAGTTCTCGCTCATTCCCGACTGTCTATCCGCGATTCAGGATTGGTGTGCCTCCAACTATCCCTGCCTTAATGTCAGTAAGATGGAGATCCTTCTCATTTGGACTCCTGCCCCTGCTTTCCCTCTCTCACTCTGGCCGCCCGCCTTGGGCCCTCTTCCTTTGCCTTCCTGTGAGGCAAACAACACTAGTGTCATCTTTGACTCCACTCTCTTTCTCTCCTCACATCTCAGACGTTGCCAAAAAGTCCCACTACCAGCTGCTCCTCTTCAGGGACTCTTCCCTTTCTCACTTTCCCCCAGAAGCTCACTGTCTGCAGAGCCTGGTTCTCTCTAGGCTGGACTACTGCAACAGCCTCTTTCTCAATCTGCCTTTCTCTACTATCCAGCCCCTGCAACTAATCCAGAAAAGGACTGAAAGACTTACCATTGGCCTCAAGCACAGGGGTCGTATCTCTCCAGCCCTGAAATCTCTCCACTGGCTCCCAGTTGCTGCAAGTATCAAGTTCAGGACCCTTTGCATTTTCCACAAGGCTTTCTGGGCCCGGGTCCCGCACTACATCCAACGCTCTCTCCCAAAATATCCTCCTTCTCAAGCCCTTCGCTCAGCTACCTACTACTCTCTAAGGGTTAGACACTTCTCCAGGAAGAGAGTGGGGGGTAGATCTCTCTCCTCTACAGGTGCCTCCCTCTGTAATAGCCTCACTGCCCCTCTCAAGCTTTAGCAGACCACCTGAAGTTCTGGAAGCAGCTCAAAACGTTCCTCTTCTCCTCTGCTTTCTCTCTCTCCCTCCCCTGCTGGCCTACCTGACCTACCTGTCTGCTGTACCGACTGGTTGCTTGGCTACCCTCAGAGTCTCACTGAGTCGAGACTCTTTCTCGATCAGTCACCCTTGCACTGCCTCTGGTACTACCATGCACTTAGGGGCTGTAACTGTAACCCTACAGTCCCTTGTTCTCCTTGCACTACCCAGAGCTGTGCTGCCCTGACAGCACTTACTCAGAGCACTGCTGCCCTGTTTTTCCCCTCCCCTCTCACTTGCACTTCCCCCGTCCCTTTCCCCTTGTGCTTCTCGTTATCGCACTTGCACGATCTGAATGACACAAAGCCTAGTAAGATCGTTTGTCTTGTCCTCCCTCTATCTTCCATCCCTTGTCTTGTCGCGCCTAGAAACACTTGTGTGCAGGTGTGTTATAAATGACTTGTATCATATAATTTGATCACAGATGCCAAGAAAAATATACAATGCTGCAGTAAGAAATGGCTGACTGGCAGCACCCAAATGGCAGTCTAGCCAGGCAATTCACTTAACAGGACTGCTTTATCATAAATGCCCCATTAAAAAAAGTCATACCAAACTGAGGAATGACTAGACTGGCTGCACCAAAATGCCTCTCTAGCCACTAATACCACATATCATGCCTGCTTAGCCTGGACATAGATAGCCATTATAATGTGTCGTATAATCCTGCTCCCCCCACACATCCCCTCTCCCTCCCGCCCCAACCTCCAAAATCAGCTCCTTGGCCCAGAATTACCTCCACGTCCCTCTTCCTTGCCCCAGAGCTTACGGTTGAGGCTCCTTGTCTCATAGGTAAGTACTGGGATGAAGAAGAGTGGGACTAGGAGTAATGAAGATTACAGGTAGCTAAATCAAGCATTACTTCCATGTACCTCTACCTCATCCAAGTACTTGTGTTTGAGGCAGAGTGCCTTATACACAAGTACTGTCTCATACACACCGGGACAAGGAAGAATAGGGCTAGGAGTAATGGAGATTACCAATAAGTAATCCAGGCATTAAACTCAAGTATTGGTGCAACAACATTGAGTTGACTGGGATTCAGCACCCCCCCCTCTGAAATGTTGGGCTATGTTGACCAGACCTGGCTGACCTTCAGAGCAGTTGCCATACAGAAAAGGACACAGATGTTAAACGACACCTGGGTTTCTCTGTTAACAAGAACCCACCAATTACTAACATAAAGCAATTCACTGTTAGTACCTGCATTCAAATGCCACATTTTTTAGGCAATTGAAATCGTGATGTGGGTTTAATACTTGCATGCCAGGGGAGTGATTGGAAGGGTAGGGAGGGAACAGGAGACCACTCATTCTCACAGCAGTCCATAAGTGGGTGCTTTAAACCTTAAAGGCGAGAGTTAACTGCTTGTAACATTGAAGCTGCACTAGAATAATCTCATAAAAATGCATAAAGAAATTAGATGACCCAAACAAATATGTTTGCCCCTCCCCCACCGCCCATGAAGTTGGCACCCCTCCCAACATTTGAAGGGTTAGCCCCCGAAATGTAGGTTTTGTTGCGCCCCTGAACGCAAGCACACACACCATTCACCATATACACACACGCACACCCAGCCATCCATACATTTAAGTGTGCATTCTTTCACCATACTGGCACACCCAGGCAGCCATCCATACATTTAAGTGTGCACCCTTTCCCCCTTACAGGCACACCCAGGCAGCCACCCATAAAATTACGTGTGCACCCATTCACAATACAGGCACACACACCCAGGCACCCACCCATACATTTAAGTGTACACCCTTTCACCATACACTCACACAGGCAGCCACCTATACATTTAAGTGTGCACCCTTTCACCATACAGGCACACCCAAGCTGCCATCCATATATTAAAGTGTGCACCCTTTCACCATACACTTGCACAGGCAGCCACCTATACATTTAAGTGTGAACCCTTTCAACACACACTCACACACGCACACATCATGGGGTTGAGGGGAGCCCTAACACTTAAAAAAGAAATTGGGCCTCATTACAACTATGCCGGACTGTAAACAACGGTGCTGGTAAGCTCACCGGCACTGTTGTTTCCGGGCCGGCATATAACAGCTCTGCGGGCGGTTGCCGTCCTGCCCGGCAGGTCAGACCTGCCGGGCAGAACGGCACCCAGCCGCATAGTTTTCACGGAAGCACTGGCACTGTTATTAACGGTGCCAGTGTTTCTATGGTCCCCATTCCCATATAGTCCGATAGGACTTTATGGAAATGGGGACTTACCATTTGCCGGCGCATGACTTCCCAGACCGCCGGGGTTGTAATCCCCCGGTGTTAACGGAAATTCGGGCGCCGGTAAATCATTACGGGTCTGGCTGCAACCTGCTGGTAGCAATGGCACGGATGCCGCCAAACCCGTAATGAGGCCCATCGGTTCTTTTTGAAGTCACTCTGACTTTATAAAGAAATTATTTCTGTTACAGAAATAATTTCTTTATAAATGCAGAGGGAATTCAAAAATATTTTTTTTTTTGTGCAAAAAAAAATATATTTTTTTTCTACAATTGGGGGCTCCTCCCAGGGCATGTGCTGTCGGGGCCCCCCGCACCGCGGGGGCTGCGGGGGCCCCTGTTACGCCAGTGCTCCCCTCATTACAAAAGAGTGAGCTGCCACTGGTCAGGCACCTGCAGGAGGAATCCACCCTAGCTCAGGTACAAGCGTTGGCAATGCCAACAGCTTTGGCTTTTGTGTAGGCCTGGGACTGCTGCAGTGATAGTAACAGGCCATCAATGATAGCAGCTGTAAAATGGTACCTGGGCATATAATAGCAGTGCCTGGCAAATTCTTAATACTCATACACAAACCAAAACTGCTGGTTTTGCAAATGGTCGAGTATGACAGGATTTCAGTGAATGGCACACATGGTGCTTATAAATCGAGTGGCTGAAGGCAGAGACCTGGTTAAAGGCATGGTCTAGTAAAAATTGTGATTGTCCCTACGGGTCAGCCATGTTTTTTTAAGCCTAACTGGCTCGATTTTTGAAAACTTTCCTATGGACCTTACCCGAGTTTTCGTCCTTTAAACGCATGCGAAAACAAGCACCAGGGAGCCGCCATTTTTTGATAATCCTATCTTTTCCCCCATCGCCCTGGCTGACCTGCTTTTGCGGCACTAAATCAATTCCCCCGCCCCTGAGCCTGTCATCAGCAGACTCGTACCGCCCATTTCCCAACACCAAAGCACGTCTCGTGTCAACATTCGCTGCGCTTCAGCTAATGACGTGTCGCCATGGAATGGCAGGACGCCTCTTTCCTCAATAAGTATAAACAGACCGTTTCACAACACACAGCAGCAGATTTTCGATTCCATTCCTCTCTCTGTGTTACTTTGAGTATTCTGTGACTCGTTTCAGTGCTCTGGTCAGCTACCTTCGCCGCTTGTAGCCCGTGTGAACAGATACCAGTACCACCGCTATAAATTATTTTAGTTTGTTTAACACACAATGGCTACAATAATGCCTTACATGTACGAGCCCGAGTATACTGAGGAGGAACTACTGGAAAGGGAAGCACGCGAAAACGATGGGGATTCGGACGGCAGTTGGCAGTACGAATCAACAGATGAAGAGCCTGGGCCTAGTCGAATGGACGGCGTCTCCACCTGGTGCACATGCAATCGGTGCGAGCTCATGCCAACTGAGGACGAGAACTGCTGCTGCCGAAAAAACTTGGGATGTCTGGCCTACATTTCGGAAGGCGAGCCACGACCTCAATGCATCACCGAGCTGCCAGACTTCAGGGCAGCCTGCCTCACACGGGCCGTGTTGAGAATAATGATGGTGCTTATGCACGAAACTTCACGCAACTGTTCGTCCTCGTAATCCGAGTAACGAGTAAGTATACTCTGCTTGTCATGCCACTCCTATTTCATGTTCTTCTACTATATCCAAAATGACATCTACATATCATTGTAACGCATGTAAGTCGTTCAATAGTGTGCATTGTCTAGATAGCACTTGTCCGTGCAGAATGCCATTAGTTACAAGAATTGTCAATGACAACAAACGTTTATTAAACTTATCTTGGTCATTTAAAAACAGTTTGTTTCATTCCTTTTCACAGGTGGTACAGGCTGGTGGCCTATCGTTCCTTTACATGGTGGCTCCACGGGAGGCTTGGACACCGCGTTCGAAGAGTGATACCCGCCTCTGCCGTTCGTGCCATTAGAGAAAAGTTCCCGAGTGACAGCGGTCAGTACAGGGGATTTTCTCTCACTGTGCTGCAACCTGACCTGTATAATCTTTAAAGTCTTGTATTTTTGTGTCATGAAAATAAGATACAAAATAAAACACCACATATATTTTAACAACGTTTGTTTCGATTTTTTAAATGAATCAAGTGTGTCTCCATTCAAGGATGGACGTCAGACATCTGTGCTCCGAATGGGTGAAGGTCTGGTCGCTGTGAAGCAGGGTGGTCACTATCTATCTAAGCTAACATAACATATTCTCGATAATGCATGCGCTAAATAACACTTGTTCAAAGTCTTTCAGTAGGTTATGTCTCTATAAAAGTCACACATATATCTATACTAACAATTACCATTGGATTATACAGGCCATAGGGTCTTGACCACTATAATACACCGGTTGAAGTGTGGGTCTGTGCTCACAAGAATCTCCGGTATGTGGCATTTGTTATTGATAAGCAACAATATACTATCATTGATATAAAGGCGATATACTATATATTGATATAAAGGCGGTTCGCGCCAGTGGATGAGCGCTGGCATGAGGGGCTGTCAGGGGCGCGAAAGGCCAAGGTGCCAAACTACATGTACACTTCAAAAGGTGTCCCACGCCAAGGGGCCATCGGTCACATGGCCTCCTAA
Organism: Ambystoma mexicanum; assembly: GCF_040938575.1. Classification (NCBI taxonomy): domain Eukaryota; kingdom Metazoa; phylum Chordata; class Amphibia; order Caudata; family Ambystomatidae; genus Ambystoma; species Ambystoma mexicanum. The sequence goes on from NC_090929.1 coordinate 1,155,272,655, forward strand.
GACCCCGTGTCTCCAGACAGGCCTCCCCTTGAAGCAGGCCGCCCCCCTGCAATCCACATAAGTCTGTCTCCATTCAGCAGTCTTCCTGTGCCTTATCTGCACGCCCCAGGGCCATCCATCCCACCCCCTGTATCAAAGGCGGTTCGCGCCGGTGGATGCGCGCTGGCATGGGGGGCTGTGACGGGCGCAAATGGCCATGGTGCCAAACTACATGTACACTTCAAAAGGTGGCCCACGCCAAGGGGCCATTGTTTACATGGTCTCCTCAGACCCCGTGTCTCCAGGCAGGCCTCCCCTGAGGCAGGCCGCCCCCTGCAATCCACATAAGTGTGTCTCCATTCAGCAGTCTTCCTGTGCCTTATCTGCACGCCCCAGGCTCATCCATTCCACCCCCCGTATCAAAGGCGGTTCGTGCCGGTGGATGCACGCAGGCATGGGGGGCTGTCAGGCGCGCGAAAGGCCAAGGTGCCAAACTACATGTACACTTCAAAAGGTGTCCCACACCAAGGGGCCATCGGTCACATGGCCTCCTCAGACCCCGTGTCTCCAGGCAGGCCTCCCCTTGAAGCAGGCCGCCCCCCTGCAATCCACATAAGTGTGTCTCCATTCAGCAGTCTTCCTGTGCCTTATCTGCACGCCCCAGGGCCATCCATCCCACCCACCTGTATCAAAGGCGGTTCGCGCCAGTGGATGAGCGCTGGCATGGGGGGCTGTTAGGGGCGCGAAAGGCCAAGGTGCCAAACTACATGTACACTTCAAAAGGTGTCCCACGCCAAGGGGCCATCGGTCACATGGCCTCCTAAGACCCCGTGTCTCCAGACAGGCCTCCCCTTGAAGCAGGCCGCCCCCCTGCAATCCACATAAGTCTGTCTCCATTCAGCAGTCTTCCTGTGCCTTATCTGCACGCCCCAGGGCCATCCATCCCACCCCCTGTATCAAAGGTGGTTCGCGCCGGTGGATGCGCGCTGGCATGGGGGGCTGTGACGGGCGCAAATGGCCAAGGTGCCAAACTACATGTACACTTCAAAAGGTGGCCCACGCCAAGGGGCCATTGTTTACATGGTCTCCTCAGACCCCGTGTCTCCAGGCAGGCCTCCCCTGAGGCAGGCCGCCCCCTGCAATCCACATAAGTGTGTCTCCATTCAGCAGTCTTCCTTTGCCTTATCTGCACGCCCCAGGCTCATCCATTCCACCCCCCGTATCAAAGGCGGTTCGTGCCGGTGGATGCACGCAGGCATGGGGGGCTGTCAGGCGCGCGAAAGGCCAAGGTGCCAAACTACATGTACACTTCAAAAGGTGGCCCACGCCAAGGGGCCATCGGTCACATGGCCTCCTCAGACCCCGTGTCTCCAGGCAGGCCTCCCCTTGAAGCAGGCCGCCCCCCTGCAATCCACATAAGTGTGTCTCCATTCAGCAGTCTTCCTGTGCCTTATCTGCACGCCCCAGGGCCATCCATCCCACCCACCTGTATCAAAGGCGGTTCGCGCCAGTGGATGAGCGCTGGCATGGGGGGCTGTCAGGGGCGCGAAAGGCCAAGGTGCCAAACTACATGTACACTTCAAAAGGTGTCCCACGCCAAGGGGCCATCGGTCACATGGCCTCCTAAGACCCCGTGTCTCCAGACAGGCCTCCCCTTGAAGCAGGCCGCCCCCCTGCAATCCACATAAGTCTGTCTCCATTCAGCAGTCTTCCTGTGCCTTATCTGCACGCCCCAGGGCCATCCATCCCACCCCCTGTATCAAAGGCGGTTCGCCCCGGTGGATGCGCGCTGGCATGGGGGGCTGTGACGGGCGCAAATGGCCAAGGTGCCAAACTACATGTACACTTCAAAAGGTGGCCCACGCCAAGGGGCCATTGTTTACATGGTCTCCTCAGACCCCGTGTCTCCAGGCAGGCCTCCCCTGAGGCAGGCCGCCCCCTGCAATCCACATAAGTGTGTCTCCATTCAGCAGTCTTCCTGTGCCTTATCTGCACGCCCCAGGGCCATCCATCCCACCCACCTGTATCAAAAGCGGTTCGCGCCAGTGGATGAGCGCTGGCATGGGGGGCTGTCAGGGGCGCGAAAGGCCAAGGTGCCAAACTACATGTACACTTCAAAAGGTGTCCCACGCCAAGGGGCCATCGGTCACATGGCCTCCTAAGACCCCGTGTCTCCAGACAGGCCTCCCCTTGAAGCAGGCCGCCCCCCTGCAATCCACATAAGTCTGTCTCCATTCAGCAGTCTTCCTGTGCCTTATCTGCACGCCCCAGGGCCATCCATCCCACCCCCTGTATCAAAGGCGGTTCGCGCCGGTGGATGCGCGCTGGCATGGGGGGCTGCGACGGGCGCAAATGGCCAAGGTGCCAAACTACATGTACACTTCAAAAGGTGGCCCACGCCAAGGGGCCATTGTTTACATGGTCTCCTCAGACCCCGTGTCTCCAGGCAGGCCTCCCCTGAGGCAGGCCGCCCCCTGCAATCCACATAAGTGTGTCTCCATTCAGCAGTCTTCCTTTGCCTTATCTGCATGCCCCAAGCTCATCCATTCCACCCCCCGTATCAAAGGCGGTTCGTGCCGGTGGATGCACGCAGGCATGGGGGGCTGTCAGGCGCGCGAAAGGCCAAGGTGCCAAACTACATGTACACTTCAAAAGGTGTCCCACACCAAGGGGCCATCGGTCACATGGCCTCCTCAGACCCCGTGTCTCCAGGCAGGCCTCCCCTTGAAGCAGGCCGCCCCCCTGCAATCCACATAAGTGTGTCTCCATTCAGCAGTCTTCCTGTGCCTTATCTGCACGCCCCAGGGCCATCCATCCCACCCACCTGTATCAAAGGCGGTTCGCGCCAGTGGATGAGCGCTGGCATGGGGGGCTGTCAGGGGCGCGAAAGGCCAAGGTGCCAAACTACATGTACACTTCAAAAGGTGTCCCACGCCAAGGGGCCATCGGTCACATGGCCTCCTCAGATGTAACGCTCACCTGATTCCCGTAGAGGCGCCGGTCTTGACTGGGCGTATACCGTATCTTCAAAGGTGATGTGTAACACACGGCTGGCTCTTTGGGCTGGACCTCTGTGCACTGTATGTCTGGCTCGAAGGGTAAGATGTCTGCAGATAGAAAATGTGGGATTAATGAACTGGGTTATTGAATGTCTCTCTCTTCTTCCCTTTCTCTTCTCCTGTAGAACCCCAAAGGTTAACGCTCTCACCTTAGGTAAGTTAACGCCGTGCTCTCCATCTGCCTCGAGGCAGGGTGCTGTAACCAGTTTCTTCACTGGATAAGGGGAGCAGGCCTCTTGACTTCAGAGGACTGCTGTCCGTCGTTTACTGCACGAACGGTAAGTTTCGAGTAATTCTAATGTCTTTAAAGTCTTTAGTAATGATGTCTCTTGTTTTGCAGGGTTCCGGCGATGGCGGATGGCGGGCTGAAGTGAGTTGAAGATGGAGCCCGTGTGAGGAATAGAAGCTCCTGGAAGCACGTAAGTAAGCGCTTGTTGCCTGCTTCACGATGCGCTCTAACTGTCTTTTTATTTTGCAGGTACAAGTTCGGGGCGGCTGCAGGGTGCCGGAATACCCACTGGGTTAGATGTGGAAAGGAGTAATGGCACGTGAGTATTAAAGTTCCCCAATGTCTTTAAACACACCTTGTTTTGTCTTTCAGATGCGGGATGCAGCGCCGAAGGCCTCCGGAGCGTGCGAAGAGTTGGTAAGCTTTTGTCTTTCAGATGCCGGAATGCAGTGTGAAGACTTCCGGAGCGCACGAAGAGTAGGTAAGCCTTTGTCTTTCAGATGCCGGAATGCAGCGCGAGGCGTTGGTGACAGCCGATGGACCAGGTAAGTGAAGAGCTGTCACTGAAGACCGTAATGCTAACCTGTTCTTTCTTGTCTTTATAGGTGTTGCTGAAGACTGGATTCAGAATGGTAAGCCTTTTTCCTTAGGCCCAGGATCAGATGCAGAAGACACGATGAGCGTTCTGCTGCTGAGGATGCAGAATAACGCAAAGCAAGATTCATCCATCGGGTGTGGTTTAAATAGCCTCCTGTAGTGCTTAGGTGTCTCCTTCCACAGCCACGCCTAGGTAAAAAAAGAGTTCCTGCTTTCCAGAAGAGTTCCAGTGTTCTGATTCTAGGGAGTGGCTCCTGCCCCACCCAACAGGAAAAGTAGTTCCAAACAGAAGAGGATCGGAGACTCAACTGGCAGGCAAGTAAGCAGCATGGTCTGCTGCAGGTAAGTCCACCCAAGCATTATGAGCCCGGCGCTTCCAGCGCTGGGACTGGGCATATTTATGAGCCTGGTGCCACTGGCGCCAGGACTGGGTCCAAAAGGTCCCAATTGGGACTGGTTGGCACTCGGAACCTGGGTTATGGATCTGCTTCCAAGGGCGTTGGGAAAACCCTGACCTTTTGGAAGCAGAGATCATGACAGTACCCCCCCTCAAGGCCCCTCCCAAACCGGGCTTCTCTGGGGGTTTTGGCTTGTCAGGAAATGTTCGGTGAAATCTTTTGATTAGGCGAGGAGCGTGGACATATTCAGCAGGTTCCCAGGATCTCTCTTGGGGGCCGCAGCCTTTCCAGTCAATTAGGTAGAATAGTTTAGATTTGGAGATCTTGGAGTCCAGAATGCTTTTGACTTCAAACTCGAGTTCTCCATCAACTAGGATAGGTTTTGGAGATTTGGTTAGTCGGGTTTGAGGTTGCACGGGTTTTAATAGAGAGACGTGGAAGACCGGATGTATCTTCATGTGCGGGGGCAAGTCCAACTTGACCGCTACTGGGTTTACTATGGTAGTGATGGAATAGGGACCAAGGTATCTTGGGTTGAATGTGCGTGGCCCTCTTAGAGGTAGATATTTGGTGGATAACCAGACTTGATCCCCTACTTGATATTGAGGGGCTTCCTTCCGATGTTGATCTGCTCCTTTCTTGTATTGTTCTTTAGCCCTTTGAAGGTGAGAAACAGCTTCCTTAAAGGCTTGGGTGATTGTAGAATGCAGGTAGTCTACTGCTGGTGTTTCAAGATCTTGGAGGGGATCCAACTCCGAGGTTCGAGGGTGACTGCCGTACAAAAGAAAAAACGGGGTTTTCCCAGTTCCCGAATGGACAGAGTTATTGTAGGCATATTCGGCTATCCAAAGGATGTCTTTCCAAGTTTTTTCAGTTTGTTGCAGCATGTAGCGTAAATATTGTTCCAGAGTTTGATTGGTCCTCTCGGTTTGTCCGTCGGTCTGAGGGTGGTGACTGGTCGATAGTCTCACATCAATTTGAGCCGACCGACAGCAACTTCGCCAAAAATGAGAAATAAATTGACTACCTCGATCCGAAATTAGAACCGAAGGAAAACCGTGCAGTCGGACGATGTTTTCGAGAAATTCTCAGGCCAGAGTTGCTGCTGTTGGCAAGCCTTTGAGCGGAATGAAATGCGCCATCTTGGAGAATAAGTCCACGATTACTAGAATCGTATTGTATCCAGAGCATGGAGGTAGATCGGTGATGAAGTCCATAGAAAGCGTATGCCAAGGGCGAGGTGGGATGTCAATAGGGCGTAAGAGGCCTGCTGGTCTTTCCTTTTGACTCTTGTTTTGGGCGCATACTCCACAGGACATTATAAAGTCTCTGATATCTTTTTTCCAAGACGGCCACCAGAAGTAGCGCTTGATCTTTTCTGAGGTCTTGGCCATACCGGGATGTCCTTCCATTAAAGAATCGTGATAACAAGAGATTACTTTTTTCTGTAAATCTGTGCTGGGTAGGTATAATCGTTCTTGGAAATACAATAAGTTGTCCTTTACTGCAAAGTCCTTTCCCTGCAGATGCCAATTCTGTATGTCTGCTGGAGTTACAAGTTGCCTGGCTTTATCCTTAACTTCCTCTATGGATTCTGTGGCGATTACACCCAGAATTCTTTGTTCGGGAATGATTGGTAGAGGTTTAGGGTTGATCAAGTGTTCTTCCACTCCCATCCGAGAAAGGGCATCAGCTTTACCGTTTTTTGTACCAGGTCGATAGGTAACTATGAAGTCAAACTCGGCAAAGAATAATGCCCAACGGAGTTGTCTAGAGGATTGGGCTTTTGCGGTTTTCAAATATTGCAGGTTTCGGTGATCCGTAATCACAGTAACGGTGTGTCGGGCCCCCAGCAGATAATGCCGCCAAGCCTTAAAGGCAGACTTGATAGCCAGAAGTTCCTTGTCAGTAATCGTGTAATTGATTTCAGGAGGCGAGAATTTGCGGGACCAAATGCCACGGGATGCAACTGATTGGTTACCGGGTCCTTTTGTGATAGAACTGCCCCCATGGCAAGGCTTCAAGCATCAGTTTCCACGATGTAGGGGAGTTCGGGGCGAGGGTGTTTTAAGATTGGTGCAGAGATAAATTTAGTCTTCAAATCCTGGAAAGCTTGTTCCGCCTCGGTAGACCATTCAAAACGTTTGTTTTTCTTTAACAAGGCAGTGATGGGCTGGACTATTCGAGAGAATTCGGGGATAAACCTGCGGTAAAAGTTAGCGAAGCCTAACATGCTTTGCACACCTTTTACGGAGGATGGTGATGGCCATTTGAGAACTGCATCGACCTTCTTTGAATACATACGCACTCCGCCAGGTGATAATATGAATCCCAAGAATTTAACTTCAGTCACGTTGAAAACACATTTTTCCAACTTAGCGAAAAGTTTGTGTTGACGCAATCTTTCGAGGACCATTTTCACGTGTTTCCGATGTTCAGATTCCGATGAAGAATAAACGAGGATGTCGTCAATGTAAACAACAACACACACATCTATGAGCTCTCTGAGGACATCGTTCATAAAATATTGAAAGGCGGCCGGGGCATTACAAAGTCCGAAGGGCATGACCTGATATTCAAATAGCCCATACTTGGTGCGGAAGGCCGTCTTCCATTCATCGCCCTCTTTTACTTGTACCAAGTGGTAAGCTCCTCTAAGATCCAGCTTTGTATATATGCATGCTTTTCTGACTTGGTCCAAGAGTTCAGGGATCAAAGGTAACGGATATCTATTCTTAACGGTGATCTGGTTCAGGGAGCGATAATCTATACAAGTTCTAAGGTCTCCTTCCTTTTTTGGAACGAAGAACAAAGCTGAAGAAGCAGGGGACTTGGAAGGACGAATAAACCCATTTGCCAGGTATTGATCCAGGTATTGTCGAAGGTGAAGGTTCTCAGGCTCGGTGAGGGCATAAATTCTACTACAAGGAGGAGTAGATCCAGGTATCAGGTCGATCTGGCAGTCATAAGACCTATGAGGAGGTAGAGAGTTAGCCTGATCCTTCCGGAAAACATCTTGGTATTCTAGGTATTCAGGAGGTAACTGGGGAGTCTCTGAAGAAATTGCTGCCAGTGCAACACCAGGTGGAGGGTGACAAGTAGAGACACATTCTGGAAACTGGACCGTTCTTGCTCGCCAATCGATCAGAGGATTGTGTTTCTCCAACCAAGGTATTCCTAGAATAATCTGAAACTGAGGGGCCTTGATCACATCGAACACGATCTTCTCATGGTGTCCATCTTGACTTACTAGCGTCACTTCTTGAGTCGTATGCGTTACTGGCCCGGAGGCTATCTCCGTACCATCCACCGTAGTAATGACGTCCTTTACAGCCTTGGGACAAAGAGTTAGATTCATCCTCAAAACCATTTCATGATCCACATAATTGCCGATGGCACCGCTGTCGACGTAAACTTCAATTGCATGTAATCGATCCGGATTATCATGGCTAATGAGAACCATAGGTATCACGAAATGCGAGGTCACGGAACTGGTTTTCACGCTCGGCAAGAGGACCTCTATTCTTGTCGGGCAAGGTCGTTTCCCTGCTCAGAGTTTGTAACTTTGGTAACTGCAGCTCCTACTGCCTTCTTGGCAGGTTTCACCGGACAGTCTCGAAGAAAGTGCCCTGAGTTTCCGCAATAGAGGCATAATTGCAACTGTTTTCTCCTTTCCCACTCCTTTTGTGTTAGAGGACCTTTCAGACCCCCTATTTGCATGGGTTCCCCGGAGTCTACTCCTTTGGAAGGAGTTGGCGGTTTGGAAAATACTCGAGCATCAAACTTGGAACGATCGGCCTTCCTGTTCTGCAGTCTGTGATCTATTTGAACGACTAAGTCTATATAGTCCGAACAATCTTGTGGGGGATTCACTACTTGGGCTAACACATCTTTGAGCTCTCCGCGTAGACCTCTATAAAACAGCGTAATCCTTTTGTCCTCAGGCAAGTGAGTTTCCACTATCAGTCTGTTGAAAGACGCAATATAAGCCAAAAGGTCTTGATTACCTTGTCGCAACGAAAGAAGCTCATTGTCCAAGGCCTGCCCCTGTGAATGTCTTGCGAACAGTTTTTCCATACTGAGCTGAAAAGCTTGAAAATCATGGAGGACCGGATCATCTTGATTTACTAGAGGGATCGACCAGTCTGCCGCATTGCCACTAAGGTACGAAAGCACGAAAGCTACTTTAGCTCTATCAGTTGGAAAGGCTGCTGGCCGGCATAAGAAATGCAACCGGCACTGATTGATAAATACTGCAAACCTCTTTGGGTCACCAGAAAATCGTTCGGGCGGAGCCAGAGGTACATTCCCAGGTAGGTTGATCTGCACTGGATTCATAGAGGATGTAGAAGGAAGATTTCCCCCAGATGCGGGTAACGGGGTCTGTCCGGCTTGTGACTGTAGCAATTGTCTAGCGAGATCATCTGTTCGCTCCTTGGAAATAATCAGTTCCCTTCTTAGAGCGTTCGTTTCCTGACGGGCTGCATGCACTTCTGCCCTTAGTTCCCCAAGTAACTGGGCTAGCTGGTCGGTATCCGAGGTTTCCATAGCGCCTGGACGGGAGTTTTGTGGTAGGCTTTGCGTTCTGTAACGCTCACCTGATTCCCGTAGAGGCGCCGGTCTTGACTGGGCGTATACCGTATCTTCAAAGGTGATGTGTAACACACGGCTGGCTCTTTGGGCTGGACCTCTGTGCACTGTATGTCTGGCTCGAAGGGTAAGATGTCTGCAGATAGAAAATGTGGGATTAATGAACTGGGTTATTGAATGTCTCTCTCTTCTTCCCTTTCTCTTCTCCTGTAGAACCCCAAAGGTTAACGCTCTCACCTTAGGTAAGTGAACGCCCTGCTCTCCATCTGCCTCGAGGCAGGGTGCTGTAACCAGTTTATTCACTGGATAAGGGGAGCAGGCCTCTTGACTTCAGAGGACTGCTGTCCGTCGTTTACTGCACGAACGGTAAGTTTCGAGTAATTCTAATGTCTTTAAAGTCTTTAGTAATGATGTCTCTTGTTTTGCAGGGTTCCGGCGATGGCGGATGGCGGGCTGAAGTGAGTTGAAGATGGAGCCCGTGTGATGAATAGAAGCGCCTGGAAGCACCTAAGTAAGCGCTTGTTGCCTGCTTCACGATGCGCTCTAACTGTCTTTTTATTTTGCAGGTACAAGTTCGGGGCGGCTGCAGGGTGCCGGAATACCCACTGGGTTAGATGTGGAAAGGAGTAATGGCACGTGAGTATTAAAGTTCCCCAATGTCTTTAAACGCACCTTGTTTTGTCTTTCAGATGCGGGATGCAGCGCCGAAGGCCTCCGGAGCGTGCAAAGAGTTGGTAAGCTTTTGTCTTTCAGATGCCGGAATGCAGTGTGAAGACTTCCGGAGCGCACAAAGAGTAGGTAAGCCTTTGTCTTTCAGATGCCGGAATGCAGCGCGAGGCGTTGGTGACAGCCGATGGACCAGGTAAGTGAAGAGCTGTCACTGAAGACCGTAATGCTAACCTGTTCTTTCTTGTCTTTATAGGTGTTGCTGAAGACTGGATTCAGAATGGTAAGCCTTTTTCCTTAGGCCCAGGATCAGATGCAGAAGACACGATGAGCGTTCTGCTGCTGAGGATGCAGAATAACGCAAAGCAAGATTCATCCATCGGGTGTGGTTTAAATAGCCTCCTGTAGTGCTTAGGTGTCTCCTTCCACATCCACGCCTAGGTAAAAAAAGAGTTCCTGCTTTCCAGAAGAGTTCCAGTGTTCTGAATCTAGGGAGTGGCTCCTGCCCCACCCAACAGGAAAAGTAGTTCCAAACAGAAGAGGATCAGAGACTCAACTGGCAGGCAAGTAAGCAGCATGGTCTGCTGCAGGTAAGTCCACCCAAGCATTATGAGCCCGGCGCTTCCAGCGCTGGGACTGGGCATATTTATGAGCCTGGTGCCACTGGCGCCAGGACTGGGTCCAAAAGGTCCCAATTGGGACTGGTTGGCACTCGGAACCTGGGTTATGGATCTGCTTCCAAGGGCGTTGGGAAAACCCTGACCTTTTGGAAGCAGAGATCATGACATCAGACCCCGTGTCTCCAGCCAGGCCTCCCCTTCAAGCAGGCCGCCCCCCTGCAATCCACATAAGTGTGTCTCCATTCAGCAGTCTTCCTGTGCCTTATCTGCATGCCCCAGGGCCATCCATCCCACCCCCCTGTATCAAAGGCGGTTCGCGCCAGTGGATGAGCGCTGGCATGGGGGGCTGTCAGGGGCGCGAAAGGCCAAGGTGCCAAACTACATGTACACTTCAAAAGGTGTCCCACGCCAAGGGGCCATCGGTCACATGGCCTCCTCAGACCCCGTGTCTCCATGCAGGCCTCCCCTTCAAGCAGGCCGCCCCCCTAATACCACGACATACATACGTCATTCATTCACAAACACACCCCAGTTTCTAATACTTTAAAAACCACTTGATATGTCTCATGAGAACATCTTTGTGCTTTGCAAGTCAACTCCTGAACGTGCTACCTGGGAACCACTGAGATCTATGCTAATCTGCTTGTCGTCGTGCTATCCGTGAACTTCTGTGACCGCTTCGAGCATACCCATCAGTGCGCTACCTGTGGCCATCCACCTATTCTCCCGCAACATACTGCTCTGCTTGCTGAATCCAACTGTTTGTTGGTCAAGGTAAGGCCATGTATCCTGGTCATATTTCGCAGATTTTTAAATTTCTATCTATTTGCGAGTAGAGTACCCAATAGTGCTATGTTCATTGGTCTCATTGCTATTGACTTGAATTTCCATTGCTATGCTATTAATAGATCTATTTATTTTCATCTGTGTCAATTGTCATCGAATTGCATCCTTAGGGGATCCAGTCTATGATGTAAGCATGTTTCCTTCTCGTGCAATACAGAACATCCAAGGGATGAGTCACATGTTCAGTTTTTAGTCACATCATTTATACATTTCTGCAATTTATGCAAATACTAAGCCGCACATAATGAACTGGTATAGTTCCTGCGACCAAAACAAACCTTGCATTGATCATTGTATGATGCATTTACTTTTGTATCAAATCTTTATTCTTGAAGATTGTAGAATAATGTCGATATTTACTTTTCAGATTTATCAACAATGCCTGCCTGTTCGATTAGCGGTTGCCCTTCGAAGACCCATGCGAAATCTGAAGGCACTACAATGCATGTATTCCCGAAAACTGTTGATCGAATAAGAGAATGGGTCAGACATTGCGGATATCCACTGGATGAGCTGGAAAGTAGAGTCCAACAAGTCTTACAGGACAAGAGGGGTGATTGATACCGCATCTGCAGCCAGCACTTTTCCTTGGACATGTACACAACATCTTGGGTAACAAAGAAGAATAAACGGCGAACGACACGGAAATTGCTCGAAAACGCTATTCCCACTCTATTCGTCCACATTCCGCCACCGGTGAGTCAAGTGTCCGGATTTAGCTTTAGGCCTTGGGGTAGTGTGTAGGTATCCGAATGGATTAATTGATATTGTAGGTGTTCTATCCCTTGTAATAATTTCGATATTGATATGATTGTATAGTTTTTTGAATAATGACATTTACCAATATATTCTTTTTCGATTTCATAACCCACAAACGCAATGTATATATATATGGGGACAGGGAACTGTGCTGAATTGAGCATTTTTCAAGTATTCTGTCACCTTACATGGCTATTTTTAATATTGGCATTTCATTATCAATCATTAATTGACCTTTACAACTTCTTGACTATCCCAAGAACATTCTACATCCTTGACGTGGTCGCAGTTATCAACCACTTCTAGCACGTATCAGGTAATCTTAATAGGCTAATCCGCTACATACTTGTTTTATGCATGTCAAGTAATAGTTTTATTCTATCGTGTAATTATTTTACAGAATGTTTGGTTACTGCTTTCCAATTGATATACACCTTAGTTATCGTCCACTGGTGTTTGTTTTCAGTTATAATTAGTGTTATCCATACTAATGCAAGTACTGTCTTTCAGGGAGATGCTGAAGCGTCCGCCACATCTACAACATTTCTAGATGTTCTTCAACAGCAGGAGGTATGGATACTGACAGCTCCATCGAGCGTCATCATCAGAGCTGGAATTCTTGTCGTTTGATTGTTCTACACAATGTTTCATTCGTGGTTAGCCGTTGATATGTACCTGTGCTGTCGACCCCAGGTGTGTGTTATGTTTTCACAATTGTAATCCTCACTAATGCAAGTACTATGTTTCAGGCAGTTGATGGAGCGTCAACCCCTGCACCTGATGCAGAGCCTGACATTCAAGTATACGAATCAGCGCAACAGCTTTCGGAAGTGCGCACTACATTTGCAACATCCATAGATATTCTTCAGGAGCACGAGGTATGGATAATGACAGCTCCATCATGCGTGATCATATAACGTGATTCCATTTGCTATGCTTTCTTCCCTATTAACGCAAGTGCTGTGTTTCAGGGAGACGACGAAGCTTCCACTACAATCACAACATCCAATTTAGATGATGCAGATGTAAATAATTTGTTGAAAAAAGTCGATGAAATGTGATCATATTTAGATTTTCCTTGATTCTTTTGGACAATGCATCATTTGCGGTTATCTCTTTATATGTACCTGTGCGTTCGACCCCAAGTGTGTGTTATGTTTCCAATATCGAAAACCATACTAATCCAAGTACTGTGTTTCAGGGAGACGACGGAGCTTCCACCACAATCACAACATCTCATTTAGATGATGCAGATGTAAAGGAATCGTTGAAATAAGTCGATGAAATGTGATCATATTTGGATTTACCTTGATTCTTTTGGACAATGCATCATTTGTGGTTATCTCTTTATATGTACCTGTGCCGTCGACCCCAAGTGTGTGTTGTGTTTCCAATATTGAAAAGCATACTAATGCAAGTACTGTGTTTCAGGGAGATGCGGATTCCTCCTCTCCAATACAACCATTCATGGCAGTCCATGCAGAGCCAGAGGTATGGATACTGACAGTTCCATCGAAATAGATCATCACTGGTCGAATACTTGTCGTTTGATTGTTGCACACAATGTTTAAATCGTGTTTGGCTATTGAGATGTACCTGTGTGTTCGTCCTCACGTGTGTTTTATGCTAACAATATTTTGATACATAGTAATGAAAGTACTATGTTTCAGGGAGACGATGGAGCCTCATTCCGTGCTGTCTATGCGGATACAGAAAATATAGTCGTTGCAGCGCAAGAGGAAGGGAGGACATGCGGAATCGAATCGGAGCTACAGCGTGCAGATGTTGAAGGTCGAGTCAAAAAAGTTGCAAAGAAAAAAAAACAAAAAAAGGTTAGTTACAAACAGTTCATAACTTTAAAAAAATGTTTGTGCTGGGGACTATTTTATGTTTTTTTCCAGTCAATTCTACTACACTCCATCTTGTGTTTAAACTGGAAATCCCTTTTCCAATCTATCCACCAGTTACACTATGGAGGAACTATTAATTGAGGCGAGGCGTGTTCAGGCTCGAGATGCTCATTTCCAATGGCCAGAACATGAATTAACTGTGTTTGGAGACTACAGCAAAGTTGCATTGGACCATAGCTACAGTGCGACCGCACCATCACAAGAAGATGTTATTGAATGTATTGAAGATAGCTCTGAAGTAGTTGCAGATCAATTTACACAATCTACACCCGCCAAAACTTTGCCAGCAAAAAACTTGTCGACATTGTTGTGTTCTCCCATCAATGTTGAAGTAATAGATGTTGAAATGACAGAGAATGAACCAGCCGCAGCATCCATAGACGCTTCAGAACTTGATATCAGCGATATTACTTTCCAATGTGTTGAAATCTCCACAACGTCACAGGCCGAAACAACGTTGACGCAGGATGACAGTCTAATGAAAGAGAGCAAATACATTGTATTCGACAGTTGTTTGATGGAAATTATAAGTATGCTGAAATGTGTGCATTCCATTAGAGGGAAAGTATGTGGGAAGCCATTGATTAATGTGACTCGTCAAATAAAAGGCAGTAACGTCAAAATAAAAGTCGCCTGTAGATTAAATCATAGGTTCTCATGGTCTGCACAACCGATGCTGGGGAAACTGCCAGGAGGCAATCTACTGTGTGCAGCTGCATCACTTTTTAGTGGCTCCAGTTTTAGAAAGTTAGAGGCTTTCTTTCAGTTTGTGGGACTCCATTTCATTTCTAAAGCGCTGTACTACATATACCAACGTGATTATCTGTTTCCGACCATTAGTGATGCTTGGAAAATTGAACAATTGTCTCTAGCAAGTACATTCGAAGGCAAACGATTCAGGCTAGCCGGCAATGGACAGTGCGACCGCCCTGGATTTTCTGCCAAGTACTGCACCTATCACTTTCAGGACATGGATAGTAAGAAAATTGTGAGTTTGGTGGTCGTGCAGGTAACACAATGTACATCCTCAGTGGCCATGGAGAAACTAGGTTTTATAAAATCAGTGGAATATCTACAATCGAGGGGAATGCACATCGACCTCATAGCCACGGATAGACACGTTTCAATTGCCAAGACAATGAGAGAGCAGTTCCCACATATTAAACATCAATTTGACGTATGGCATCTTGCTAAATCAATCAATAAGAAAATCTCGGCTGCAGGGAAAGAAAAAGGTTTTGAAAGTATTTTGCAGTGGTCACATTCTATCACCAGCCATCTTTGGTGGAGCTCAAAAACTTGTGAGGGGTCCGTGGAAATACTACTTGAAAAATGACGGTCACTGATGCACCACTGTACCAACGTTCACCGCTGGACAGCAAATGAACATTTCCACCAATGTGAACATGGCCCTTTGTCCCCAGAGGAGGCACGGAAGAAGAAGTGGTTGATTCCTTCTTCACCGACACACAAAGCCATTGAGAAGATTGTTTTCGACAAAACTCTATCAAGAGATTTGAGAGGACTGACAGAATTCTGTCACACAGGAGATTTGGAGGTGTTCCACAATATGTGCCTAAAGTACAGGCCAAAGCGCTTGCATTTTAGCTTTCGGGGCATGAAACATCGCACTCTACTAGCGGTCTTGGCCCATAACAGCAATGTCGGACGTGAACAATCTAGGACTAGGGGTAAAGTAAGGATGCCTCGCTACACTAAGGTGTTTTCAAAACAAAGTAAGCAATGGGTGATCAAACCAGTCTATGATGAAATGCAGTTTAACTTTGTGAAAGGCCTTATTGTTGCTGTGTTAGAGAAGCACAGATATGGAATTTTGGACGTTTCTGTGCAGAGCAGTGATCCATTGCCACCGAACATTGCGACTGTGCCATGCCCACCCGAAGCACAGCTCATTGTGAAGTACAAATCCCGGTTTAAATAATTGCAATACGATTGTCTTTTTGTAAATAAATGTTATTATACAGTGTACCTGTAAACCTAACCCCTACCTTCACCATCATGGGTGGCGAACAAGCTGGGTGTCATCTTTGAATTCTCTCTATTCACCTCACATATGTGTATGTATATATTTTTCTCATGTCTCATCTCATGTAAATGTAAATGCTGCGCACTGTTAACGGAGGGGAGGCTTGCGTATTGCAAATAATAAAACAAACAAACAAACAATAAATCTCACTTTTAACTCAACTCCTGTGGTACTTTATACTTTCCCTGACCTTCCGCCAAAAATTAAATGTCTCAATTTGGGCTGCAAAGCTCGCAGACAACAGGGACAAAATTGGGGCACTTAGAACGCGCCAGCCAAGCGGGCCGTGGCAATTTTGGAGAGAAGCCAGTTCGCATTTGCACATTGGGGCGCACTACATAGACGGATTCTAAACTTCAAGTTCTCACAGATGCCTATACTACGTGATGTTGCAAATAAAGAATGCGAAGGACAGCGCCCAGATGAGGCCCACAAGTCGCACTGAAAGTATAAGGGTCTATTGTTTTTTGACCTTGAGACAGGGACCATGCCGAAAGAACTACATTTGAAGGGAGTGCGCAATAACGTAAGAGACGATAAGGCAGAAAATTCAGAAACTAGACCGAGTTTCATTTTAGGTCAGTATACGAAAAATCGTTGTCAAGAGCACGGTCCGTTTTACAGATTGCATTACGAAGAGACACAATGGAAATTTCAAATATAATGTAAGTAAATCTTTACACGCTTTTATACCGGAATGAAGATTTAATGAATGGATGCATGAATAAATGAATGAATGAAGAGCTAGGAAAAGCAAGTAAAACTGTTCGTAGTGGGCACATGGGCATGCAGGTCCACTGGTCTCACCGATCTCGGTCCTTGGCCCAGCCACTTTTCCCTGCACTGCCTACCTGCACTACGGGACTGTCTCTGTATCCTTCAGCCCCTTCTCCCGGCATTTACCTTGCACTTGCCACCAGCTGGCCCTATTATTTAATTTGTATTCAACTAACCATGTACAGCCCTTCCCCATGCGCGATCAGAAAGACACCTGGCCTAGTAGGATCGTTGTCTGTCTGCCCTTGTTCCCCACCTGCCTCGTCGCGCCTAGAAACACTTGAGTATAGGCGCGTTACAAATGCCATATCGTATATCATATCATTCCTCACGCATGTAGACTAACTGTCGTTTATCATTGTTTGTTGGCCTCGATTTATCTCGTTACTTTTCGCATTGATTTTAGAGACAAACATACTCCATTGAACTATCCTTGCAAGCAAATAGTTTCTGATCGGCCGTAATAAATAAAATGAATAATATTAATGAAGTTCGGCTAGCGAGACTAATTATCATTTTTTTGTTTTCATAACAGGTATTTGATCCCATTCTGCCACTGCCATCTGTTTGAGACACCGGCGGATGGATTCTTCAGCAGACACCTGCAGCTTCGTGTCAACAACTGGAGCACGATCACCATATTATGGGACGATCGCCAAGGGCCCACATGCCCTTACGCTGTACTAGTGGCTAGAAGCAACATAACAACCTTTAGGCTGGACTAGTGCCTAGTTGATGGAACAGCCTTGCGGTTCACTGTGCTTCCAAAGTGATTCTTTTTACGAAAATGCCAACCTTGGAATGGGGCGGTATTTCCCCATTCCACCATGGCGGACTCGTTACAACACCGGCACCAACCATGGTGCTAATAGCGCCATGGTTTAGCGCCGGGGTTGTAATGAGGGCCATTAACTTTAAGAAGACTGCTTTAAAAAACACTGGCAATCACTTCAAGCTCAAGGATTGATTGTAAGGCTTGATAACTCTAGCTCAAAGAGATCCTAGGAGGGTTTTGGGTAGCGGAAGAGGCAGGAAGGGGGTGGGAATGTCCATAGGCGTTCAAAAGGCCATGAGCAGTCAATGGGTGAGCAAATAACCAAATAACACCTACAATCTTGTTATCCCTCCTCATATGACATTTCTTCCTTGCTGTATTCTAATGAAATAGTTTCAGCTTATAGGTGCGTCACCTAATAGCCAAAACAAAATGGTTTTTCTTATGGGCTGAAACCACACAAAGAAACTGTACACACCATAAGATGTAAGAGGAAGAGATCCATGCAGTTCATCTGAAATGTGGAACTTGTTTATTCAAATCAGCTCTAGGTTTTAAAGATCTTCGAAGATGTTCAACTATCAAGGCAATGTGAAATTGCATCCATTTCACTGCTATTGTCTGAATTTATTTGGGCTCATGAACTGGAATATTTGCATAAGTACCATATATCATTCTTGCTTAGCTGCTCTGTAAGTTAATCAGTGGCAGCCTATAGTGTGCATTATTTTCCCTGGACAATAACATTAGCAAAGCAAATAATGATAATCCATTTCCAGTAATAGTATGGAGTATTTGCAGTGCACACCACAAATTGAATTGTTTTTTGGTTCGGTGCGACAGGGACTTTGACGCCCTCGGCATAAGGACATTACATGACAATTAGGCCACATTTGCTGCTTGCAGGACCATTACAGGGCAAACCGGGGGCTGTGCATCTGAGGACGTTGTAGGCGGCATCCTGAGATTGCCTCGCTATAGAACAATCCTTGGTTAAATTGCACTGTCATCTTCAATAGAAACATATTCACTCACTCTGTCTGTGGGGGTTGAGTGAATGCAGACTAATTACAAATACAAGTGTATAAAGTGCATCGCTACGGAGGATGCACGTGTGTGTATGATATTCTCGCCAACAACAGGTATGCATAGCATTTGAATTGTATGCATCATTTTTTTACTATGCAATAAGAACATCAATGTTTTGCAAGAGTGCTTAGTCTGTGAACAAAAAAAGCTGTGACATGTTTCACAGACCAAAAAACCCAAACTGCTGTGGAAGTTACTTCATCTGATATCAAAAAGGTGTATTTAATGTTTAGATTGTTGCATACATTTTAAAAGGCATCATTTATTTACGTTTTCACCCCTGCATGAATAGCAGTCGCCAGATACAACGTACACGCAGGAGGTTGTAAGAGCAGGGCATGTTAGCACATCATTGATGACATGATCTGGGGGAGAGCAGGGGCACACTGGAAACTGAATCATGGGATCACAGTATAACATGTAACACCCACAGCCAATATAGACAGTATTCATCTGATCTCCAGCACTCAGATACCAATATTTCAGTGAGAGTTGTGATCCTGCTCTGAGCTCTGAAACTCTCTTCTTCATCCTCCACCTCTTTTCCATCACCTCCTCTCTACGACCTTTGTATATTCCTGCCATTTCCACGTTAATGCTTCTCATTTCCCTTTATTCTTGCACCCTCCTTAGCCACTTTCACGTCATCTTCTGCCCACTTCCTTCCCTCAGGTCTCACCACCTCCTTAATCACCCCCCTGGGTTGCACCACCCCTTCCATCCAGATCTCACCACATCCTTTCTATCCTGCTTGTCCTCTACCTCCTCCACTACTCCTGTCACTTCATGACTTCCTACCCTTCTAACCTTACCTTCTCATTCTCATCTGGAGGTGTCACCTCCCCCTCTTTCCTGCTGCCAGCTCGCCAGCTCTCATCCAGTCACCTTTTTCTCTGCCTCTCGCCTCTCTCCAGTCTCTGCCGAAGTCTCTCCAGAAACTTTCATCTCAGCTGCTATCCAGTTTCCAACCTTCACTGAACTCGATCATCTTCAGCCAGCAACCCACTGTTTAGGTATACCACAGAGGACCGGGGTTCACACTACACATTCGCTGTTCAGAGCACCCAGGGTCCAATGAATCCTCCCCCGGTATACAGACGGAGGACTCAGCCAAGGGCAATTTAAAAACGTCCTTTCTTTTCCATAACAGAAAGGGATCATACAGGAAATGGCAAGATCTCCACCAATCACCACTCCTGAGCCCATGTCAGGGGCTTTTGTTGTGGTCTGATATCACAAGTCAGGGCTCTTCCCCAAAATCCTTACAGCATACACATTTGGGTGGTTGGGGTGTATTGCCTATAACCGGCACCTATAGATGTTAGCCAACTGGCCTTCTCATGTCAGGTGGCTTTGCCTGAGCCTGCCCCAGAAACTATTACATTGTTGCAGGGTCATAGGATTACCATTGGCCTTTGCCATCCACCCCTGTATTAGGGTTCCCTGATTGGCTGGAGCTGTTCTCCCCAGTCCTGGGACCCAGCTCTGTTCTCAGCACTCCATGTACCTTCTCAAGGTGATGAGAAAGGCTATGTGTCCCAGTTGTTGCCATTGTGTAAGGACTTGGACTTTGGATTGCTGTGCATTTTTTGAAACGAGTCCAGTGGAACTGTTGGAATCGTTGGCTCCTGCTGCTGCCTGCCGTGTTGGTGTTCATTCACAAGGAGGACGTCTTTATTTGCAACACCCGGATTGCCTGGAGGAGCAAAATAGAAAAAGGGGACCGTTTGGTCACGTGTGCACTCTAGTTAGGCAGGCACGTTGTGCACGCTGCACACAAGCAGTAGTCAGCTGTGTGCCTGCATCTGTGATACCCATACTTCTTAGCAGCATATTGATATAGTTCTCTTTATTTCTGTTCAAAGGCACCAAATCACATTAGCTCCGCCCCCTGGTGAGCACGTCCTGCTTTGGTTGGACATAAGCCTACACCACAGCCAACACGCGCGCGCACCCAGCAAGTACTACAAGTACTGTTTGCTGTTTGCGAGTTGCCCGGTGCTGTGCTCTACTCTCCTGGGTAGTTGCCCTGCTCCTTTAGCGTGGAAGTGGGGTAAGGTGGTCCATTTATCTATTTACTTTAGTTTAGTTATTTTATTTTTTATTTCGTTGGTTCTGGTGGTATTCGCATATTTATTTATTTTGTTTAGTGGTTTATTCATTTATTTATTTATTTGCTTCAATACATTATTGCCTAGGCCACTTGTTGAATGATACCCTATACACTGACCACCGGTATGCCACCCATTTCGGAGCCACTAGTAAAAGTGGTTGACCCGGTTCTTGATAATGCATCTAGAAAAGTCCTCCTTCAAAGTCGGTTAACGACCCTACTACCAAGAGTGGGTCGTACTACCTCTAAGCTCTCAGCCTCTGTTTCTGATGACATAAGATTGTGTTCAAGTGAGGGATCAGTGCCTGAGGGCGAGGGAATTCTCGACCAGGTGTTTCCTACAAATCAATCTGGCCCTTTGGTGGCAAGTACAGTAGTCCAGCCACCTACCCTCAGGAATACTGACTCCTCTCTGCCAATAGTCCCTGATCTCACTTATAACGAAAGTAATTTGCAAAGGTGCCCCTACTGACACTACAATAATGGCCGCCTGTCTCTCTGAAGCCATACGGCCATCGTCCTTGATTCTACCAGGGGACAAAATGCCCCAACCTGCATTATGTTCTGTTTTGGCCCAACAAAAACTGAGGCAAGCACATGATCATTTGACAATGATAGGAGAAATTGAGAAGGAAGACATAGAACTCATGAACCTCACAAATAAAACCAATGATGCCTCTAATGAAGTGTTATATATTTGCTCGAACACTGGTGACTTAATCCAACTAGAACCAGGTAATAAAAGTTGTTCCAGCACTAATTTTTAAGCCTTATCACCTGTACTGTCTGAGAGTAAAATGTTTGCAG
The DNA here is from genome assembly GCF_040938575.1 of Ambystoma mexicanum. NCBI lineage: Eukaryota > Metazoa > Chordata > Amphibia > Caudata > Ambystomatidae > Ambystoma > Ambystoma mexicanum. The sequence continues at coordinate 1,155,293,916 of NC_090929.1, forward strand.
TGGTACCAATAGTATCACCTACAATTGATGCAAACCATCCCATTGAATCCATTGATGAATCAGTTTCATTTATAGCGCCCACACCGAGGCAACCACATTTTGATCAGGGCGACCGATGTCTCAGACTTCTTTTTGAACCCTGTTCACAAAGAGAGGTGTTCCTTTCCGGAAACCCCGGCCCTGAACAACACGCTTACTGCCATGAACACAACTTTAATGGCTGTTGCAAAATTATCTGAGGGCTTGGACTTGAAAGTCTCTAAACAGACTGCTTGTATTGAACAACTGCTCTTATTACATTCACAGATTAGGTTTCAATCTAAATCACCCACGCAAGCCCCCGAGCTGTATAGTGACAAACTCTCACAATCCGTATTTACACAAACATCCGAGAACGGCTGTATTACCACCCTGTCGATGCAATCGAACATTGGACCTAATAAACCCAGCCTACTGGCGGGAGTCCAATGTTCCAATATTACGGGCGTGATCAATTCAATTGCTAACTTCCCTGACTCATCAGAGGCTTCAGCCACCGCCTCTGTAGTGGCCCCACCTTCTTCTATTGCTGCAGCTTTTCCTATGGCCGCGGCCAAGTCTATGAATGTTCGGTCTTCTCAAGCCCTAGTTTCAACAAACATCTTTGATGTATTTAGCACGATAGCTGCCAAACCTAGCAGCTCACGACCAAGTAAAAAGCGAAAAGTGCCACTGGTTAAATCTCAGGTACTTAGCTCCAAACCAGCCACGGGGTCGAAACGGAAGAATTTAATGGACTTGCCCTCAGATCAGTCGCAGGTGACTGCCTCTGAGTTTAGTACCCATCCTCCGGATATAGCTCCGATGGTTGTTTCGACGCTGCAGTACAAACCATTGGATGATTTGGCTCTGATGGTGGATTGTGCTGAAAAACAGCGAGTATCCCAGACAAAATTGTCGGAGGCAACTCCACCAATGTCCTCTGTGGTAACTGCAGCAGCCATAATTGAGCCCTCCGAACAAGCATCTTCTGCTCAGGGCCTGATACAAATTCAAAGATCTATCGAATCATACTTAAAGTTTTTGCCAAGTCAGTCCTCACAGACGGCAAGAGATGAGCTAGGTGGTATCCAACAACCAATGACTCCAAGATTTCAGACCACAGCCCAACTCTCACAATCTAATACTCTGCAAAATATCCATATGAAGGATTATACAGTGCAGAGTGTGGTGAACATCGATGCACCTCAAAAAGCTGATTGTCCTTCAAATACTCTACAGGACGAGATTAGGGCCTCAGTAGAGGCATACCCTGCATTGAATACCAAAGATAATCCACAGACAAATCATGTCCAACCTTCGCTGTCATTTCTCCCGGCGCCAATTCCAAACCTGTTACCAGTATCACGACAAGAGATACGGGATGACATTAAAGCGTCTATTGAAGCCTTTGTCCAGCAGTCAAAGACTAATAACCAAAACGTTATGACAGAAAAAGGGTTCCCTTCACTCAAGCCCTAATTAAAGGGGCCCCAACCAGCCTCTTCCAGTTACCAGGAAAGGTGGGCACGGTCCCCATTAAAATTACAAAATCAGATACGAGATTGCTCTGTTCAGAACAAAGAAATGAAAGAGCAAATTCACCATCGCTTTATTATTAAATGCTGAGACACACCATTCAAGACATATGATTTAAACTGGTCCAGTGCACTTAACATCTGTGCGGAAATTCCAGCCCTATCCGCTACATCATCAATGGATATTGAACAGATTGAATTTATAAATCACACTGATTTGTCCACGGCCCGATTATATATCCGATCATCCTTGGTGGCTGAGACATTGTGGCAGGCCAGAATGGTCCTGTTTGATCTGGGGTTCAGTTTAACGCAAGAAACTTTATCTGATTCTCCCATGTTACAAGGCCATACATCTCGAATCTTTACTTCGACCCGCAATAGCCTACCCCAGCAAGGGTTTTCGGATCAAACCAGGCCCGCATAACTATGCACAGATACAGGAACCTTAAGTGTGGTCCCTTGGAACACCAGAGGGCATTGTCACCTCAATTCCACCTCCAACGGGGATTTGACCGACATTGATATTATTGCCCTCCAAGAAACGTGGCTCTTATTGCCACCAATCTTGGACTCACATGTCATAGTGTTTACACCTGCAGAAAAAGGTTTCCTAGGTAGACCAAAAGGAGGGCTATTAATAGCAGTCAAAAAAACATGTGGGCTCCAAGTGAAATCTTGTGAGTCACCGTCTCCATCATTTCAAGTAGCAAAACTATCTAACAGCCATCAAAAAATAGCAATCGTAAATATTTATTGGTGTCCCAACACGTTAAATTCCGAGGACTTTTTTGATCAGCTTGTGAATATACTAGATTTTCTAGCCTTAGAGGTCGGATTGATGTACATTGTAATATTAGGTGATCTTAACCTTCATCTTATTCCGATGGAGAATTAGCATTAAAAGGTGACGAGATGATTTGGTCTACAATCATGGCAGAGTGCAACTTTCTGATATTAAACGGTAATGTAGGGGGAGATTCCCCTGCCCAGGCAACCTGGAAAAGAGGCGCGCAGCATGCTATAAAATAGATTATGTTTACATTAATGCAAAGGTATTTAATTCTGTGCTAAAGTTGGAGGTTATACAGTCTGACTCAAGTGATCATAACAAACTAAAGCTATTATTGCAGATTAGACAACCCCATTCGATACCGTGGATGAATGCAAACATATCAGATTTTGTAGTGAATAACAGGGGCAATAGACTGCACTAGAATCAAGAAAAACTAAAAAGCCTGGACCATAATCTTAGAAAAATGTTTCAAAGCCCTGGTTTGGTGGATAAAGATTATACGGTTTGATTAAGCAACAACATATTCATATCTTTGATTTGGATATTAAATATAAAAAACCGAGCTAAGACGTGAAATTCGACAGCTATTAAAGTCAAATGAGGCAGATTCTGCTAATAATATCAGACCATTAAAGCAGAAATGTAAAAAATGGCTCAAGATGAGAAGAGCCAAGTTATATGAACTGGATGGGGCGTCCATGTTGAAACAACTTTTAATGAAATCTACAGCTGGTATCTGGGCTTTGCTTAATCACACCTCTGTTACACCCCAAATCGTTACCCAGTTTAATTCGATATGGTCGAGACATGGCAGATGTATTTTCAAAAATGATATCTCTCTCCCTTCCCTGACATGCGGTTATGTTTTCATTTGGACACAACAGCCGGTGGGTTTCTATTTGACATCGATGATATAAAACTCTGTATTACAAAACTGAGTTCCTCCCGAGCAAAAGGTCCTGATGGTTTGCATAATGCCATGTTAAAAATGCATGTCAGCGAGTGGGCAGGTATCCTACATTGCACCTATACTCAAGTATTCAAATATGGCTTAATTCCTGAGACTTGGAAAAAGTCTATCATCCTTCCCATCTTCAAAAAGACTGATCGAGAGAACCCCAGGTCCTACAGACCAATTGCGTTATTGGACTGTCCGGGTAAATTGTTTGCCAGGTTACTCTTAAAGAAATTCAATACTTGGCTAAATGATAGGAACCTTCGAGATCCATTCCAGACAGGGTTCTTGCAGGGTATAGGCACCGGAATCAACATTATTACTCTTTCAAGCCTTATTCAGAGAGCCTACCAACGGAAACAGCCTCTGTATTTTGCATTTATTGATTTTAAAATGGCTTTTGATGCTGTACCCAGAGAGCTCCTGTACAAAAAACTGGCTGATGCTAACTGCCCATGGGAAATCCTGAAATGGATCATTCAATTGCACACTAACACCACGATCCAGGTCAGATTGACTAATGGCGGTCTGTTAACTCCCCCAATCCAAACTGCCAGAGGCCTTAAGCAAGGATGCTTACTGGCTTCTGCATTATTACATTTTTTTTTATTTCAGATATTCATCAATCCTTTGCTAAATTGATTACTGACTCTCCAAAAATCATGGGGGTCCAAATTCTATGGCTACTATATGCAGATGATATGGTGTTAATGTCGCACACCCCCAAAGGTTTGCAGCATTTATTGGGTTCCCTGGATCTTTATACCAAAGCAAACGGTATTATCATTAACATTGCAAAGACAAACATAATCCAATTTGGTACAAGAAAACAAAGTCTTGCACAGCTTCACTGGCCCTTGCAAAATTGCCAAATCACTGCAAATTCTCCCTTTTGCCGATAATTACTTACTTTAAACTAAAAGTTATTCCTGTTATTTAGTATGGGGCGGAGACTTAGAAAATCATGTCCTACTCTTACTGGGCCCTGAAGGAAGGTAAATTCTGGAGGCAAGTTTTAAATTGGCCAAATTCTCAACCACTCCCAACTTTGCGATATGAAATGGGCTTAATTTCGATTTATGCAGTTTATAAATGGAAACTGTGCACATTATATGGCAAATGTCTATTGAACTAGTTGACAAAAGGCATTACCAACATTATTTCCACATATCTACTGAATTCAATGGATAACTTTCCGAAAGTGTGGCGTCTAAAAATTGAGTCTATTTTAGAAAAGGCCCAGATAGATTCAACTTTGTTAATGGAGAACCCAAACAGAGCAAAAATAAAAATCTGGGAAGCGGACTGGATATATACTCGTCTCGCATGTGCTAATTATAAAAACTTTGTAGAATACCCGTTTGAACTGAAACGCTACAACACTGAGGCAGAGTATATGGTGAGGTCACCCAGCCCCAGCCATCAAAATGGCTTTATGAGATTTAGGCTAAATCTATGAATGACAAATGATGTACTGAACAGACGTAGCAATGATGATATTGTTCTGCAATGTCGATTTTGTGAACAGCATGCGGAAACTCTTAAGCACTTATGTTCTGAATGTGATGATTTACGATTGGCCCGATGTGTTAATTTTAAGCCTTTATTCACGGACTATCAAATCTTGACATCAGAAAAATTATGGGATGTGTTATATTATACTAAAAGGAAGGCAGTGAGATATGCTGTTGTAAATTACCTGCATCAATTGAAACTAGCAAAGTTATTTCACGTCAAAATGATTCCATAGAGCCCTGCTCATATCTCCAGGCGGACGTGTGGAAAAATCTAATTGATTGTTTTTTTTCTTTTTTTATTAATTTTACTTTCTTGGGAAGATGGTTTATGGTTGATGGTTATTTATGTAGGCATAAATGATGTCTTAATATTGTGATGCTCTGGATTTTGATTGTAATTGTATAAGTTTAATGTGGGTTCTTTTAATATTTTTTAATATTTTTTTTCTGTTATATTGTGATTTTTGTACATATTTTTGTATATATTGTTAAGTTGAAAGGTCTCGAATTTTTCGTGACCAAAACAACTGATAAATAAAAAAAAATAAAAAAATAACCACTTTGTCTTAGAAAGAGTCTCCAGGTCGCAACAATGTAAAACAACACATGAATAATTTATTGTCTGCTTCGCTGGGAACTGCTCCACTTCCCACCATGGTTGAAAGTCCATTGTTCCTCTCAGCTGCATCATGTGGGTAAAGACTGCAAAATTGAGCTTTCTGGTCTGCAATTAGTGAGGAGTTATTCTGCTATTTTTCAGGTGGTTCCTTGTGTCTGGGGCCAGGAATGTTCTGCTCGTCTCTGAACTTTGCTGCGGCACCATTCCTGGAAAGTGTGCTGCAAAATCTGTTTTCCTTTGTCCCATATTCTGAGGTCTGTGGCTTCATGTAATTCTACTGAAGTTATGCTATTATTTCTATATGTCTATATTGTATTATTTTCCTTATGGGTTAGTAGTACTTGGTCCTTCCAGGTTCCTCATACAATTCTGTAGTTCCATATGGTTAGTGCAATAAGCGTCTGCAAGCTTCCTCTGCATCTCTTGCTTTTCTTGCATTTCTGTGTTTTTGCATTTGGCTAATGAGAGAAAATAATAAAGACTTTCACTAGTATGTATATATATCTGTCCTCAATCTACAGAACTGTGTAAGCATGTTCTTTGTGTATGCACATGTGTGTCCATGTACCTTTATCCAGGGATGTGAGTTTGCTTCGTGGCTAATGTTCCTATGTCATGGTGTCTCTACTGACATCAGCACAGCTAGATATTTGTCATTAGTCAATCAGGTCTAGTGAAGGACTTGCATCCATAACCAGTGCTGAGGCACCTGGATCCAGGAAGACGTCAGCTGGATAAGGTTTGAATGGTTGTCTTAGAGAATATCTGTTTGCATATGTAGATGTCACTGGCCCTCCTGGGAACTGGCCAAACAGTGACTGGCATCTTGCAGTTCTGGCTCCTCTGGCTGGCAAGCTTATGGATGTTCAGTGCGGCATTTGAGGGACCCTCTCTTCAGTCCCCCCTCTGATCGACTCGTTGACCACTCCACCAAACCTATTCACTGTTGCTTTTGGTAGCCATATCTTTGTTATTCCCCCAAGATGTCCATAGTAATTTGCATGGTCATCAAAACTCCATGTGATGAATCTTCAGTCTCCTATTGGTTACACCATACCCCTTTGAACCAGTACCTCCTGTTGTCCATGGGATCATCGAATGTCATCATCTCGGTCGGGAACAATGGGCACTCCTTTATCTGTGTCCCTATTTTATGTATTCATTCTACTATCTTATCTTCTTCACCAATTGTATGTATATCTACTATTTCTTGTATCCCTATTGTCTTCTCTGTTGCCTTGCGGAATTGTGTGATGCAGATCTTTATCACACATGGTGCTGCTAGTACTAATATTAGTGCTTCTCGTAATACTTTTAGTCAGTCTTCCATCCATGTTGGCATCCATGAGAACATTTAGGACAGCCAGCTTTGATCTTTCCTGTTCCTTTGGCGTCTTCCTCCATTTTGGCATGCATTTTTGACACTATGGTACCTGCTTCTGTGAGTGTGCCATTTGTTTCATCATTTGCAGGACAAACGTACAGCAAGAAGACGCGATATTGGCGCAATTGCCTCCTTCCATTGCTGTGAGAAGGTCTAGAATATATCTGTTCTGGAGAGCCATTAACCTAACTGCTCGGAGCTCTTCTTTTATTGCGTTGAAGCCATTTACATTTGAGCTTATGGTCTGCATCAGCTTCCATTTCATAATCTGGAGCCATTTTACATTTGTGTATGTCCACACAGCTGGAGCTACTGATGGGAAGAACATCTCTCCTACTGAACAATCAACGTCCAGGTGGTATATCATCCAGTTATGCTTCTGATGCTGATGAGCAGTAGTTCTCCATTTTAATGTACTCACTTCTACTGACCTCTTCTTTCTTCTCGTATTGTCCATTTTAGGGAAATCTTCTGTTTTGATGTCCTATTTTGGTTCACTAGTGCTGGTATATTGATGAGTACCAATAAACATACTCCTCCCCAGTTGGGTGGCAGCTTCTCATACACCTTGGATCTGCATGCACAATAATGGTCCATTAGTACTGCCATCCCAACCTTCATGATTGGATGCTTTTCTGTGTACTTGCACTCTTTGTGTTCTCCATCCTTCATTGCACCATCCTTCTGGAAACACAATGCTGCTTTCTTCAGTGGTTTTATGGGCATTGGTCCGGCTTCATTGTCTACCCAGGTTAGTAAGTTTGTACTTGTAGTCCATTCTTTCAGGCATTTATTATTTTCTGCATGTATTGTGTTTACTGTAACTTGTAGGAGTGTGTGTGCTTTGCTTCCTACTGCTCCCTCCTTACATCCTTCAGCTGTGTATACCTGGCCATACAAAAACATCTCTGGTCGCTCCCAACATCCTGGTTCTCCTCCTACTTCCTTGGGTCCCTTCTTAGGACATGGACATTCTTGCAGTGTTATTGATTTTGTCTCTCCTTTCTCTCCATCAGTTATGTATTGTATAGAATGGTCTTTTTTCCAAGAATCATCCATCATGTCAAGTGTTTTTATATAGCTATCTGCATATTGGAATCTTGCCTTGGACATCCATCACAATGTTGCTATTCTTCGTTGGACTCTTCCTCAGGTTGTAAACATGGACAGGTACATATGCCATTGTGCTTTCACTGCTGGTATTTCCATTGCTGCAAACATTCTGGAGGCACTCATGGCATAGGGGATTACTGAACAGACATAGCAGCTCTCCCTTATGGTTTGTTTATCTACTTTAGTCATTTGTTTGTACCACATGTTATTAGATACTTGAGCAGTATCAGTGAGATAGAGTCCCACCTCTCCCATGTCTGAATCAGCACTGCATCTACCCCCCTTTACTGTACTTACAATGCCTACCTTTCCAACGACATGGTCGTTCCACCTGCTGGAGTTGTGGTTGTGTTCGCGGAGGTCACAGCGATATAACTTGCAACATATGACATTCTCCAAAAGATGAGGGTGACAATACTACATGAAAATAAGACACATGACACAATAAGCATTCTTTTAATAATGCCCTCCATCACTTTCACCTCTTTGAACTCCTTTGTAGTCTTGAAGATGTTTTGTTGCCCGCATGAAATGCACTATAAGAGGTGTTATCATATTCGAATTGTATTAATTCAAGCACCACAAACTCAGTGTTGGGTCATCGCAATAAGGAATTGTTGTTCCCAAACTGTGTGTATTCTAGGATCATGAAGTACTGCAAGCACAGACATGTTTCCTATCTCTAGATGTGGATATGATTGGGCCAGGTAAGCTTTAAACACTCGAAAAAACACATTACAATGGCACCTTCTATCACTGTCATATCTGCTAACAAATCGGACAATTTGGCCTTGAAAGGTCTTGCGATTAGGATCAATGGGAAGCACGGGACAATGCAATAATAACAATGCAATAATTACAGTTGCATTTTCACAATGAATGCTGTCAGTGTGCCGAAAGAATAATAATAAACAGACAGTGTGCCTTCACTCTGAATGTGTAGGAAGTCGTTTCCTTATCTCTCTTGTTATGCAGTGTTTAATCACAGGTTGGCCTCTGCTGGGTTGTGACGCTTTGAGGCAATTGCTTTCTTCTTGTGCTTGGGATAACTGGTCCTTTCATTGTTGGTGTTAGGAGAGGCCACCACTTTGCCAGGCTTGATGTCCCCCAGATAGTGGCAAGCATTCTTCCCTTCTAATTTTACTGCTCGATCAGTGACTTGCTCCACTGTGTACAGTCCTGTAAGGCATGGCTTAAACCACCATCTCGTGGTATCCCTCGCAAAACCCTATCTCCTGGATACAATTATGGTGGCATCAAAAGGTTTTTATTTGCTCCATGATCATTGTTTTCTCCTCTTGCTTTAGGTCTCTCCCATTGTTCCTGAAGTTGACGAGAAATAAGAGACATGAGCCATCAATGAAGCAGTCTATTTGTACATTTTCTGACCCAATACATCAGACATTTTTTCTGCATCTTGCCGTACCCTAGTGGGAGGATCCAGGAGAAGTCTCATGCTCTGTCTTGTTACCTCCTTATCTGCGATCAAATGGTGGTCGGACCCTGGTTTATTTCGCGATGCAAATAATGCTAATGGAAGACAGTGCAGCCAACTCTTATTCAAGGTCTTTTTAATTTTGGCGATGCCTTCCTTGAGCAGCCCGTTGAGACACTCACACAATCTGTTTGCTTGCGGTGAAAGGCATAAGAGAATGTGTGTTGTATTCCTAACAAGGTTGCGATTTGTTCAAATATCTTATTGGCGAAGTGGGGACCATTGTGAGACTGCAGGACCTCACACACGGCCCATAATGGGAAGATTTCTTGAACCAATAATTTCACCACTCTAAGGGCATCAGGATGGGAACAAGGACTGGCTTTGATCTATTGGGAAAACGGGCACACAACCACTATCATGTAGCAGTAGCCCTGGCATACTTGGAGCAAGTCGACATAGTCAACGTGCAGGTCCTGAAATTGACCCATTGGGCGAGGTATGGCTCCTCTCACTACCCTTAATTTATGACCTGCTGCAAATTCTGTACACACTGGACAATTAGTTAAGAATTCAGCCGTGTTACGCCAAATTGGGACAGAATTAATCCTCTCCAACATGAGCAGCAAGCATCTCCTTCCCTATATGGATAGGATGGTGTAATTGTGTCAGTGCAGTGTGCAGTAATGAGAATGGCATTACCACTTTTCCTGTGTTATTTTGCCATCATAAGGCATCTGTCAGAGACACTGTACATCCCCTCTTTATTCATAACTCCTTTTCTTCCCTGGGTGCAGCTCCCTGCAATTGCATAATCTGTGTCACTGGTAATATGTTATATCCTTCCTTTAGTATCATTGTTCGCGAATACATGCATGCTATGAACGAAGCATCAATTTCTAAAATGTCCCCAAAATAGGCAGCACAATTTTCTTCCATGTCTGCTGCCTCATCTCTAGAGATGTGGTCCTCCCCCCTCATGTGTGCTTGGCACTTCGCCACCAGCATGCACAGTGGGTACTGGAGTTCCTCTATCAGTCTGCCCAATAGGAGTGCTTGCTGCACCAGTGACCCATCAGCACATCTGACTGAAGCTCCTCCTCAGCCAACGAGACAGCCCAGAATGCACTGTGTATGTGACATAGGCTTAATTTGAATATACTCTTACTTCCTTGCCTTTGCTGTGTTCAAGTGCTAATATTAAAGCTATTCATTCTGCTGCTTTTGCTGATAAATGTGACAGTAGAAATGCACTTGTCACTACCTCTCTTGTCTTGTCCTCTCTCAATCTCACTACTGCTGTTCCAGGATGTCTTTCCCCAGTCGTTTAGGCAATCTCCCCCCTCAAGTGCATTCTCCTGTACCATAGGGGTGTCGCTGAATTCTTCTATGTTGGCTGTGCAATCGTGCACATAGTCACCCTCCTTCACGGTTTCGGTGATGAAAGTCGCCTGGTTGACAAGTTGGCATCTCACTATCTTGAGAGCTGGGTTTGACAGTAACACCTCGTACCCTGAAGCTCTCTGTGTTGTCAATGTACTTTTGGGCCTTTCCAATATTGTGAAGAGAGCGTGCTCCACATAAAGAGTGGTGCTGCATCTCATGGTAATACTCGCTGATTTGTCTACTGCGAAAGCGGAAGCAGCCAATGCTTGTTCTTATGCATTGTATTCTCTCATTACTGGGTATACTTTCCCAATGTAATATGCTAGAGGCTTGTGTCTCATGCTTGTCTTTTGTGTCAGTACTGCAGTCATAAGTCATAACCACTCCATTGGAGTACGAGAATAAGGAAAATTCACTTGGACAGTCTGGGATCCCTAAAACCGGAGCTTTGCATATTGCTTCTTTCAGATCGTCAAATGCCTCAGTCATTTCTTATGTCCACTGTAATGTACTCTACCCCCTTTAAGCTTCCTTCATGGCACTCAATAAGGGCCTAGTGTAAGTGCTGTAGTCAAATTCAGATGTCTGCAGTAATTACATAATCCTAGAACTTGCTGCATTTGTCTTATGGCTGTGGGCTTGGCTGTCTTACGTATTCGCTCTTTCTGCTGTTACATTTCGCCCGTCTTGGTTTATCAGTTGTCCATTGTATAATACATCTGTCTGGAAATATTGTAATTTATACTTGTAAACCTTGTACACTTTATCTGCTAGTACTGTCAGCATGTGCACAGAATAATTTCTACACTGTGCTGCACATCAATATGTCGTCTACAAACTATATAACCGTGCTCTCTGGTTTTACATTTCCTAAATCCATTTGAAGTACTCTGTTGAATATGGAAGGGGATTCGCAGTACCCTTGAGGAAGTCTTGTATGTTTCCACTTCTTATTTCTATATAGAAACAAATTTAAGTCTTGTGACTCTGTGTGTAATGGTATAGAGAAGAAAAAATTGTTCAAATCTATGGGCCTCATTACGAGTCCGGCGGCAACCAGCTGGTTTTTCTGTCTCGTTTAACGCCGGACTCGTATTACCATTCCACCTCCGTGACTCCCGGAATTACCAGGGCATTACGAACCTGGTGTCCCGGGAATTCCGGAGGCGGAATTCGGTAAATCCCCATTCCCATTGAGTCCTACATGACTCAATGGGAATGGGGAAGTGGAAACACCGGCACCATCTTGTGATGTTGCTGGTGTTTCCACGTCCGCCTGCAGGCGGGCGGTGTTAAACCCGCCAGGTCAGACCTGGCGGGAATGCCACCTCCCACCTGCAGGACTTGAGATCGGGTGGTCCGCAATTAACAGTGGTGGCGGGTTTAGAGCCACTGTTATTTCGGGACCGTGATGTAGGTAGCTTCTGTGGAAATGCTACGCAAAATTGTCGCTGGATTTGGAAATAAAGGAAATTCTGCATCTACAATATGGTTCAGAGGTGAAAGATAGTGAGCTACAGACTCTGGGTAAGTCTCTTGTAACCAGGACTAATGTCTGGCAGACCCCCCAGGACCCCCTTGTTAATTTGCATATTTAAGTTACTTTGGGTCTCACCCTAAATTACTAGGGGAATCCAGACGTGGACCCCTTGCTCGCTATTCTTAGAGAGGCACAGCTCCTCCCTACTGATGAGGTCCAACCAGACCGAAACACGTGTCTGGGGATGCTGTTGGTACTCTTGTTCAGAGGAGAATTGCCCAGCATTTCGGTGCTGGACTGCCCCAGGGCAGGACAAAGACTGATATGTTTGGGATATTTCTTCTCTGTGAAAGATAGTGAGCTAAAGACTCTAGGTAAGTCTCTCGTAACCAGGACTAATGCCTGCCAGAGGGACTCCCAGGACCCCCCTTGTTAATTTGCATATTTAAGTAACTTTGGGTCTCACCCCAAGTTACTAGGGGAATCCAGACGTGGACCCCTTGCTCACTATTCTTAGAGAGGCACAGCTCCTCCCTACTGATGAGGTCCAACCAGACCGAAACACGTGTCTGGGGATGCTGTTGGTACTCTTGTTCAGAGGAGAATTGCCCAGCATTTCGGTGCTGGACTGCCCCAGGGCAGGACAAAGACTGATATGTTTGGGATATTTCTTCTTTGTGAAAGATAGTGAGCTAAAGACTCTGGGTAACTCTTTCGTAACCTGGACTAATGTCTGGCAGAGGGACTCCCAGGACCCCCCTTGTTAATTTGCAGCGGTTGCAAGTCCTGTATAAAATGCCATGACCCCCCATTGCCTTTTTGACAGGGTACACCACTGTGTTGCACAGTGATTCTGATGGTGTTAGGATGTCTTGCTTCACTAGTGCTGTAACTGTCTCATAAATACCCTTGAAAAGAGGGTCCCTGGAATGCACCCCTTGACCCCCATAAGCATGACACACTGAAGAGCCAGAAATGCAAGATGCCTCTCACTGTGTGGCCAGCCCTCAGGAGGGCCAGAGACATTCACATATGCAAACAGATATTCTCGCAGACAACCATTCAAACCTTGTCCAGCTGATGTATTCTTTGATACAGGTGCCTCATTGATCATGGGTGGAGGCGCCTCACTGGATCTGATCAACTAATGACACATATCTAACTGTGCTGACGTCATTAGAGACACCACACCATAGCAACGTTAGCCATGAAGCAAACCCGCATCCCTGCACGAAGCTACACAAACACACATGTGCTCAAACAAAGAACCTGCTTACACAGTTCTGTAGATAGAGGACAGATACATACACATACTGTTGAAAGCCTTTATTATTTTCTCTCATTAGCCAAATGCAGAAACGCAAGGAAACAAGAGATGCAGAGCAAGCTTGCAGACGCGTATTGCAACTAATCATAAGGAACTACAGGATCATGTAAGGGGACCTGGAAGAGCCAAAATACTATTAACCTATAAGTAGAATAGCACAATATAGACATATAGCAATTATAGCATAACTATAGTAGAATTACATGAAGCCACAGTCCTCGGAACGAGAGGCAAATACAAGCAGAATTAGGCTTCACAAAGCACCGAGCTAGGGCTTGCAGCCAAGGTCTGGGATGAGCAGAACATTCCTAAGTTGCAGAGACAAGGATTAACCTGCGAAATAGCAGAATAAATCCTCACCAATTGCAGACCAGAAAGCAAAATATTGCAGTCTTCACCCACGTGGTGCAGCCGAGCCAAACAATGGCCATTTACTCGTGGTGGGAAGAGGAGCAGTTCCCAGTGGAGCCCACACAAAGTGATACATGTATTGTTTTACAATGTTGCAACCCAGCAGGAGCTCTCTAAGGCAAATTGGTAATACTGAAGTTAATAATGGGGACACATTGGGCCTCATTACGAGTCTGGGGGTAACCCTGCCAGTGCTACTGGCGGGTTGTCACCAAACTCATGCAATTTTACTCGTGCCAGACTTTCCGGTGCTACCGGGAGATTACCAGTCCGTCTGCCTAGGAATTCAGGCACCAGTAAAATGTAAGTCCCATTCCCATAGAGTCCCGTGATGGCTATGCCTACCTTGGCGGATGTACCTGGCAGGGTCAGACCTGTCAGGCGCAGTGGCTCCAGTAGGCAGACTTGTAATTTGCTGGTCTGGAAACAAGGGTGCTGGTGAGCTTACCCACAATCTTGTTTCTGGAATGGCAGGGTCATAATGAGGCCCATAGACTTTGTCATCACTTTGAGAAGGTGCACAGAGCACTTAGAGCAGAGCTGGGTCCCAGGCCGGGTGTGACCAGCTCCAGCCAATCAGGGAACACAAATCCAGGCATGGATGGCAAAGGGCAGGTGCCAATGGTAATCCTGCGACCTGCAACAATGTAATATATAGTTTCTGTGGAACGCTCAGGCAAAGCCACCTGACATTAGAGGACCAGTTAACTAACATCCACAGGTAATACGACCCAACCTACACAATCGTGTATGCTCTTAGATTTCTGGGGAAGAGCCCTGACTTGTGATGCCAGACCTCAACAAAGTCCCTGACACGGACTCAGGAGCTGTGATTTCTGGAGAATTCTGTTTTTCCTGTGTGATCCATGTCGGTTATGGAAAATAAAGGACAGTTCTAACTTGCCCTTGGCTGAGTTCTCCATTTGTTCAACGGTGGAGGGTTTGTTGGGCCTTGGGTGCTCTGAACCGTGAATGCATAGTGTGAACCCCGCTCCCCTCTAGTATACCTATACAACGATTGGTAGCAGAGGGATGGTTCACTACACCTGTTTGTCATAGAGCCGCCTCTTACGTCGCAATGCCTAGAGAACTGTGAGGCACCCCACGGAACATGAGACCACACAGGAACTGCGCCCCGAGAAGAAGCCTTGAGGAGCTGTCTTGGGAAATATCCTGCCTGTGGTCTGTGAGGAGCCAAGCAGACCAAAATGGCAGTGTGGCAGTTTTGGGGAGAGCTGGTGGAAAGTAAGTATTGACTCAGCCACATGGCAATTGAGGGGGTTGGTAAAGGAATATTGGGTGTGGGGTGGTGATGAGGATTGTCGAGTATCAGTGTAGTATTGTTGAGTAGTGTTGAAGTATTGTCAAGTATTGTGAAGTATAGTGGAGAGAGGAGCGGAGGTAGATGTCATTTATTTGTGGTTAAGGAACATTGGATCTAGTAAAAGGTTCAGGCGGTCAGCCTAGACTACTGAATTAAAGGTATGGATGACAGATGTTGTGTAAATATTGGATTCCCTGTGCATTGGGTGTTTAAGCTTGGGTCATGGATGATGGTGTTCCTGTGTATAGGGCTTAGCAAATGGAGCTAGCTTAAATTATCGGAAGGTGTTCCTCTAGTTAACTCTCGCTGAGGTATGTTATCTACAACGCGACGCTGTAGCTACAGATTGAGCATGTGAAAAATTGGTATTCCCTGTTAGGAGTCAGGACAACAGCTGTGGGCATATTTTGGGTTTTTGAAAATATCTGTGTAATGAGACAATGTTGTTGTGAGCTCTGGTAGTGATTGCTATCATTCCTTTACTTAGTAAAGAGGGGATATCACCAGATAGGTCTGTGTATAGGACTAGGAGGGCAGGAGGAGGTGCAGAATATGGGTTTGGTAATAAAATATTGTCAGAGTGAGCTGTTCTGTGGCGGTGCATGGAAGGCACATGCGCGAGATTGTTGGGTGTTCCTGAGGAGATTGAGGGTGCTGAAGGAAGGTGCGTGGAGAATGCCTGAAAAGTTGGTTGGGAGCCATAGAGGCTTGTGATATTTATAAATAAATGGTATCTGTGAAGTGGATGAAAAATAAGATTGAAAGTATTTTTGCGTCTGAATAACAGCGGATGTGTCGAAAACGTTGACTCGAAGTCAAGTAAGTATTAAAAAGCAATGTATTGTGGTAAAGGTGTGGGAGAAACGCCTCTACAGCAACTATCTACTGCCCTTTCACGACATAAGACAGGTTTGTAAATATAGCATGGAATGGACGAAAAGCACATAAGGTAAATTAACTAAGCCATGGCTAAGGGCGGGAGCTTCTCCAAATATGGGCAGGAATCGTTATACAAGCATTTAAAAGAGGTTCATAAAGGGAAAAAGTTGAGCAATCGTATGATGATATTTAAGCTCTGGACAATGTTTCAGGACAACATGGAGATGTGGTGAGGTGTCAATGGATTCTGAGTCAGCAGGAGACCCTGGGCGAAATGCCCTCGCGCCCTGCTTCCCCACCTCCTCCTGACCATGGGTTTAAGGGGGCTGCAGGAGGAGCGCAGGGATTGTTCTTATGTGAGAACTGAAAGCCGCAGAGGGGTACACAAATCCAAAATGTAAACCTCCACCAAATGCCAAGGAGGAGGGGCAGAAAGGGTTCGCACCAGCAGGATGTGGAAAAGGGTTGCAAGGCGAGACCCAGACAAGCACAAGGGAGGGGCTAGCGAATATAGCATCCTGAAATTAGAAGGGAAGACAGCAGGAGCAATAGGATGGGCGAGTAGGAAGTAGCTGACTGCAAGGAGAGAAGTGAAGCAGGAGAGTGGGCAGAGATAATGGAAGAGGTGGAGAGAAAAGAAAAAGAGGAAAAGAAGGAACACAAGAAAGTGCGAAGGGGAAAGCAAAATTCTGAAGAGAAAGAGCGTGAGCAGCGGGAGTTCAGGAGAAATAGAGAGCTTGAAGACATAGAGAGAAAAAGGGAGGAAGACCAGAAGGAAAGGCGCGTTTTAGTAAAGAGGCTAAGGAGGAAATGACAAATAGAGTGGCTTGCAAGAGAGCACACATGCAAGGAGGAGGAGGAGTGTGGGATGTCTTGACCCACCTTTGCTCTGCCATGCGGCATCCCTGTGTTCTGATGGTGCCAGAACTAACAAAATGTCGCAAAACTGTTGTGCACACCAAAACCTATGAAAATCGCGCTTTGCATCACAAAAAGATGGCTGCCCAATCTACCATGCATGTTGTCAGCGGTGGAACAGAAATTGCACTCCTGAAACATGTCACTGGGCTTCACAACAAGTAGAAATGGAGCACAGAGGGAAAAGCAGTGCTTTGCTGAAAGAAATCCAGAATCTGGCTTTTAAATCCTTTTTTCTTGGTTGCTGAAACTGCAGAATGCTGGTACAAGACACCCTCAAACATCCAATATTCTTGCTGGGTGCTACAATTCATTTAGTTCAAGAAATCATTGTGATATTACAATGTCCTGGAGAGCTGAATTTGTCATAAAAACATCCACAGCAAAAGTTGCTTGCCTGTAGAATCTGTCAAAATGTGGGAGCAGTATCCTCGGCCGCCTGAATGACAGCTATCAGAGGCCTGCCTCATTAACCTTAAAAATGTATAAGCTGAAAGCAAATGTTTGCAATGTAAATGGCCTGTTACTGAGAGTAACCTATGTTATAATTGTTAATCCCATGATTTAGAATCGGAAATAAGTCTTCAAGCTGCTAGTTTGAAATCACAAGTTGTTTTTAAACCAAGAAAAATGCAACAGAAATAACATTTAATTTAAGCCTGACCAAAGCCACCCAAACCAGCATAGCAGCTTCCCCCAGAGAGGCTAGGTCTCTCCCTTCTTCTTCCCTCCACCAGGAAATCACACCTAAGTGATGATTATGCAAGGGGAAGGAGACAATGGACTTCCTCCAGCTCAGTGGAGTGCCAAGTGTGAAGGGTCATAAACAGCCTGGGCCCAGGAGGAACTGGGAGGAGACTGCGTCTGAACTGCAGAGAGAACAAAGGAGGCAGAGACAAACAACCATTTGTTGCTTAACAAGAACAAAAGACACATTTTAACAAGACTGATAACTTACTGTGTTAAATTGTTAAAAACACAAAAACAACAGCATTGTTAATGTAAATATTAACTACACATTTTAAAAGGCACCAGAACTCTGTGATATGTCTAGGAAGAAACAGCGGAAAGTGTGATATTACACAAAATGTATTTTTGATAGAAGCATGAAACTTCATACAACTATACCCATGTTCAACGTGCACATTTGTACACATTTTCTGATAAACTGGACATTGTGTTCCTGATAAAAAGGGCGAAATTCGGTGGAAAGCAGACACAAAATGCTACAGCGACATGGTTTTGTGGAGTAGCTGCTACTCAAAATATGTGATCTATATAGGTGTTTGTAATAGAGGTTGCATATGTGTAAATATGTATTGTGTCAAAAGTAGATTTTGTGTTCAAGAGGCTAGGGGTGGACTCTAGGCATCATAAACTCACACCATTAAGGTGACACCCTATTTCTCTCCTCCTATCAGGGTAGAGAGGAGACTCTGACCAATCGCCTTCCCTAGGGGCAAGCTTAGGCTGAATCAGAACGCATACCCCTTTATCATAAGCCTATATAGAGACAGCTCAGGACTGGAAAAGGACACAAAGATTCACCCACTATACGATTGCTGGCGGAACACTCTGCTAGAGAACCATCCATCTTCCTTGCTCCAGACTCCAGAAACTTGGCAAAGCAGAAAGGCCCATTCCATTAGCTGAACCATTTTCAGCTAGGCCTTAAATTCCAGAACCAGAATCCCCCAACCTAAGCAGGACATCAAACAAACAGCCGGGCTGTGCTGTACTGCTGCCTGCTGAAATAATTTTCATCAGAACCAAGAGATCCATTCCAGTCCTGTGCCGAGCTCTGACCAGAGCCATTGCAAACCTGATCCAGTCCTGTGCCGTGCTGTGAACAGATCCAGTCCAGTCCGATGTGCCCAGCTGTCTATCAAAGACCCAGGTTCCCTTCCCTGATGAGAAATCTTGACGGACCAGAATCCTGACGGTTCCGTTTGAAACATATCTAGTGAGTATCTATAGATAGGACTGTGTCACTAGCATATGTACTGTCCATCGTTAATCCCTATCTTAAACCCATCCTCTCTTGTATTCAGAACCGGTAGTGTTAGGAGTATTTTCAATTGTCAGAACTTTTCTTGCGCTAAGTTTCTCTCATTTGTTTTCTAAAATCATAAATCATTAGTGTTGTGAACAAATAAATTGAATCCCAGAAAGAAAGTGAGTGTCCACCATGTGAAGGGTCCCTGGCCAGGACTGTGGAGATTCATGTGTGGCATTTTCTTTTTCTATAGTCATAATCTAGTGTATGAAATCCCATTTATCATTTAAAAGTGCATTCCCATCTCTGCGCCCAGCTTGAAAAAAACAACCTCCACTAAAATGTCCTTAACTTCCTCAAATCTTGTGTACGGAACAACATTTCAACTTCTGCTTGTAGCTAACATCGGCAGCTTTGAGTCGCATCAGAAACTGCATCCCAAATCCATATGGTTCTCCCGTAATCGCGATTACTACGCACTGAAAAGTTTGCAGTGAATTTCGTTTTAGGTAATTTCTGACACATGTAAAACAGCTTTTGATTGTTCTCGACCTCAGTTTTAAGATTTCACATTGCTTCTTGGTATTAAATTATTGCTAGTGTTTGTCTGCAACTATCCAAAGCGGCTCCCATAACAATTTAAGCAATTTCAGCAATTTAGCCCATATTTAGTGTTTTACCCAATCCATTCTCAAGATAACTTTAAAACAATTTTGACAGCTTGCCAATCAATTCCGTGTTTCTCTTGTGTTTGCTGGGGAGAATTGAGATTGTTATTTTGTTTGAATTCTGCCATTCCTGAAACCTGTTATTTCCTCCTATCTCTTTACATTGTCTAGTGGCGGGTTGAGGGGTGTGCAGGGGGACATAGTAGCCACACTGCTAATCTGATCTGAACACACACACACAAAAGCATCATTTCTGTGCTGAATTGTTTTGCTCACTATTACTTCTTGTGTAGTAGAGAGATTGCTTAGTGTTACATCACCCCATTGGTGATTATTGGGTACCCATAAACATAGTGTGATTAATTTGTAACTACATAAATAAATATTTTAACTTTGCAAAACCAGCCTGATTCCTGGTTCAGTGTGACCCTGGGGTTCCAGGAGAGGGGCGTGATATGAGTGGTACATCGTTCAGAATAAAATAACTTTTAGACACAAATAAATAAGGATTTCAGTTGTGCATTACACGCTAGGCGTTGACTTAGGTGAAGTGCCGGATTGAAATCACTTCAGGAGCACGCAGTGAGAGGCCTAAGACTAAGATTGGGATCCACCACTTGTGATGAAAACAAACGAAGGGATAGGCAAGTGGAGCAAGAGCACATCAATAAATATGATAGGGCAGCTAAACTGCTAAACAAAACCCACACAGGGTCATCCATAAGGGGGGACTGCGCTTCCATGACAATTAAGACTGTGACTTGGGAGACACCGAGTCAGAAGAAGACTTGGTGGAGAGTGAGGACGAGGGAACAGGATGACATATTAATTGATCAACGGGGAAATACACAGATCAGAGTTCCACATGGGGAGCAGACAGAGATACAGGAGGATTGTGTGTGACCAATCAGAGAGACTGAAACAGACTGGGGCTACATTGCGCATCATAGATGACATAACCCTGTAGGCACAGAGACTCATAGGCCCTCTTTACGACCCTGGCGGTATGGGGTTAAAAGCGCCGTAAAAGGTGCCGGCGCCGTTAACCCCGTACCGCCTCATTACGAGGTCCCCTCGCGGGACACGGTAAGCATGCCTGGGAAAACCAGGCGTGCCTACCGGGTCCCGTGAGGAGAAGAGGGAGCAAACAACGGGCCAACTCGTAATGGCCCGTTGTTTGCTCCCTCTCCCATTCCCATTAAACCCTATCGGGGCTGAAATGGGAATGGGTAAGGTCCGGGTCCTTGGAGGGAGGAATTACCGGACCTTCCGAACTCGGAATGGCCCGGTAATTCCTCATTCTGTGGACCCGGACACGATTTCGGCGGCAGCCATGCCGCCAATAGCGGCATGGCTACCGCCGAGGTCGTAATGAGGGCCATAGACTTTCCAGCACAAAGGAGGGGAGAAGTGGCAAAGGCATGCACCACCACCAGAGAGACCGGGAGACTAGATAGGAATGCAGGGCTGTCACAATTCCCCTTCTAGAAAAGGTAAGGAGGCAACCTCAATACATACCCTGGAAACATATCGACAAGGAAAATTTGAGGTGTAGGCTACCCGCGTTGACCGTAGGTGCAGCGAAATGGATATACAAAATGGAGGGAATGACAGCAGGACAAATAATAGCAGTGGGGGACATAAAGGGTTTATTAGTGGCTACCCTCAGAGAGGCTGCCGATGACATATGGAAAAGGGCAGGATACCCAGGCGTAACCACTCAGAACACGGTGCATGGTGGTTTGTCAATTGCTAACTGACGAGTTCCGTATGGCAAGTGCTACGGGCGCAGTACCTAGATATTAGTGCGATTATGACACGTAGAATGGGAGAAGACAAAGACCCCTTATAGTATTTTCAGGCTGTTCAAGAGTTATGGTGCCTTGAAATGCGAGAACTGTGGCACAAAACAGTGGCATTATTCTATCATATAATATTCCAAGGGTTACCAGAGCAGGTCCAAAGGCAACTAAAGAAGTTGGTGGGGATGGATGCAAAACCGTGGTCCGAAATTCAACTTACAATACTACATTATTGCAGGCTAATGCAGGAAATAGCATGAGGAAAGAAAGCAGGAGAAGGTGAAGTAAATGCAGAAGAAACTGGTTAAATACGCCCTGGAAGGGGCAGTGTTAACAAGCGTGGAAGGACAGAACACACCACAGACACAGTATGCAGCGCTGCCAGTGGGAGGAGGGTTCATGGGGTGTGGGATGCGCGGCATGGGTTTTGAGCAAGAGGGCAGCCCCAAAGGGACATGGGTATTGGCATTAAATACAACAAATCATGGGGGATTTTCGGGAGTGTATCGAGGATATGTGCAACAAATGCAGCAGGGTCCAGAAGGGTTTTCTGGAAGGTATCAGAAGCAAATAAGAGAACCATCCCAGTGCTGGGTGTGCAGACAGATAGGACATATCTCTAGGGTATGTAGAAGCAGAGGGGGATGTCACAGAATGGGGGAATGCCACAGAATGGGGGAATGCAATACCAGCCAGCATGTCAAAGGGAACAGAATGAGTTCTATGCTCAGGACCGGACACACCAACAAGGACAGGCACCAAATGCATACCCGCAGACACACCGGCCCATTACACAGACACCACAAATGCAGGCTCCAAAACAACAGTATTCCCAAACACCAAAGAAACCGCTGATGCAGAATAACATGCAGCCAGCATACACGGCACAGCCGAATGATGGGGCACTGACACGCACAGACTCCGTGACAACGACTCCCATTAGGTAACTTGGGGAGGTTACTGTATTGGGGGGCAACCCATGAGTAGGAAATGGCATGTCATTATACCCTCAATAGGTGAACCTGATGTGTTCCATGCCATTGATTACAACCCAGTCCAGTGGAGGAGCCACGTATTGCGGTGATAGTTGACAAAACATTCTCCTTTCTTGTAGACAGAGGGGCAACTAAGCTCTGCATCTGGGAAGGGAAGAATGGGCTATCAGGTGATGCCATGAATGCTCAAGGATTCTCTGGGACAACAGAATTAGTTCTATTTACAGACAATATTGTACTTTCTGTAGGAGAGCACGACCAAGCTCTACCCTTACTGTATTCCTGACAGGCACCAAGATACATAATGGGGAGAGACAGCATGGGCAAATTTAACATGACCATCTCATTCACTGACAAGGGGATTGTATGTTCCACGTCTGGGATACACCTTCCAAACGTGAGCATAATTATTCAAGCTTTTTGTGGACGCAAGGTACAGAGGGGGTGCCAGCAGATGAGGAGCGATTTTCGATATGGGACTGAAATAATAAATGCATGGCTCCCAGGGATTCAGGGACAACTGTGGCCCATTCCAAATGAGTACTTGTTCAGGCCACAATTACCATTAGACGAGAAGGAAGGAATGATTGTGCCAGTAGAATTAGAGAAGCAAATGGATGGGTATCCCCTAAACCATGGACAAGGGGAACTATATATATCAAAAGACAAAGCAAGGGGTCACACGGATAAATACAACAGTTATTCAATTAATGATTGACTCTTGTAGGTGTAAGGGTTATAAGAGGCTCAGTCAGGTAAGCAATTGATTCAAAGTATTTTTATTAATTATACAAAAATCACAGTAGAGTAAAACATTAAATTCACACAATAGCATCTTAAAATGGATATAAATGTATGTAATCATCAAAAACAATTTCTAGAAAAAATCTAAAAACACCTTATAAAACACTGCTAATAGTAATCCATAGCCCACTTTATATCTGAAGCAGTGTATGGTAGTCAATGTAAAGGGCTGTCAAAAAGTTCTTAGTGCCCTCAGGCGCTAAGCACTTTTTGATTTGTATAATTAATAAAACTGTGCTTTTTGTATAATTAATAAAATATGTTGAATCAATTGCTTACCTGACTGAGCCTCTTATCACCCTTACACCTACTAAAGTCAATCATTCATTGAATAACTGTTGTATTTATCCGTGTGACCCCTTGCTTTGTCTTTTGCCGCTAGAATTAGAGGCAGTAATAGTAGGGGATGACTGGATAGCAGTACATGGGATAGATGACAAAGGGCGACCATGGCGATCAGTAATTGCAGTGGCAGAAGGATACAGACTGTCTACTGTTACAGATGAAGAACTGTTCAAAGGTAAGCAATCAGATCACGAGATAGTGTTTGAAATTAGCATTGCATACTGGGTGGAAATACATTACAGGTAGGTACCACAAAGAATGGCGATGTTGCCACAAGCACCACCGACATTTCTTGAGGAAGACTTGGCAAAGGTCCCCAGAATCTTAGCGACCACAAGTCCCTATGATTTGGGGCTTCTGAAAGGGAGAGAAGCAGTGAAAATAAAACTGAAGCCAGGAGGCATTTTACCATGAGCTAGACAATATCCCCTGTCTGGGGAAGCAGACATGTTTGTTGTATAGGTAAACCAGAGAGGACCAGGGTTCACACTATGCATTCACCGTTCAGAGCACCCGGGGCCCAACAAAACCTCCCCCGCTATACAAATGGAGGACTCAGCCGAGGCCAAGTTAGAACTGTCTGATTTTCCATAACAGACAGGGATCATACAAGAAAAAATAAATTCTCCAACCATCACAGCTCTTGAGCATGTGTCAAGGACTTTTGTTGAGGTCTGATGTCACAAGTCGGGGCTCTTCCCTAAAAACCTAGGAGCATACATGATTGGGTAGTTGAGGTGGTATTACCTATGGCTGGCACCTATACATGTTAGCTAACTGGTCCTCTCATGTCAGGTGGCTTTGCCTGAGCCTTCCACAGAAACTATCTATTACATTGTTGCAGGGTCACAGGATTACCATTGGCCCTTGCCCTTTGCCATCCACCCCTGGATTTGTGTTCCCTTATTGTCTGGACTTGGTCTCCCCAGGCCTGGGATCCAGCTTGTTTTTCAGTGCTCCATGCACATTCTCAAGGTGATGAGAAAGACTATGGGCCTCATTGTAATGTTGGCGGATACGGTATGAACGGTGCCGGTAAGGCACTGGCACCGTTCATACCGTACAGCCGAATTATGAGTTCTGCTCGCAGGTGCCTTACAGCCCGCCAGGTCTGACCTGGTGGGCGGTGCATCACCCACGAGCATAACTCAGAATTGCACCGGCACTGTTATCAACGGTGCCGTTGCAACCATGCTCCCCACCACCATTCTGCCCAATCGGGAGCCCAGCAATACTGCCACCCGCGAATGGGCAACTACCGGCCCATTCAATACAAAATGGGCCGGTTATTGCTCAATCGTGGGTGGCGGTGCCGGTAGGGAGTTTAGCGGTAGCCGTGCCGTTAAAACAGGCACGGCTATCGCCAAACTTGTAATGAGACCCCATGTGTCCCCATTGTTGCCATCAGTATTACCATTTTGCCTTTGAGAGTGTCTGCCGGGTTGCAATATTGTAAAACAATACATGTATGACTTTGTGTCTGCTCCACTAGGAACTGCTCCTCTTCCCACCATGAGTAAATGGCCATTCGTTTGTTCAGCTTGGCTGTACCACGTGGATGAAAACTGCAAAATTGAGCTTTCTGGTCTGCAATTAGTCAGGTTTTATTCTCCTATTTTGCAGGTGAATCCTTGTCTCTAGAGTTTAGGAATGTTCCGCTTATCTCTGACCTTGGCTGCAAGGCCTTGTTTGGTGTATCATGCAGCCTAATTCTGCTTCTGTTCGCCTCTCGTTCTGAGCCCTGTTGCTTCATGTAATTCTACTATAGCAATGCTTGAATTGCTACATGTCTACCTTGTGCTATTCTTCTTATAGGTTAATAGTATTTTGGCTCTTTCAGGTCCCCTTACACAATCCTGTATTTCTGCATGGTTAGTTGCAATAAGTGCCTGCAAGCTTGCTCTGCAACTCTTGTTTCCTTGCATTTCTGAATTTGGCTAATGAGGGAAAATAATGTCATTAGTCGATCAGATCCAATGAGGCACCTCCATCCATGATCAATGAGCAACCTGTATCCAGGAAGATGTCATCTGGATAAGGTTTGAATGGTTGTCTGAGAGAATATCTGTTTGCATATGTGGATATCACTGGCCCACCTGGGGGCTGGCCAAACGCTGAGTGGCATCTTGCATTTCTGGCTCTTCGGGCTGTCATGCTTATGGGGGTCAAGAGGGGCATTAGAGGGACCCTCTTTTCCGTCACTCCTCTGGTCAATTTGTCAACCACTCCACCACACCTATACAATGTTGCTTTTAGTGGCCATATCTTTGTTATTCCTCCAAGATGTCCTTAGAATTTGCATGGTCATCAAAACTATTGTAACTGCACTCTCCTTCTGGGTTGCACATACCCATTTCGACCCATACCTTTTGTTGTCTACAGGATCATCAAATGTTATCATCTCGGTCGAGAACAATGGGCACTCCTTTATATGTGTTCTTAGTTTCTTTCTTCTACTACCTTATCCTTTTCACCATTTGTACTTATAACTACCATTATTTTCATGTCTATTGTCCTCTCTGTCATCTTGCAGCATTGTGTGATGCACATCTTAATCACACATACTCCTACTAATACGAATATTAGTGCTCCTAGTAATACTTTTAGTCCATCTTCCATCCATGTTGGCATCCATGAGAATATATACGACAGCCAGATTTGATCTTTCCCTGTTCCTTTGGCTTCCTCCTCCATTTTGGCGTGCATTTTCAACAATCTGGTAACTGCTTCTGTGAGTGTGCCATTTGCTTCATCGTTTGCACGCACAAATGTACAGCAAGAAGACCCGATCTTGCTGCAAACTCCTCCTTTCTTTGCTGTGAGAAGGTCTAGAACATATCTTTTCTGGAGAGCCATCAACCTTACTGCTCAGAGCTTTTCTTTTATCGTTTTGAAGCCATTTAATTTGAGTTTATGTTCTGCATCAGCTCCCATCTCGTTATCTGCAGCCATTTAGCATTAGTTTATGTCTCTACAGCTGGAACTACAGATGGGAAGAACATCTCTGTTCTACTGAAAAATCGACGTTCATGTGGTACATCATCCAGTGATGCTTCTGATGCTGATGAGAAGTAGTTTTCGCTTTTCACTCTATGCACTTTTCTTTTTTCTTGCATTTTCCATATGAGGGACGTCTTCTGTTTTGATTTCCTTCTGTGGTACTACTAGTGCTGGTGTATTGATGAGTACCAATGAACATACTACTCCCCAGTTGGGTGGCAGCTTCTCGTATGCCTTGGATCCGCACACCCAATAATGAGCCATTAATACTGCCATCCCAACCTTCATTGCTGGATGCTTTTCTGTGTACTTGTACTCTTTGTTTTTACAAACCTTTACTGCACGATCATTCTGGAAACACAATGCTGCTTTCTTCAGTGGTATTATGTGTATTGACCCACTTTCATTGTCCACCCAGGTCATTAACTTTGTGCTTGCATCCCACTCTTTCAAGCATTTATCATTTTCTGGTTGTACTGCGTTTAATGGAGCTTTTAGGAGTGTGTGTGCTTTGCTACCTACTACTCCTCCTCCCATCCATCAGCTGTGTACACTTGGCCATAGACAAGCATCTGTGGTCATTCCCAACATCCTTGTTTTCCTCCTATTTCTTTAGGTCCCTTCTTAGGACATTGAAATTCTTTCAGTGTTATCATCATTGTCTCTCCCTTCTGTGGGCTATCAGTTATGTATTGTATAGCCTGGTCTTTTTTTCCAGCACTGGTCCATCATGTCAAGTGGATTTATGTAATTATCTTCATAGGGGAATGTTGCCTTGTGCATCCATCTCAATGTTGGTGTTCTCCCTTAGAATCTTTCTCGGCTTGTAAGCATGGACAGGTACATAAGGCATTGTGCTCTTGCTGCTGGTATTTCAGTTTGTACAAATGTTCTGGAGGCACTCAATGCATAGGAGATTAGTGAGCAGACATAGCATCTCTCCCCTGTGGTTTGTTTACTTGCTTTAGGCATGTGATTGTACCACATGTTATTAGATATTCAAGCAGTATCAGTGACATAGAGATCCATCCCCCCATGACTGCATCAGTACTGCGTCTTGCTCTCTCTCTCTTAACTTCACTTACAGTGCTTACCTTTCCACCGGACATGGTTGTTCCACCTGCTGGAGTTGGGGTTGCGTTAGTAGAGGTCACAGTGGTATTACTAGCAACATATGCCGTTTGTCAAATGGTGAGTGTAAAAATACTACATGAGAATAAGACACAGGACCCAATAAGTATTATTTTAATAATGCCCTTCATCACTTACACCTCTTCTAACTCCTGTCTAGTCTTGAAGATGTGTGTTGCCTGCCTGAAATGCGCTAAAAGAGGCGTTATTGGATTAGTATTGTATTAATTCAAGCACTGCAAACTTGGTGTACGGCCATTGCAAGGAGAAATGGGGTTTCCCACATAACTCTTACTCTAGGGTCACGGAGTACTGAAAGTACAGATGAGTTTCCTACCTCTATATATTGGTATACCTGGGTCAAATAAGCTATGAAAAAATGGAAAAACACATTAGGGTGGCACCTTCTTGTACTGTCTGACCTTCTGACAAAGTGGAGAAATTGGCCTTGCAAAGTTTCTGGATGAGGATCAAGGGGAAGCATGAAACAATGCAATACTAACAATGCAATAATAACAGTTGCACTTTCACTGTGAATGCTGTCAGTTTGCAGAAAGAAAAATAATAAACAGACAGTATGCCCTTACTCTGGATGTGCCTGTACATCTGCTGGTATCCCTTGCGTCCACAATAGGCTTAGGCTTGAATAATCTCCTTCCTGTTTAGAAGGTGTATCCCAAATGTGGAACACGCTATCCACTTGTCAGTGAATGAGATGGTCATGTTAAGATTGCTCAAGATGTCTCTCCCCATTATGTTTTCTGGTGTCCGTCGGGAAAACAGTAAGGGGAGAGCTAGGTTGTGCTCTCCTATAAAAAGTGCAATATCGTTTGTTTGTTTGTTTATTTATTTGGTAATGCGCTCCGAGCCCGTGGGCATCTGGGCGCAGCAGTACAAGAGGGCTCGAAACTTAGTTACAAAGCCTGACACAGGCTGTTACAGAAGAACAGTGGTTGGTTACAGTAGGTGATACAATGCATATAGAATATCAAGTTTAAACGCAAAGAGAGCAGCATTATAACAGGTTGTGCCGTTACCACTAGGGTGAGGGACGTTGCATGTCGTTGTTGTGCAGCCATTTGAGAGCGTAGGATCTGAATCTTGTGTAGGGTAAAGGACATCTAAGGTCGGGTGGGAGTGTGTTCCATGATTGTGCAGCTCTAACTGGGAAACTTGCACCGCCCGCTGTGGTAAGTTTGAATCTGGGGACTTCCAGTAGGAAGGAATTGGCAGATCTCGTCAGTCGGTTAGAGGGTCTCCAGTTGATTCTTTCCGCTAGGTAGGGGGGTGCTTGATTGTTGAGGCATTTAGAAGTGAGGGAGATAGTTTTAAGAAGGATTCTGTCCTTTATCTTTAGCCAATGGGCTTCAATCCGATGTTTGGAGATATGGTCTCTGCGTGGGATGTTCAGAGCTGCTCTAAGAGCGTTATTTTGCAATCTCTGGAGTTTGTCAGTGACCGACTTGTTGGCACCTGAGTATAAGGCGTTGCAATAGTCGAGTCTAGACATGACAAGGGCATTGGCCAAGGTGAGGCAGCTGGCACTGGACAGGAAGGGTCTGGCGGCACGGATGAGTTTACACGTGTAGGTGGTTGAGGAGGCGAGGGAGTTCACTTGCTTTTTGAGGGTGAGGGCTGAGTCAAGGTAAAAACCCAACGTTTTGACCTCGCACATAACCTTGATAGTATTGTTATCAATGTTAAATGAGGTGTAGTCCGGGGTGAGTTTGGATAGTTTGTGGTCTGAACCGAGGAGCAGGATTTCAGTTTTATCGTCGTTCAGGCAGAGGCCATGTGTGGCCATCCATGCTTGAATGAGGATGTAAATTTTGTTCACCAGAGCGAGGTCCACTTCGTAGTTGCCCGAAAGGGGTATGAGGATCTGGGTGTCATCTGCGTAATTAGTGTAGGTGACGCCCAGACTGTCCAACTTGTCGAACAATGGCTTGGTGAAGATATTGTACATAGTGGGTGAGACACAGGAACCCTGTGGGACTCCACATGTGATTTGGATGGGGTCAGCACAGGTAGTGGAGGAGAACACTCTCATAGTCCGGTTGGCTAGAAAGGATTGGACCCAAGCTATAGCGTCTCCTGTCTGTAAATAAAAACATGTCCATTGCCTCAAAGAATCTTTGAGCATTCATGGCATCGCCTGATATCCTATACTTCCCTTCCCCGATGCAGGGCTTAGTCACCCCTCTCTCTACAAGAAAGGAGAACGTTTTGTCAACTTTCCTCACCCCTATGCGTGGTTCCTCTACTGGGTTGGGTGTAATTGAAGGGGTGGAATACATCACGTCTGTCTGTGGGCTGTCCTTTTGAGTGTATAATGACATTCTGTTTCATACGAATGGGTAGTCCCCCACTATGGTAACCCCCGTAGTTTCCTAATGGGAGTCATTGTCATGGTTTCAATGTGTGCCAGTGTCTCACCGTTTTCCTGTGCCGTGTATGATGGCTGCATGTTATTCTGCATGTGCAGTATCTGTAATGTCTGTGAATACTGTTGAGCTGGCGCCTGCATTTGTGGTATCTGTATCATGGGCTGGTGTGTCTGTGGGTATGCGTTTGGTGCCTGTCCTTGTTGTTGTGTCTGGTCCTGGCCATAGAATTTATTCTGTTCCCCTGGATATGCTGGCTGGTATTGCATTCCCCTATTCTGTGGCATCCCCCCTCTGCTTTTACATACGCTAGAGATATGTCCTATCTGTCCACACATCCAGCACTGGGGTGGTTCTCTTATTTGCCTTTAATACCCTCCAGAGAACCCTTCTGGACCATGCTGCATTTGTTTGCCCATATCCCTGATACCCTCTCAAAAATCCCCCTAGGCTTTGTTGCATTTGATGGCCATACCCACACCCCCTTGGTGGCCCCCTCTTCCTCGATACCTATGCTGTGCATCCCCCGCACCATGAACCCTCCTCTAGTAGGTGGAAGTACATACTGTGTCTGTGTGCCCCTTGTCCTACCACACTAGTTAACACTGCCCCTTCTATGGCATATTTAGACAGTTTCTTCTGCACTAACTTCACCTCCTCTAGCCTTCTTTACTCATGCTTTTTCCTCACGCTTTCCTGATTTAACTTGTAGTAATGTACTATTGTTGGTTGAATTTCAGATCATGGTTTAGACTCCATTCCCACCAACCTCTTTAGTTGCCTTTTCGCCTGCTCTGCCAACCCTTGGCATAGTATATGATTTAATAATGCCACTGTTTGGTCCCATGGTACTCGCCTTTCAAGGCGCCATAACTCTTAAGTAGCCTGAATATATTGTATGGGGTCTTCGTCTTCCCTCATTCTGCGTGCCATAATCGCACTAATATCTGACGTGTCTGGGTACTGTGTCCGTAGAGCTTGCCATATGGCCACTCGGCAATTAGCAAATAGTGAACCATTGTGCACCGGGTTCTGGGTGGTTACTCCTGAGTGCCCTGGCCTTTTCCATATGTCATCATCAGCCTCTCTGAGGGTTGCCACTAGTAAACCCTTTATGTCCCCCACTGCTAACTTTTGTCCTGCTGTCATTCTCTCCATTTTGTATATCAATTTCCCCGCACTCGCTGTCAACAAAGGTAGCCCACACCTCAAATGGTAACTGTGACAGCCCCGTCTCCCCATCCAATCTGCCAGTGTGTCTGGTGGTGGTGCATGCCCTTTGCACTTGGTACAACATCCTTTTATCGCAAGATGTTTTTTCACAGGGTTTTTTACTGTGAATTATTAATGAAAAAAACCATCGAATTTTTTAGGGGGGGTTGGAAAATGATATATATGGGGTGTGGGTGTTTGGGAATAGATACAAAATTAAAGGGAATGGGGAGTCGGGGGGAACCCCCTCAAAAACAATTTTTCGATAACATATTCACAGTAAAAAAAAACATGAAAAAACATCCAGTGATGAAATGACATGGAACATTGCACTTATCCTCTCTTTCGTGTTGGAAGGTCTCTAAGGCTGTGTGCATACGGGGTTATGTCATCTGTGCTGTGCGATGTAGCGCTAGATTGTCCTTGTCACGCTGCAATCCCCCTGTATCTCTGTGTGCTCCCCATGTGGAGTTCAAATGGTGTATTTCCCTGTTGATCGATGAACAGGTCACCCTGTTCCATCGTCCTCACTCCCCATCAAGTCAACTTGTCTCCAAAGTCACTGCCAAAATTGTCATGGAAGCTAAGTCTCCTCTGTACCTTTTCTCCCTGTGGTTCCCCTTCTAGGTTAATCAAGCGCTCGCAGTCCCCCCTCACGGAGGACCCTGTGTTGGTTTTGTCAGGCAGCATAGCTGCCCTATGATATTTGTTGCTGCGATCTTGCTCTGATTGCCTATCCCTTCCTTCATTGTTTTCAAAAGTGATTGATCCCAGTCTTAGTCTTATGTCTCTCACTGGGCGCTCCTCCTCCTCCTTGTGTTTGAACTCTCTTGCGAGCCGTTCTATTTTACACGTCCTCCTTTTGTTTTTTACTAAAACTGGCCTATCTTTCTTACCTTCCTCCCTTCTCCTCTCTATCTGTTTGAGCTCTCTCTTTCCCCTCATCTCCTGTTGTTTCCTCTCTTTCTCTTCTGCTTTTTGCTTTTCTCTTTGCACTTTCTCACGTTCCTCCTTTTCCTCTTTTTCTTTTCTCTCCACCTCTTCCATTTTCTCTGCTCACTCTTGTGCTTCACTGTTCTCCTTGCAACCAGTTACTTCCTTACTTGCCCCTCCTGTTTCTCCCGCTGATTTCCCATCTAATTTCAACAGTATTTGTCCTCACACCCACTCTTTTGATGCTATATCTCCAGCCCCTCCCTTGTGCGTGTCTGGGTCTCGCTGTGCACACCTTTTCCACCTCCTGCTGGTGTGACCCCTTTCTGCCCCGCCTCCTTGGCATATGGTGAAGGAGGTGTGAATGTTGGATTTGTGTACCCCTGCACTGATTTAAATTCTTGTTTAGGGTACAGTCCCTATTCTCCTGCTGCAGCCCCTTTGTTCCCATGTTCAGGAGTAGGTGGGGAAGAGGTGTCTGAGGGATTTTCGCCCAGGGGCTCCTGTTGGCTTGGCATCCATTGATGCCTCGCCACATGCCCCCGTCATCCTGAAACATTTTTCAGAGTTCAAATATCGCCATACGATTGGTCAACTTTTTCCCCTTATAAACATCTTGTAAATGTGCGTGGAACAGTTGCTGCACACATTTGGAGTAGCTCCAGCCCTTTGGCCATGGCTTAGAAAATTTACCTTCTGTGCTCTTCGTCCATTCCGTGCTATATTTGCAAATCTTGTCCTTATATCGTTTAAGAGACTTACATAGGTGATGTAGGGGCGTGTCCCCACTCCTTTACCACAATACATTGCTTTTTAATAATTACTTGACTTCAAATCGAGGTATTTGACACTTCTGTTGTTATTCAGACATAAAATACATTTAATCTTTTTTTGCATGCACTGTACAAATACCACAAGTCTCTCTGGCTCCCAATGAACTTTTCGGGCATGCTCCGCGAACCACCCTTCTGCAACCCTCTTCCTCCTCAGGCACACCCACTAATCTCGCACATGCACCTTCCAAGGCCCGCCACAGAACAACTCACATCTCCTCGTGCTCTCTTAGTCCTATTCACAGACCTCCCTGGTGACATCACCTCTTTACTAAGTAAGGGAATGATAGAAATCACTAACAGAGTTTACCACAATATTGTCTTATTGCACAGAGATTTTCAATAATGCAACCAACATATACCCACTGCCGTCTTCCTGCCTCCTAACAGGGGACACTAATATTTCACATGTTCAATCTGTTCGTACAGTGTCACCTTGGGGATAAAACGCCCTCGAGAGAATTAACCAGAAGAACACCTTCCGCAATTTAAGCTAGCTCCATTTTCTTGGCCCTATCCATGGGGTTACCATCGTCTATGACCCAATCTAATATGACCAATCTACAGGAAATCCAAAATGTACATAATTTCTGTCATCCGTACCCTTAAATCAATGGTCTAGGCTAACTGCCTGAACCTTTTACCTCAAGATTGAATGTACCCTAACCACGAACAAATAACATCTACCTCCGCTCCTCTCTCCAGTATACGTCACAATATTCGACAATACTTCAACGATACTCAACAATACTCATCACCACCCCAACATTTTTTTATCAGCCCTCCTCAATTGCCGTGTGGCTGAGTCAATATCTACACTTCATGATGCACTGACGCTGCTCGGCCACTTGACTACAAGTCAAACCAATGCATTCTCCCTGGTCCTATTGACAAGGAGGTTGAAGTCACTGCGGTTATGTTGCATCGCCCAGCGGTGTTCAATGTTCAGTTCACTGGAAGTACTGAGGCTTCACCTGAACATGATGTTACTTCTGACTTGCTACTGAAACGAGGGGAGTCTTTGAACCATGGTGAGATCATAGCCTATGGGCAGGGAAACAAGGGGGTGCCCAGGTTGACCATACCGGCTGTTCGCAGGGGATGCGATCACGCCTAGGAACAGATGATGGTCGATAAGTTTTCTTCGCAGGTTTATCCTGCTTATTGGACTCCATGGACAGGGGGTATGAAACCCTTAACTCTAAGATGAGGGAGGTGCGGTCAATACTGAAGGAGGTGTGTGCTAAGGTTAATTTTATCGAAGGCTTTATTACTGGTAGTATTACTAAAGATCAGTGTATCCCAGTGATTTTCGGTGAAAAAATATTGGATATGCCACTCTGTCCTTCCCCGAAAGCCCCTAATCCCGACTTTAATATTTGACTGGCTACTCACTTTTTTTTACATGTGAGATCTGTAGATATCGGTTACAGTGAACCTGGTACAAGATGGGTATTGGTTGCATTGAAATAACAGTGGTTCTTGGTTACAGTGAACCTACATACGAACGGTAAAGGTTAAATTGACATAACAGTGGTTCTTGGTTACATAAAACCTGATACAAGACAGGTAATGGCTAGATTGACATAACCGATGCGGACAAGTTAGATGATAGCTAGGGACCAAGGTGGACTGTCAGTGCATATGGGCAGTTAGTGACGGAGGGAGTCAGTTGAACATGAGAACATCTCTGTAGTTGAGCCTCAGTCCCCTACTAGGAGAATGAGCTTGGTGGAATCAACTCCTGATAGGCAGTCTTGCCCTACTGATCTGTCCTTGTTCAAAATTCCCCCGTCTTTCGGGGGCTAGAATGTGTCCCCAGTAACAGTAAGAATGTTGGAATCCTAGTGGCTTCTCCACATAAAGAGCCTTGTAGGGGTAAAAACAAGGAAAACATTCCTAAAAATCATGTTAAATCAAACATTTTTTAAATCAAGTGAAAGGTTCTAATAACAGTTAAAGGTCATTCCTTCGGAACTTGAGGTTGAAGGTGGATGAACTTGCTGTAGGTACGGGGAAGGATTTTAAATGATCAAAGTATGGTAAAGGTAGGGACCCTAGGGTGAGAGGAAAAATACATAATCCCTGTGCAATCAAGGCTGCAGCTGCAAATGCCCAGGGTACCATTACTAGATACCAGGTCACGGTAAATACAACAAGTGAGTCCCTTAATCTAAGTATGATCTCAGTGTACTCTTATTATGAAGGTCCTCATCAAGTTAGGGCTCAAGAACAGGTCACCACTCCTGGTGGAGTTGAAGGAAATTGCATAAAAGTTGAAATTGGGAAATGTTACACTTTGCCCAAATCTGTACTGAGGGATGAGAGGGAAGATTTGACCCAAGTTGTACTGAAATCTCATGGTATGAATAAAGGAACTCCCCACTCTAAGAAGGAGGTGTTTCCAATCTTTAGGACTCTGGAGGACAAAAGAAAGGAAATGTCCTCAAAGCCTCAACCGAAGGCCTATTGTAAAACTCAAGAAGTATCAAGCCCCTGATGCTTGCCCCAAAAACGTGGATTGATCCTGTTGCAAAAGCAAAAGAGTTTAGGTTGCAGGGTCAATGCTGGAAATCATAAGGTGAAACAGGAAGATGATTTACATTATGTTTTCCTGGGGCACCTATTTGAGTATGATAATAATCCCCTAAACCGTCAGCACATTTTGTCTGTGTTTTCAGAAGTGTCAAGTCTAAGGTTGACTACCTCTAAAGATATTAAACAGGTGGTGTTTGTCTATGTTGATACTTTAAATATTGTAAACATTTCTAATTTCAATCAAATATAGCTAAGAATGTAATTCTAGCCGAGGGTGAAGCTCTGTTGTCACTTGGGTATGAGATTTTGAGAATTTAGTGGTTACATCATCCTCCCCCGACAGGGCTAGTAGGGGTGATATTTGGCTCGCATGAGACCAGACCCAACGTTTGACAATCAATCTTTGCAATGAACAATCTCGGGGGGTCTCTGAATTTACAGTGTAATAAAGTAGACAGTGAGAGAGTGGCCAAATATGACTGGGTTAGGATTCTGAATTCACTGCATGGGGAACCAACAAAGCAAGATTTCCAGGCATGATTGCCTTTAACTGGTATTGCATCTTGGAATTCCAAGGGTTTTGCTCATATATCTAGAAACACTGATTATTTTAGTGCTTTCCCTGTGGTTTGTCTGCAGGAAACCCTTATTGGCAACTCACCTATTATGGATGGCAATGAGGTTTTTGCAATTAAGGCAGAAAGGGGAGAACAAGGCTGACTATATGGTGGGCTGCTGACAGCTATTAAACATTATCAAAGAATTAAGGGTAGCTTAATTAATTTACCAAGAAAAGACCTGTTGATAACGTTATTGTCCTGGAAATTGTTGGCACCTGACAAGTACTCAAAGTGTCTTATTTTCAATGTCTATTTATATCCCGATCATGCATTTCTGGAGGACTTCCTATCGGATTTCTTGTACTCTATGTTGGGGGAAATTCCAGAGAGAGGTGCATATTTTATAGTGGTGGGAGATTGTAACTCTGAATGCCTGATTAGGTTGTGGTATCTGATAGCATTGGTAAATACAAGGGACCACAGCGTGCGCTGAAAATACAGATTTGCCCGTATATTTAACAGGATACTGGAGTTGAGGGTCCAGGAGAATTTCCCCAGACTATACAATCCTAATAGTTTTGGACCTATTATTCAATCAAAACTGAGGGCTTTTTTCTCATCGAGGTTATTGGTTAAAGGTGCATGTTCTGGTGGCCATGTTCATGCCTTTGATAGGGCAGTAATGTTAAACAAAAAGGAGCTGAGATGGGACATCAGGAAACTAAAGAAAAATAGTCAATCATTTCTTGCTGATAGTGGAGCACTGAAAACAAAATTTAAAAACTCGTTGCAAGGTCAAAGTTTTTGAGGTCGATTAGCGATGTGGGTAAAATGCTAGGATGGATGTTTTTGGTATGATACGGATAATTTTTGATGATTGATCAGGTCAAACAGGATTGGCCTGTTTCTTCAGGTTCAACCACTAGTGAGTTGGATCTGGGTTGACCATTTTGAAAAATTATATATGATAGAGA
Source organism: Ambystoma mexicanum (assembly GCF_040938575.1). Classification (NCBI taxonomy): domain Eukaryota; kingdom Metazoa; phylum Chordata; class Amphibia; order Caudata; family Ambystomatidae; genus Ambystoma; species Ambystoma mexicanum. The sequence goes on from NC_090929.1 coordinate 1,155,331,191, forward strand.
CCAAAGTGCCTGGTGTAGCTTGCATGTCGCCTAGTCAGGTGCTCTTAACTGGGATATGGACGCTTTGCAAATGCTTATTCGATCTAGCAAAAGCTTGAACGCTGTGGGCCCTGGCGGTCTATTGGCTATGACCCTGAAATCTGACCCAATGTGGTGGCCAAAAATTATTTCAGCTTTGTTTAGCAACATGCTTTCTGAAAGACATATTCCCCAGTCTTGGAAACTCACAACTGTGGTGTGATTTTTAAAGGGGGGATAGATTCTCGCCCTTAAACTTCAGGCCAATATTACTACTAGACATGAGCTGTAAGATCTTTTTGAAGCTGGCTCTGGAAGAACTGTAACTTGGGCTCAACATTTGGGCAAGTTGGATTTATTTCAGTCTTGGTTTAAGAAGGGAGTAGGGACAGGGATAAACAGTTTTTTGGTGAGTCTTTTAGATGCCCAGGTGCGGGATCAAAAACAGGCTCTGAACCTGGCCTTTCTAGATGTAAGCAAGACTTTGATTGTATAAATCTGGAATTACTGTGGTCAAAACTATCTAAGCATGGTTGCCCGAGTGCACTAATAGATATCCTTGTATCCCTACATAGTGATACAAAGATTAGGGTAAAACTGGATGTCAAAGGGTCTTGCTCTGCCTGGATTTATACAAATAGAGGATTACGCCAGGGGTGTGTGCTGGTGCCTTTTTTGTTCAACTTTCACATAATGGGCATGGGCCTTTGCTGGGATGCTGTACGCACTAACTCCCCTCAAATAGGCCAGACCAACGTCCAATACCTAAATGATGCAAATGATGTCATCACATTCCATAAAACATCAATAGGACGTTAATGGGCCCTTGACATGCTAAATCTCTATCTGTTAACTGTTTTGTAAAGACAACAAAATTGTTCCGAAATACACTGGGAAGAAACAAAAAACCACCTACCTGTGGATATATAGGGTGAACAGATGTCTGAAGAAACCCTGGTGGATCTTCGAAGAGTAAGAGAAATCCCCCTGAGAACTCCTCAAAGGACCTGCAAGAGCTTGTCCTTCGTGAAACTCTGAGGGAAACCCTCGTGGGGAATAAAACCCTGGAAGAGCTGCTGGTGGGCGTTGTCTTCCTGCGGAGACCCGGTGAGAAAGCTGGTCTGGGTATTCTTCTGGCTGTTAAGACGAGAGGCCTTTGAAACTGAGCTAAATATAGTGGGTAAAATGAAAACAGTTATTCCTGAAAGTAAGGAAAGGAGAAGTTCCTGTAGAAGGTTCTAAGAGCTTACCATGTGTTAAACATGAAGAGTGCGGAGAGGTAAGGAATCTCCGCCGTGTTGCAAAAGTAAGATGGCACTATGATGAGGGAAAGAAAAGACCCGTAAGATTTAGGGTGGATGTATCTAGTTCTATAAGAGTAGGATGAACTAGGAGAAAGCCTACCCTTTCACTTCAAAGTCCTTTTGAGCCAGCCTGAGTGGATGAGGAAAATCTGGAGGTTCCCATCAAGGTATTGCTATAAAGGAAGTATGAGGAGTTAGAAACAGAAATCCGATAGCTGGGAGTGATTGAAGAAGTAAGATGAAAAATAGATTAGTACCTAGAGACTCCCTATAGGGAGGTATGGAGGAGATTCTGGGTCTAAGCATGCTTAGAAGTAGAATCGATCCCGGAAATGCTGGAAATGAAAATGAAAGGTTCCGTAATGCCTTTTGAAATAAAAGGGAGGAATGGAGAACAAGAAGGTGAGTAAAGTAGACAAAAATGGTTGAGAGAAAATGTCTTCGTAATCCTAGTGAGGCGAACTTACGAAGCGTGTGCCGGCTCCTGAGAGAGTAGCAACGCATCTTCCTTCTGTTGTCGCTGGATTATAAGAGAGTGAACAGGAAGTGATGGTGGAAGGTTGAGAGGCTTCCTGGGAATTAACAACAAGCCTGCACTGTACGTTAGCGATGGTAACCGCTGCGGCGGCTATCTTGGAATCAGTCTCAACTAGACTGTGGAGTGGACGATTTCCTAGTGCAGAAGTGGCGGCCATGTTGGAAATCGGTCGGAAGGCGAAATGCACATTAGAAACCATCACAGTATGCCCCTTTTTAGACCTGCTTCCTCCCGGTTTAGACGGGTGTTTGAGATGAAATTTCTTAATAAGGTGGGGAGCATGAATCTCAGTCTCAGGTTCCCATGTGCGGTCGGCAGGAGAATACCTCTTCCAGTCCACAAGATACTGTAACCGACCCCGATGGTACCGAGAGTCACAAATTTCTTTGACTTCGTATTCTGGTCCGGTTTCACACATCTCTGGGGGAGGTCGAACCGAGACCTCAGGGTGAAAAATACTTCGATTGTCTGGTTTCAATTGTGATATGTGAAAAACAGGATGAATCCAGGACCAGGAGGTCGGGAGTCGGAGTTTAAAAGCTGCGGTACCAATCGTTGAAATAACCTGAAAAGGTCCAAAAAATCGAGGAGAAAGCTTAGATGGTACTAAATGGCGAGGGAGAAATCTAGAGGATAGCCAAATCCAGTCCCCTTTCTTGATCACTGGTGCTGGGGTTCTGTGGCGATCTGCAAAATATTTCCTTTTGACTTGTGAATTTTGTAATGCGGTCAAGGCGGAGCTATGTCCGTGACGTATCTGGAGCATTAGAGAGTCCACATCTGGAAATCTGGTTTCGGATTTTTTCATTATCGGGAAAGAAGTGGGATTGAATCCATATGTACAATGAAAAGGAGTTGTGTTAATGGCAGAATGGTATGAGTTATTGTATGTGAATTCGGCCATGGGCAGGAGTTCCTTCCAGTTATTTTGGGCTGCAGAAACATAGCTCCGGAGATATCCTTCCAATGATTGATTGAGTCTCTCAGTCTGGCCATTCCATTGAGGGTGATAGCCTGAACTGAGAGCCCGAGAAATACCGAGGTGTGAACAGACAAGCTTCCAATATCGTGAGGTATACTGTGAACCCCTGTCAGAGATGATAGTCTCGGGTAAACCATGTAAGGTGAAGATGTTACTGATAAAGATGCGGGCCATTCGTGCTGCCGATGGTACTCCTATCAGTGGAGTGAAATGAGCCATTTTGGTAAGGGTATCGATGGTTACCATTTGGAAGAACCCCCTGAAGGTGGAAGATCAACAATAAAATCCATTGATATTATCTGCCAAGCGCGAGAGGGTAATGGCATCTTTACCAATTCCCCAAGAGGTGCTTTTCGAGGAACCTTGGTTTGTAGGCAGACGGGGCAGGACCTAACGTATTCCTTGACATCCTTCCGGAACGTAGGCCACCAGAAAAAACGTGAGATCAATTCCAGAGTTGACAGGAGTCCACGGTGTCCAGCTATCTGTGAAGAGTGACACATGTCCAAGACTTCTTTCTGGAGTGGTCGAGTGGGAATGAATGCCTTATTTCCATGAAAATAACAATTGTCTTCCTTGATCAAAGCCGTTTTATCGGTAAGTGACAGTTGGTCCTTGGTAATGTGCCTTGATTGGACCTTAAGTCATGACAGAAAATCAGATGTGGTTTGTAAACCTGAAGCCATCAGGGGAAAGATGGGTTCTGTCTTGAAAAGTTCGTTGGGAAGATGTTCCTTCCGTGAAAGAGCATCCGCCTTCCAATTATCCCTTCCGGGAATAAATGAGAAAGTGATCCTGTATGGAGAGAAGAAATGAGCCCAGCGAGCCTGGCGGTTATTACAGGTTTGTGCATACTGCAGAATCCGGAGGTTGTGATGATCTGTCCTGACTTCAACAGGATGTTTGGCTCCTAAGAGTAAATGGCGCCACTCCTCAAAGGCTCGCTTGATGGCTAAGAGTTCTTTTTCTAGAACAGTATAGTTTAGTTTGGCAGGAGCAAGTGTCTTGGATAAATACGCTACAGGGCGTTCTTGATTAGAATCGTCTAGTTGAAGTAGAACTGCTCCTAGAGCGTACTGTGAGGCATCGGTTTCAACAATAAACCTGCGGGATTGATCAGGTGTTAACAGGATAGGAGCCGAGGTAAACAACTCCTTAAGTTTGTTGAATGCTTGGTCTGTGATCGGGGACCATAAAAACTTTTTCCCCTTTTTAAGTAGATTCATCAAAGGTTGAGTAAGTCTTGAGAATTCGGGAATAAACCTTTGATAGAAATTAGCGAATCCAACAAAGCGTTGAATGTCTTTGCCGGAAGAGGGAGTGGGCCAGTTTTGGACAGCAGACACCTTTTCAGGGTCCATTGCTATTCCTTCGGCCGAAAGAACATATCCTAGGTAGGTAACCTGAGTTTGGTGGAAGGAGAATTTCTCTATCTTACAATACAAATGGTTTTGTTGGAGCCATCGTAACACCTCTTCAACATGTTTCTGATGTTCTTGGATATTGAAAGAGAATATCAAAATATCATCTAAATAGACGACCATATTATGAAGTAGCATATCTGCAAAGATGTGATCCATAAACCTTTGGAAAATAGCCGGGGCGTTGGACAATCCAAAAGGCATTACTCTGTATTGAAAATGTCCAAACAGAGTTCTAAATGCTGTCTTCCATTCGTCACCCGGTTTTATTCGAATAAGATGATAAGCTCCCTTGAGATCCAATTTGGTATAAATGTTGGCCCCTTTGACCGCTTCAAGAATGTCGGGTATTAATGGCATAGGGTATTTGTCAGGAACTGTGATTTTATTCAGCCCAGGGAAATCTATGCACGGGCGGTGTTCCGTAGAGTTTCTTTTAGAAACAAAAAACAAAGAGGCAGCCGCGGGTGAAGTGGATTCAGTGATCAGTCCATTCTTAAGATGGGTTCTAAGATACTCACATAGGACCTCCTTTTCGTTTTCAGACAAGATATACATTCGCCCAAATGGTAATGGCTGGTCAGGAACCAGCTCTATAGAGCAGTCATCCCTATGGTGAGGGGGAAGTTGAGTGTATTCTGAGACAGAAAAAACTTCCTGGAATTTATGATAGAGTTCTGGAAGCCCAGATACATGGTTAAGGGAGGTTACCCACTGGTGATTCAAGGGAACTGGAGCAGAGTCAACCATCACCTTTTGCTGATTTTTGACACAATGGGTGATGCAGTATTCAGACCCCAGAAAGAAAGATCCAGCTGTCCAGTTAATGAACGGGTTGTGTTTCCTTAACCACGGTAATACTAGAATTACTGGATGATGGGCTGCCCGAATGATATCCAACGTGAGAAACTCTTGATGGCCAGAGATGTTCATCAAGATTGGATTGGTTTGATCCTTGATGGGTCCGAAACCAAAGGGCTACCATCCACACTCTCCACTGGAATAGGTTCTACCTTAGTGGACCTGGGAATTCTGTGTGAGATGGCCCATTGATCATCAATGAAATTTCCGGCCGCTCCACTGTCCACTAGTGCCGGTATGTTCTGTAGCAGACGATCACCGAAGGAGAAAGAGACCATGAGTACCCCCATATGAGAATTGGTCTGACTAGTACAGAAGGAGGAGTAAGAGGTTTGTGAGGAACCCTGTTTAGGTGTTGGTTCCCGTACCGTGGTTCCCCTTACGGCCGGGAGCTGGCGTTTCCCGAAAGCCGAGGTGGTGTAATTGGGCAATCTTGTACCGTGTGGTTATTTGAACCACAGTACATACAAAGACCCAAGGTCCTCCTCCGGTTTCTCTCTTCGGGAGTCAAGGGGCCTCGAGCTGTTGTACCCAATTGCATCGGTTCATCATTGGACTGTGGACGAGAAGAAGAAGGAGAGAACGTAGTTTGTGTATTCCTTCCCTTTTTTCTCTCCATTACTCTTTCCTTCATACGGTAATCTATTTGCATTACCAATGCGATGAATTCAGTTAGTGTAGAGGGGCGAGGGACCAGAGACACCTCGTCTTTGAGGTCTTCAGATAAACCTCTTCTGAAGAGTGTGACCTGAGCGTCATCTGACCAAGTGGTTTCGCTTGCCATCTGTTTGAATTTGGTTATGTAAGCCAAAATATCTAAACTTCCTTGTTTTAGATCAAGGAGGTGTTCTTGTGACGCCACACGAATCTCTTGGCGGCCAAACATGGTACGGATGCTATTGCAAAATGCTGTATGACAGTCTAAAATAGGGTTATTGTTTGTGATTAAAGGTGTTGCCCAAGCCAATGCTGGTCCAGTCATTTGTGAGACCATATATCCCACACAATCTCTATCAGTATGAAAATAAGATGCTTTAAAGGCAAATTGCACAGAGCAGGAGTCCAAGAACTCCTTAACCTTATGCGGGTTACCATCAAACTGTCCTCCTGATAAGGGTCCTGGAGGAACGTCTGAGCAGTGTGGGATACGAGGGGCTGCAGCCTGTTGGGCCGTTTGCTGATGGAGCTGTCTTAAGGAGGCATTCTCATGCTTTAACTGCTGTACTTCAGTAGTTAGGGATTGAACAGCAGCAATCAGCTGTTGAATTTGTTGCTGCTGTTGCTGATCCATGACTTGTGATTCCTATCTTTCTACCCAGAGTACTAGGAACAAAAGATAACACAGGCGTTGCTAACTGTTAACTGTTTTGTAAAGACAACAAAATTGTTCTGAAATACACTGGGAAGAAACAAAAAACCACCTACCTGGGGATATATAGGGTGAACAGATGTCTGAAGAAACCCTGGTGGATCTTCGAAGAGTAAGAGAAATCCCCCTGAGAACTCCTCAAAGGACCTGCAAGAGCTTGTCCTTCGTGAAACTCTGAGGGAAACCCTCGTGGGGAATAAAACCCTGGAAGAGCTGCTGGTGGGCGTTGTCTTCCTGCGGAGACCCGGTGAGAAAGCTGGTCTGGGTATTCTTCTGGCTGTTAAGACGAGAGGCCTTTGAAACTGAGCTAAATATAGTGGGTAAAATGAACACAGTTATTCCTGAGAGTAAGGAAAGGAGAAGTTCCTGTAGAAGGTTCTAAGAGCTTACCATGTGTTAAACATGAAGAGTGCGGAGAGGTAAGGAAACTCTGTCGTGTTGCAAAAGTAAGATGGCACTATGATGAGGGAAAGAAAAGACCCGTAAGATTTAGGGTGGATGTATCTAGTTCTATAAGAGTAGGATGAACTAGGAGAATGCCTACCCTTTCACTTCCAAGTCCTTTTGAGCCAGCCTGAGTGGATGAGGAAAATCTGGAGGTTCCCAACAAGGTATTGCTATAAAGGAAGGATGAGGAGTTAGAAACAGAAGTCCGATAGCCGGGAGTGATTGAAGAAGTAAGATGAAAAATAGATTAGTACCTAGAGACTCCCTAGAGGGAGGTATGGAGGAGATTCCGGGTCTAAGCGTGCTTAGAAGTAGAATCGATCCCGGAAATGCCGGAAATGAAAATGAAAGGTTCCGTAATGCCTTTTGAAATAAAAGGGAGGAATGGAGAACAAGAAGGTGAGTAAAGTAGACAAAAATGGTTGAGAGAAAATGTCTTCGTAATCCTAGTGAGGCGAACTTACGAAGCATGTGCCGGCTCCTGAGAGAGTAGCAACGCATCTTCCTTCTGTTGTCGGTGGATTATAAGAGAGTGAACAGGAAGTGATGGTGGAAGGTTGAGAGGCTTCCTGGGAATTAACAACTAGCCTGCACTGTACGCTAGCGATGGTAACCGCTGCGGTGGCCATCTTGGAATCAGTCTCAACTAGACTGTGGAGTGGACGATTTCCTAGTGCAGAAGTGGCGGCCATGTTGGAAATCGGTCGGAAGGCGAAATGCACATTAGAAACCATCACACTATCTGAAAAACCTAGATCTTAAATTGAATATCATTAAATCGAAGGTCTTGGGTCTAAATGAAACAAAAACCAAATGGAGATCCTTCAGATGGTCGATTCAGGGGCATTCCTTGGAAGTGGTGACGGAGTTTAAATACTTGGGGTCCATGGTGACTGCAAAAAGGTGTAAAGTGGAAACCTATACTAAATTTAGATCTTCTTTCTGGCGTCAGCCTTTCAACTGTGACTGTTCGACAGTAAGTTCAATCGTTTTTCAACTTTGCCTATGCTAATATTCTATCGTCAAAAAATACTATGAAAACTTGTTTTTGGTGTTGTAAACTTGGGAGTTATTGTTGATTGGTCATCCTTGGAGGCCCTTCTGTGAATAAGGGTCCGTCACCTTCCCAACTCATTTCCCATGGCAGCTATAAGGCATGAATTGGGATTGGTGCCCCTTGGTGCATTAGTTGAATGGAAAGTGCTGCAAACATATGCTTTAATTCTGGCCCCTCCGCAAGCATTAATGTCGATAAAACTGGGAGAAGAAGTCATTAAAGCTAATTGTAAACCAATAGTGGCATGGAAGGATAACTGCGAGAAAATACTGTCTAGGATTTAATCCACAGCGGAACTCGTAAGTAATCCAAATAAAGTGAAAGTTAAGCTACAAACTCATGAATGGCTAAAGAATTGGGAAGTCTTGCTGAATTATCGTTGTTTTAATGATCACTTTGAACATAACATAAACTGTTTTAATACTTTGTCTTTTTATTTGAAAAAACAGCCCTCCAGAGATTTTCGAGCAAAAGCCTTGAGAATGAGATTTAATCTTTATTTGACAAGAGAGGTTCAGGGCGCGCGAGAGTGTCTGGAACTTAGTTTTAGAGTTTGTCGCTTTTTCAAATTGGTCCAGGAATCACTGAGACAATTATGCGTGGATTGTCCTTTGCTCGAATACCTTTGATACGAGAAGTTGGGTAGATGCATTCCCAATATTGGGGCCACCCTGGACATCACTTGTGGACTCCAATTTTAAATTTGAATGAAATAAGTTTATTTATAGTAATCTTTGTATTATTAGAAAGAATTTTGAATCCTGAATTCTTAATTGGAAAATTATTTTGATTCTACTATATACTGTATACTCTGAATTGTATGTGGTTTCTATGATGCAGCGATGTACTGCTGAACATTTATTTATACTGGTGATTTGTGTGAAAGGTTTTCAATATTTAAATATTAGCCAAAAGCTCAATAAAATAAAATAAACAATACGTACATTCCGTGATACACTGACGCTGCTCGTCCACCGGCTCTCCCCAAAACTGCCACACTGCCCTTCTGGTCTGCTGGGCTCCTCATGGACCCTGGGCAGGATATTTCCCAAGACGGGTTGCACTTCCCATGTGATCTTGCGCTGCGTGGGGCACCTCATAGTCCTCCAGCCACTGCGATGGAAGAGGCGTCTCTATTCTGAACGGGCGTAGTGAACCACAGCTATGCTACCAATTGTTTAGGTATAGCAGAGAGGACCGGGGTACACACTACACATTCGCTATTTAGAGAACTCAGGGCTCAATGAACCCTCCCCCAGTATACAGACAGAGGACTCAGCCAAGGGAAAGTTAAAACTGTCCTTTATTTTCCATAACGGACAGGAATCATACAGGAAATGGCAAGATCTCCAGCAATCACAGCTCTTGAGCCCATGTCAGAGGCTTTTGTTGAGGTCTGACGTCACAAGTCAGGGCTCTTCCCCAAAACCTAAGAGCATACATGATTGGGTGGTTGGGGTGGTATTGCCTATAGCCGGCACCTATAGATGTTAGCTAGCTGGCCCTCTCATGTCAGGTGGCTTTGCGTGAGCCTTCCTCAGAAACTATCTATTACATTGTTGCAGGGTTGCAGAATTACCATTGGCCCCTGCCCTTTGCCATCCACCCCTGGATTAGTGTGACCTGATTGGCTGGATCTGGTCTCTCCAGGCCTAAGACCCAGCTCTGTTCTCAGCGCTATGTGTACATTCTCAAGGTGATGAGAAAGACTATGGGGGGTCATTATGAGGTTGGAGGTAAGTAACAGTCGTTACCGGCATGGAGCAAATACTGTGTCCATGTAGTAAAGTGCCCGCTAATACAGGGCTATTACGAGTTTGTGTGCACAAGCTTTGCGCCATTCCGGTAACGACATTGCCAGCATGCCGCTAAAGTCCATAAAATGGCCCTTAGCGGTATCATGGAAAGCGCAGAGAGCACTACTGGCATCAATGGATACTGCATTAGCGGGCACCGCTATCAGCAGTGATCGCTAATAGCGGTGACTGTAAATAAGCGGAACCGGAAGTAGCGTCATCGCACAGGAATGGGAAAGAGCACAGCGGCCATCTTGAAAAACACAATCCATTACCATCCTCACCACACAGGATCTGGATCCTTTTTCTGACTACAGAAATCAACCCGCAGCACCAGCATCACGCCCACGGCAGTAAAGAAAGGCACTTCCCGGCAGCGCAATGAGCGCTTCAATGAGGATGAACTCACTATGCTGGCCGAGACACTTGCAGACAATGCACAGGTTGTTTTTGCAAAGAGCCTCAGGAGGGAGGCACAGATAAAAAAAAAAGAGATCTGGCAACTTGTTGCCCATAAAGTAAGTGCTGTAGGCAACACCCCCCGCACCATCAAGGATGTCGGCAAGTGATGGGACAATATGAGGGTCAGGAACATTCTGTCCGCAAACCGGAGCCAGGCCATGGCTACTGGCGGTGGTCCTAGCTCACTCATAAAGCTAAGCCGGTGGGCGGAGATCTGCGCCAGCACGATTGGCATCGAGGTCATAGAAGGTGTGGGTGAGATGGAGAATGGCGCCACCTCATCGGCGGATGGAGGTGAGTGTCCTAAGAAAACACTGTAATGCAAAGTATGATGATAGTCCACCAATTTGTCTTTCGAAAGAGGCAATGCATGGCCCAATACATACACATTGACACATCCCAGCCTAGATGCTGTCTGCAGCCATACCTGACACACACCACACAAATATGAAAATGGCATAGGTCACACTGCATGCAATCCACAACAGAAATGCATGTCACATGGCATACGCCAGCTGCAACATGAGTGACCCTGACGGATGCCTGCATGTTCCACCCATATAGCAAGCAACGTGAGCATCAAAACTCCACTGCCTAATCCCCTCTAAAGTGTAGAAGAGCAATGATCCAATGTATGCATGATGCTTGTCAAACCATCCCTTATGCCTTCCCTCTTTTGGTCCCCCACAGGCTCAGATGCTGACTGCGAGGCTCGGGACTCACCCCCACAGGCAACTACACCCCAGAAGAGGGCCAGGGATGAAGGCAACAGGCCTTCCACATTAAAAGCCCCAGCCAAGCCACGACAGGCACTGAAGTCGCTAAAAGCACCGGATGTCATGGCACAGGTGCCGCTAAGGCCCATTGCCACAATCCCCACAACATCTGTGTCACCAGCACTGGAGACAGTGGGTGATCAGGCACATTCAGCAGGTTACAGCTTTGTTGGAGAGGTGGCAGCTACGGCACCCCAGACAGAGGATGATGTGCATGGCCAGGTGTGTGTTCCTGTCGAGGACGACTCCTCAGACCTTCCTGCAACACCCAACCCCGCCCAATCCCCCCAGGTCACACCTGTCTACTCCTACCACGACACCACACAGGAGCAGTCTGGAGGGGAGGCCAAACAAGGGAGCATGAGTCCCACAGAGGAGCTACATGTATTTGGGGATGTCACACATGCACCCTCCACCTCCACTGGTGTACAGGCGGGGGTGCAGCAGATAGGACATGCAGTGCAGCACCAGGAGGAGCTCACAGCTCTAGTGAGGCAGTTCGTTGCAGACAGTGCCCAGGCAAGGCAGGAGGGGCGCGACAACACTGCTTCCCTGAGACAGGCCATTGAGGCAAGAGGCAGCACCACAAGAATCTGTGAGGAGGTGTGTGCACTGAGGCAGGTCCTCTCCTGCATTGCGGATTCCATGGAGGCCGAGCATCCAGCCCCTAGACTGGAGCAATCGGCCACCCCTTCTTCATCAAGCGCCACCCAAACGAGCCCTCTACGCAGGTCAGTGCACACCTTGCGCCGATCAGACATGCTGCCACCAGGTTCAGGAAGTGGAAGGATGTAGAAGGGGCAGCCTGATGAAGGCAATGGATGCAGACACATGGTGCATTTGCTTGGACACCATGTGTGGGGGAGTTGTGGGGGAGAGGGAGAGGGAGAGGGTGTGTGAAGGAGTTGTGGGAGGAGGGGAAGGGGGAGAGGGTGTGTGGGGGAGTTGTGGGGGGAGGGGAAGGGGAGAGGGTGTGTGGGGGAGTTGTGGGGGAGGGGGAGTGTTTGGTCACTTCATTCTATTGGACATTTTAATACACCCGTTGTGTAAAATAATATCTTGAGTTGACATTCCTTATTGCATCTGTGTCATTTATTGATATACAGTGCATAGTGTACATGTACTCCCACACCCAGTGCACTCTGTCCCACTTCCATGCCCCCCTCTGCACCCATGTGTGTTAGAAATTTTGTGCAATCACTGACTGACGCACAGCACATCTCTCCTGTGCATCGGCACCGCGATGATGTGCGCCCACATCTTCAAGGGATAGCCACTATCACCTGCATGAGAGGAAATTAAAGGTATATGTTAGTCGATTTGTGATGGACAGCTGTACTTGTCACACATGCCTGCAGAGAATTGATGGTCACATGCACATGTCCCTGGTTGTATGCACACATTTCTTATGCCCTCAATGTGTTCTGTGCCATGGACTTATGGTGTGGGTTGCATCTTCAAGATGATACATGGTGTACACTGCCTTGATGTTGCTAATGCATTGTGGACGCATACCGCTGTGTTTGTGTTGCATATGTAATGTGCAGTGTTCTGTATGATTTTCTGACTGGCAGCGTTGGCAGTACTCTCTGCATTATTTGCCATTCAGCGCTGATTATTCCCATGGTGACATGCTGCACTTCTGTGGTGGTGGCGGCCCTGTGACAAGCAGTGGATTCCCTTGGTGGTTTTGTTCAGTGCACTCCCATGGATGCTTGTCCTGTGTAGTGATTTGCTGCAGACATTTACGTAGTGTATATGCACAGCATGTTGCTGGATTGTGTTACGGAGGGTGAGGTACGATGATGAGTGCACGTGTTGTGGGATGTGGGGTGGTTTTAAGTTTGGCATGTTGTGATAGGTGTGCAGTTTACTTCATTACTATGGGATTTGGTTGTCATGTTCATTTTAGGATGCTTTGGGGCACAGTGTTTTGGGATGTGCACATTGTGCTGTCATATAAACAATGACACCATGGAGGTGTGTGCACCTATCCCCCCATTTCACTGCCATGTGCCTGTCATGCAATTTACCAAGCAGCCAGGCACGTCGTCCTGCATGTCGCTCCATGCAGCGTGGTAGCGTGGAGTTCTGCAGGACTATTGAGTCATGAGTTGATCCGGGATATCGGGCACAACATTGTGTGATGATCTTGCTGGAGTCACATACCATCTGCACATTGATGGAGTGGTATTGCTTACGATTGCGGTAGGCCACCTGCATGGCATGCGGGACCACCAACTCCACGTGGGTGAAGTCGAGGGCACCAATCCAATTTGGCATGCCTGCCAGTGCATGGAAGCCAACTTTTGTATAAAAAATCTCCTGGGGAGTCCGTGGTAGGGATATGTAGTCCCTTGTGTGCTTCAGGAGGGCATCCATCACTTGATTCAGCATGCAAGAAAATATGGGTTGTGATAGGCCATGCATGTGCCGCACTGTGTGTTGGTAGGTGCCTGTGGAAAGGTAGTGGAGCACTGACACTACCTTGAGTAGAGGGGGGATGGCGGTGCGTATTTCAATGAGGCTGACAATGTCGTTGTGTATCATGTAAACAATGGTGGTGATGGTGTCCTGGTCCAGACGGTACAGGGTGTGGATCTGCTCAGGGGTTAGGTTGAATGGACTGGCTTTGATGCAAGGGATTGGGGGCTGCCTGTGTGGTACCAGTGGTACCACTGGCTGCCCTGGTGGGGCATGCTGGGCCTGTCTCACACTCCTTCTCCTCCTGCGTCTCCTCTGTGGTGCCTACTGTTGTTGTTGCTGGTGTAGCAATGCAAGCATGTCCTCCAGCCCCAGTATTGCTACTAGTAGTGGTATCATTTTGGTGTGGGAAGGGGTGTGGTGTGTGGGTGTGCTCCTCCTTTTTGTGCTGGCCCAGGCTCCATTACCTTTGCTGATTGTGTGCACCAGTGGCAGTTGGGAACACTCCATATAGCAGTTTACTATTGCTTCGCGATGCTGGTATTGCCGGCATGCCGGTATCCCATATTAGCGCCTTCATGATGCCAGTATTTGCGTGTCCGCCTGACTTGTGATGTCCTCCTGTTAGCGGCATCCCGGTATTGCCGGCCTGAAGGGCCGCATGCCCGCAACCATGCCGCTATTAGCGGCATCGTTATTAGCGACGCCTCTAATACCGGTCTCTTGGGTCGGAATAGCCCGGACCGGCATGCGATGCTGGTAATCCTTTACCGGCATCATTTTTCCATTACCTCCAACCTCGCAATGACCCCCTATGTGTCCCCATTGTTGCCATTAGTATAACCACTTTGCCTTAGAGAGAGCTGCAACACATGTATCATTTCTTGTCTGCTTTGCAGGGAACTGCTCCTCTTTGCACTGTGGGTGAAAGGCCATGGTTCTGCTCAGCCACACCACATAGGTGAAGAGCGCAATATTGAGCTTTTTAGTCTGCAATTTGTGAGGATTCATTCTGCTATTTTGCAGGTGCCTTCTTGTCTCTGGGGCCAGGAATGTTCTGCTCGTCTCTGATCTTGGCTGCGAGTACCAGCCCTGGACAGTGTGCTGCTAAATCTGTTTTCCTTCATCCCATATTCTGAGGCCTGTGGCTTTGTGTAATTCTACTACATGTATGCTATGATTTCTACATGTCTATATTGTATTGGTTTCATTGTGGGTTCGTAGTACTTGATCCTTCCAGGTTCCTCATATAATCCTGTAGTTCCATATGGTTGGTTGCAATAAGCGGCTGCAAGCTTGCTCTGCATCTCTTGCTATTCGTGCCTTTCTGCGTTTCTGCATTTGGCTAATGAGAGAAAATAATAAAGACTTTCGACATTATGTATATGTATCTGTCCTCTATCTACTGAACTGTGTAAACATGTCCTTAGAGTGTGCACATGTGTCTGTGTAACTTCATGCAGGGATGCAAGTTTGCTTCATGGCTAATGCTACTATGTTGTAGTGTCTCCAATGACATCAGCATAACTAGATATTTGTCACTAGCTGTGGTACCCGGTGTTGTCCGTGTCCTGATCGAGTGGTGTCTCTTGTGCGCTGGAGGATGTTGCTCTTGTCCTCATGTCAGCAAGTCTTGCTTCAGTTTGTTCTGGCATCTCATTTGCCCTCGAGAAAGTCTTGTCCTCTGGTTGGCAAGTCATGCTGCTCTTTCATGTTGTGTTTCAAAAGCTCTTGATATTGATTTTCGCTTTGCATCAGATGGCGCTTTTCCAAGTGATGTTCGTTTGTTGTGCGGCATGTTTAAGTCTCTACGTGGGTTCAGCACATTTGAGAAAATGCTCAAGAAAGATTGATTGATTGTGATCTCTTCTTGTGAATGAACTTAACCTTGCCATTTCCAATATTTGGAGTGGCGTGATAAAAATAAATGTAACATGTTTTTTTTTATTCTCTTTAAAAAATACTTTAATACACACTTTCAAATTGTATACAGTAGTAATACATTTCAAAGGAATAACCAATACATGGAACATTTTGCTTCACCTTTCTAATCTTTTCCCAAACAAATGAAGAATCCATGCAAAATTTGGTAGCAGTGGGTTCAACTGTGTGGATTTATATAGCCGGACAAAAATACACACACACACACATCCATATTTTATTTTGCATATAAGATGTTTGCATCCAAACATAGACTACGATCTTGCCCCAGACAAAAGAGAAATCCATGCAACATTTGGTAGACGTGGGTTCAACGGTGTGGATTTATATAGCTGGAAAAACATACCCACATACAAACATTCAGCTTTATATATAAAGATTAGTCGATCAGGTTCAGTGAAGCACCTGCATCCATAACCAGTGCTGAGGCACCTGTATCCAGGAAGATGTTAGCTCGATAAGGTTTGAATGGTTGTCTGAGAGAATATCTGTTTGCATATGGAGATGCCACTGGCCCTCCTGGGTGCTGGCCAAACAGGGGCTGACATCTTGCATGTCTGGCTCTTCGGGCTGTCATACTTATTGGAGTCCAGAGGGGCCTTCAAGGGACCCTATCTTCACCACACTGTCAGATTCTACTGCCTGGCTTATGTGGGGAGGTAGTCCTGCCACATGGGTGAGGATCTGCACCCGTGCACCTGGGCCAAGATAGGCTGATTGGTTGTGGCTCCTGGCTTCCTGGGGTCACGAATGAGGCTGAAGTGGGCTCCCTAAATCGATAATAACCCTCATGGCCGTTTTGGGAATTCGTATGTGGGCATGCTGAGTCAATGAGAGCTACATGAGCCTTGAACAGGCCTTTTGGAGTTTAGTACAGGTAAGTACACATTGAGAGGGCTAGTGTTGTTTCCCAGGCGAATTCAGGGTAACTTATGCATTCATGCTTGATTTTTCAGTTCTTAACTCGCAGGCCATTTCTGCATGACCGCAAATCTGAATGGGTCTGCAGCCCTGGACATATCCACAAACTTTATTAAACCCACGATACGTGCATTTGAGGTGCTTTGGAGCCATGGGGTGTTCTATTATTCACATTTGCGATGTGCTTAGGGGCACAGGAAGTCGTTATGAGGTCTCTGTCTTCCAAAGGGGGTCTCGGATAGGTGTGACAGATAGGTGTTACCCTCTACGAGGAGGGGACTAGTGTCACCCGAGTGACTCACATCTTCCAAGCAATGCAAACCACATGAAAGTGACTTTGGGATCCTCCCTATTCTGCCCCTGGGCCCAGCATTCAGTAGTTCAGGATGGCACCCGACACTCTGACTCCCTTTCCCAGTGGTCCACACAGCCAGGCAGGGGACTTTGTCATATGAATTTTATCCCATATATCTGATAATTTGTGCTATATAATGCACGATTTCTGCCCCCTCATTTCAAGTAATGTTCAATGTTTAAAAATGAACGCCCTGCTTTATTTATGGCTCCCATGGTACACTCACTCACTGGTGCTAATTTGGGGGAAATATTATTGCATCTCCATTGAAAATATTCACAAGCCGCCACTAACTTGAATCATTGTGGTTGGTCCCTCACCTCATTAACCACCTGCCTCGCCGGAACCAAAAGCTGCCTCTGCCAGATCATTTATCCGCCAGCCAGATGCTCTGTAGAAGGCAATTTCTGATATTTGCCAAAGTATTTGATTAAATCGGAAACAATAACAGAGATTGCAAAAATGTTTTCCTGAAGAGGGAAATTTGAGGTATTACAAAGGTAGGGGTACCTCAACAAGCAGGCGAAGGACATATTTCCGAAGGACTAAAGCCACCTCCTAAGAAACCATGTATGTGACATTCATACATAACAAGGGTGTCTCTGTTTGACATGAACTCAAAAAAAGTTTGGCCATCTTTGACTTGAATCAACCCTAGTTGTGCTTTGTCAAAATTAGAGAAAGCTTAAACTGTGCACAATATCCTGGCAATTACATCCTTTCCCCTGTCTGCTGGCATGGTTCCTGCAGCCTGAGCAGACATACCGTGGATCTACAAAGTGCTTGAGAAAATTGTGACTTTGCACCTGCAGACTTTCCTGAAGGAAGGACATTGTTTTGAGATACACCAGTCCGGTATCTGCCCAAGAAATTTCACAGAGACAGCCCTTCTCAATGTGTGGGTGGATGTGGGCGCTCTCTCGTTTTAATGTGGGATCTCTGAGTGACCTATGACATCAAGAATAACCAGCTCTCTTTGGAGCAGTTGACCAAAGTGGCGCATGTTACTGGCAAGGCCACTGACTGGTGGTTCTGGGCTTAATTGCAAGATTGCAAGTAATTGGCCATTTTCTATCGGCCCTCTTGAAATGGACAGTGGAGTACCTTGGGGATTCCCACACTCCCTTTGCTTTTAATATCTATCTTTGCCCTATTAGGGGCCTTGTGTCATCCGTACAGTAGATCCAATAATGATGTTTCTGTCCTTCGGTCTGGAAAGAGTATGCACATGATTTATTAGAAGTATCTTTAAGTTGAATGTCTCCAAAACTGGGGTCCTTCTTTTCAGACCACAACATCTTCTAAACAAACCTTCTCAGCTGCCCTGAGCTCAAGCATCTCTGAATCTTTTCGAGTCCAACCTTTGCCTGAATGCCAAGGTCAGTGCAAAAGTTAAGGACTGTTAATTTAAATTCTGTCAACTAGGTAGAGCTCTTCCCTGTGTTCCCACACAACTCCACCCTATTGTAGTTGGCTCACATATTAACTCAAATTCGAACAATGCTAATGTTTTATATGCATTACTTCTATCTTATCAAGTCCAAAGTCCTCAGAGTGTTCAGAATGCAGAGTTTCAGCTGGTTTTTGTTTGAAAAAAGGGACTCAATCTCCCTGCTTCATAGAGCTCTTCCTTGACTATCCGTAAACCAAGACATTATTTTCAGGGTCCTCTTTTTGGCATTTAGATACCTCTAATGCGCTACCAACCTCTAAACTGGTGGATACAATTAACAGTTATCCACCCACCAGTTTCATAATTTACATCATATCCTACATACCAGAGCCTAACACCCACTCCAAAGGTAGCCCAAATTCCCACCTGGGGTTGTGGCAGGTTTTGCAACAAAGAATAGAGCTGTACCCGAAACAAGGCTCTGGAGAAATGTGGGGCTCTGTGCTTTAGTGCAAGAGAAACCTCTAGCCCTGAGCACCTGACAGACTTACTGCTGGACAAGACAAATGTTGTGGGTCCACCTTCTGGGAAGATCTATGTACCAATGTATATTATCCTTGTGTATCTGATAAATATTAGATACTATCAATATCTTTCCAATGCAGTTTTACCAACAAGTGTTTGTACTTGCAATATAGTGTATTTTATATTCCTAAATAGAAACAACTTTAATAATGGTCTCACTCTTTTGTTTTGAATATATATAAAATAAAATTATTTATTTTTTTGAAATATTATATGAACAATAATGTAGTGGAGTAGATATCCAGCATCCAGCTCTTCTAAAATGTTAGAAATATCTATCAGCTCATAATGTGCATGTAGTTATTGTGGCCCAGTAATACTTAAAATCATACTCACAATTCTAATGCTGTGGATTTGCAAGGCAGAGAACAGGTGAGGTTATACAGACCAAACTTTGGAAAACCTATTGGGTGGAAAGGTTTTAAAACTCTGTAAAAAGGGCGATGGCTTCTAGAGGTAGTTAACTAAGAACAGCCTAAACACGATCTAGAGCCATGGATCAAAAATTAGTACAGGTAAAACATTTTGAATCCCCCTGAAAAGAATTCCTATTGCCCTTCTTGTGTGCTTTGATGGTGTCCTTTATCTTGGTCAAAGAAGTATGAGAGGCAACATAGGTTATATATATATATATATATATATATATATATAGCTGCTAAACTTAGTGTTTCACCACTACAGGGAACGTTGAAAGGCGAACCTAACGAAAATACATAATGTTGTCTATTAATGGTTCTCCTATGGAAAAGAAAAATGTATTTTTAAAAAGTGAGTAAAAATTGCTTATTTCTGTCCATAATACTGAAAGTCAAAATATAAGAATTTGACAAAATTGGCAAAATCCCAATTTGTAGCCCTGTGAGCACTCTCTCAGGGGGATAACATCTGAATGTTGTTTGCTAATTGTTTGTAATTTAGATTTGCGTCCAAATGATTAATGCACACATTAAAACTAATTTGTGAAAATGGGCAAAGTGCACATTTTTTTGACCATAGACTAGAGTGACAGTATTGGCCTACTCATTCATTTGGCTTGCTTCCTTATGCAGGCAGGTCAAGATCTTGTGGGTCAGCAGTCCTACAGGCTCTTTCCCCTTTGTGGTCCACAGTGGCATAGCCTTCGGTGAAATCTCAGGAACCTCCTCCAGGCTGCTAAAACAGCTTGTTCTTAAAGCCTAACTCCCACCTCGGTTTCCCTGTTAGCCAATCACATTCTAAGCGATAATGATTTCATTCATGTAGTCTGTCAGAATAGTAGAAAAGAGCGCCTTGTTTCATTACAATTGAGCTGAAGCCAATCTTGTCTTTGTTTGTCACTTACGTAAGAAGTAGCAAGTTGCTTCGTGCACCTCAATAATATTATGGATAAAGTGACCATACACTCATTAAAGAAAAGCAAGGAGATTATTTTAAAAAACAATCTAGCAAACTGGCAAGTCTTCCATATAGAAATAAACACATTTTCCAAATGCACCAACTTTCCCCCCCTTGTGAACACATTAAACCAATAATGCATTCTGAAAGGTTTCCATAAGGTTCTCTATATGTGCAATTATGCTTGAACAGAGAAGGCTGTCAAATGTACATTTATGAAATTAATCTCTGTCAAATTTAAAAGGGAATTTTTCATATGTGGCTACAGGCTTATGTGAGCTGGCTTGGAGTTTCGAGTGGTTCGTATTATATGCATAGCAATGTACGCCACCAGACTACTTAGGTCTACAGGTCTACGGGAACATCTCTTTTGCTTGTGATTCTCAATAAAAGATCAAATCAAATCATTCATTTTGGAAGTACAGGATCCCTTTAAGGTACAGTTACCATGGGCGCAAGCATTTCAGAGCCTCCTTTCTTTAAGATACTGCTTTAGTTAATTAAAGGGATTTTCTGGTTGTACATCACTGGATACACTCTTCTTCGTGCCTGGAGCTGCTCACCCCATCTCAGCTCTTCCTACCCATTCCTGCAACCTTTCCCCTTCATATCTCCCACACATACATGCAAACATTGTCTTCCTGCAGAAAATATGGAATGTAACTCTGGGTTTCACGATTAGGTATCAGTTGCAAATCTAGCAGGATGTACGGACTGCCTTAATGTGTAGATTGTTCCAGTTCATGCCATAGAACCGATTTCAGACCACCAGAGAATACAATATTCACTGAAAATGTAAATAATTTTCAAGATGGACTTCTTCTTTGCTCATTGCTATGCAAATTTGCCAGCTGAACCCATGATGCATTTATCATACTTTGTAGGATCATTGTTGGTTATGCTGCTGCGAAAGCAAGAGGAACATTGGTCACTTACTGCACCTATGCATATTTTTACAGATATGCTTATTACTCGAGTGACATTCTTTACAGCAGGTGATAGATAGTGTTTAGCTTATGAAGCTGTGACTATTTCACACTCTCTTTTTATTCTCTGTTCGTACATCTGTAAAATAAGAACATCAGCAAGTGCAACTGCCTAGTTATCATAACCCAAAACACAATTCAAAGGACATTCAGGGGTCGATTCATGGAATTAATGTGCGGCGAAAATTCCCGCGCAGAGGTGCCAAAACGTGCGAATCGCAGGAAAAGTGCGAAAATCGCAGTGCAAGTGCGAAAATCGCAGGAAAACCAGCGCACAGCGATTCATGGAAGTCCGTGCGCGAGAAAAACATTGGATGTGCGCTAAAAATGTGCGCCGCGCACGCCGGCGCACAGGTCATCCAACAGCGTGCGCCACGGCCACTGCGAAATCGCACATAGCGTGGCGCACATCACAAAAGTAGGCGGAACACGGGGCGTAACACTCAGAATGGGGAACAACGCGTGAAAATATTGGCGTCACGGGGGAAGTACAGGAGGCAGGTGCGCGGAATGCCCACACGCTCGCCTACAACCCGTATTCATGGAATCGAATAGGGCAAACCAGCGCACGGTCAAAGCAGGCGGTAGCGCCCCTGCGACTGAAAAAAAATGTGCGCCAAAATGTGCGCTAACAAAAAGCACCCATATACAGCCATGATGAATGGCCCATACAGTGGCCCTCTAGGACAAATGAGGTGCAAAGGGGCACCGACAAACACGGACACCCGCTATGTTAAAAATAGCGTGTGCGCATGTTCCTGGGTGCGCGGGAAGTTCCACACGCGATTAGCCTGGGTACGTGTACTTCGGGGTGCGCGGGAAGTTCCACACGCGATTAGCCTGGGTACGTGTACTACGGGGTGCGCGGGAAGTTCCACACGCGATTGGCCTGGGTAGGTGGGGGTGCGTGGGAAGTTCCACACGTGATTGGCCTGGGTACGTGTACTACGGGGTGCGCGGGAAGTTCCACACGCGATTGGCCTGGGTAGGTGGGGGTGCGCGGGAAGTACCACACGCGATTGGCCTGGGTACATGTACTTCAGGGTGCGCGGGAAGTTCCACACACGATTGGCCTGGGTACGTGTATTCCGAGGTGCGCGGAAGATTCACACGCGATTTCTGCAGGGTACGTGTATTTCGGTGATGCCGGGGAATGTTACATGTGATCTGGCCATGTGGGTCCCCCCAGGTGTTCCCTCTACACCCTCCACGGCCCCTGCTGGCAGCCCACACCACAGGGTACTACCCTGCACCCCTGCTCATGTCCCACAGGCAACCCATCCAACATGGCCATGCCCACCAGCCAACCCACATGTCACCTTGCACTACTGATCACCAACACATGTCTCCCACCACCCCCACCCCCCAGCAGTCAGGGGAACCCTCCACCAGGCCCCCACTCATGTCTCCCACCACCCCCTAACCCCCAGCAGTCAGGGG
Source organism: Ambystoma mexicanum (assembly GCF_040938575.1). Lineage (NCBI taxonomy): Eukaryota > Metazoa > Chordata > Amphibia > Caudata > Ambystomatidae > Ambystoma > Ambystoma mexicanum. Next base: position 1,155,353,641 of record NC_090929.1, read on the forward strand.
CACCTTCCACCAGGCTCCCACTCCTGTCTCCCAGCACCCCCACCCACCAGCCACCAGGGGCAGCCTCCACCAGGCCCCCACTCATGTCCCCTATTACCCCCACCCCCCAGCAGTGCAGGGGCAACCTCCACCAGGCCCCCACTCATGTCTACCACCACCCCCACCCCCCAGCCACCAGGGGCAGCCTCCACCAGGCCCCCACTCATGTCTCCCACCACCCCCACCCCCAGCAGTGCAGGGGCAGCCTCCACCAGGCCCCCACCCATGTCTACCACCACCCCCACCCCCCAGCAGTGCAGGGGCAGCCTCCACCAGGCCCAGACCCATGTCCCCTATTACCCCCACCCCCCAGCAGTGCAGGGGCAGCCTCTACCAGGCCCCGACTCATGTCCCCTATTACCCTCAACCCCCAGCAGTGCAGGGGCAGCCTCCACCAGGCCCCCACTCATGTCTCCCACCACCCCACCCCCAGCAGTGCAGGGGAAGCCTCCACCAGGCCCCCACCCATGTCTACCACCACCCCCACCCCCCAGCCACCAGGGGCAACCTCCACCAGGCCCCCACTCATGTCTCCCACCACCACCACCCCCCAGCAGTCAGGGGCACCCTCCACCAGGCTCCCACTCCTGTCTCCCAGCACCCCCACCCCCCAGCAGTGCAGGGGCAGCCTCCACCAGGCCCCCACTCATATCCCCTATTGCCCCCACCCCCCAGCAGTGCAGGGGCACCCTCCACCAGGCCCCCACTCATGTCCCCTATTACCCCCACCCCCCAGCAGTGCAGGGGCAGCCTCCACCAGGCCCCCAGTCATGTCTACCACCACCGCCATCCCCCAGCCACCAGGGGCAGCCTCCACCAGGCCCCCACTCATGTCCCCTATTACCCCCACCCCCCAGCAGTGCAGGGGCAGCCTCCACCAGGCCCCCACTCATGTCTCCCACCACCCCCTACCCCCCAGCAGTCAGGGGCACCCTCCACCAGGCTCCCACTCCTGTCTCCCAGCACCCCCACCCCCCAGCCACCAGGGGCAGCCTCCACCGGGCCCCCACTCATGTCCAACACATGTCTCCCACCACCCCCACCCCCAGCAGTGCAGGGGCAGCCTCCACCAGGCCCCCACCCATGTCTACCACCACCCCACCCCCCAGAAGTGCAGGGGCAGCCTCCACCAGGCCCCCACTCATGCCCCCTATTACCCCCACCCCCCAGCAGTGCAGGGGCACCCTCCACCAGGCCCCCACTCATGTCTCCCACCACCCCCTACCCCCCAGCAGTCAGGGGCACCCTCCACCAGGCTCCCACTCCTGTCTCCCAGCACCCCCACCCCCCAGCCACCAGGGGCAGCCTCCACCAGGCCCCCACTCATGTCCCCTATTACCCCCACCCCCCAGCAGTGCAGGGGCAGCCTCCACCAGGCCCCCACTCATGTCCCCTATTACCCCCACCCCCCAGCAGTGCAGGGGCAGCCTCCATCAGGCCCCCACTCATGTCTACCACCACCCCCACCCCCCAGCCACCAGGGGCAGCCTCCACCAGGCCCCCACTCATGTCTCCCACCACCCCACCCCCCAGCAGTGCAGGGGCAGCCTCCACCAGGCCCCCACTCATGTCTCCCACCACCCCCTACCCCCCAGCAGTCAGGGGCACCCTCCACCAGGCTCCCACTCCTGTCTCCCAGCACCCCCACCCACCAGCCACCAGGGGCAGCCTCCACCAGGCGCCCACTCATGTCCCCTATTACCCCCACTCCCAGCAGTGCAGGGGCAGCCTCCACCAGGCCCCACTCATGTCTCCCACCATCCCACCCCCCAGCAGTGCAAGGGCAGCCTCCACCAGGCCCCCACCCATGTCTACCACCACCCCCCAGCAGTGCAGGGGCAGCCTCCACCAGGCCCCCACTCATGTCCCCTATTACCCCCACCCCCCAGCAGTGCAGGGGCAGCCTCCACCAGGCCCCCACTCATGTCTCCCACCACCCCCTACCCCCCAGCAGTCAGGGGCACCCTCCACCAGGCTCCCACTCCTGTCTCCCAGCACCCCCACCCACCAGCCACCAGGGGCAGCCTCCACCAGGCCCCACTCATGTCTCCCACCATCCCACCCCCCAGCAGTGCAGGGGCAGCCTCCACCAGGCCCCCACCCATGTCTACCACCACCTCCACCCCCCAGCAGTGCAGGGGCAGCCTCCACCAGGCCCCCACTCATGTCCCCTATTACCCCCACCCCCCAGCAGTGCAGGGGCAGCCTCCACCAGGCTCCCACTCCTGTCTCCCAGCACCCCCACCCCCCAACCACCAGGGGAACCCTCCACCAGGCTCCTACTCCTGTCTCCCAGCACCCCCACCCCCCAGCAGTGCAGGGGCAGCCTCCACCAGGCCCCCACCCATGTCTACCACCACCCCCACCCCCCAGCCACCAGGGGCAGCCTCCACCAGGCCCCCACTCATGTCCCCCTGCACCCCCAACCCCCAGCCATGCGATTTGCCTGGGTACGTATACTACGGGTGCGCGGGAAGTTCCACACGCGATTGGCCTGGGTACGTGTACCTCGGGGTGCGCGGGAAGTTCCACACGCGATTAGCCTGGGTACGTGTACTTCGGGGTGCACGGGAAGTCCCACACGCGATTAGCCTGGGTACGTGTACTTCGGGGTGCGCAGGAAGTCCCACACGCGATTGGCCTGGGTACGTGTACTTCGGGGTGTGCGTGAAATTCCACACGTGATTTGCCTGGGTACGTGTACTTCAGGGTGCACGGGAAGTCCCACACGCGATTGGCCTGGGTACATGTACTTTGGGGTGCGCGGGAAGTCCCACACGCGATTGGCCTGGGTACGTGTACTTCGGGGTGCGCGTGAACTTCCACACGCGATTTGCCTGGGTACGTGTACTTTGGGGTGCGCGGGAAGTCCCACAAGCCAGGTGCGCATGAACTTCCACACGCGATTGGGCCTGTGAGAGTGGGGTACATGTATTCCAGGGGTGGGCGGGAATATTTACCCGCGACTGTGCCTGTGAGAGCGTGCTACGTGTATTCCTGGGGTGGGCGGGAAGATTCACACGTTTGCCTACGACGTGCCGAAAAATAAATGGTCCAATCCTGAGACACGTACGTCAGCATGAAGCAGGCGTACGTCGCCCCGCACAGCATAAAAGTGCGCGCAAACAACAAACAAGCTCAAACGCCAGGATGAATATACCATTCCTAGTAGCAGTGGCCGTGGGTTACCAAAGGAGGAGGAGGAGGAAAGTGAGGGCCCGAATTTTCACTCCCAGAACCAGCTTTTTTGGGATGCCTGATGACCAAGTGTATGGGAGGTACAGGTTTCCCCCACACATAATACTGGACCTGGTCAGTGAGTGGGAGGATGACCTCACATCACCCACCCTGTGCTCCCAAGCACTCAGCCCCCTGGAGAAGGTCCTCAAGGTACTGCACTTCTTGGCCACAGGATCATTTCAGCGGACAAGTGCCATAGTGGGTGGGGTGTCACAGGCCACGCAGTCACGCTGCCTACACCAGGTCTTGAACATCATCACTGCACGCCCATCAGTCCGTAGGCACATATACCTGCCCAGGACACCTGCAGAAAGGCAGGCTGCCACCCTTGATTTCTACGGTGTGGCACAATTCCCAAAAGTGCTAGGTGCCATTGACTGCACCCATGTGGCACTACGTCCCCCCAGGGCATCTGAGCACATCTATAGGAACCGCAAGCACTGGCATTCCATCAACGTGCAGGTAGTATGTAATGCTAAGGGAATCATCACCTCAGTATATGCCAACTATCCAGGGTCCACCCACGACAGCTTCATTTACCGAATGTCTACCCTAAGCCGGGACCTAGAAGCTGGGCGGCATGGCGATACATGGCTGCTTGGTGAGTATGAATGCCACTGCACAAGCATACATGTCAGATGCAGAGTTATGTCACTACCCCACTAATGATACCCAAGCTTTTGCTCCCTTGACCGTTCTGGCGGGCAGCTGTTATATGCGCCCCCAGTAGTGTGCAGGATCATAGTGGCAGCATGTGTCCTGCACAATGTTGCAACACACCGGGGCCTGGCCGTGGACATGGTGGTGCCCCCACATCCCCAACCACATGCACGGCCGCTGCGCATGGGAGGGGAGAGGGCACGGGGTGAGGCAGCCCGTACGCAGCTGGTGGCTAATTACTTCACATAGAAATCACACCCCAGTGGAGTGCACACAGGCCTGGCACATACCATCTGATAAGCAATGATGACTCGACCTGACAATTAAGACGAACAAAGGGACTTTCAACTGTCAGAACCATAGCAGCCTAAGATTGTTCATGTGGAAGTGTCACAATGTGTGCATCCCTACCCACACAAACACCACCAATTCAGTGTCATGAAAAGACACTTCCATGCTTCAGAAATGAATACCCACTTGCAAAATACTACATGAAAACAGTGCCATGTCACCCACCCCCTCCCCGGCATGGCCACACAACACACCATGGCATGTCATGCAATGTGAGAGGAAAGAAATTAGTCCCCACAACATGCCCCAAGTGTCACCAGCTACAGTGTCCCTAATGGAAACATGTCCACACATGAAATGCTCACAGTAATGCAAGACCTACAACCCACATTACCAAATACTTACCAAGAATACGAATCACCTACACAACCTCCAGCCTACCTTAAACATGACATTACAGACTTAAAAATTAGCTAGCCTCACCACCTGATGATGACAGCCCTCCAAACACTTCCAAGTATACAGTGTTAGCGCCACGCAAGAGTGTAGGTGCACTGCTTACAACATGGACTCCAGTTCCAAGGTGGGCCGCATTGTGAAGACATGAGGAATGGACCTGCAAATATGGAGGATGAGATGGATGCAGAGGCACATATCAATACACCACGCAGTGTACAATACAACAACAATATGCACTATGAATGTATACACAGTATTGACTACAGACTGCCCACACAGCTCATGGGAGTCCAATGTCACCATGTACGTCAATGTCACTTGGGCACACCCTTTGCAATCACATGGAAACGGGAAGCAGGAGGGGTGTGTGTGACAAAAACCCAAGCATCTGAACCAAATCCATGACAAGCCTGCATGTGCCCAGCCACAATGCAGCCTATGCCCACGGGAGCCACACAAGGCAACACACTGTCCCAAAAAAAATTCTAAAATGGCCATTAATGGGCCCGGGGGGTTGGGGAGGCCACCCAGGAGGTCTGAGGACAGGGTGCACACCAAAACCCACCTGTGTGGATCTTGCGAAAAAAAAAACACCTCCATGGGCTCATGGCCTACACGGCTACCCTATTGTGGGAGTATCACTGCTGTCGCTATCCTCACCCTCTGCAGCTGCATCAGGAGGTTGTGGCACTATGGGAAGCAGCCCACGCAAAGCCCTAGTCTGTTCCTCCATGGCTGCAAGCATGCGGGTGTGGTAGGTCTCGTTCTGGAGGATAAGTGTGCGGAGGTCCCCATGCAACAACTCACGGGATGCCCGGACCTCCGCCCTAGTTGCCTGCATTTCAGCTGAGAGCGTACGGGTGAGACGCTTTAGCTGCTGTTCTGTCCTTCGGTTTGTTGAAGCCTCAAGCTCAACAAGAGTCGTCCTGAGGTGAAGGAGTTCCAGCCTCAGGGCTTCCCTGTGGCCCTGGGACTCTATGGAGATGGCTTCCTGCAGAGTCGCCAGTGCCGCCCGCCTGTCCCTGTCGGACGCCAACATGTCCTCCCTGTGTGACTGGCAGATGGAGTCAGTTGCCTGCTGTAGTTGCTCCATCCGCCTTTCGGGGGGACAATGGAAGTGGCCACCCTATCCATGGCCTGTGCCATCATCTCTGATGATGCTGATTGTTGGGTTGCCATACCGTAAATGGATTGCTCCCATGCGGTATTGCCAGGTGGCGTACGGCCACCACGTCGGCGGGCACCACACCTGTCTGGGGCAAGGTGAACAGCGCCTTGCTGTGCCGGCACTGCCTGAGGCTGCAGGACTGCATTCCCCCTCTGATCTGCTGGCCCAGGAACAGGATCAGATGTCGCGGAGTGTGACCCTGCATCCGTAACCACCAAAGGCGTACCTGCCAACACTGACATCCCCATTGAGGGTTCTAACCCTGGTGCAGGTGGGTCGGACAGAACAGAATCCCTCCCAGGAACACTCACCTGCGACGGCACGTAGGTCTCATCATCCGAATCAACACCTGAGTACAGCTCGGGGGAGGTGCAGCCAGAGACACCCCTTGAGAGCACTACCTGCAGCAGTTGTGGGTTCTCACCCACCACCACACCACGTCCCTCACTGGTGGTCGGTCGGCCCTCAGACCCCTCCTGGGTCTGCACCATCTCCACAACCCCAGCAGTATCAAGTGCGTCTTCCCCTGCAAAGACATAAAATAAAACAAATGGAAACAGGCATTAGCACTATGGCACACAATTAGGGCTGAGAGGCTACAGAAACAGTACTTGATTGACACATGTCCCACATTACTAAAACACCCCCATGCATGCACCGTCACTGCGTGTGATGGGGAGGCAGATGGCACACATTGATGACACCAAGATGGAAGATGAACACATTTGCTGCATGCTGCCTAGCAGTGGCATCACACATTGGCCAGTGATTGGCAGGTCAAACACACATGCCATCACACAGATGGAATGTACCCTAGCCATGAAGTGAAGAGGGAGAGGAGGTCACCAATTGTTCATTCAGTCCAGTTTGTTCATATAATTGATTATTTTCATTGTAATGGTTCAAATGTTTAACCTGCAGCTGCCAGTCAAAAATGGTCCTATAGCACAGGGACATGTCCAAAAATAATCATGTCCACGAAACTGAGCCAGTCCACTGTACCATAGCCATGTCAGACATTTGACAATAGGACTGAGAAATCCAGAGTAAAAGTGGTGGTATGCAAACAATCTGCCTGAATAAACATAGGTAAATAAGCAACAGTGTTGTGGCAAGATGACACTCCAAGGGCAACTGGCGTGGTGTTGGGCTGGATGTCTAATGTTGGCCGAAGGGATGCTGCTATACCCAAATGCTGTTGCCAAGAATGTATAGGAAGAGGCACATGGGTGAGCCGAACCACTCAGGCACACACACCCTCCCCTGGCACCCAAACAGAAGCCCTCCCACACACACCATGCACATGGATGACACACACATGCATGTGCACTCACCGGACAATGCCTCATAATCTGCCACTTCTCCCACGCCTTGGATCTGTTCCTCCATGACGTAGGTCCCAGCAACCTGCTCATGTGGAGTGAGTTCTATGTCGTCTGCTGGAGACCCACCTCCAGTCACTAGAGTTGCGGCATGACTTGAGGCCAGCTTATTCTTTGCCCTGCGCTTCAGGTCATTCCAGCGCTTGTAGCATTCATTAGCTGTGCGATTCCAAGGGTACTTATGATGTCCGCAATGGTCTGCCAGTGTGCCCGACGTTGTGCAGGTGTGGTCTTGGATCCTGCAACAATCACCATTTCGCGGTCATGTGCGGACACATACTCTACAAGTGCATTCAGTTCGGCCTCATTGAAGCTGGGCTTCCTTGACGGGCCGGACTGTGTAGCCGTGTCTGGGGCATCAGCCTCTACTGGACGAGCACTCTTCCTCTTCCGCTTGGAAGGTGGTGGGGTCCGGAGTGTCCTGCGCCGCTCTGGACACTAGGGGAAGGAGCGTGGGATTGCACACTCAGCATGGGAGTTGGTGCAGGCATTATCTCAAGTGTGATGGTGTCAGGGGGAATGTTAGCATGATGGACTTGGACCGACACTGTCCTGGATGGGTGCGTGAGAGGTGGGGTGGATGGAGCCGCAGCTGCCCCTGCAGCCTCCCCAGCCTGCCTACGCGGGGCAGCAGATGACCTAGCTGCCCCTGATCCACGTGGCCTGATGACACCAACGTTCACCAGCGCACGTGGCCTAGACCTGCTGACCTGGAAGTCAGCCATGGAGTCACCCTGTGCCAGGTCTGGTTCCACAGTGGGCTGGTCCAACAAGGGCTGAGCATGGATGGTGTCAGCCACGGTAACCTCAACCAGGGGGGCATGGGTGTCCCTGACTGCTCCTCCACACATGGGAGGCTAGGGGCACCTTGCAAGTCACGGCCACGTCCCCTACCGGATCCACCACGGCCACCACTTGGGGCTCGGCCACCTTTGCCACCCTTACGGCTTGTTCGCCTCCCAGCCATGGCACTGATGTTATTGTGCGTATGGGAGTCGATGTGAACTATTGTCCTGGGCAATTGGGGGTCAAAGGGGTTGGGTACCAGTTGGTAATCGTACCCTAGTGCTCTAGCAAGGCTGTATGTCACCCCTGGGGAAAGATGACGGGTCACGCAACGCACAGGCACCCCAAAAAAGCAAAGTAAGGTGCACGCAACCCCTCCTAGACCACATGCGTGGAAAAATAAACCTGCACTACGCTGTGGCACCCAGGAACACAAGAATGAACGTATGCGTGTCACACGCAGCCTAGAATGACCTCTGATGGGGTACGCGACACACGGGGCAAGCACAGATGTTAAATACGTGCGCGACTCACCGTCCGCCAGGAACAAAAGCGTGAAAAATATGCACGTGTGCGCGTTGGCAACACCCCCACCAAAAGAAGAATTGTACGCTATCTGAGGAGACAGGACAACAGTAGTAGGGAACGCTGTTTGAGGAAACAGGCCCAGGAAAAAGAGGAAAAGAGAAAAAGCTGTCAGAGGTAACAGCGAGTACGTACTGGAAACGCTGTGAAGTAAATCGCATGTGAACCGACAAGAAGTACAGATTTCACTCACTCGCTCTCCACGAAAAGCACGTACAAGGAAATGGCGTTCTACACGTACTTTTTATACACACGTCACAGACGCGCATACGCGATGAGGCCATTTCCACCAATTACGCGCTTTGACACTCGGACATGTATCTCTTCATTTTTACACGCACCATTCTCTACGGCCATGCGCGTGACGTCACAGCTGCGCATGGTGGCCTTTGGGCCAATGAAATCGCATATGCGAGCACACGTGGTAAAACTGCACGTCCGAGTGTCATCGCGTGTAATCGGAGGGAAGTGAGCGTACAGGCGATTGGCCTGGGTACGTGTATTTCTGGGGTGCGCAGGAAGTTCCACACGCGATTGGTCGAAATCCACGTGTGCTCTGTCATCACGTGTAATGAGGGAAACACCTGCGTGCCTCACGTCACAGACGCGCTCACGCGCTAAGGGCCTTTGGTCCAATGAAATCGCATATGCGTGCTGACGTGCATACGCGCTAAGGGCCTTTCCTCGATTTACACGCAGACGTGCAGGATTTTCACGTGCCAAATCACTCCGTATCAAGCTGGCCACGCGTAAGCACACGGAAGACCACGCTCCTGCCCAAAAGGCCGAATTACTACCCCCCAGAGCCCTGAGCAGCCTCCCACGAGCCATCTGCTGCTGCCTGCCTGCCTGCCTGCTGCCACTGTGCCCTGCCATTTGGTGCCTGCACATCAGCCATCTGCAGGGGTCCATTTGCTGTGTCCACCCCTGCTGGAACAGAAGACTCCCGACTGGGATACCATCGCTCCACAGCCCAGCCCCAGGACCCAGTTGCCCACCCACTCCTGCCTCTGGGGTTGCCATGTCAGGCACTGCAACATCTGGCACCACTGGCAACCCCCGGCCAGAGAGGCAGAGGGGCACCAGCTTCACTGCCACTGAAGTTGCTGTCCTGGTGGAGCAAGTCCTGGGGCAGTATGATGCCCTCTTCGGAAGTAAGCGCGCCAACAAGGAAGGACGGACTCGGATCTGGACGGACATCGTGACTGCCATCAACGCGGAGGGGGTGGCAGTCCACGACTACCAACATGTCAAGAAGCGCTGGGATGACTGCAGGTCCAGGACCCTCTTAAAGGCCCGGCGCCTCGTGGAGGAGGGCCGGGGCCGCATGAGTACCATCCAGATGAGGGTCCTTGAACGCGTAGGCCCAGCGCTCCACGCCCAGATCCTTGAGAGGCAGACCCGTCTGGATTTGAGCGGTAAGTGGCCAAGCATTGCTGTGTGAGACAGGGCATGTCGCAGTGTGCTGGTTGTCTGATACTTGCCTGTATGTGTGACATAGGCCATGTATGCATGTGTGTGTGCAGGGACGTCATGCATGTGAGACCAGTAATGTGTGAACCACACGGTTGGTGCATGTGTTCAAATGCAACATGGGTTGCCCTATGCGGAATGGCCACATGAAACATGCCAGTCTCTGTTCCTGGACATGGGTGAGGGATGGGTGCTGATGCCATGTACATGTATGCTGTCCATGCCTGTGTGTCTGACCTGCGTGTCTGTGACTTGTGAATGCCAGGGATGCATGACACATGTCTGTCGCAATGTTCAGGTTCACTGATGCAGCCTAGTCATCCTTGTATCCACTGTGTCTGTGGTGTACGAGGCCAGATGGATGAAACTAGGGTGAAGTGTGTGCATGTGATAGGCATGGCACATGATGCATGTGAGTTCCAAAACAACAGTGTATGTTTCAAGAATCACTTGGACATGTATGCTAATGTCCATAGCATGCGCCATGCCTGTTACCGCATGTGTTTTACCTGCACTGAGCCATGTGTTGTGGAGGGACATGATGGAAGTGATCTTTGACAGTGCCACTCATCTGCTATTGCTTCCTGTCTAGGGGACCATTTTACAGTACCCTGATGCTTGTGTTCTATGTCTCCCTCTACACAGCGCCACGTGAAGAAGAGGGCGAAGACGGCTCTGTGGAGCAAAGCAGCGGGGATGCCCCACGGCTGCAGCGGAAGGGGTGGGTGAGCCCCCACAGGGGCTTGCAACGGCGGAAGACAGGGTGGAGCCATCCAGGTTGGTGGTTTCCACAGAGGAGGAGGAGGCCGCTACTGAGGCGCACATGGGGCCTGGTGGGGGCATCCCTGCTGGTGCAAGTGTTGCAGTCCAGGGGCAGGGGCAGGAGGCAGCACAGGTCGCCGTGGAGGGGCCTGTGCATGTCACTGTCCCTGACACTGTGACTGCACCACCATGCACCAGCAGGGATGCCCCATCCCAGGCCCGTCCGCAGGTAGGGGGGATGTCCATGTCATCTGACTCCCCTCCACCTGCGGACGAGAGGACCCCTGGCCGTATGGAGAAGGTCCTGATTGGTGTCGCGTTGCACACAGGTGCAATTCGTGATGAGGTGCGTGCTTCCCGGGAGGAGCATACACGTCATCACGGAGAGCACCGTGCCGACGTGGCCCAGTTGGGAATGGCCATGGTCGGGGTTTCCTACATGTGTCGGCCAATCTGGCGACCCTCTCCTCCTCTGTGGAGACTATGCACCAGTCGTTCTCCATGCCGTCATCCGGCCCAGATGCCACCAGGGCCCCCTGTGGACCTGCCCCGACCAATGCAGCCAGCTCGGTGGGATCCCATCCCTGCCACAGTCGGGAGTCGGAGGTCCAGCAGGGGTGGACACACCAGCAACTGGACCCCAGCAGATGGAGGATGTGATGGCATCATCGGGCAGGGCACGTGCACGACGGCATCGGTGGATACCATCAGCCTGGATGCCGTTGTGCTGGCACAGGCAGTTGCATCAGAGGCAGCGGCAGGCTCGACGTGGGAGGCATCATGGCATCGGCCGGAGGGCAGGAGAACCCTGGAATGGGAGTGGCTTCCGTGTGGGAGTGGTTGGGCCAGCAGATAGGTGCGGAGCGGCAGCGGGCAGAGGAGGAACGGCTCACAATGGTCAAGGCGGAGAACTCCATGCGGAGGGCGCTGAGGCGGGCTGAGTGCCTCGAGGGTCTTCGCAGGGAGTTGGAGCTGGACACTGCTTTATCCCTGCGAGACCTTGGGGCCAGGGAACATGCCCGCCTCCAAGCCATTGAACAGGAGTTCGATGATGCCTTGGCCCATGACAACATCCAGTGAGCCGTTGGACTAGCCCGCTGTCCATGTAAATAGTTATGTAGTTAGTGTTAGGTTTCCTTTGTTTTTGCATTTTCTTTGGACCTTTTGGACAATGGGCCACATTTTTGTATATAGTTATTTTTTATTAGGTAGTGTTGTTAGATAGGTTTCATTTCTTTTGTTGGGATCATGGACCCTGGCTTGTTCACCTGTACATAGTTCACTGTTGGATTTTCTTTTCTTTTTACAATTTACCCATGGAGCAATGGCTTTCAATTATAATTTCCCATTTGATTTTCTTTTCTGGACTGTGACTTTGGACACCATTCCTTTGGATTCTGATTTTTGGTTTTGCATTTTTTCATGGACATGCTTCTTTTTACTTTTTTTACATTCCCATTTCTGTTAGTTTATTTTTGATTCAATTCATGTTTTCTTTAATACATATTTTTTGATCAAACTTCAATGTGTAGTATCATCTCATTGGTTTCATGCATATCATGATATGGGTTTTGAGATTCACTGACACCCATTGGGTCTATGTGAGGGACAAGTGTTCGTTTCCAAACTTGCAATTGCTGTTCTATCATGTTATTGCCATTTCTGAGTGGGTGGATGCAATACTCGGGTGGGTGTTTTGCATTTGGAGGCTGACCATAGGGACCAGGGATCTAGATTGTGATGACATGTTGGCTGGGGAACATGAGTTGGACATGAGTGGGGGCCTGCTGGCAGGTGCCCCACAGTGCTGGGGGGTAGGGGTGCAGGGGAACATGAGTTGGACATGAGTGGGGGCCTGCTGGCAGGTGCCCCACAGTGCTGGGGGGTGGGGTTGCAGGGGAACATGAGTGGGGGCCTGGTGGAGGCTGCCCCTACACTGCTGGGGGGTGGGGGTAATAGGGGACATGAGTGGGGCCTGGTGGAGGCTGCCCCTGCACTGCTGGGGGGTGGGGGTAATAGGGGACATGAGTGGGGGCCTGGTGGAGGCTGCCCCTGGTGGATGGGGGGTGGGGGTGGTGGGAGACATGAGTGGGGGCCTGGTGGAGGCTGCCCCTGGTGGCTGGGGGGTGGGGGTGGTGGGAGACATGAGTGGGGGCCTGGTGGAGGCTGCCCCTGCACTGCTGGGGGGTGGGGGTAATAGGGGACATGAGTGGGGGCCTGGTGGAGGCTGCCCCTGGTGGCTGGGGGTGGGGGTGCTGGGAGACAGGAGTGGGAGCCTGGTGGAGGGTGCCCCTGACTGCTGGGGGGTAGGGGGTGCAGGGAGACAGGAGTGGGGGCCTGTGGAGGGTGCCCCTGACTGCTGGCGGGTAGGGGGTGGTGGGAGACATGAGTGGGGGCCTGGTGGAGGCTGCCCCTGCACTGCTGGGGGGTCGGGGTAATAGGGGACATGAGTGGGGGCCTGGTGGAGGCTGCCCCTGGTGGCTGGGGGGTGGGGGTGGTGGGAGACATGAGTGGGGGCCTGGTGGAGGCTGCCCCTGCACTGCTGGGGGGTGGGGGTGATGGGAGACATGAGTTGGACATGAGTGGGGGCCTGGTGGAGGCTGCCCCTGGTGGCTGGGGGGTGGGGTTGGTGCTAGACATGAGTGGGGGCATGGTGGAGGCTGCCCCTGCACTGCCCGGGGGTGGGGGTAATAGGGGACATGAGTGGGGGCCTGGTGGAGGCTGCTCCTGGTGGCTGGGGGGTGGGGGTGCTGGGAGACAGGAGTGGGAGCCTGGTGTAGGGTGCCCCTGCACTGCTGGGGGGTGGGGGTGGTGGGAGACATGAGTGGGGGCCTGGTGGAGGCTGCCCCTGGTGGCTGGGGGGTGGGGGTGGTGGGAGACATGAGTGGGGGCCTGGTGGAGGCTGCCCCTGGTGGCTGGGGTTGAGGGTGGTGGGAGACAGGAGTTGGAGCCTGGTGGAGGGTGCCCCTGCACTGCTGGGGGTGGGGGTGGTGTCATGATGCCTACCTCCAAGGAGCCAGGTCCGACCCAGCAACCCCAGAGGCAGGCATCATTCCCCCCAGGGAAGTTCCAGCGGGCCCAAGCTGGGGTCCTTTGGACACAGTCCTGGTGCCTTAGGCGCCAGGCTCATGTTGGTCCCCAGTCCTGGCGCCTTAGGCACCAGGCTCATAAAGCTGGATATGTGTTCAAGTGTTTTTATGTGCACTTACCTGATGCAGACCATGCTGCTACATCCAGGCCCTCTTGAGGCCTGAATGGGACTACTTTACCTGTGGGACTACTTTCCACCCGGGTGTGGTCGGGGAAGGATACATACCTGATCGGTGGAAGGATACATACCTGGAACTTCTTCCAAAGCTATTTAAACCCCACCCGAACAGCCACACGTGCTTCGCGTTGTTCTGCACCTAGCAGCTGGACGCTCACCGTGTCTGCTCCTGCTTCTGGACTTCAGCCACGCCTGTCAGCATCCCGGGACACCTGCAAAGGGGGATAAGAAGAGAAATGGAGAGGAAGAAGGCCTTACCTGCTAAACCTGCACCATGGAGACATCTCACCGACGATCCTGAAAAGGAAGACATCATTTTTAAAAGCATTTCGCTCCGATCACTGCAGCGCTGCATTTCACTCACCTTTCTTGGGCGCCTCCATCTTCAACAGCGATCATCCGGATCCGCAGCCACTTCCCAGAGCCTAGAGAGAAAAAGACAAGAACACAAGGTGAGAGAAGGAAGGGAATAGGAAAAGCTCAGTTTCCTTCTAAGACTTGCCTTTTGGGTCATTCCCATTTCATTTCGGGTCTTGCTGCTTCCAGGCATTTTCCGGACCCCGGCCCCTATGGGGAAAAAAGACAAAGACATTAGATGAGCGAATGCAAAAACATTACCTGAGCGCTCATCTAGGACTTACCAGATCTTTACTGGAACTGCAATTTTCACTTCGGGTCGGCGCCATATCTCCGGCATTCCGACCCCCGGCCCCTATGGGGAAAAGACATCAACATTAGCACTTTGTTGCAAGAAGTCTCCAAAGGAATCTTCTTTCATCACCTGAAAAAGACAATGAACATTATTATTTAAAGCTTGAACTTTTGAACTTGCAACAGAACTTTTACAGCGCCTTACCAGTATAATCAAGCTTACCTGAACTCCCATCCAACCTCAATCCAGTGAAGTAACTGGGTTCAACGCGCCCCTGCGTCAGAAGCAGGATGGAGAGCTCGTCCTTTCAGACCCTAAGGAGGAAATTCCTGCGAGTCAGATTAGCCAGAGTAGAGGGGCCCGTCCTATCCATCTTCAGAGCCCTGCGCTTCACCATTGAAGAGGCATCAGCACTCGAAACCAGGCCAGCGCCCCCGTGGGAATCAGGTGAGCATGACAGGTGGTGGGAGACATGAGTGGGGGCCTGGTGGAGGGTGCCCCTGGTGGCTGGGGGGTGGGGGTGGTGGGACAACATGAGTGGGGGCCTGGTGGAGGCTGCCCCTGCACTGCTGGGGGGTGGGGGTGGTGGGAGACATGAGTGGGGGCCTGGTGGAGGCTGCCCCTGACTGCTGGGGGGTGGGGGTGGTGGTAGACATGGGTGGGCCCTGGTGGAGGGTGCCCCTGACTGCTGGGGGGTAGGGGGTGCTGGGAGACAGGAGTGGGGGCCTGGTGGAGGCTGCCCCTGGTGGCTGGGGGGTGGGGGTGGTGGGAGACATGGGTGGGGCCCTGGTGGAGGGTGCCCCTGACTGCTGGGGGGGGTGGGGGTGGTGGTAGACATGGGTGGGGCCCTGGTGGAGGGTTCCCCTTACTGCTGGGAGGGTAGGGGTGCAGGGAGACAGAAGTGGGGGCCTGGTGGAGGCTGCCCCTGCACTGCTGGGGGGTGGGGGTGGTGGGAGACATGAGTGGGGGCCTGGTGGAGGCTGCCCCTGGTGGCTGGGAGGTGGGGGTGGTGGTAGACATGGGTGGGGCCCTGGTGGAGGGTGCCCCTGACTGCTGGGGGGTGGGGGTGGTGGTAGACATGGGTGGGCCCTGGTGGAGGGTGCCCCTGACTGCTGGGGGGTAGGGGGTGCTGGGAGACAGGAGTGGGGGCCTGGTGGAGGCTGCCCCTGGTGGCTGGGGGGTGGGGGTGGTGGGAGACATGAATGGGGGCCTGGTGGAGGCTGCCTCTGGTGGCTGGGGGTGGGGGTGGTGGGAGACATGAGTGGGGGCCTGGTGGAGGCTGCCCCTGCACTGCTGGGGGGTGGGGGTGATGGGAGACATGAGTTGAACATGAGTGGGGGCCTGGTGGAGGCTGCCCCTGGTGGCTGGGGGGTGGGGGTGGTGGTAGACATGAGTGGGGGGCCTGGTGGAGGCTGCCCCTGCACTGCTGGGGGGTGGGAGTAATAGGGGACATGAGTGGGGGCCTGGTGGAGGCTGCCCCTGGTGGCTGGGGGGTGGTGGTGCTGGGAGACAGGAGTGGGAGCCTGGTGTAGGGTGCCCCTGCACTGCTGGGGGGTGGGGGTGGTGGGAGACATGAGTGGGGGCCTGGTGGAGGCTGCCCCTGGTGGCTGGGGGGTGGGGGTGGTGGGAGACATGAGTGGGGGCCTGGTGGAGGCTGCCCCTGGTGGCTGGGGTTGAGGGTGGTGGGAGACAGGAGTTGGAGCCTGGTGGAGGGTGCCCCTGCACTGCTGGGGGTGGGGGTGGTGTCATGATGCCTACCTCCAAGGAGCCAGGTCCGACCCAGCAACCCCAGAGGCAGGCATCATTCCCCCCAGGGAAGTTCCAGCGGGCCCAAGCTGGGGCCCTTTGGACACAGTCCTGGTGCCTTAGGCGCCAGGCTCATGTTGGTCCCCAGTCCTGGCGCCTTAGGCGCCAGGCTCATAAAGCTGGATATGTGTTCAAGTGTTTTTATGTGCACTTACCTGATGCAGACCATGCTGCTACATCCAGGCCCTCTTGAGGCCTGAATGGGACTACTTTACCTGTGGGACTACTTTCCACCCGGGTGTGGTCGGGGAAGGATACATACCTGATTGGTGGAAGGATACATACCTGGAACTTCTTCCAAAGCTATTTAAACCCCACCCGAACAGCCACACGTGCTTCGCGTTGTTCTGCACCTAGCAGCTGGACGCTCACCGTGTCTGCTCCTGCTTCTGGACTTCAGCCACGCCTGTCAGCATCCCGGGACACCTGCAAAGGGGGATAAGAAGAGAATTGGGGAGGGAGAAGGCCTTACATGCTAAACCTGCACCATGGAGACATCTCACCGACGATCCTGAAAAGGAAGACATCATTTTTAAAAGCATTTCGCTCCGATCGCTGCAGCGCTGCATTTCACTCACCTTTCTTGGGTGCCTCCATCTTCAGCAGCGATCATCCGGATCCGCAGCCACTTCCCAGAGCCTAGAGAGAAAAAGACAAGAACACAAGGTGAGAGAAGGAAGGGAATAGGAAAAGCTCAGTTTCCTTCTAAGACTTGCCTTTTGGGTCATTCCCATTTCATTTCGGGTCTTGCTGCTTCCAGGCATTTTCCGGACCCCGGCCCCTATGGGGAAAAAAGACAAAGACATTAGATGAGCGAATGCAAAAACATTACCTGAGCGCTCATCTAGGACTTACCAGATCTTTACTGGAACTGCACTTTTCACTTCGGGTCGGCGCCATATCTCCGGCATTCCGACCCCCGGCCCCTATGGGGAAAAGACATCAACATTAGCACTTTGTTGCAAGAAGTCTCCAAAGGAATCTTCTTTCATCACCTGAAAAAGACAATGAACATTATTATTTAAAGCTTGAACTTTTGAACTTGCAACAGAACTTTTACAGCGCCTTACCAGTATAATCAAGCTTACCTGAACTCCCATCCAACCTCAATCCAGTGAAGTAACTGGGTTCAACGCGCCCCTGCGTCAGAAGCAGGATGGAGAGCTCGTCCTTTCAGACCCTAAGGAGGATATTCCTGCGAGCCAGATTAGCCAGAGTAGAGGGGCCCGTCCTATCCATCTTCAGAGCCCTGCGCTTCACCATTGAAGAGGCATCAGCACTCGAAACCAGGCCAGCGCCCCCGTGGGAATCAGGTGAGCGTGACAGGTGGTGGGAGACATGAGTGGGGGCCTGGTGGAGGGTGCCCCTGGTGGCTGGGGGGTGGGGGTGGTGGAACAACATGAGTGGGGGCCTGGTGGAGGCTGCCCCTGCACTGCTGGGGGGTGGGGGTGGTGGGAGACATGAGTGGGGGCCTGGTGGAGGCTGCCCCTGGGGGGTGGGGGTGGTGGTAGACATGGGTGGGGCCCTGGTGGAGGGTGCCCCTGACTGCTGGGGGGGTGGGGGTGGTGGTAGACATGGGTGGGGCCCTGGTGGAGGGTTCCCCTTACTGCTGGGAGGGTAGGGGTGCAGGGAGACAGAAGTGGGGGCCTGGTGGAGGCTGCCCCTGCACTGCTGGGGGGTGGGGGTGGTGGGAGACATGGGTGGGGGCCTGGTGGAGGCTGCCCCTGGTGGCTGGGAGGTGGGGGTGGTGGTAGACATGGGTGGGGCCCTGGTGGAGGGTGCCCCTGACTGCTGGGGGGTGGGGGTGGTGGTAGACATGGGTGGGCCCTGGTGGAGGGTGCCCCTGACTGCTGGGGGGTAGGGGGTGCTGGGAGACAGGAGTGGGGGCCTGGTGGAGGCTGCCCCTGGTGGCTGGGGGGTGGGGGTGGTGGGAGACATGAATGGGGGCCTGGTGGAGGCTGCCTCTGGTGGCTGGGGGGTGGGGGTGGTGGGAGACATGAGTGGGGGCCTGGTGTAGGCTGCCCCTGCACTGCTGGGGGGTGGGGGTGATGGGAGACATGAGTTGAACATGAGTGGGGGCCTGGTGGAGGCTGCCCCTGGTGGCTGGGGGTGGGGGTGGTGGTAGACATGAGTGGGGGGCCTGGTGGAGGCTGCCCCTGCACTGCTGGGGGGTGGGGGTAATAGGGGACATGAGTGGGGGCCTGGTGGAGGCTGCCCCTGGTGGCTGGGGGGTGGGGGTGCTGGGAGACATGAGTGGGAGCCTGGTGGAGGGTGCCCCTGCACTGCTGGGGGGTGGGGGTGGTGGGAGACATGAGTGGGGGCCTGGTGGAGGCTGCTCCTGGTGGCTGGGGGGTGGGGGTGGTGGGATACATGAGTGGGGGCCTGGTGGAGGCTGCCCCTGGTGGCTGGAGGGTGAGGGTGGTGGGAGACAGGAGTGGGAGCCTGGTGGAGGGTGCCCCTGCACTGCTGGGGGGTGGGGGTGGTGGGAGACATGAGTGGGGGCCTGGTGGAGGGTGCCCCTGGTGGCTGGGTGGTGGGGGTGGTGGTAGACATGGGTGGGGCCCTGGTGAAGGGTGCCCCTGACTGCTGGGGGGTGGTGGTAGACATGGGTGGGGCCCTGGTGGAGGGTGCCCCTGACTGCTGGGGGATAGGGGGTGCAGGGAGACATGAGTGGGGGCCTGGTGGAGGCTGCCCCTGCACTGCTGGGGGGTGGGGTGGTGGTAGACATGGGTGGGGCCCTGGTGGAGGCTGCCCCTGCACTGCTGGGTGGTGGGGGTGGTGGGAGACATGAGTGGGGGCCTGGTGGAGGCTGCCCCTGCACTGCTGGGGGTGGGGGTGGTGGGAGACATGAGTGGGGGCCTGGTGGAGGCTGCCCCTGGTGGCTGGGGGGTGGGGGTGGTGGTAGACATGGGTGGGGCCCTGGTGGAGGGTGCCCCTGACTGCTGGGGGGTGGGGGTGGTGGTAGACATGGGTGGGGCCCTGGTGGAGGGTGCCCCTGACTGCTGGGGGGTAGAGGATGCAGGGAGACAGGAGTGGGGGCCTGGTGGAGGCTGCCCCTGCACTTCTGGGGGGTGGGGGTGGTGGTAGACATGGGTGGGGCCCTGGTGGAGGGTGCCCCTGACTGCTGGGGGTTGAGGGTGGTGTTAGACATGGGTGGGGCCCTGGTGGAGGTGGCCCTGACTGCTGGGGGGTGGGGGTGCTGGGAGACATGCATTGTTGATCAGTAGTGCAAGGTGACATGTGGGTTGGCTGGGGGGCATGCCCATGGTGGATGGGCTGCCTGCGGGACATGTGCAGGGGTGCAGGGTAGTCCCCCGTGGTGTGGGCTGCCTGCAGGGGCCGTGGAGGTTGTAGAGCGAACACCTGGGAGGACCCACACGGCCAATTTACGTGTAGTACTCCCCAGAACCCCTGAAATACACATACCCTGCTGAAATCGCGTGTGGAACTTCCCGCGCGCCCCTGAAATACACGTACCCTGCTGAAATCGCGTGTGGAACATCCCACGCACCCCTGGAATACACGTACCCTGCTCGCACGGGGCCAACCGCGTGTCGAACTTCCCGCGCACCCCTGAAATACACGTACCCTGCTCGCACGGGGCCAATCGCGTGTGGAACTTCCCGCGCACCCCTGAAATACACGTACCCTGCTGAAATCGCGTGTGGAACTTCCCGCGCAGCCCTGGAATACACGTACCCTGATGGAATCGCGTGTGGAACTTCCCTCGCACCCCTGAAATACACGTACCCTGCTGAAATCGCATGTGGAACTTCCCGCGCACCCCTGAAATACACGTACCCTGCTGAAATTGCGTGTGGAACTTCCCGCACACCCCTGAATTACACGTACCCTGCTCGCATGGGGCCAATCGCGTGTGGAACTTCCCGCGCACCCCTGCAATACACGTACCCTGCTGGATTCGCGTGTGATACTTCTCGCGCACCCCTGAAATACACGTACCCTGCTGGAATCACGTGTGATACTTCTCACGCACCCCTGAAATACACGTACCCTGCTGATTTTGCGTGTGATACTTCCCACGCACCCCTGATGCACGCGTACACAGGACAATCGCGTGTGGAACTTCCCGCGAACCACTGAAATACACGTTCCCCGCTTGGCGTTTGCTCTTTGCCAGCCCTGTGAACTGGTCCAGGGTTAGCGCAGCCCTTTGCGATTATTTGGGGATTTTGAAGGCTTTTCCTTGCGCGAGGGTGTTCTTGGGGGCATAACTGGCGCTGCTGCATGGTCGCTGTGCCACGCTGCGCCACGGCTGGTTTTGGATGCGAAAATCCATGAATACGCTGTGCGCAGAAATCGATTTTAGCGCACACGGCTGGCGCAGACATTCGCACGGGCACGCTGTGCGCCAGTTGCGTGCGCCACTTTTGTGCGAATTTCTATGAATTACCCTGTCAGTGTGCTTTAAACATCTGTAGGTGTCTGGTGGAGACCCCCAGTGGAAACCTGAGAGGGCGTGGCCTAAAACTGTGATGCACTTTGTGATTTGCACTTTGTAATGTGGCTTCCAGGAGAAATATTCCCTTGCCTGACGAAGAAGATATGGACTAGGAAGAAGGCAAATGTAGGGTGGACTAATACTGGAATTTGCAGCCCATGCTCCATTGAGGGGGTAACACATCAAGCAGATTTTTGTTCAAAACTTTTTCAATTTGAAATATTAAAAACGGAAGTGGTTTTGAATACGAGAACCTCAAATAGTTGTGTTTTGTCTATGATTTGTACCCGATTATTGGTACTCAGAGGTTAGGCGATTGAAAATTAAAAAAACAACTGTTATTTAAACCTCTATATAATCTTGAACATTGCAATGCTAGATATATAGACATATATGTGCACATGCACTTGACGCCCTAATGTCTGCAAATAAGCATATTAAATGAACAAAAATGGAATGAACATTTGTAAAAAGAAAACAGACTAAAACAAAAGACATTTGTTTACCAAGCAAATTCCTAAGCTTGGCAAAAGCATGTGTAACAATGGGGCTGGGCACTTGTTGAGAAGACAAGTTCTGCACATGTCAGTTGATGTACAGAAGAACTGGTGAGGGCTGGTGACACCACAAATTCTGTAGACATGTGTGGAAATGAGGTGTGCATAAGATAGACAGCTTGTTGTATGGGTCTGAAACACTCCACCAGTGAATGTTAGAAGGCTTGATTCTTTTTGGTTCTTTCTATATTGATTGCTGGCATGTTTGATGCCGAACTGGTTACATTGTGAAGCTGCACTTAAATGGCAACTTGTCCCTTTCTCAATGTATCAATGTAATTGATTGTTTTTGTGTTTACATCCACCATTAGTTGACACTGCTTCACAGTATTTGTGAAAATGTGTACTTCACTTTCATCAAAATGTTTGAGTTCAATGTCATGTGGTAGAAAAGCCTTCAGTGAAACATCTTAAACTGGAAAAAATAACATTGTTAGCTATTTCTTTTATCTTGCCAGCTCCTCATCTCATCAAGCTCTTCATGATGAACGCAAATGCGGGTTTTGGCATCATTTGGAAACCGTAGCTCTCAGCCACCTCAACACTAGGTGAGGCGTGTAGTGGGGGGAATCATGTTTGACCTTTGGCTGTATGCACAGTGGGAGAGAGAATTGAGTCCTTTCAGAGACACCAGGCAGAAAAAACCTTGTTTAAACTACCAGGGATTCTAGTCCTTGCCCTGATCACCTGAAGAATGTTGCCAATTCCCCTAATGGGCAACAGTACCAGCAGGTCCCACTGAGTGCAGTGCTTCAGCAAGTTAGAGGGTGGTTTGAGACAATGGGGCTCATTAGGAGTTCCCAGGTCCGGAAAGAATGCTGGTTAAAAATGCTGGTCAGTCCATCACTGGCATTTTTTCCAGACTGAGAAAACACAAGTTTACCGGTGAGGCACAAATCTACCAGAAGGCCTGACCTGCCGGAATATCTGACCCCTACCCGCAAACAAGTGGTACTATCGGTGCAGGTAATTCTGGCAATCCCATCCGATGGGGTCCTATGGGAACTCCATGGAATGGGAAGTTACCGGCGTCTCTGGTGCCCTTAATATCCAGGTAAAACTGAATTGCCAGCGGGATACCCGGAAAATTGTAATGAGGCTCAATGGTTAACATGGCAACCAACATAGTGAGCGCCTGGGGTTTCCGGATACAGAAAGCACTTTCACTGAACCTCAATTTCTTGCCTCCCATAACCTCTTTTTTTTAAATTGGACATTTGTTAGGCACATATACACAGGTGTTTCCAGTCACCACAAGACACGATGGGGTTTGGGGGGTACATGGGAATCAAAAAAGTAGAACAACAAAAACAGTTATATTGGCCGTGTGACAATCCTACCATGCAAGTGCATGACAAGGTGGTAAGTGCGGAGGGGTGGGAGGGTAGAGGGAGAAGTGCAGGAGTGGGGAACCCTTAAGGGTGGGGCGGGCAAGGTGCTGGGTGGGCCAAGGTAGGAAGTGCCAGGGGAAGGGAATAAGGGAGAGTGAGTGCAGTGGACAGGTGGAGAGCAGGACCAAGTTGGGCTAGTTGTTTGCACTCTACACATTGTATTGTAATTAGTGTAGTCTTAAGCTCCCTTTCCTTATTTTCTAATGTACAGATCCTTGCTGCACATAGTACACAATGTACCTATGAGAAACAGAGAGAGCAAAACAGAGAGAGACAGAGCGAGACAGGCAGACAATGGGAAAGGAAAAAAAGAGAAAAACAGTGGCAAAGTTAGAAAGAGAAATGGTAGCAGTCTATATAGACCAGTCATTTGCTATGATTTGTGATCTTTCGTTACGCATTATCATGTCTTGCTAGGCCATGTCATGCCTTGTTATAGGTAGTATAATTGTTTGCACCCCTCCCTAACCTCGTTACCATTCTCCTCTAGTTTATACTGTACTGGACCAAGATGGCCCACTGTGATCTTGCCAACTGGGATTTGCTCATGTGCATCACACTGTCATTTTGCTACTGGGTGTCCCTCTGTAATTTTGACCCTATAATGTTTGGCTCCCTAGTGTGCCACTGTGATTTTGCACCTTACACCTAGCGCAATTAGTGCTCTACCAGGCTTTGTTCTCTGTTGCCTAATGTAATTTATGTGACTGGTTCCTAGATATCTCATCTTAATCTCATAGCCTTATGAGTTGTTTCTAGGACTCCCACCAGGACTCTCCCCTCTGTGGAATTCCTATTCTGAACTCCCCTTAGGAACTATTCTCTCACGCTGTCTTCTTGGTACCCACTGCTGCATGCTCACTATGTCTTCCACTCCTCCCTGTGCTCCCCCACTTTCACAAAGGAATGCTGTCGACTACCAACGATATCAGACCACTTCAGGGTGCCTCAGGGCATCTCCTCAAAAGTACCTTACCCAAAGGGCACCACTACTGTAACTTTTCTATGACAACACCAAATGGATGCCACAAGTTGCCCAACAGGCCCTCCTCTAGAATCCCCACATTAACCTGGTCAACCTTGATGCTGAAGCATACTATATGTATACCAACAGAGCCTCTCACACACAGCAATTGAATAACCCCCAATAGACATCAAGCTACACCTCTAGAATCAACTTACATATCAATGCACTGAAAAAAGCATCCAAGCACCTCTGACACCCAAGGCTCACCCATGGACACAAATGTCTCTATGTATGTGACACAGGACACCTAGAGCCAGACCAATAAGCAGAATTCAGAGTACTTTGGGTCTGCATACATCAACACAACATGAAAGTTATCTTGAATTTTTTCTCGCTCCACTTTCCTAACCCAATCCCCTCTCTTGAAGATCTGGGGCACTATGCAAATGGCAGTGGTGAACCGTAAAATTAGCAAATGCTTAACATAGAATAACATAACATAAAAAACTGCGAACTTCCTTCAGGCGTTCATGTTGGTCATGTTCCTCAGCTTCTGCGAGCATGCATTTCATGTACTTCTTCCTCCACTTTTCCAATCTCTACACAAGGCTGAAATGTTTCCTCATCATCTGCTGGTTTATCTATGTATGTAACACTAAAAGGAGAAGCATCAGCAAAGCCAACAGTTTGGGATTTTTTGGTAAGCATGCATTTGAAATGTTCTAGGCACTGCTAGGTACTACCTGGCCATAAGATAACAGCTGATAAATAGTGTCAGTATCTGGGCATACTATGACAGTACCAGCAAATGCCCACACAAGAGCTAAACTGTTACTTTTACCAATGTTTAATGTTAAAACAGCTGCGATCGAAGAACACGCCCACCGGAAGTAGTAGGGCGTATAAATCATCGACACCAGAACCCTTGCGGCGTGAAGCCCGTAAGGTGTAAAGGGCATCTGAACTCACTGTTTCCCACTGTTCGGCTGGTGAAGTGTGTTAGGAGTGACGAGAGCGCTGAAGAAAATTGTGCGAGCAGCGCTACAACTCGCGTAAGACTTCTGGGCGGACTTCTGGGCAGACCCAGGAGCAGTTGAAAGCGAGCGCGTTCGCCCATTCGAACTGCACAGCTGCGATCGGAGAACACGCCCAGCGGAAGTAGTAGGGCGTATAAATCATCGACACCAGAACCCTTGCGGCGTGAAGCCCGTAAGGTGTAAAGGGCATCTGAACTCACTGTTTCCCACTGTTTACGGCTGGTTCCGCGGTGTAGAACCAAAGACAGAAAACTATACTTAAACAACTGAAACAAGAGTGGAGCGCGGTGCCGATTGCTGTACAAGCTTAGATCAATCCGAGGCATTGTGATGGAGTTATTACCCGCGAGCGAAACGGACATGGCAGTAAACGACGCCGGCCCACACACACAAAACCGATTACACCAGCTGAAGCTACAGCATGCGAAAACAGCGAAATCAAAGGTAAGCGATTCTCAAATATTAAAAAATGACTCTACACAATGTGACAACAAAAAGCACACTGAAGAGACAGGCCTTGTAGTGGCACATCAAGACCTATATGCAGAAGTAGTAGTGGCCACTGAAACTAATGTAGCAATGCACTGCAAAACACCTGGATCATTGGAAACACTCAGTCCACGCTATCCCGAGCGACTAGAAGGAAATTTGCCAATAACCACGCTCCAGCGTTTGACTGTGTTATGAAGAAACTAAGTATGGATGTGAATGAGGAAAACCATTTGACTCCCAATACAGAACGAGGTAAAATACATAGTCCGGCCCCGTTGCAGATGCTTGCAAAAACACAAGGAAACATTCCTGAAAAGACACTTAACGCAAGTTTAGAAAACATGACAGAAAAAAATTCACCTCCGCCACCGTCTGTGTATCTCGATGCTTCAGATGCCACCTTTTCTTTCGACATAACAGATGCGGATATACTGACTATACGATCACTAGTGGAGGGGCAAATAACAACAACACTGCCACTACAGATCCAAAGGGATGTTGAATCGCAGCAAAATTATTCCTTGTTGTCTGAGGAGAAAATAGTATCTGAGAGACCAGCAAATGTGAGGGAACACGGAAATACGGCGATATTGAAAAACACGCAGACAACTACAGAACCAACTGAAAATAAAAGGAGTCATTTGGGAACTGCGAACAAACGTGGTGGGAAATCAGTACTGGTATCCAATGACAAACGAGTAATTGATTCTATAGGGTCAATAAAGGAAATATCTAAAGAAATGTCTGTGGGTACTGTCATGTCATACGATATAGTGGCACGCGAAGCTCGCCTATCTGAGTGACTGAAGGCTGACGTTGTTCTAATGAGCAACGGCTGAATGAAAGCTTTGCAACTAAACAGCATACAAATTCTGGCAAGAAACAGACAACTAGTACTTCTGTCAAGAACGGGACACAATTAACAAAGCAATCAGTGAAATTGAATAATTCATCTTTGGTAGTCAGGTTAATAAACCTTGACACATCAGACAATGAACATACCGGCAAACAGAAAAACAGCAAAATGAGCCCTCCACGAATTAGTGAGGATGCACAGACGCAACCTGGAAAAGACTCATTGACTCAGAAAGCAATTTTCCAGCAGCGTCTAGATTATCGTTAGAGTCGAGTGAATCAAAAGGAAACATATCCATTGCAGCAGGACTCCAAATTCACAACAACGTGCTGGCAGCCACCTCTATAGCCTTAATGCCATTCATGAAGCTATATGAGCAATTGAATGATACCTTACGGGATCAGACCTCACTACTAGCTTTAACTAACAACAAAGTAACTGAGTTAGAAAAATTCAATGAGTACATGATTCATCATCTTGACTCAGAAGCGGCAGTTTCCCATGGATGGCATGTACGCCTGAACGAAATAACGAAGAGAGAAACAATTGAGAAAGCTGATCTAGGCGAGGCTATTGTAGAATGTACAAAATGGATAAGACACAACGTAGCGGTACAGACACGTGGTTCTCTTATTGAACATAGCTGTAATTGCCTAAAAAATAGCAATGTCATCCAAAAATCGCATCAACACAAAACTTCACAAAGTCAGTACGTAAATCGGGAGAAACCTGTGGAACTACAAAACCAAACAGATAGTAATAAACCTACCAAGAATGTTGAGAAGGGTAAGAAAAACAAAAAAAAAGGTGATGAAATATCGTTACAAATAAATGAAGAAGGAGATATCGAGACTGAGACAATCCCGATAGATGCGATTGACTTGACTAACACGCAGCACAAAATTGCGGAGCCTATAGTAACACAAAGTAATAAAACAAAAGATACAGTTGCAGGATCACAAAATTAAATTGGAGCAAATGTAGTACAGGTGGGACAAAAAGTTTCTTTTGGAATTTTCACAGGCTCGGCAAAGTCAATCATATCAACAACAACAAACCCAGCACTGCTTAAGATCAAACAGACAAAAAAGAATAGGAAAACTACTTTGAAAGCGCCCGCTCCAAAGAGAATACGATCAAATGAGGCAAAGAAATTTATAAGAAACCTCTCAACGCCCCCTCGACAAGAGGTCGTGAAAACTATAGCGACAGGGACAGAGCAAGGAAAAATAAAAGCGTCTGATAGCAGCAGTAATACTGTGGTGGAAACCTCTCGAACTGTTGCAAAACGAGTACGGGAAGTCTCTGCCTCGTCCGACGACAGTGACACAGACGCTTCAATTGATTTGGCCGATCTTTCTACCTATTCAGTTGAAAAAGTAGACGATCTGGCAAAAAGTAAAACAGCTACTGACAGTAAGCGAGGACCACCCCAAGAGTCAAGTACAAACACTGAACCAACCATGAAAAAACAGAGGGCCAGTCAAGAATGGTATACAGCTAGAAATCATCACTCTTCACGAGAAAATAGAGGATATGGGGAGGAAGACGAGTCTCAACATGGAAGAATGAATCTAGAAGAGTCAAGAGAAATCAACCAAACCAATTTATTAAAACTGAACCCAAAGCAAACCGTCGCACAACTGCAAAAACAAGAACAGGAAAAAAGGAAAGAAAGTAAAAGCTTTCGAGAAGGTGCGAGCACAAGTGGCTTTAAATTGGAATTGGAAAACATTCTAGAGGAACAAAATGAAGTAAATCTTAATAGAGCAAACGTCATGAGGCTTCTGCATTATATTCCAGCTCTACGCAACATAAGATCTGACGATATTGCAATTGTTGAATATAAATCGGAAGCAAGATCAGACTGGGTTATCCTCCATATGAAGTCAAAGAAATTAGCAACTCTGATAATTGAAGTAAAGGAAGAGTTACTGTGCTACGGTTTTGATTTATCTGTACATGATGATGGGTTAACTCAAACTAACTCAACATCTTCAAAAAATTCCAGCAACCCCTTTAAGAAATCAAGTCGAGAAGACCTGTGGAAAGAGCTGAAAAGTCAGTCCAATAATGCGGCTAACTCAAGAAACCGACGTAACGTCGTGTAGGATCACGAAGGGTCAAAAAGCTTGACCCACCTACTTGCATCTTGGAACACTCGAGGTTTTGCCCATCTATTCCAAGAAGGAGGCCCGAAGCAGATGAAGAGTGCAATAATTTGTCTCCAAGAAACATGGTTATGGGAAGTACCGATGAGCGATGGCTACACTGTCTTCTTAAATAAAGCTGGGAAAAATCTATTTGGCCGACCTTTCTCTGGTTTAGTAACGATGATTGACAACTCGTCAGGTTGGGAAATAATAACCGCAACAAATCCCAACCTGTTCATTCAGGTATTAACTCTAGAGGGAGAAAGTGGAAATCGCATGAACAAAACAAAACAACAACAATTGTTGCTTCTAAACATATATTGGAACCCAATAATGATAAGTGACTCAGCATTTATATCAGAAATTACTTCGCAAATTGACAATTGTGTAGACGAATACAACAATCCATTTATTCTGATATGTGGAGACCTCAACTACAGCTGGTTCAACAAGGAAAAAGTACGCAATACTTGTGACAAAACCAAAATCCCAACTGAAACTGCTGATAGAGGTCTCAAGTGGGAATACGAACTAGCACTACGCCATTGCGTGATGCTAAATGGTTGTACCAGAGGAGATATTCCGGCGGAAGACACCTGGCATCGCGGAAACTCAGGCAAAACTCTTGACTACATATGGGTCTCGGAAAACCTGCACGAACATATAGTAAAGCTGTCAATAATGCATTCAACCAAAAGTGACCACAACGTTTTGCTTCTTGACTGGGAGATCCAGAATAAGACACAGCCAATATATTCAAGTACGCTAAACATTAACAACGCTCAAAACCGGCTCCGAATAAATGCCAACCAGATCAACAAATTGGCATTAGACTTTCAACAAATGACCATAAGTAACTTGGAGGTAAATTATACTCCACTGTTGATGCAATTCAATACAGGCGCCCACAAGAAAAATGTAAAGTTACAAAACAATAAACATCTAAATAGCCCGGCCCTAAGAAAGGCAAAAATAATGCTAAAAAAAGATCTAAGGCTGCTAAAGAGAGCAGGCGGAATAAATCAAGGGGTCCTAATTGCTGAAAGACGCTCCCGTTATAGAAACTGGTTAAAATCTTTCAACCGAATTCGGTTACAAGAACAAGCGGAACTAATGTTGCGGCTAATAATTACGAAAGACTCCAGAAACATCTGGCAAATAATTAACAACGGAAATTTAAATCAGGTCTTTGCGCTATCGAATGGGGTAAATGCTAAGTCCTGGGTAAAACACTACTATAACGTCTTTAACAACCAAAACGCAGATAACATCATAACGCCAAGCCTTGAACCATGCAAATGGAGAGTAATTGAATCCCGGGAAGACATTAAATATGCCATACAACATCTAAAAACCTCGAGAGCAGCGGGGCCGGGTGGCATTTCTAATTCAATGCTGAAAGCAAATAAAGAAAACTGGGCAAAATTCATACATGGGCTATTTAAGCAAATTGCAGCAACATCGACACTACCGGACTCATGGTCAAGTGCAATTGTGGTTCCAATTTTTAAAAAGGGAAATCGAGAAGAGCCAGAAAACTATCGCCCAATAGCATTAATAGACACAATGGGGAAAATATTTGCATCTTTTCTACAAAAGAAAATTACGATTTGGGCGGAAGAGGAGAATATAATCGATGAGAGGCAAACGGGATTTACGAAAGGCGTAGGAGTTGCGCTTAACTTAATAATGTTGAACATGGCAAAACTGGAAGCCTTAAGAAGCAAGAAAAGGTTATTCCTGGCGTTTGTAGATTTAAAACAGGCATTTGACAGTATAAATCGAAAATTACTGTGGACTAAATTAGCAAACTGGGGTTGTCCGCATGACCTACTGTTACCCGTGATGGCATTATATGTAAACACCAACATCCGAGTACGCCTAAATAACGAAGGAGCCTTGTCTGATAACATTAAAACAACGAAGGGGATAAAACAAGGCTGTCCTCTGGCAGCACTCCTGTTTAAACTTTTCATCGCAGATCTGCCGGTGGAATTTGCAAATGCTAGATCTTTCCCACCGAAAATTAATGGAAATCCAACAAGCCACGTGATATATGCTGATGACGTGGTACTTCTTGATTCAACCGAAATCGGTCTACAAAGACTGCTGTCAGCATTACAAGCCTACTTAGCAGCGAACCAACTTGAAATTAATGTAAAAAAATCACAAGCAAAAAGCTGGGTAAAAAAACAGATGCTAAAAAAAACCTCTTCACATGGAAGGTGAATGATGAGCCTTTGGCTAGAGTGGACGCAACTCGTTATCTGGGAATCTCATTTAACATCTCAATTAGAGAATGGAGCTGGACACACGATCTATTAGCGCAAATGAAAATGTTTGCATTACAAGGAGCCAAATTACATGCCAAATATGGAGTCTTTACTTTTAAACCTGTTATAACATTCTACCAACAAAAAGTTGTTCCAATAATTAGCTTCGGAAGCGAAGCAGGATGGAACATTGATGTCACACTTTGGCCTATATTGGAGGGGATTTTTTGGAAAAGAATACTAAAAGTACCTCAGAGTACCTCAATGACAGCATTGAGACAGGAACTTGGTCTCGACTTATTACACTCTATAGTAGTGTGGAAATAAATCATAGCACTTCGCAAAATGCGCCTAAAACCGACTGTGAAACCCTATAACATTCTAAAGGAAAGATGTAAGGATCCATCTGCTACTCTTCTGAACATCTGGGAAGATAAATTACTGGCAATTCTTGAAGCAGCCAATATAAGCATGTCTCTGGTCCTACAAATTCCACAAGTAGCTAAGGTCCAGTTTAGGCGTTGGTACTGGATAGCAAACTTAGAGGCACGAAATCGCCTGACATCTACAATTGATTTGGGAATGGCATTGCACAAAATGGGAGAAACACCGAGGTACCTCACTAAATTTCCGTCTCAGTATCATCGGAATCAGTTCCTAAGATTAAGATTAAACCTCTATTCCACCAACGAGGTTTTAATGAGAAGAAAAGACTTGCAAACTAACAACAACAAATGCCGCTTTTGTGAAATGGTCGTCGAATCAAGCAAACATTTAATAATTGAATGTCCCAAAATAACGCTGCAACGGTCACTGCATCTGGAGAAATTTGCACCAAAAAATGAGAATTTGGAACTATGGTGGAGCTATCTAATTTCGGGGACAAATACCCAATTAACCTGTCCAGTAATAAATTTCATGGATATGATTTTACCAAAAACTTGAGAAATCATAAGAAAGGAGGTCAGACATATAAAGATATGAAATTGGAAAACTGAGAAAATCAAATGATACTTAGGGAATTGCTGGAATTTAAATGATTAATATATGATCGAAACAAAAAGATTGAAACAAGTTGTTAAAATGAACGGAAATGAAGTGTAAAGTCAATGTTTGAATGTAGAGATGAAATGACAAAAATGTTTGTGTGTTATGCACAAACTGATGTCAATAAATAAAAAAAAAAAAATGTTAACATACATTCTGTGCAAGGAACAAGTGCCTAAACACACACAGACTGCTTATAAATTAAGTGCCTCTTGGCACGCTTGGTTAAACAATTTTTGTTATACCAGATGCTGGTGTAAAGCTACTACTAAGCCACTTTCTTTCAGAAGACTGCTTTGAAGTAAAATTGGCATTTAATGTATTTATTTATTTGAAGGGCACTGAAGCCCGCAGGCATCAGAGAGCGCAAACACACACACAGAAAAGAAGCAATACAAAAAAAAGGGACAGGTAACCAACGTGGGCAAGAGAGTCAGACGCGGAGCGGTCTTATTTCAGAGAGGCATGACTGTAGAGAGCGCTAGTTGAAAAGGACAGTTTTCAGTCTCTGACGAAAGGGATTGTATTCCTTTACCAGCCTGAGGTCCAAAGGTAGGGCATTCCAGATTTTCGCAGACTTGAAGGGGAAGGATCTACCTAAACAACTGGAGAGAGCGAATTTAGGGACATTAACCAGTGCCAAGGCAGAGGAGAGCAGCTTCCTTGGTGGCTCATAAAAGGACACCAGTTCTTTAATATAGACTGGGGCAGTACCATGTACAGCTCTATGGGCTAGAGAGGCATCCTTAGATTCCAGCCAGAAGGCCACAGGGAGCCAATGGAGATCTCGCCGGCTTTCAGAAATTTGATCTCCTCCAGCTTTCTTTGTGAAAATACGAACTGCATCATTTTGAAGAGTCTGGAGGGCATGGATGTTTTTCTTGTTGGCCCCAATTAATGATGCATTGCCATAGTCCAACCCGGACATCACAACCGTACAGGCCACTGAGGAGCAAATAGATGCTGACAGAAAAGGATGC
This sequence comes from Ambystoma mexicanum, assembly GCF_040938575.1. Lineage (NCBI taxonomy): Eukaryota > Metazoa > Chordata > Amphibia > Caudata > Ambystomatidae > Ambystoma > Ambystoma mexicanum. The sequence goes on from NC_090929.1 coordinate 1,155,386,427, forward strand.
AGGTTTCTCACCAGCCTACGGTAGTAGGAGAAATATTTTACTGTCTGGTTGATATGAGCATCTGCACTAAGCAGAGGATCAAGATAGAAGCCCAGAGTTTTAACACTTTGCGAGAGCGGAATTGGACAACCGTGAATGGGGAATGATCGGTAGCTGGCGTCTAATGTTGCTCGAGCATGCTTGGTGCCAAAAACCAACAGCCCGGTGTTATCCCCATTCAGTCACATCCAGTTGTTGCTCATCCAGGTCTCAATGTGATGATAGATGGTCTGGATAGATGGGCATCCCCATAAAAGTGCATAGCTAGGTCAAAGAGATCCACCGGGGTGTTGGATGGCGAGGAGCAGGTCAATGGTGGGAATAGCCATATGGAGAAGCATGGCCATGGGTGGTCAATGGATGGGAAAAATTCCAGACAACACCCACAGGCTATCTATCCCTCTCACATCATACCTCACTCCTATTTTTACTTCCCACACAAATATCTTTGGCTTATAGACAGCACTTGTAGCACCACTAAATTGTTAGAACTAAAGATAAGTTAAAAAAGTACCACAAAAACGACTATGTTAAGAACTTAACTCTTCTCACCTTTATGTGTTTTCTTTTATTATCCTTTCCCATTTTCAATCTGGTAACCACATTTTTATTTCTTGTTTTTTTAAGTGAGTTTTGCTTCTTTTTATTTGCCTTTCTATGTATTCTTTCACCCCTTCTTTTTACTTTTTGGGTTATGGTGCTGTTATGCGTTATATTAGGCTGGTTAGGTCATGCTTATGGGAGGTTAGATTACACGTTGTTTCATTACTCCATTTTGCATAAATGTCGGATGTTCCATTACTTTGAAGCAGCCATGAGGTGGTAGGTCACAAAACGCACAAATAAGCAAAAATACAGGTGGGACACTGACATTCTAAAAAGAATGAGGGAGACATAACACCCAATGTAACACCCAATGTACAATGGGAAATGTAATCTGGTAAATAGATTCTACAACCCTGTTTTGACCTAAGATTTACATGCAGCTCTCTATTAACAGGACAAGGTAATTGCAGCCTAGGTCGAGAACACTATACACAGCTGGATTACGCAGATGTATCTATCAGAAAAGCTCAACCTCAGGCTAAGAGCAGTACCCCCCTCTCACACCACTATAACAGCCCCTTGGAATTTCCAGGAAGCCCGACCCAGGGTCCCCCCTGTGAAGAGCCATGGTCCAAAACCCACCATTATGTAAAATTGCCCATATTTCCTTCTCGATCTCCTGTCAGCTTGAACCTGTATGTTATATCCAAAATTAGGACATGGCGTAGTAAGTAGAAGGTATAGCTTTGCCCCCCGTTTTATGGGGCGTGGTTTCAACATGCCCAGGCTCCCAATGGCATTTCCCAGTGTTGAAGGCCTGACCACTGCTGCACCAAGCCCACATGCTTTGAGACTACTACAGTGGTGATTTGGTGCAGAATAAAAACCCTGTGACATACATGTAAAACCAAAAATGTTGCTCCTTATCAATGAGTTGCAAACATGGGACATTCACATTTCTGACATACAACACCTCCACCGTGTTTTTTTTAAATCAACTGTGTTTTCAGGTGTACACGCGCACAGATCACCAATTGTGTGCCTTCTGAGTGTGTTTTAGAACCCATCTACATGTGTTTCACAACCATTCTATCTATTTTGAATGGTGGACTGGCTGAGGGGGGCCCCGGGACTCAACCTTGGGTGCACTGGTGTTGAAATTGTTGACATTGAACCAGAAATATCTCTCCCTACCCCATAATCCTATCAAGTGCCCTTGTTCTTGCATAAAGTGTTGCACAAACAACAAAGCGTGTCAGAGCCTTCTTTTTAATTGCCAAAACACAGTTACATAAGGGTTCTAGACTATCCCTCCAAACAGAAAGACAGAGATCTTGACCTTCTTCTCCTACTTACTTGGTGTGCCGCACATCCACCTCTCCCTTTTCAAAGACACTAATGTACCCAGTCTTCATACGTAGCTCAAGCTATGTTTTCTCACTATAGATAGCTATGCATTACTGTACTCTGATTGCCTGCTCCCACATAATACAAAATCCCTGCCTCTCTGTGAATTATATTAAAGTCTAGAATGGCAGGACATGGAAAAATCCTTGATAACGAACTATTTTGGCATCAAGGTGCCAGGCCTTTTAAATTTTACTCTACTAGTCTGACCACACCATTCTCAATGCTGTGCTCTCCAGACAAGAACACAGGCATTCCTTGAAATCTCCTCACACCTAGGAGTGCCATGCTTGTACCATATACCCAAATGATGCCAGCTTATCTAGACTAGACTAGCCTACCGTACTCTTTTGTTTTCCCTCTGCATTCACCTTTAACACCATGTATTCTTGGCTTGTCCACTCCGGTTCTCCTAGTTTTGCACTTTTGCACTTCTCCGATTATTGTTCTGGAGTTCAGCCGGTGGAAAAATGTAAAGATAATCCAGAGTGAAATCCAATAGAATTTAACTGGGTGGCTTGATCACTTCTCCTGCCCATTGCACTATCACCGCCCCATTTTATTAGCTACCTATGGATCCCTGTTGCTGCCTCATAGTTTGCATAATTGTGAAATGCTTAGAAGAATCCTCCTTTCTACAATTCAGACTGATGATCAGTCAGTCAAATACTTAGCTTCGGCAGTACGCTACCAAAGCCATAAAACAGTATAAATCAAATCAAACCGTAATACATAAAATTCTTCCAAGCACAGTTAAACATAAAAGGAAAAGATTGGGTTCTCAGTGCAAATATAAGCAATAATACATATTATAGCACTGTTCTCCCCTAACAAATACTTATGGCAGCCGTATATACTATACCATATGGCAGAAGCATATTGCACTATTAAGTAGAAGGGTTATTTTTCACAAGGCAGATTTTACAAATGAAAGTCTTCTTAACCAGGACCTGTGAACATATTTAGCAACAGCAAAGACATTCGGTATGTCATCGGCTCTCCTACAGAGCTGCATTGCATCAATTGGGGATCTGTTACCAAACCACAAGAATCTAGGCTTCAGATACATCTTTCAAAATGTTATATACAACTTTCAATGGTTTCGACCGTGTCCTGGCAATAGGGACATTTATCAGATTCGTTATTGTTCTATGCATTTCATACAACAGCAACATGTAAGATTCTGAATCTCAATTTAATATACAGTGAACGCACTAATCTGGGTCTCATACCATCCATATATGATTCATAACCCGTACAGCACTTACTCTCTGAGTGCACTAAGATTGCAGAGGAAATGATATGATATTATATGTCATTTATAACGATATGATATGATATGTCCTTTATAAAATGGTTACCGAGCTCCAGCGATCAGAATCTAACTTCATCCAATAGTGCTCTGTTAGGCTTTGTTTAGTCATACCCCTGATGTTACAAGGGAACTGCCAAATATCATTATGACCAATCTCATGTCGCCAAAAAGACTGATGATCCACCGTACTCAAACTATCCCAAACATCCTTTTCCCTGCTTCATAACCCATTCCCATTAACTATTGAACGTGCATCACCATTCCTATCCTCTCAGTTTATGCCTACTCTTTTTCCTCCCCAATCTACTGGTCTGGGTACAACAGGTGTGGGCACAATATGTCAACTACAGACACGCTAGGCACTCTGAGAGCACTACAGTGACAATTTGGTGAAGTATAAAAGCAGATAAACGTAACAACTCATAAATCAAATTTTATTGGACTATCTACAATCTTTTGCCATTTCATATGACTGTACATAGCAGGTGTCACTTTTATCAAATTCTTTTCAGTCCAAATCAGTGGAATGTTTTTTTAAAATTGATCTTGGTACTGAAGGCACACTCCTGTACGGTCACACCAGAAAAAATACAATCTGCTAGGGAAGAAGGCCCAAGATGCGCTTGGAAAGGTAACAAGTGTTTATTTCCACAAAACAGAAAAAACATCAGCAAAGGACTGCTGCACAAGAACGTTCTGAGCTCTGTGAGCACGTGCAGTACCTTATAACTACAGACAGCATCACTCAGGACGTCATTCCATACAGTATAATACTACCATCCCAATTGGATGGGCACTACACATATACGGTCTGCTCCATATGGGATGCCAGACCATTGGTCCATCTTCATCTGTCCATCTCCATCCAAGTGGGTGCTGCTGGGCATCCGTTATGAGGTTGGTCTAACAACTAATTGGCTACTCTGTTATACAATGTTACCTTATCATTGTTGCAAACACCTGGCAGACATATCGATGGGCTTTAGAAGAGCCGCAGTCACACTAACTCACATGCTTCACTCATTCCAGGAAGCTTAGCAACTCCCAAGGACCTCCACCTTAATTTTGGGCTATAAACAGTTGCTACTCTGCACCTCGCTGCACAAATCGCGTGACTCATTTCTGAAGGTGCAATAGCCTTCCCTTCTGAACTTAGTGATCGATCAGGCGGTTGTAAAGGTTTTATGGTAAGTGGTCTGGGTTTGGGTGATGCTGTGGCATGCAGGGGTCTCAGGATGAAAGCATTGCAAAGCTGTATTTCTCATGTTGGGATCGTTGGGGACAGGAAGCCTTGCTATCTGTCTCACGAAATGGTACTGCCAAGAGGCGCCCTGGGCCCTTCTCATGACCTTGCAGGACATAGTCTTCCCTGTGTGCAAGGGCCTGCAATTCCTTTGAACAATGGAGAAGTTCATGGGCTGTGTGGGTTCGTGGCTGGGGTGGGGGTGTTGTTAGCGCTCATGTGAGGGACCTGATATTCAAGCACCTAATACTATTCGCTGCGCTTGGTCCTACATTCTAGGAAGGCTGCCATTTGTCTAAGATGGCGTTCACATTTGCGTGTCTTCTATAGCTCCTAATACATGCATTACAGCGATCATTCACCCCCCTTTACGTGTACCTCCCTGCCCCCCAATTTGTCTTCTAATGTTTGTGCCTTATTCAGTATCGCATGGGGGGTGGGAAGACCCTGTCTCCTCCCCAACATTACGTGGGAACTTGAGTAGGGGAAAACCTGAAAATCTTCTGCAACAACAGTTAAAATGTCGTGAATATTTTTCGATTTAAACCCCAAAATGATGGAAGAAACTACATGAACCTTCAGTCACTGTACTTTTTTCAACATGCCTAAATATTCAGAAAACAAACATTTTATTGAACTATTAATATTTAACTTTCCATGTCCGCAGGCCTATCTCTCAGCAGCCCCTCAGTTGTGTCTTGTTGACATTACTTTATCCACATTTGTTCATCCTGTTGTCAAGGCCGATATTCCCCCTACAGACACTGCTTGCTCATCTCGTCCTTTCACCTGTTAGTTACCCACAAAGCACGTAGAGGCCTGCTTCATTCAGCCAAATGAAAGGTCGCTAGTGAAGAAAAATATGCTGCTCTCTGGGATAGGCTAGGCATGGTTCTGACACTCTACATGTTTTGGGCTATACCTCTCATCAGCCCTACCCAACAAAGACAAGGTTGAGGGATCTTGGCAGTCATAGTTCTGTATAGCTGGGGAGCCACCGGTTGGAGACCACTCTGTTAGAGACTCTGGATGTGTCACTGAGGCTGAAATACTTCCATGAATGCAAATACTCTGGATAGATTCAATTGCCATTCATTGGTACCGTAGTTAGTGGCAGCACCGTTGTTAGCCTATTTTGATAACTAAAACTGCTACAAGAAATATTTTGCTCCAGTTATCCATATGTCTTTTATCATACTTCTACATGCTTTCTTTACTTTTGGAAGTGCAGATGATTGAAAATGCATTGGCTCCCAGAACCCCTTTGGTCAATCCTCAGCATTTCCACATTCTTAGGGTGATTGCTAAAACGTAGAGGCAATTATGAAAGACTCCTGCAATAAAGAAATCTGATTTTTCTGCTGATCTTGAATGCCCATTGTTATAATGGATTTCTAAACTCTGGTCCAGATGTTTAGGAGGCCACGCTTGTTATATGAACAGGGGAACACTTCTGGGACGATAGCTTGTTATATGAACAGGGGAACACTTCTGGGAAGATAGCCAGACCAATTCATGGTAGCTTGGAGAGCAGTCAAGGCTTAATCTCAGGAGGGGTGAGAGTGATGATAGGTCTCCAATGAGCACACGCAGAGAAACACCAAGGATTACAGCTAGATAGTAGTATACAACAATACACTATTTATTATAGCCCAATAACAACACCATTGAATCATGAAATGCAATAGTAAAACACCACACAAGCACAATACTATGTAATACATATACAGTCACTTGAGACAGCACGAGTAAGTTAGTAACTCCACTAATACCTGTAAAGGAAAACGGTGAATAACTTGTATAGCACAACCTTCAGAGATGGCAACTCTAGCATTATAATTCCAGCCCTAAGATGCTGTGTCCTCAGGGTTAGAGGGGCATAACATTGTCTTGGACACCAATGAAAAAGTGGCCCACCTTTGCAAATGGCAATTCATTCATTTTGTGATGGACTGTTTGAGTAGTACCTGTTTGGGGAGTGTTCCTAAAGTCCCCTTCAGATAAGACTCTATAAAGCTAGCCCTTGGTATGCAGGTCCCCAACTCTTAGTATAAGTCTGTACACCCAAAGGATTTGGTAGAATGGCAGAGCAGCCAGGCTTATTTTAGTAGGAGGATGTGAGATGTAGCTAAGTACACAGAAACCAGTCAATACAATAGTCCAAAGAAACTCTTACACAGACCTCCCCCTCCCAGAATGGTAGAAGAAGAGCTAACAAAGGACAACCTGAAATGGCAAAACGTGGGGGTCTCACTAGGAGAGGGGATTACGCATAACATTGATACATCTCCTTAACAGTACCCAAGGGGGAGGTTTTTGATAACATATGATGCACATTGTGCATTTTAAAGAAAATGTATTCAGTAACACAGGTTAAAACTACAAGTCGCATGGTGAAGTAACTTATCAAACTGTCCCACATGGTCCTGAAAAGTGACCTACATGCACCAAAAAAACTGGCCCACACTTGCATTTTGCATTTTTAGTTTGGGCATTGCCCTTTTGCCCTACATGCCAGTCCGAGCCAGCTTGCGCTCAATGTTAGATGCACACATAAAAGTGCTCGGTTGTGCGTAAAGTTCACAAAGTACTTTTTTAGACTGCAGGAACATGTTAGGGGAAGAATTCTGAAGCAGTGAAATGGGTTACAAATGTTAGGAGAGTTTCTGCTATGGTGGATCCTGACTTTCGGAGGTTTTTAGGAAGCGGGTGCTACCCAAGCCAAAAAAGGAAGACAAAAAAGACTTCCGTACACAAATGCATTTGAATGAACAAAGGGCCACCGGTAAGTGACTTCACTACTCACCGCCCTTAGCTTGGATTCGGTCCAGACTTGGCAGGTCTAGAGGTGGTCATCAGAAATTTGATATCCCGCCCTCGTTTCAGTTGCCAGATGCACAGGCGCTGTGGGTGCTGACACAGGTCCGGTAAGGGACAGGAGCTGATACTCTCAATTCGGTTGAAGAATGAAGAAAACACAGATGAAGCAGGCTTCAGGGCACTGGAAGGTCCGCGGGTAAACCACCTTCAGTGATCGTCACTGTCGCAGGTAGACCAAACCCTGCTATCTCACGACACAAAGGTGCAAATCGGGTGACCTTTGGTAGAAAGGAGCTCTGCAGCATATGTTGGGATTCTCCAAAATCTTGTGTCGAAACTCGAAAAGCCAACACCCCTGCATGGTACCCAAGGGTTCAACTGGTCAGTCCACTGGATGGCCCAGGGGAACTTCTGAGAAGGCTTACTTGTAGGGTTACCAGGAGGTATTGAGAGTGATTGGTACCACAACTCGAAAGGTTCAAAGTCCCTTGACAGGTCTTCTGAGATGAAGCGCAAAGCAGGGCTTGACTGGAACAACAATGGGATTCGGGTGCCAGCTCTTTTCAGTGTGTCTCAGGATCATCCTTTGTTCTGCTCTGCTCTTCAGGATACTTGGTTCCTTCTACAGACTTGTTCTTATCTGTTGCTGATCTGATGGAATGGACACAGGACCCCTCCTCATTTCCAAAGTCAGGCGAGTGCTCGCACCCTGCTCACCAATGAAAAGATCTGCCCTATGCATGCATGCCAGCAGTGGTCCATTCTTGGACCACTGGGGTCCTCATGCTCTCATGCACAGCATACATCCTGGCACCAGTAATGTGGATTGGGATTCAACAGTCCCAGACCACTTCCTGGATGCCTACACACATGACCTGCAGTGACCTGTGAAAACTGCTTCTTTCCCATGCAACTGCATGCCTAAATAAGGAAGTTCCACACCAGGAACGGCAGGGGGGAGGTCAGACAACAAAATGGTCAAAGGGACAAACAAAAGATCTCGTGGCATGGCCATCTTGGACCCCAGCCACAGCCTTGGGCTAAACCCGATAAACTTGTTATGGCACGGTAAAAAAGTTACACAAATGTTAAAAAAAAGGCTACTGCTGCCACCAGTCTGTCCTACGGCATATTGTACAACCACCAAAAATTCCTTAGAGAGTGTCTAGGGCCAAACAACACATTTGCCCCATTGCGTGATACTGGAAGGCATTTTTGCAATGATAAAATGTTACTAACTAGTGTCAACAATGTCGGTAGTCTGAAGGAAACAATGTTTATCAGTACAGACAGCCTGAAAGACACATCAGTTTCCCCATAACAATGAGCTAAAGCCCATTGGAGTGCAGCTTAGGGCTCTGCTCCACTGTAAATGTCAGGATTCAGAAACAAATGCAAAAGGTTTGGGGTTTCATAGACTATGGAGGAAAAGTTCCTTCAAGAGAAGTCTTTTGAAATACCCATAGTTATGAACAGATGGAAGCCTGGCTTTTTTGGGGGGCATGTTTTCTAGGAGCAGACAATGTTGAGATTTAGAGTCCAGGTAAACTGGTTCCTGTTGCCAAACTGCAAGCCTTCATATCACCAGATTTAGATTTGGAAGTATTGTGTTAATTGAATACATGGAAGTATGTACACTTTTGTTTGTTGACCAGTTAGCATCATAGTAAATGGATCCTGATAGGTGATGAGGCATAGGCTATAATTGGCAGAAAGTCTGAGAGGCTTTGGGAAACGCATGCATTCATTTACTAAATGGCTGCTGCACTAGTGGCCTGTGTTATCCATTATTGTTGAATACAGTACAGTATGTTGCACTAGAGAGAATCGATTTTGCAGTTCATCTGTAAACAATACTCCCTACAGCTTGGCAATTGTTATGTCAAGTAACAAACGTTCCCAACAATGTATGCCCAAAAGCTGCAGAAATGGGCTATGCAATAGGGGCATATGCCAGTCTCATTGGAAGAAGATGGAAAATCCTTCGCAATTTTGACTACACTGCTTAAAATCGTATACTTCTGCAATGTGGTTATTGCAAATGCTGCACAGGATGCATCCTGGGAAGCTATGCTTGTTTCTCACAAAGACATGGAGTAAAAAACGTAGCTGCTGCTATTTAGGACCCCCCATATCGGCCGAAAGACCTTGAATACCTTTGTCTAGTAGGAATATTGTGCAGCCTGCAGACCATTTTAGGGGCCTGCCTCATTTTGTGTCCCACCACTGCTCACATTAGAAGGGCCCAAGTATCAAACTATCTCTTTTATCTGAAGGGCTTTCAGACATTGATCCCTGAAAAAAATGCTGCAATGGGCTGGAATCCAAAGATTCCTATACAATGATCCTGCCTCTTCTGCACATGAATTGTATGACAGTTTGTCCATCCTTAAAGAATAGTCTATTAGATATTCTTGTCATATTTTGCCAAGTGATTAAATTGGTTTTGCATCAGAATTTCATAAATCCAACGGACATAAGCCAACCCACTGCACCATAATGCACTTTCAGTGTTTTGTAAACATGATATTACATCTCTCATGTTCACTTTATTTCGGTATGAATACCAGAAAAGCATCTATATATATATATATATATATATATATACATATATATATATATATATATATATATGAAAAGCAAACAAGAGGAAAACTGCCATCAAAGATTGAACAGTTTCCAAAAAGAAAATTTATATTTAAAAGCCACCATTGACAGAAACAACAGAGGCAGGACACCAAAAGAACAGTCAAGGATGGATGCATTTCGCGCTTTTCACAGCGCGTGTTAACCAATGGGTGGGAGTGATTAAACATGGTATAAATAACAGTGTAAGTCCCTTGATAGTGTCTATGACCCAGTAAAGGTATAGTCTAAAGCTAGGGTTGATGGCAGACATCTTGTAACGTAAAACCACATACCTGCATCATGTTAAAAACCTCAAATGCAATAGAAAATGCAATTAAGAGCAGCCACGGTTAATTCAAAAAAGGGGGTAATAAAATGAGCCACAATGTTATTCATGAAAGAAACCAGCATGTCCGTCATATAGACCAACAAGAGTATGAACGGCATAAATAATAGTCTAAATACAAATGCTAAGTAGCAACGTTATGATAGTACAACTGCTGAAATGCAACATAATGAAAGATGTAACAATGTAACAGTGTTTCCATCCAAATGCAGCAGTTGCGGTATTAACGTCACAAATTAAAAGCAAAATGCAAGATATTTAAGACGCAATAAAATATTGGCAAAGTGCAAAGACATTATATAGCAGCATTATGGTCACAATAAAGTACGAGTGCATATCAATGACTAAATAAAAATGCATTAGTCAAAGATTGAGGAGCAGAAAGATGTTGGCAGAGTGCAAGAATATTGTGTAGCAGTTATTAAAATCTGAATAAAGCGCAAGTGCATATCAATGGCTGAGTATAATTACATCAGTCGAAATAGCAGCAAGATTATAGCACAATGCAAACACTGAAATACCATGCTAGAACACAATATAAAGATGGGTAAAAATACACGACTAATAAAAACAAAGCACTACAAAAGTGCAAATGCAAGTACAACGTGACAACTGGGCTGATTGTGGCAAAACGGATGATAATAATAATGCCCAATGGTAGACTACCAATGCTTACCTAACAACATAATAACTAAACATTACGTTGAGACAGACCAAAGGAAAAACACTGAAAGCTTAAGAAAAAGCATAACAATGAAAATACAACATGAAAGACTCCCATTGACCCAAAGAAAGTAAAGAAGCAGCAACCAATGTAAAAAAACAAAGGTATATATGAGGAAAACTAAACCCTCATACTGGCAGTATTAAGGTCTAGGCCAACTGCCAGTACAACGTGACCATAAAACATAGAAAAAAATATGAATAACATGCCAAGTACATGGAAAAATCAAGGAAGCATAAAAATGAAATTAAAGCAAAAAATATGATATCAAAATGCAGAAGGATCCCCTGTAACAGACAATCTAGACTCCCAAAAAGGTATACCTGTCAATGTTATGGCCGTTGGGTATCTTGGTGTCAAAATCCAGAATGTACTTGGTTTCAAGCTGTCGTAATTTTAAAACTCTGTTACCACCTCTGGGGTTCTTACCCACATATGCCACTGCAAAGAAGCTGAGCAAACGAAAGTCATTATCATGTTTGTCCTTAAAATGTTTAGCCATCTGGTACGCCGGGTCGGAATTTTTTATCGCCCTCAGATGTTGCAATACTCTAAGCTTCAATTTGCATGTGGTGCTTCCCACATACCATTTCTGGCAGGGGCAGCACAGGACATAAACAACAAATTCAGTGTCACAGGTCATGAGAGGCCTAATGTCGTGATGAATGGAAGTCACAGGGTGAATGAAAAATTTCTGTATGACAGCATGTGTGCAAACTTTACATTTGGAATATTTTGTGAACCCCAAAGCAGGAATAGCAAGCCAGTTGGCAGCCTTAGAGACATTAGGTAGAGGAGACAAAAAGCTGGATACAAGTTTGTCTTTAAGAGACAAAGCTCTTTTGTATGTTAGCGTTGGTTGTGTAGGTAGTACTGAAAGATGGTCCTTGACCAGCCTTTAAACCCACCAATGATTTTGGATGATTTTCCTAACATGAACAGATGAGTTGTCATAGGTGATAATGAGGCGTGGATCATCAATGGAGGCAGAGTTAATGGGTCTATTGCCATGCAGCAATGTATCTCTGGACAGGGCACGTGCCTTATTGCAGGCAGTTTCAATGACAGTTTTGGCATATCCCTGTTTCCAAAAATCTACCGCTGCTAAGGCACAAAAATGATCAAATTGCCCTACCTCAGTGCAATTCCGACGGTAGCGGATGAACTCCCTGTACGGAATACTTTTCTTGCAGCTTGGTGGATGGCTGCTGCTGGCATGCAAGGGTAAACCAGTGTTAGAAGATTTTATATAAAGGGAAGTGTGAATGCCGGAGATGTCTAGACTAACATTGACATCTAGGTATACAATTTCAGTCACACTATGTGCCTCAGTAAAAATCAAATTCACCTGATTAATATTAATGTGTCTAACAAAGGATAACCAGTTGCGTTCAGTGCCTTTCCATATATATATATATATATATATATATGTATATATATATATATATATATATATATATATATATATATATATATATATATATATATTACATGGCCTGCGGTAGCGGGCATGTAGTTATGGTTAAGTTGCTAAACCCATAGGGAGCGCACTTTTTGGGCGACTTATAACTTTGCTCCCCCTGGACGAATCCTCACCAAACTTTGCAAAAAGAGTATATGGCCCACTCTGATTATTTTGTTGAGGATTGGTCAAGCGAGGGCACAGTTATAGGGGGTCCCAAAATGTCTTTTTTTCCCATTATGACATTAGTCATAATGGGAAAAAAATGTGCTCATGCCTAAAGCCCAAACCGCTGGATGGATTTTCACCAAATTTGCGGCAGGAGTGGCAGGAGCGGCAGCTTGGTCCCGAAAGCGTGCTTTTGTTAATTTGGTGTAAATCCGTCCAGTCGTTTTTTAAACAACCAAAACGTAAGGCAAAACAATTAGTGAGATCTATGTCCGGTCCGCGGACTCACTTCGCTGTTCTGTCCGCGGACTGGCCCAGATCAATTTGCGGACTTTTGCAAAAGATAATAGACCCAACCTTCAATGTTTGTGTAAAGACTGAATGGATTTTGTCAAGTGGGCCTAAGTTATATGACTATTGTTTGTAAATACATTTTGACACTTTTGAAAAAATAAAACACGGGCGGATTTCGAGCAAACTCGTGAGGAGCATTGGCAATGACATTAAAGCATGGTTTTGCAAATGTGTCTGTGTTTTATTTTTGACAAGTGTCATAATGTAGGTATAAAAAATAGTCATAAACCTTTGGTGACTGAGGTATAGCCTGTGGCCATGGGCAGTAGCCAGATTGTCTGGGTCATGGCATAAGGTCATGATGCAGACAATCTGGCTACAGGCCATGACCGTGAGGGACGTAAAATGGCATTAAAGTGGCCATGTCCACCTGGGACCGGCTGTGTGGTAAAGTTATTTGAAAGTAGGATAGGTTTGAAAGGGAAAAAAAATGTGCTTGTTGTAATATGGTCATAGGGTTTTGCAGGCTGCCATAGAAAAGGAAGAGGGGCTCTGTACGGAACCCCACATTCTCTTTCCATGGTGGCCCTCTTGCAAAATCCTTCCGTCCTTATGTAGGAAGAGAAATCAATTTTTTACCACCTTGGCTTCCCTCTTTGGGAACCAGGGTTGCTAATGGCCTTTATCCCCCATTGAAGGGGCTGCAATGGAAGATAATGGTCCAAAATCCTCGTTATTTATTTATTTACTTATTTATTTATTTATTTATTTATAACACGCTAAAGCCCGCAAACATCAGGGCGCACACCGACACACTTTGCTTGGGCCGACAACTTGGGTTGCCAGGCAGTTATCCCCTGTTGCGGATGACAAATGGTGTTAAAGTGGCAATGTCCACTTGGGACTGGCTATGTGATAAAGTTATTTGAAAGTAGGATACGCTTGAAAGGGAAAAAAATGTGCTTGTGGTAATATGGTCATAAGGTTCTGACTTCGCCTTCTGCAGGCTGCCATGGAAAGGGAAGAGGGGCTCTGTACTGAGCCCCACCTTCCCTTTTCATGGTGGCCCTCCTGGAAAAGGAATTTCCTTCCTATCACCGGACGCCACAGACATCCCATTGTAGGAAGAAAAAGCTATTTTTTAGCACCCCGGGTTCTCGCTTTGGGAACCAGGGGTGCTAATAGCCTTTATCCTCCATTGCAGGGGCTGCAATGGAGGATAATGGTCCGGAGCCCTCGTTATTTATTCATTTATTTATAATGCGCCGAAGCCCGCAGGCATCAGGGCGCACACAATAACACTTCGCTTGGGCCAATAACTTGGGCTGCCGGGCCGTTATCCTCGTTTCAGCCCCTGGAACGGGGGATGAATGCCACATCATTCCCAATAGCATAACACAAAATGCTAATGGAAATGTTGGAAAAAGGTATTGAGTCTATGTATGGTCACGTGGCACTGTCCAGAAGGTCCACAGTGACGTCAGACATTTGCAGACGTCGATGGAAGCAAAAACAGTGGAAAAAGTATAGAAGTGTTAAAAATGATGGTAGAAGGTGGGAAATGGCAGAGTTTTAGGGTGAAATGTTGTAAATTGGACACAAATGTTGATATATTGGGGTAAGTATGATATTAGTAACTTGTAGGAAAATAGCATGCACTGGTAAAAACCCATTGAATTCTCTGAAAAAAACTTAGTTAAATAGACGTTATTGTTAAATTGCACCAATAAAAACCTATACAATTCAATGAAAAAACTTTGTTAAAGGGACTTTATGTTTAAGCGAAAAAACGTTATAAAGGGACATTATGGTTAAGTTGCACTAATAAAAACCTATGAAATTCAATGAAAAAAGTTTGTCAAAGGGACGTTATGGTTAAGTTGCACTAGTAAAAACCTATGAAATTCATGAAACATTTGTAATGTCATCTTTGATGTCCTGGGTGTTAGTCTTAGCAGTGCACAGTGGTGGCGCGAGTTATGGTTGCTTAGCTTACCATAACTGGTGAATTTCTGAGGTTTTTCGGTTTTACCTGTAACCATAACGTCCCTGTAAAAACGTTTTTCCATTGAATTTCATAGGTTTTTATTAGTGCAACTTAACCATAACGTTCCCTTAAGTTTTTTCATTGAATATATATATATATATATATATATATATACATACAAAAACCAGCTACAACACACAGCTAAAAACCAACGTACACAATTAAAAAGAAATAAAAAAAACTCAATTAGTTGACAACAAAAAAGATCCATATAACAGTGTGGAGATACTGGATGCTATGTTATACAATTTTAATTCATTGTGTACGTTTTTTCCTGGTTCCAACAGATCCTAAAAATTCTTACATTATAACGTCATCTATTTCCTGTCATTATTCTATTATTCCTCTGGATAACAGTTCAGTTTGCGTTTATTCTGCAATAAGCCATAAAAGACATCAATAAAAACAATACAAAACAACAATAAATACACAATAGTTACATGTTACATCTACTATATTGAGCATTACTTCGTACTAAAAACACTGTAAGAAGATTCAATTCAACACTACAGCTAAGTCAATGCCTAGTCTGGGATACTGAATGGAAACCCTTATTGATATATCTTTATGTCCAGTTCATGAGTTCTGGATGACTACCCCTATATAACACCCCTCTCTTAGAATCCCCCTCACCCCACCCACTGAGCCAAGAAGTAGTTCTGTTTTGCAAGTTTAAAAGGTTTATTTGAGAATTTAAACAATATATATTTCACACTTTATAATAAATTAATATCTGATAGTACACTTAGACATATGATGTTGATCAACAATGGGTAATCTGGCACTAGCACACTTCTTTACAATCAATGAGGAGTTAGTATAGGATGGATAAAGTAGCAAAACTACTTTTATGATTTCAAGGGAAAAGCAATAAGGAATAAAATGCAGTACAGAAATACTTGATATGATTTTAGCAAAAGATAAAATAATCACTTTTTCTCTGGCAATTCACCCCCTCCCCTGTGCAATGTAAGAAATGGAAGGAGATGGAAGTAACACACACAGTTCTTAGGAATGCAATCAAATATAATTCAGTTCACCCCAGCAAGCTTAGACCACAGATAGAAGTTTGAAACACATGCCCAAAATGCTTTTAAAAGGGGATGGCAATGAAGTGAGAAATATGCTGAAAATGGTTTTAATTCCCTTTAGGAGGTTCAGGGGGAGTGGTAGCTACTTGGGATAAGTTCAGGCTCACTTTAGCAATGATTCAGAGATGGTGATTAAGAGGCAAACGAATTTTTAGCAAGGAAAGAAATGACTTCTGATGGTTGCATGTGGCTGGATTTTTAACCAAATTGCAAATCGCGGTAAAATTCATGAGTGCGTGAATCGTGATTGCGGAAAAAGTATAAGGAGTAGGAAGTCGATTCTAAGCTTTCAGAGGAAAGTTAAACCAAGTTCGTAGCCCAAACGGTTCCAGAGATACGGACAATTAAATAAAGGTAGTTTTTTGGACTTAAAGTAAACTCAAAATGACAGGTGACAGCTTTGCAGCTGCAGAATTGACAAATGACAGTGGTGCAGCTTTACAAATGACAGGTGACAGTTAGGAGGCAGTTCTACTTAGGTTAAATACAATATATCGAAGGTCTGGACCTCGTCACGGATCTGATCAATCAGGCTAGTGGCACTTCACAGCGATCTGGTCTCTGGGTCTGCAGTTCTGCACGGTCTGGTCTGGCACTGGTCTGGTCTGTCCGGATACAGCGGTCTCTGCACGCGTCCTGGATCTCTGCACTGGTCCTGGCAAAAGTTTTTGGCAAGGGATTCAAGCAGCTCGCCCGGCTGTGAGTAGCTTGCAATGATTTGAGGCCTGCTGCAGAGAACTCAGCTTGTGGCTTTAGGGCTCTGATTTAGGTTCTAAAGTATATGTTCTAGGTTCTGGAGTATGTAGCTGGAGTCAGTCTGGACCTGGTATCTTCTGGATGTTGTGTGGTCTGGCAAAATGCTCCACAGCAACTGGATTTGAATGTCTCTACCTGTCCCAGCAGTCTCTTTTTATGTGTTTTGAAAATGGGTGTCTGTCTGGGCCTAGCTAAGCCTGCCCCTCTCTACTTGTCATTGGCCCAATTCTCCCCTCTCCCATGATTGGGGGAAGGAAATGTGAGTCAGAGTGATGCTGTAGGTTTTATGGGTCAGAGGATCAGAGGATCCTCCCCTGGTCAGTTTGCCCACAAATCTATATTTGATTCAAATACATATTGCACAGATACACAGTTGTTTAAAATTACATGCACCCATCACATATCACATGAGGTATGCTCTGTTCAAACTCTGATGTTCCTAAGAGCTTGCATCCAGAAATGGCAACATTTGCGCTTTTTAGTGGGTTTTGCAATATCGGACATTTACCCAAATTTACACACATGTGCGCAAGGAGTATGGACATTAATTGATGAAGTGTCAGATTTTTAACATGCAGACATTTGGAGTGGGACCCTATTTTCCGCTAGCAACCCCCCAGAATACACCACAGGGTCCTAACGCATCTCAAAATGTTCACAGAAAAATCACAAGAATTATGGTATCATTTAGATAATTTTGACAAGTCCGTACCATGAGTTATACATCTTTCTTAAAATCATATTCTGGCCAACAGGGGTGTGTCTTCCCAGGTCACATGATGGAGAAACCAGTCTATCCACTTTCTTTAAGCTCAGCCTGTCCTCAGAGGGGCTGCCCCTCCCCGTTTCTGCCAAGAGGAAGCCACTTTTACGATGCCCCCAATATAACATTTGCCTGAGTCCAGGACAGGTCTTTGTTCAACTCCCTGTAGCTGCTCCACCCCTAATCTAATCAGAGAGGTGACAACTCCTTTTGGCAAGGGGAAGAGTGGCTGAGCAGGTTTTAACTCCTGTGGGGGTAGATGTCAGGCAGAATTGGAATCTCTTTAAGCCAGTTTTTAGCTACATGTCAATTTTTTGTTCCCAGTTTAAATCACTTACGATTTTTACATACACATTAAATAATTACTTCCTTCAAGTCATTTCAGAATATAGTTTTACATTGTATCCACCTCTTAGCAAGTCTTTCCTTGGTCTGGTTTTGTTTCATTTGTTCAGTTTTACACAAAAGTCTGGTGGTTTTAAAACGCCGGCTTTCTGATAGTGGTGAGTACTGGTAATGCAACCATTTTTGGGATTTAAGAAAATGAATTCCCCACAGTTCTAGGTTGCTTTTGGCAATCAGCATTGCCATTCCCAATGGTTTCAGGCTACTGTGTGGGTAGCCCAATGGTGATTTTAGGCAGTGCCCTCCTGTGCTCACAACATAGGCAAAAATGGGTGGCAGCCTATTCTTCATGCATTTCCCTGTGCATTTTCTGGGAAGTTCTGGCCATCATGAGGTTTTCCATGCCAGTACTGCACAGTTTTCCTATTCTGGCGTACATGTGGGCTTTTTGGCCATCTTGGATTTTCTAAGCCCACAGCACCAAATGTTGCAGCATGATAGCTCAAACGTGGGTCAGGACACCCAACAAAGCCCCCCCACGCGACTGCACTTTGAATTTGAGTCGATGGGGAGTCGGGTGCACAGAAGGTTTTGACCCACACACTGGTATGTCCGCATAATCTTCTCCCAATTCTGCAAATGGCACAGTTCAGCATCTTTTCCTCCATCCGGTACTGATCGATCGGTTCTCCTCGCCGGTCCTGATGGGAATATTGGGCGGTACCCCAGGCCCTTTGGGTCTCTGCTCCCGGTCTCCGGATCGTCCTCCTTGGTCAGTCTCCATGGTTTCATCTCTCCTAGGATGATAAAGCAAAGCGGCAATACACATTCCTAGACATTTTTCCACCACTATTAATGGTGTGGTGAACATATACATTTTATGAATCGGAAGATATGAACATATACATTTTCTTTTTTAAATTAGGAGACAAGAACATCTATATATATATATGGATCACAGAATTTTATATGCTATATGTGGAATATTTTAGGGTTGGAACTGAATTACTCTGGAGCGGCCCCCTCTGGTATTGCAGAGGACTCCTCCAGTTGCTGCAGAGTGTGCCTGGGATGGCAACACTTTAGCTGATTTATATGTACCCACTTGTCTTCCCCCTCTGCCAAACCTCCTTTGGGGATGCGGATCTTGTAGGCCACAGGGGAGATTTTGTCTATAATTTCAAACGGTCCCATCCATTTAGGCAAAACATTTCTCTGTTTGGCCTGGTTTCTTTGGGAATTGTATAGATAGACCCGATCACCCACCTTATATTCCTTTCGGGTAGTTTTTAAATCATAGTGGGTCTTCATGCTCTCGGCTAATCTTTCTAGATTCCGCTGAGCATAGGCAAAAGCATGCTGAAGGTGTTTCCTTAAATTCTCCACATACTCATGAGTTGTGGAGGCATTTATCAACGTTTGCTCTTGGGTTCTGTAGAGCAAATGCTGGGGAAGCACCATCTTGCGTCCAGTCATCAACTCAAATGGTGACATTTTGGTTGCAGATGAAGGGGTAGATCTGATGGCCATTAGAACCAGAGGTAATCGGATATCCCAACTTGGCCCAGAATCTGCCACAAACTTTTTTAAGATGCTCACAATGGTTCGGTTATATCTCTCCACTGCTCCAGAAGAAGCTGGCCTGTAAGCAATGTGTAGCTTCCTTTTAACCCCCAGTATCTCCCACATCTTTGTCATTACTTCACTGTGAAGCGGCTACCTCTGTCTGACTCAATCCTTTGAGGTAGACCAAAATGGGAAAAGATGTGGTTAATCATCAGGGCAGCTGCTGTTTCTGCCTTGCAGTTTGGGGCTGGGAGACATTCCACCCACTTGGTAAACAAGCATGTAACGGTCAACATGTACTTGTTTCCTCTAGACGAGCGAATCAGAGGGCCTACAAAGTCGATTTGCAAATCTGACCATGGCAGTGTCATCCCCCTCTTTTGGAGAGGCGCACGGTGTGTGAGGGATGATGGCTGAAATTGTGCACACACAAGACACCCCTTCAAGTATTGGTCGAGGTACTGCCCCATGTGTGGCCAGTATGCAACCTCTCTTATGATTTCCAGTGTTGTGTGAAACCCCCTATGACCGGCGGTGGCCGCATCATGGGCGTGACTTAACATCAGGCTTCGGAATGAGGTAGGAACCACCCACTGATTGTGGCCAGCTTTGGATTTCCTTACCAGCAAACCGTCTTGGATTTGGAAAATTTTTGGACATTTCATCAACACTCTTAGGTCCTCTTTCCCAATGTAATCGGTATCCGTCAGGGGAAAGTTCTCAGGGTCCTCAAGGTGTTGGTAAAACTTACCAATAATTGGATCCCCCTTCTGAGCTGTAATTAAATCAGCATCAGGGGTCTCCTTACTCCAATGTGCAGTTGAAAGATCATTGTGAGCACTTGTCTGGGACCTAGTGATAGCGGTGACCTTGATTTCCCCCAACAGGGACTCTATTTCGATTAGATCCCCTTGGATGGCCCCGGTTTTGGCCAGCTGATCAGCTAAGTCATTTCCAGTTTTGTCTGGTCCCTCTACTTTGGAATGACCCTTGATCTTCTTCCAGTAGATGGTCATCCCATTCGAGGTGACCAGATCATCAATGTTTTGGATTAACTTCCCATGTTTCAGGGGTTTGTTATTAGCGCATAACATGCCTCTGGTTTTCCAGTTGACCAGGTGCTCCACGAACCCGTTCCGTACATAATCCGAATCTGTGATTATGACCAGTTCGTGGAGTTGATGCTGGACAGCAGTGAGGATGGCCTGATGCACAGCCATCAATTCTGCCACCTGACTACTTCGGGGACCAATTTTGTATCCAGCGGAGGGTTCCGGAAACTCCTTCACCCAGGCATTCCCTACGACGGCCACCAGTTCTTTCTCCCCGTTGTTGTCAACATGGTACAAGCATCCATCCACATAGACAGTGGGCATTCCCTCACACTTGTCCTCTTCAAAGACTTTGTGTGGGGAATTAAGGTATGCCTCCGCGTTGTCCTTGATTTTTAGACTTTCGTCCTTGAGACAGTTTTCTCTGGCACAATCATGCAAGTCAGCCAGACCTTGCGCGAGGGGACTCTTCTTGTTTTGGCCATATCTGGCCTCCACAGGAAAGCCTTGCATTGACAGAATCCAGGAAGTAATTTGGGAATTACTCACATTTCCGGCCCGGATTCTGTCACTTTGGAGATATTGCAGAGGCTGGTGTGGAGTCTCCACTATGATGTGTTCCCCATGGATAAACGGGCGGTAATTCTTCAATGCCCACACCGTTGTCAGGAGTGCTTTCTCACAATCGTTGAATTTTTCCTCCACAGAGGATAAAGTTTTGCTCGCATATGAGATTACTTTATTGACCTTGTCATGCTTTTGGTATAATACTGCCGTCAAGCACGTATTAGAGAACCCCGTCTACAGGAAGAACTCCTTGTTTCTGACAGGGTAAGCTAAGCAAGGCGCTTGTGAGAGGCTTCTTTTCAGTTGTCTTACTGCCTCGGCTTGTTCTGGACCCCATTCCCACTTGACCCCCCCTTCAGGAGATGAATCAGGGGTCTGGTGATCTCTGCCTAGCTCTCAATGAACTTTCTGCTGTAATTAGTCAGTCCAAGGAGGCTCCTTAGTTCCCGCAGAGTTGTGGGGTCTTTCAGTTTCTGAAGTGCTTCCACTTTCTTTTCCTGGGGACAGAGACCCTGAGGAGTAATCTCATGCCCCAAGAAATTAACACAGGTTCTACACCACTGTGCTTTCTGAAAGGAAAGTTTTTCTCCGGTGGCCCTCAACTGGTTCAGAACATAACGGATCTCTGCTATGTGTTCCTCCACAGATGAACTTTTGATGAGGACATCATCTACATAAGCCAGGTTACCCCTTGCACCCACGTCGGGCATGGCCTTGTGTAGGAAAATGTTGAATTCATTGCCGGAGTTGAGGTATCCGAAGGGAGTCCGGGTCCATGTGTACTGCTGGCCCCCAAAGGTAAAAGCCAGCTTGTATTGGTCCTCCCTACTGACAGACACAGTCCAGTATCCATTGGTCAGGTCTATTGCAGTGAATACCTGTGACCCCTGGATCTGGGCCAGCCCTTGGTCAATGTAGGGCAGAGGCCATCGGGAAGTATGGACCCGTTTGTTGTGCTCCCTGAGGTCGGCGCAGAGTCTCCACTGGCCATTTGGCTTCAATATTCCCAGCACCGGGTTATTGAAGGTGCTGTGAGCTGGACGGATTATTCCCCGGGACTCCAGGTTCTTAATTATTTCAGTAAGGGACTCCATTGATGCGAGAGGCAAGCGATATTGCTTCACAAACACTGGAGTCATGCCAGGGTCCGTGGGAATTGTTGTTGTGTGGATGTCGGTGTGGCCACAGTCATATGAGTCTACCGCAAAAAGATCTTAGAAATCCAAGAAAACTTGTTTCAACTTTTGCTTTTGTTCCAGAGTCACACAGGCATCAGCTAGGTTGACTCTCTCTTCCACCATCTGCCTGAAGCCTGGAAAGACTTCTGGTTTGGCTATCTCAGCGGCCTCCTCCAGCTGGGTGGAGAAGTCCCTGGTCAGAGTGCTGATTTAGACTGGAGGCCTCAGGTGGGAACGGCAGCCCTCATGGACCTGGAAAATCACCTCATCCCTCCTGAAGTCACAAGTCACATCTTCCTTACCATAGGGGCAGGAAGTGTACACCAGGAAGTTCCCCCCATGCCGGGTAAAAATCCTGTCTGGTGTTGTATTGTCATCACTGTCACTGTCAAAACAGTCCTTGGGGATTGGTCCTAACAGTTCATTTCCTAAATGAAAAAATTTTCATTGGGGTAGCCCAATGGTGGTTTTAGGCAGTGCCCTCCTGTGCTCACAACATAGGCAAAAATGGGTGGCAGCCTAGTCATCAACCGCCATTCCAATAACGGTGCCTGCGGCTAGAGTAATACTCTTTAAGTCGCTGTTATCCACCTCTATTAGAATGGTGTCATGTTCTATGTTGACTAATGGAGTTGGGTTTACCCCCAACCCTTGCTGTTGGAGAGAAGCGTTTAGATGTATGTAAGCATCAGGGTTTTTCAAATGTTGTCCTCTTTTAACTTTCACTTCCAGGGAGAATTGTCGGGTCCTTTCTGGGATGGTGACTTCCTCTTTGATCTGAATTTCAACTGCATAAGGTAGCAATTGAGCTGACCTAAATGCTTTTTCTGGATCATCAAAGCCCATGGGATTATCCGCTAATCGGGACCAAGCTTTGAAGTTTATTAGGTCCAAACTAATGGCAAAGCGATTGAGAATGCCACTGCCTAAGTAAAAGGCGGCAGTGACGTCTCGCACGACCCAACAATTATGGACTATGCTCTTGTTGCCAATGGAGATTTTGAGCATACACCTGCTTGGCAGGAGATGTTGGGAATTAGGTGCTTCCAGGTCCATTTCCCATTTGTCTATCAGTTTGAATGTGGGAATGGCTGGATCTTTTGGGAGTTGGCGGAACATGGCTTCGCTGATGAAGCTCTTACCGTTGTTCACACACACTCGAGCGAGAACAGAGTCCTTCCCATCATTTAACTGAACAGTGATGAACAATTGCTCTCCAATTTGCTAAATATCAGCCAGGCTCTGAGCTGATTTCACATCTTTCTGGACTATAGGAGTGGGAGTTTCTGATTGTGGATTAGTAAAGAATTTCAGGGTGTTTCCTTCCAGTGTGGAATACCACCTTAAACTGGAAGGAAGGTTGATTTTCAGAAATAGAGAGGACCCCCCCATCACCAGTCTGTTGTCCTACTGCTATTACTGTCACGTCTGGAGTTTGGTTGTTCTGGAAGTGAAATTCTACTTGGTCAGATTTTTGTTCAACCATGTGGCAGGTGCCGTTTAAACTAATATGGTTGACACTCTGTTTTAATTTTATTGGTCGGCTAGTCTGGGTCCAGAGGACCTTGTTTACACAATCTATTAGGGGTGACAACCTTCTCAGGAGGTCATTCCCTAGTAAACAAGGGGTGCCCTCTGGAGTCACTACTATGACCGGGTGTTTCACCTTGTGTCGCCCAATTTTAATGTCCAAGTCTGCAGTCCCCTTAACGGGAATTTCCTTCCCGTCAAAGTTCTGCAGTTGTCCAGGAAGAGAGGTGAGAGGAATACAGTAATTCTCCCCCCTTCCTGCATTTAGTTCCTCAAAGGCCCTTTTGGACAGAAGGGTAGCTTGGGATCCAGTGTCCACCAGTGCCAAAATTGTACCCTGCCCCTGTACTTGTACCGGGGCATAGTATCTTCCCTCCTTCTCCTCAAGGGGGCACAGATAATGCACATTTTTGGACAACTGGTGGGCTAACTTTCTGGTTTTGGACATTGCTAGCGAAGAGATTTGGGCAGAATTCTGTGGAGAGCCTTGGGAATCTGAAAGAAAAAGTTGGCAACTGGAGATCAGAGCCATTGTGGGTTCCCCTGGTTCCGTTTCTGGGCCGCCCCCCCCTTTTTGGAGGCAGTCACCAGGATGGGTTTGAACAAGGGGATTTTGGTATTGTGGGTTCTGGGATGAGATGATGGGTGGCGGTAGTTCAGTCTCCATATCTCCCCAGTCTGGATTGGAATCCCTTGGGACCCATTTTTCTTTGGGAGGAGTTCCCCCATCTCTGAAGGAGAAGATCCTTTTCCCATGATCTTCTGAGGATCCCTCTCCCTCAAATTGGGAGACCTGTACCTCCTCCACAAAGTGGATGTGTTTGGGTCCTTTGTTTCTCCTACCCCCCTCTGCTCCTTGGGAGGCAGGCTTTCAGGGGTAGGAGATTTTGTTTCCGGTTCCTGGTTTTCCAGGGGCTGTTTACAAGTTGGGAAGGAGGCTTCCTCCAAGGCTTTACACCCGCCTTCCCCTTGTGCCTCCTCCCTGGGAACCGGTGGGTTATCGGGGTGCTGCCCCCGTCATTGTTCTGGAGCACCAGGTCCAGAGTTTGGGGCATTCTGCGGTGGCATGCTACTCTGAGGGTTCTGTTGAGCCCTCATTATGTGACCCAGATCTCGTGCTGTATTTTGGACCTAGCGCTCAAGTTGTGAAACCCGCTCAGGCTGATACGGGGCTCTATTTTCTCCCCTGGGCTGATCCCAGGAAGGGTAGCTATCCCTTCTCTGGTAGTACCCCTGGTTGGGAAGATTTTGGTACCCCTCCACCCTTGGCCTCCCCTCTCCCGGATTAGGTTGTCTGGGCTCAGGGAATTGGGGAAAGAAAAATGGATGGTTTTGGGGTTGGAAATTGGTTGGATACCTGGGGAAAAAGTTCTGTCCAGGATTTGGAGAATTTCTGTCCACCTGTGGGAAGTTGGGGGGGAAGTTCCCTGGGTTAGGTGCTTGGCTGGATCCCCCTTCCTTGGGCTGGAGGAGTCCACACATAACCCAGGATTGGTTGGTTTCCCTTATAGCGGGGACTTACATAGTCAGGGGAGTGGGGGACCCCATTTGTGGGACTACCTCCTCGACTCCCTGTCTGTGACTGGCCCGAGGGCCTTCTGGGCTGTGAATTATTTGGTGCAGGCAGGTTTTTAGGCCCCCCATCTCCAAATCTAAAACGGGGGCAACCTTTACCTCTGCCACCTTGGCAGAAGCAGGGGTGCTGTTGGTTTTGGGGTTTTTCGGCGCGTTATTTTTATTTTTGATAGGCTTCTGCACCTCATAGATCCGGGTAGCCTGTTCAATGACCCAGTCTAAAGATCTTTTCTCATGAAAATCTCTCACGAGCTGGGTCATTATATATTTAGGGAGAGCATGGAAAAATGTATTGACAAACTCTTTGCTGTCTGTGCGCACCCTTCTGGTGGTCTGCGCAAAAGCACGCTTTAATTCTTGCACAAACTCTTGTGGGGCCTGATCCTCCCCACATTGCAAATTGTAGGCTGCCTTGCGAGCCTCTTGAGGATTTCTGTGAACAGAAAAATGTTTCAAGATGGCCGCCTTATAGGTGGACCATCTTAAATGATTTTGGTCCTCCAGCCCCGCAAAGAAACTGGAGTATTCTGGGGAGAATGTCCATTTGACGTACTGGATGCAGCTACTGCTGTCCTTCAAATGGAAAGTCTCCATCATTTGCTCATAGAGCTCCAAGTGTTCCCAAACGGAATACTTGGCGTTCTTATGATAAGGCGTGATGACACTCCTTATTGCCTTTATTTGCTTCAATGGGTCCTTAAGCAAGGCCCTTTTTGCCTTATTGGCCTTTTTGGTTCGGGTAAGCCTGGTCCATTCATCCTCTGACTCAGAGGCACTGCTCCCAGAGGTTCCTGTCTGGTCTTCCAGGTTTTCCCGGATTCTGTGAGCCTGAGAATGGCTGGCAGAATGTGGGGACCTGGTCTCCTGTGTCCTGCGCCATTCAGAGGAGTCTTCAGATTCCTCCTTGCTGCCAGGATTTGATGGGTACCCCCCCCACTAACCTAACTGGGCAGAAGTTTTTAGGATGCCCTTAATGGGCCTACTCTCCTGGGGTTCCCCACTAAATTGCACTGTGCTTGGGTGCCCATATCCGGATGCCTGCCCCTCCATTCCTGGGAGGTACTGGCCTATGAGCCCCATACTTCTGGTTGGATAGTAATCTGCCAACCCCGTGGCCCTGGGCTCATGTGCGCGAGGGGACATGGGGATGGCAGAGTCCAGGGACTGAGAGATATGAAGGCCTCTGGTACTAGGGCTCCTGAGGTTATGCTCAGGAGTCTCCCTCTCCCAGCGAACCTGGTCTCTATCCGCCCCTGCTCCCTGTTGCAATGCAAGAGCCTGTGCTTTCAGTTTCTCAGTTAAGGCCTTACTAGACTCTATCAGTCTCTCCTGCATCGCTACCTGTTGTTGGAGCCTATCATTGTGCTGACAGAGAGCCTCATTTTCTCTCTGTGCCTCCTGATTGGTCCTGGAGTACTGGGCCAGTCTTTGCTGCAGGAGGGTTACCTCCTGAGTCCCTTCCCTACTGGCCTGCTCCTTTCTTGCCAGAGCCTCCTCCACCCTCCTGGTGTGCTCTTACAAGTTCTGGTGTTCTTTTTGGAGGTCACCCAGTCCCTGGAGGGCCAGGTGATTTTCTACCATTTTCCTTTTTAAATGGCAGGCTTCCTGGCCTAAGGTGTCCCTTTCCTGACTAAGAGTCTGCATCTGTGCCGCCAGGTCGTCCCTTTGCCTTTGGAATGCACCGGCTCTCTGGCGCTCCTGATCAAACTCTGCCTGGGTATCCAGGTCTTTCAGAATCAATTTATTGTTTTCTGCCTTTTCCCTATCTAGGTGGCTTTGCACGGTGACTACCTGCTCAGCACATACCCTATTGAAATCTAATTGTTGCTCCAGCTTTTTCTGGCTCTGTAGTAGGGAGTCCAAACCTTCTTGGTACTCCTTTTGCAAGGCCAGAAATCTGGTATCCTGGTCAGCCTTTTCCTGTTGCAGGATGTCCATATCCTCTTTTATTTGAATGATATACCGCCTACTATCATTTTCTAACTCCTGGCTCCTCTGCAGCCTCTGCTCAGAAGAGACCAGGTCAGATTGGACCTTCTCTAACGCCATCTGTCGCTTATTTGCCAGATCTTGGCTTTCAGTACATTTATCCTGCATGTCTCCCATATATAGGTACAGGTATGCCGCTATCCTGGCAATCTTATTGTGTTCATCTTTGGCTTTAGGAGCCATATATAGTTCACTCAGGGCCACATGTAATGGACCCTGATCTCTCCATGAGTCTGACCCTGTTTCAGTGACCTGTTGCGCGATGGCCTGCAACCAGGCCGTTTGGTCCTGGTGAGTCCACTCACCTCTCACAAATAGCTTATGTAAGAGGTGCACCCTCGCTATTTTCATGTCTACCAACGTCGTCATTCTAGAGATTGATCTCTGTCCTGACTTACAGAAATTAGTATTTTATTTTTGCAAAACAGACCTTTTCCTTAGAGTGTCCCTTTGAAGAGTGCTTTACAGCGTAAAACAGCGTGGTGATCCGACCGGATGTATGTATCCCGTCAGTTAGCACACTGTATTAAGCTGCACAAGTGATAGTTCTAACCCAGACATCCCAGACGAGCCCCCAATTTGTAAGAAGATTCAATTCAACACTACAGCTAAGTCAATGCCTAGTCTGGGATACTGAATGGAAACCCTTATTGATATATCTTTATGTCCAGTTCATGAGTTCTGGATGACTACCCCTATATAAGAATCCCCCTGACCCCACTGAGCCAAGAAGTAGTTCTGTTTTGCAAGTTTAAAAGGTTTATTTGAGAATTTAACCAATATATATATATCACACTTTATAATAAATTAATATCTGATAGTACACTTAGGCATATGATGTTGATCAACAATGGGTAATCTGGCACTAGCACACTTCTTTACAATCAATGAGGAGTTAGTATAGGATGGATAAAGTAGAAAAACTACTTTTATGATTTCAAGGGAAAAGCAATGAGGAATAAAATGCAGTACAGAAATACTTGATATGATTTTAGCAAAAGATAAAATAATCACTTTTTCTCTGGCAATTCACCCCCTCCCCTATGCAATGTAAGAAATGGAAGGAGATGGAAGTAACACACACAGTTCTTAGGAATGCAATCAAATATAATTCAGTTCACCCCAGCAAGCTTAGACCACAGATAGAAGTTTGAAACACAGGCCCAAAATGCTTTTAAAAGGGGATGGCAATGAAGTGAGAAATATGCTGAAAATGGTTTTAATTCCCTTTAGGAGGTTCAGGGGGAGTGGTAGCTACTTGGGATAAGTTCAGGCTCACTTCAGCAATGATTCAGAGATGGCGATTAAGAGGCAAACGAATTTTTAGCAAGGAAAGAAATGACTGCTGATGGTTACACGTGGCTGGATTTTTAACCAAATCGCAAATCGCGGTAAAATTCGCGAGTGCGTGAATCGTGATTATGGAAAAAGTATAAGGAGTAGGCTTGTTGGAAAGCTTAGATTCTAAACTTTCAGAGGAAAGTTAAACCAAGTTCGTAGCCCAAACGGTTCCAGAGATAAGGACGATTAAATAAAGGTAGTTTTTCGGATTTAAAGTAAACTCAAAATGACAGGTGACAGCTTTGCAGCTGCAGAATTGACAAATGACAGTGGTGCAGCTTTACAAATGACAGGTGACAGTTACGAGGCAGTTCTACTTAGGTTAAATAGATTGAATTATATTACTTTAAACTAAGAGATTTGGTTTTGCCCCGTCCTCGCTGTACTCACAATATATCGAAGGTCTGGACCTCGTCACGGATCTGATCAATCAGGCTAGCGGCACTTCACAGCGATCTGGTCTCTGGGTCTGCGGTTCTGCATGGTCTGGGCTGGTCTGGTCTGGCACTGGTCTGGTCTGTCCGGATACAGCAGTCTCTGCCCGGCTCCTGGATCTCTGCACTGGTCCTGGCAAAAGTTCTTGGCAAGGGATTCAAGCAGCTCACCCGGCTGTGAGTAGCTTGCAATGATTTGAGGCCTGCTGCAGAGAACTCAGTTTGTGGCTTTAGGCCTCTGATTTAGGTTCTAAAGTATAAGTTCTAGGTTCTGGAGTATGTAGCTGGAGTCAGTCTGGAACTGGTATCTTCTGGATGTTGTGTGGTCCGGCAAAACGCTCCGCAGCAACTGGATTTGAATGTCTCTACCTGTCCCAGCAGTCTCTTTTTATGTGTTTTGAAAATGGGTGTGTGCCTGGGCCTAGCTAAGCCTGCCCCTCTCTACTTGTCATTGGCCCAATTCTCCCCTCTCCCATAATTGGGGGAAGGAAATGTGAGTCAGAGTGATGCTGTAGGTTTTATGGGTCAGAGGATAAGAGGAACCTCCCCTGGTCAGTTTGCCCACAAATCTATATTTGATTCAAATACATATTGCACAGATACACAGTTGTTTAAAATTACATGCACCCATCACATATCACATGAGGTATACTCTGTTCAAACTCTGATGTTCCTAAGAGCTTGCATCCAGAAATGGCAACATTTGCGCTTTTTAGTGGGTTTTGCAATATCGGACATTTACCCAAATGTACACACATGTGCGCAAGGAGTATGGACATTAATTGATGAAGTGTCAGATTTTTAACATGCAGACATTTGGAGTGAGACCCTATTTTCGGCTAGCAACCCCCCAGAATACACCACAGGGTCCTAATTCATCTCAAAATGTTCACAGAAAAATCACAAGAATTATGGTATCATTTGGATAATTTTGACAAATCCGCACCATGAGTTATACATCTTTCTTAAAATCATATTCTGGCCAACAGGGGTGTGTCTTCCCAGGTCACATGGTGGAGAAACCAGTCTATCCACTTTCTTTAAGCTCAGCCTGTCCTCAGAGGGGCTGCCCCTCCCCGTTTCTGCCAAGAGGAAGCCACTTTTACGATTCCCCCAATATAACATTTGCCTGAGTCCAGGACAGGCCTTTGTTCAACTCCCTGTAGCTGCTCCACCCCTAATCTAATCATAGAGGTGTCAACTCTTTTTGGCAAGGGGAAGAGTGGCTGAGCAGGTTTTAACTCCTGTGGGGGTAGATGTCAGGCAGAATTGGAATCTCTTTAAGCCAGTCTTTAGCTACATGTCAATTTTTTGTTCCCAGTTTAAATCACTTACGATTTTTACATACACATTAAATAATTACTTCCTTCAAGTCATTTCAGAATATAGTTTTACATTGTATCCACTCTTAGCAAGTCTTTCCTTGGTCTGGTTTTGTTTCATTTGTTCAGTTTTACACAAAAGTCTGGTGGTTTTAAAACACCGGCTTTCTGATAGTGGTGAGTACTGGTAATGCAACCATTTTTGGGATTTAAGAAAATGAATTCCCCACAGTTCTAGGTTGCTTTTGGCAATCAGCATTGCCATTCCCAATGGTTTCAGGCTACTGTGTGGGTAGCCCAATGGTGGTTTTAGGCAGTGCCCTCCTGTGCTCACAACATAGGCAAAAATGGGTGGCAGCCTATTCTTCATGCATTTCCCTGTGCATTTTCTGGGAAGTTCTGGCCATCATGATGTTTTCCATGCCATTACTGCACAGTTTTCCTATTCTGGCGTACATGTGGGCTTTTTGGCCATCTTGGATTTTCTAAGCCCACAGCACCAAATGTTGCAGCATGATAGCTCAAACGTGGGTCAGGACACCCATCAAAACACGTGTTGGGAGAGTGATCTCGCAACCCCTATGATTAGAATTCTAAATTTAAAATACTTTTATAATTTGTGGGCACCTCATATTTACAACATTCTTGTAATACAATGGATTCATTTTAAAATCATGTAAGTATCAATCAAGAAAGCGTGAGATGCCGGGGAGAGTAGTCTCCCAGCCTCTGACCAATATGTCCAACTTTTCTCTACAGAAAGAACACAATTAAGACAACAATCCCCATGGCACTTGTACTATTTCTTATTCTATACACTTTCAACAGGCATGTAAAAACATGTTTCCATAACGCAAAGAACATCCGTCCAGGTCAGATACCATATTTTATTTCCTTAACAACCAACTCTGCTGGATGTACTTTGCAATCAAGGGAGCAACATCCCTTTAGACAGTATTCTTGCAGAAAGTCAGTGCATGAACTGTCGTGCGGCAACATAATGGCCAAATAACACTTTCTCAATGTGGTTAAATTGGGACACAAACACATGAAGTGGATCACTGTGTCTTTGATCAGGCCACACATGAGGCAATTAATCATGTCAGTATTACTCCATTACTTTGTGAATGTTCCAACCCTAAGTGTCCCCATCCTAAAACTCATGAACAATGCAAGTGCATACAGCGGGATGAGAGTATCAAGGAATCGTTCAAAGCCAAACCCAGCTTTCATTTGTAAATATTCAGCTCCTAATTTAAACTTGCTGCAATCTTCCAACATTTTACCCCTTGTCGCTTCAACCATGGCCCCCTTAATGTTACTAACAGTCCTCCTATTTACAATCGAATGGTTCATTCAGGGCCTGCTAAGTAATTCTCACATGTTTGACGCAAGGGGGGGCTCATGATCCCATCAAGGAACAACACTTGCTGCCAATACCTCTTGATACATTTCCATCCCCTCAGTATAACAAAGTCTTACCCAACACAATATTGACCTATAAGTGGCACTTGACCCTATTGAGGGAACATCGGTCTCCAAGTGCACAATTGCATTAGGAGATCCTTGTGGTAACATCAGCAAATTCTTTAGAAATGTATTTTCTTTTGTGGTCAAATCATCTATCAAATCAACTATCCATGGTGAACCAATGAATTGGACATCCCGGGTAAGGAAGTCGGGCGAGACAAAGTTAAAAGACCTTAAGACTGAGCTGGGGTTTTGCAAAGGAATTATGCATTGTCCAAAACCAGGAAAGATAAATTAAGCGTGGATAGAGTTAGGGCAACATTAAAGGGTGAAGTGGAAAGACAAGCTGCCAAGGGTTTATATTTTATTAAACAAAAGTATTGGGAAGAAGAGGAACGGGGGAGCCAACCTTTGGCAAACATTAAACATAAAAAATTTCATGGAAAGATCATATATTCAGAAGATAGATAATGGAAGGGGTGAAATAGCAAATCAGAAAAGAGAAATCTTGGAGTGTTTTAGATTATTCGATGCTTACCTTTATTCAGGAGAACTTACCCCTCAGGCAACAGAACTAGCAAACATTTTTGATAAGATAGATATTCCGTGTTTATCAGAGGAGGGGAGAAATGCACTAGAAGCACCAATCACTATTTCTGAAGTTCTGATGGCAATAAATCAACTTAATTTAAGAAAATCCCCAGGTATGGATGGGTTGCCGGTAGAATTGTATAGGTCCTTTAGTACCAAATTGGCACCAGAACTTTGTGATCTATACAACCACTTTTTAACAGATGGGATTATTTGCCCTTCTATGACAGAATCAATTATTACCTTGATACCAAAATCAGGAAAGGACACCACTAAATGCAGTAATTATCGCCCAATCTCCCTTTTGAATGCAGATGTAAAAATCTTTACAAAGGTTTTGGCTACCCGTCTGAATAAATATATGGGTGAGTTGATTGATCAATCTCAGGTGGGATTCATGGAGGAAAGACATGGGTATGATAACATCAGAACTTTATTAGACATTTTGGGGTTGTCTGATTCAAAAACGGAGGAGATATTGCTTGTTTTTCTGGATGCTGAGAAGGCTTTTCATCGTGTAAATTGGTCATTCTTGAATAATACGTTACTTGAAATGGGGTGTTGGCTGCTATTTTTGAATGTTGTTGGAGCATTGCAATTTGAAATTACCACCAAAATGTGGGTTAATAAAGAGCTTTCATCATTTTTTCAGCTATTTATAGGTACGAGACAAGGCTGCCCGCTTTCACCTTTTCTTTTTAATCTAGCCTTGGAACCATTACTTGTGTAAGGGAGGAAAGGTCTTTTCAGACCCCCCCTGACATTCCCACGTGAAATGGATCTTGTGTTTATCCAAGTGGCGGGAGACGTCCCCATGTTTAGTTTTCCATTTTAATAATTTGGCCTTAACATAATCACAAAAAAGACGGTAAACAAAGCCATTTGGTGAGACGTACAGACTCTATTTTGTGCCACCCTAAAACGCCATCTTTTTCTAAGCCCCGTCATGATTTCTCAAAAGCCATACTTCCCTCTGTCCAGCGCCGCACACAGAAAGCCCAGCCTCCCCCCTCATCTCTTGGCAGCTCTGCACAGACCCATTTCTCACAGAAAGGCTTGGCCATGTATTGTTGCAAATATTCAGTATCCTTCTCTCTTCCTCTGAGCTCACAGGAAAAGGGCCTTTGTGGTTGGCACGTGGGAGACAGGGAGGTTAAAGTTCCAGCATATGCAGATGATATGACTGTAGTATTGGTGAATCTGGAGGAGGGCGGTACACTTTTGAAACACCTAATAGAGGAGGTGGGATTACTTTCAGGGCATAACATTAACTGGGGAAAAACTGTGGTTTTTCCAATCAAAGAAATTGTCAATGGTTGGAATTGTCAATGGACAAACTCAAATGTGAAGTGTTTGGGGATCTACCTTCTTTATGACACGAAAAATGATGGACTTTAACGTTAGTAAGTTGATTGAGACACTTCAAAGAGATATTCGTAGATGGGAACACATGACCTTGAATGTTTGGGCTAAGGTAAATGCTATTTAAAAGATGCTTTTGCCCAAAGTATTATACGTCATACAGTCGCTCCCTCTGAAATTCACCAAGAAGTTGTTTAAGCGCATTGATAGGGTATTCCTGGACTTCTTATGTGGCGCCGGAAAAGCCAAAAATTCCCCATTGCATTATGACTCGTACTGTATGGCAGGGGGGCTTTGGGTATCCGATTCTTGAAAATTATCACCGTGGATTCTTGTTAAAAAAACTATGCTACTTTATGGAAGGAAGGGGATCAGAACCATTGTGGGTATCAATTGAAAGAGATAGATTAATGACTTACTATTTGGGTAGTTTGTACTCCTTTGGGAAAATGCCCAAATCTTCGGTAAAACTGAAAACTATAATAACCACGAGAACTGCTTTGGTGGAGTGGATTGTGAGGTGCGGACAAGGTTTATTCATGTATAATGAACTGTCTATTTGGCATAATCCAGGGTTACAGGTAGATAACAAAACGCTGAACTGGCGCAGTTGGGCTAACAAGAAGATGTCTGGCAGGATGAGCAAATGATACCGTTTACATGGTTTGCAGAGCAATATGTATTGGATAATAGGGAATATGGGAGATATGGGGCTTTGGAGAAAAAGATGGTTGAAAGACAACGGATGCTAGGTGCGCCAATGATTGAAAAGCCCAAAGTATGTGAGTTATTTGATGCGCCGCCCCACATGGTGTCAACTTTTCTAAAATTAATGCCAATGGAGGGTTATCTGCAAGAGTCTTGGGAGAAATCACGACTGGCTTGGGCTCCTGAATTAGGAAGGATTGTATTGGTAAAAGAATGGGAGAGTTGCTGTTAAAGCCAAGATGGACTTAAAGCTATGCTATATTCATCAAAGGATCTTAGGCTGTTTATACTGGACTCCAGTGAGTAGGAGAGAGATGGGCATGATAGAAACCGATTTGTGTTGGGGCTGTCAACGACAAGGGGTGCATTACTCCTCATGTTCTTGAAATGTAATAGAGTGGTTGGCTTTTGGAGGGATGTATTGGACAGTATTGACACAATTTGGGGTATCTCTTATCAGCGTACTTCATTGGCAGGGATTTTACTATCGGCTGAGGGTAGATGTGAAAGTGTGTGCGAGTCATCATGCTGGATTGATAAAGCTCTACTTGTGGCAACTAAGCAAATTCTGAAAGTGTGGAAAACAAGAAAGGAGCCTTTGGTGGAGGTTTGGTTATCAGATACGCAAATACTTTCAGGTTTTGAAAAGAATCGAGAGGAAGAGTATTTATAACTATGGGGGCCCTTTAATGAAATGTATGGATGAGTGTAGGTTGGGGTATTAAAGTGTGAATATATATCTGTTAATAGGTTTTAGGGGTGTGTGCTAGGGCAGTCTTTTGAATGTTTTGTGAGTAGTCTTACTGCTATAAGTTTTGTTTTGTGATTCATTTTAGCTAATGGGGTTTTGGGTTAGTAAAGGAATTCTAAGAGCTAAATGGCTTATATACAATAAATACGGCATAAAATGTAATTTTCAACAGGACTCTGTATTTTTTAATTAAAAGATATAGCCTGAAGCATTGATCTAGTGTGCTCTTGTTCCGTTGAAACCCAGCCTGTAGAGTATGAATTATAGCACCTTCATCAACCCATTGCGGAACATGTCTAAGGATTTCCTTGGTGCAGGTTTTGCCTGAGCTATCTAGTAGTGAAATCAGCTGATAATTGGCCAGTTGCCCCCCCCCCTTTTGTATGTGCTGATGATAACTGCTGACCGCCCTTGAGGCCGGAACCATGCCAGTATTGAAGCATGCATTTAAAGGTTGGCACAGAACTGGGGCCTATACCATTGGATCATCCTTAAATTTGTCTATAGGGAGCTGTTCCAGCCCCGGCACTTTGCAGCCTTTCTGTGATACAATAGATTTTTGACCTCCTTCACTCCAATTTGAAAATCATGGTTCTTGATTATGAATACACGTCTTGAGGGTATGCTGTCCACCATCATAGATGCTGAATAAATGACTGCACCAAGCATCAGGGGCGATACTTCACTGAAGCGCAACCTCTCCCTTGACCTCTGCACCATTAACCATTTTCCAAAATGTGGCATTATTATGGGTTTCACAGGTTTCCAATAAACGTTTCCATAGTGACCTTACATACGCTTCTTTCTTCTGTTTTGTGACTTTTTTTAAATTAGGTCTGCAAATCCACAGTAAGCCTGTGTCTATCAAATGGCCAGAGGAAAGTCAATCAGGTAATAGTTGCTTTGCTAGCCTACAGTCTTGGTCATACCACTTTGCCTTACATAAAGCATGGTTCTTAGTAACTCTCCTAGGGTAGATGATACACGGGGATATACTATTAACCTCACCATCGAATTCTTGTAGGAATTCTAGGTCAGGAGTCCCAGCAACCCAGATTATCTAAATGTGTTCAAGGGCCACCCAATAAATCTTGGGTTTCACATTTTGCCCTACTAATTTAGCCCACTTAAGAGATTTCCGGGCATGCCCCACCGTGGTTATTGGCTGTGTACTGCTACTGGCCTGCTCAGTCCTGTTCCACTTGGTCCAGCACTTAAAAGAGATTGCTAACGGCCTATGGTCACTTTCAATACGATTCAAGATTTTCTAAATGCATGACCAAATTCCAATCTCTGACAACACTATTATATAATCCATAGGTCAAGTACTACATGGCCAGACAAATGTATTCCCTGCCAGTTGGTCCCCAAGAAACCAGCCACTACATGGTCTTAGTCCAAATGCATTTAGGGCTCAAACAATGTCCAAGGAACTGCTATGCATCTTTTTCGGATATGTACTTACTAATGTACAGAAACATTACTGAGCATAATGAAAAAGTTACATTTTCCATCAGAATCCGCGCACCACACACACCCATGCATTCTACCCTTGATCGAGTGTTTTGCTCCAGAAGTTGTCAGAAGTTAGACATTTTTCCTGGGGATCCCTACAAACTATTACCAAGGGTCCTCCAAGTCCACACAACAAAGGGCAGCACCCGCATAAAATTATTTTGAATATGGTGAATCTAAATAGGAGGTTTTCACATTGTCAATGTTTATCCTGAAAAACAGTTGCAATTATCGCTCTCAAGGATCTGGTTTCGAGTCCCCTGCTCACAGCGAAGTGGACTGCATGGTAATAAGTCAGAGGCTGATCGAAGGCTTAATAAACCTTCCTCAAAATACACTCCTCACTTGACATTTGTAATATCAGTTGACACTTGATGCACCTTTTTCCTTGACACAAAATCTTTTGTCGAGGCGAGCAGCCTCTGCCATATTTATTTATTATCCCCCTCATCACTGAGAAGCCTAAAGAGAAACTCACTGCACCTCACCACGTTCTCTATGATCTGGAGCTGGACACACTGCACTGATCCTTCAAATTCTTTTATCTGAGCACCTGGTGGCATATGAGAACATACTGTGCTGTGCTTAAGATCACGTATGTTTGTACAGACTTCATGGTCACTAAATTGGTTCTGTAGCTTAGAGGTTTTAGCATTCTTTCCCAAGGAGAAAGCAGCTAGGGATTTTATTTTGAATCTCACCTTGAATGCAGTTAATTTTAATGGCCTAAAATGGCCTACACTTAAAACAAAACACTTACAAAATACTATGTTTTATTTTTTTTTGGATGCAAATAGCCTCAATGCTTTGTAACTGAAGGGATCTGTCTCTATTCTGGGTAGGTTCAGGTTGTCTGATCCAACATCAGATAACTCTTCCACTAAAGTAGTTTAGAATCCCTAGATGAACAATGGGATTTACTTACCTCTACAAACAAAAGCATTTTAATATCTGCAATTAAAGACATGCTGCTCTATTGAAAAAGAAAAATGAAAATGTATACTATTGTTTGAGCAGATTTTTGTATTTTCTGTCATTTGATGTATTTGCAACTTGAAACCCTTCAATGTATGGCAGTATTTATTTTATTTTTTTTTCCAGTTGTAGGAGCACAGAAAGCACTTGGGCATAAAGGCGCTGGTTATAGACATGATTAGAACAGTGGATGAATACAGTATCTGGTTAGTGTAACAGGTAGGTCTTGAGCATTTTCCTGAACCAAGGGTAGGAGGGTTTGGTTCAGAGGGGAGGAGGTAGAT
Source organism: Ambystoma mexicanum (assembly GCF_040938575.1). Taxonomy (NCBI): domain Eukaryota; kingdom Metazoa; phylum Chordata; class Amphibia; order Caudata; family Ambystomatidae; genus Ambystoma; species Ambystoma mexicanum. The sequence goes on from NC_090929.1 coordinate 1,155,424,631, forward strand.
TGTTCCAGAGGTTGGCTGCCACCACTGGGAAGCTGGTTCCCCTAGCTCTTTTGCATCTGCATCTCGGAATGAAGAGGCAGTGACGGAGGGTAGATCTCAGAGGTCCGGCGGGCATGCGTATGTTGAGTCCCTCAGCCAGGTATGAAGGGGCATTGTTTGACAGGCAGAGATGGGTAATTGAGAGGATTTTGAATTTAATTATTTACCGGATAGGGAGCCAGTGGACAGATCTCCTAGCTTCAGAGTTATGGTCATACTTACTCAGGTCGATTGCAGCAGAGAGAACATTGTTTTGGGTAACTTGGAGCCTGTTTATATTTTTTTCAGATGTCCACAGAGCAAGGAATTGCAATAACCCAGCTTGGATCCATACTAGAGCAGAGGCAACAGAGAGGCGATTGTCGGTAAAGAAGTATGGTTTGCTTGTGTGTATGAGCTTCATGGCATAGGCTGATGGTGAAGTAATGTGGTTGATTTGGTGGGAGATGTTGAGTGAAGCATTGAGGTGGATGCCCAGAGTTTTCACTCAGGAGGAGACAGGTATTTTTTGGCAATCGGTATTGAAAAAGCAGAAGGCTGGGTCAAGTTTCGCAAGGCGTGCTGGTGTGCCAACTTTAAGGGGCTCTGTTTTCTCATCGTTTGGGCAGAGGCTGTGCCGTGTCATCCAGGTTTGGATAGTTTGTATATGATATTCACAATGGTGGAATAATGGTCATGAATACCTGTGAGGGGAATGAGGATCTGGGTGTTGTCTGCATAGTTTGTGAGGGAGATTCCCAGTCAGGCAAGGTGGTCAAATAGCGTTTTTTTTATACATTGTAGAGAGCAGGAGAGACAAAAGAGCCTTGCAAGATCCACCTGGCAGCTTCATGTGAGAAGCATGCGACTGAAGTCGGGCGTTGGCATAACGTCGCATGTTCGACAAGATCGAAGGTGATTGATAAATTGATAAATCGAGTAGCAGCAGGAGGGACAGATTCCCTGAGTTGTTTGCATTGTTAAGTTGGTTCTTTAGGTTGAGGAAGGCTGTTTCCGTTCCATATCTAGGGTGGATGCCAGATTGGCAGGGCTGAGAATGTGGTGTGCTACCATGAATTCTTGAATTTGGGTCTAAACGACTCAATAATTATGCACCATTGGCACCGGTCTGGTGAACAAAGCCGGGGATGGGAAGGAGCACTCTGTGTATGGTCAGTTATCAATCATACTTACTAATTTGTGTATTTCATCACACAAATGTAAATATTTGAATCACTTATATATATAAGCTGTTAAAAGAAGGCAGCTGTACACACACAGGATTAATCCCTTCATCCCCTGCCATTGGACGTTGAAAGTACTGGGGCAGCAATAAATACTGTATCTGATCCTGTATATGAAAATGCCTTTTTCACTTTAGACGTGCAAACAGCCTTTTGTGAGAGTTTGGGGAGGTGATTGGGGGTAGCGTGGGACTTTTGTCTGTCCCATATCTTACTGTAATTAAGGCTAGGGTAAGTTGTCATGGGCGGTGTTGTCAAGATTGAAAATGGGACAGGAAAGATAGTCCTCTACAAGTTACAAGAGCTGAGTGCACCATTAAATACATTTCTGTTGAGAAACATGGAAACATAATACGAGTAATACAAATAATAATAAACAATAGATAATAATAAAAAAAGGTGTTGATCTTAAGTCATTCACTAAATGCCTCATGCCTTCTGCACAGAAAAGGGACTCATGATATGAAATGGATTCAGTAAAACCTCCCAACACAAAACAGCTGTATCTGGCCAGTCCCCCCCCCTTAAAGCTAGCTTTGGACATGCAAATAGCATCTTTGGGAAGAGGGTGATAGTGAGGGGGGTCACAGTTAGAATAGGCTGAATCTTTCCTTATGTAGTCATTCAACCACTGTGAATAAGAGAGAACTGAGGGCATCAGGCAAGAGGATGTTTAGTAGTTACCTTTTACAAAGTACTGCAGGCCAGACCCCTGGCACAAACAAAGAGAAAGAACACAGTTTAGCTGTTTTATGTTTTGCCTAGATAACACAAGAACCCAAGCAAACAAAAGAGGTTGTCCTCTGTCTCCTGGGCACCCTCCACATCACAAGACTCATCATTGATCTCATCCCTACCAAAAGCAGCACTCTTGACCTGGTATTCACTTCATCATGAGACATCAAATGTCTCCCACCCAAACAACTGGAGTGAACTGACCACTCTGCCATCCCTATCAAGCTTTAACACTCAAAGCCCTTGCATTGGGGGCAGCTGACACCTACAATGATACCTATACACTCATTCAAAAAAATCCCCCTAGAAGCTAAAGAAGGAAAACTTCACCAACCTGGCGTCCGCACTTACTCCTTATGCCATTGTCAACATCTTCTCAACCAGCTCAACCTCACGTTGCCTCTGCCACATCCATGCACTATTGAAACTATGAACCAACAAAACCAAGCCATCCGCACCCAGGTACACAAAAGAACTCACCAACAGCAAATGGGCCATCTGCAAACAAGAAAATATCTGGAGAAAAACACAACTACAACAAGATCTCACCACTTTAAATAAGCCCCCACTCAGTCTGCAGGATGCTCATCAACTCGGCCAAAGAACACTACTGCACAGAATCCACACACAAGCCTCCAACAAAAGCAAAACCCACTTCAAGGTCATCAAACACTACATCAGTCCCATACTAGCCCCTGCAGTACCCAAATCCACAGAGAGATGCAATGCAATCCCCAAGCTCTTCACAGACATAATTGACAAGATCCATGTCAACATTTACAACATCCTACCCACCATAGACCCCCCTGCTACATTACCATGTCATGTCACAAGATACTCACAAACATACTTGTATCACTCAAGAGAGCCCCCTTGTCTTCCCAGCGTCCATCCTAAAGAACATCACAGAAAAGGATCTCACTTGTCCCCTTTGTACTATTAACTCCCCACTCATACAAAGCTTCTCCCTGATGCATTGAAAACTGGCCATATCTTACCCCTACTAAAAAGTCCCACACAGACCCCTCATGACCTAGACCACTACCACACATCCCCACGTACCCTTCATTGGCAAGATCAGAAAAAATACTGTCATGCTCTGAAGATTGTCCAACATAATCTACTTCAATAATACCTCTACTGCTTCAGACCAAGAAGAAGCACAGAGACCACCACTATCCAGGTCATCAACAAGGCACTCCTCATAGTGGACAAAGGTGACCCATGCCTCCTGGTCCTGCTTGACCTCTGTGCTTCATTCGACATAGTTGACCACAAAGTGCTACTCAACACCCTGCCTTCCTTCATGGGATTCAATGGTACAGTCCTTCAATGGTTTGACTGCTACCTCACAGAGAGATAACAGCTCATCCAGACTGTACCTGTCAATCTCTAAAATGCTCAGTGATCTGTGCAGTGCCACAGGACTCCTTACTCTCCCCTGTTATCTTCAACATGTACATGGATACACAGGGAAATCAACCAGTTTGCTGATGACACAGAGCAAAATCTAAAGGTCAACTTCCTTGAACACCATTAAGACCTGGATGTCAAGTGCCCACGCGAAACTCAACCCCATCAAAACAGAGTTCAACTTCATTGGGAGAGCCACCAAACGCATCCAAATTCAAAGCCGGTTGACACAGATGGACCTCAATGTATTCTCTGCAAAGTCCATCACCTTCACCATCGATTGCAAACTTCCCTTCAAAAGACAAATCACAAGAAAACAAAAAGGGCATAGTACCAGCTCTCATTCCTGCACCAAATCAAACCTTCATTTCTGCCTCATACTTCTGATCTATCTTCCAAGCCTTGGTGGGCTCCATCCTGGATGATGCCAATGACATCCTGACAGGTGTCCCAACCACTACTCTTGCCCCTCCAAAAGCTGTCCAGCATGCTGTAGTATGCTTCATTGCAGGACTGAAAACATTCAAAATTTCCCCCACATTCAATGAACTACATTGGCTAACCCTCTAAGCTTGCATCATTTTCATAACAGTCTGCATTGCCTCCACCGCTCTAATGTCCAAGACACCATCATACTTAGCTGAAAAGATGATGATCCCAAGAGGTCAATGCAACACCTGGAGCTTGTACCAGACTTGTATCCAACAAGTGAAAAACGAAGACCAGACAGCAACCATTCTCTTGCTGTGCTCCCACATGCAGGAACATATTTCTTGCTAACATCCATCTGGCCTCCTCCTGTCTGCAATTCAGGAAATATCAGAAGACCCTGCTATTCGAGGAAACCTCCACTGGCAAATGGGGAACATAGACTGACAAGGCAAACCCCATATGTTACACTCAATTCATTGTACAGTTGTCCATTGTTTTCTAAGTTTGCGGTACATAAATGACCTTAGGCATGCATACATACATATATTTTGATTCCCCATTAATTTCATTATAAATACCTATGTGCATCAATAAATAAACAGCTACACATTGATCCTGGGTGGAGTGGGATGACAGATAAAGGTCTGAATATAAAGACAATGCAAGGGCTGCCGGCATTTGTGTTTGGCATTGCTGGGGTTGAAGGCAGAGGAGGCTTAGGTAGAAGTCATTAGCAGTGTTTTGAAGGGTGGTGAGGTCCTTAGGCATTGGATGATGCCTGCAAGTGTGCAGGGGAACACATAGGGAGGAACACTAGCACTGACTTTAAGAGGTCCAGGCTTGACATCATGCAAGACAAACTAGGGTAGAAGTCATGAGTACTTCTTCCCTTTGTTCCTTGCCCGACCACTTGACCTCTGCAACCAGATCCCCATGCAGCTTAGCATAGTAACTGTTTAAAGGCGACATTGTTTCTTTGGAGGCACAAATGCAACTTGTGGCTGCACAGTCCATCGAAAATCATCTAAGCACATGGATGGCAGGTGCAGGGCATAAGAATACAAAAAAAACATTACTGTAGCCTTATTTCTCTCCAAGTGAAAATAGAAAATGGGAAAACCACAAGACACTGTACTGTACCACTAGGCAAAGTCTTTTAAGGCTGATGCTGTACAAAAGGGAGTGGAAATGTGCTGATTAATATTGTAATAGGAGGATAGAGAAGAAACAGACTCATTGCACAGAACAGTAACTTACTCTCAGTGATGAAGAGGACTCTTTTCTTCCTTCTTGCCCTAAGGGTTGTGGGGGCTGTTGAATTCCCCTCCTTGGGCTGTGTGGTCTCTATTCAGAGCTCAGTGCTGTTAATATATCAAGGCTTGGCAAGTACTGGCTTCAGATTTGAACCTGATGTCCATTGGAGTCTCTGCCTATGGTGTAATCACTACATTGACCATTGCCATGTGAGCAGTAGCTCTGTTATGAAAATGGTTAATTTGTTGTTTGAAGTACCACCAATGCTTGGGAACAGAAGGCCTTGTTTATCCCAAATACTGTAGCACTCAGCCATCAGTCTAGTGTCAATGATTGGTGTAAGGGAGTTTAGGGTGAGAATTGATCTTAAAAATCTGCTATTGTCACACGCCCAGCATTATGGGCGAGAGGTTTACTAAAAAGTGTATTTTCCCAGGGGTAAGAATACCATTAATTCCTGACTCGGGATCTGTGCTGCCAAAAATGGAGGTTTGCAGAGACACTGGGAAAATACTGTATGCGAATATGTGGGAATGTGCTCCGTGATGAGCAATGGCCAGACTATAATTATCCAGCAATTTACCAAAATAAATAAAATAGGATTGTGCAGGCAGGCAATATTCTGTGACAGATATTATATTTCATGGAACCGAAAAACTAAGAAGCCTTATTATGTATCACATTGCACACTTTTTAGAACATCATATGCCCTCCAACTACTGAAATACCACCCAACTCGGTGGTTTAAGTTTTTTAATACCTACTGTTTATACATTTACTGGAATGTATTCTTATGTGTAAATAATAAAAGGATAGTGCCAAAGAAGCTGTTTGTTGGACGGGGGGCATGAGGTGTGGGGGTCATGGTGGGGGTTGGTGGAGGTCACGTTGACTTTGCCAACTCCCAGTTCATCGAGGTATTCCCAGCCAAGATCCCTATCCATGAATCCACCAGCAAGTTGGGGGTGACATTAGCCCCAAATGGCCATGTGCTTGAGAAAATGAGTGCCTGGGTGTGTTGTTCTCAGGGCATGTAAGTACCGGCACTTTGAAAACAAAATCTCCTGTTTTAGTGATTCAGGTGTTAAATGCACTGTACATGGAATGCATTCACTGGAACAGATCCCGTGCAGTAAATAAGTGTTCCATAAGCCGTGCATGGAAATAACATTTCTGTATCAATAAATACTCATTTGAATTGAAATAATTTGTAAGAGCAGCATTTCCAAATGGTGGGCAATCCTGACTGTGAAAAAATGCATGGAGGTTGGCAGAGAACGTGGGGACTGAGGATTGGCTTATTTCAGTCCTTTAAAGGGAAGGGGGATACTGATATATGTACTGCATGGGATGCAACTGCTATGAGGCATCTCTAGAAGTGATGGGACTGCTTATTATTCACTCCGAGAGAGCACATGGAAGGTGTGAGAGGGGAATCACAGAACCTAAAGAGGAAATACGTATATTACTCTTTCCCTCTCCATCACGATCAATTATAATAACACAGAAGACATTTTAGACAACTTTGAAGATACAATTAAAGCTAAAAAGCTATGCACGTGCAGGCGAGATGAATTTGATTGTGCAAACTATAGGATATATACTTTTCAGAAAAGGTTTGTTCACAAAAAAAACAACAGCTGTCAGTTCGACTATTGTCTCCTCTGATGGTGATTCTGCAGAGGAGTGCATTGAATCGCTGGGAACAAGTAGCAAAACAGTGAATTCATTGTTGTAAGAAATGTGTTAAGTGGGACATAGCAAATGGCTTCTATAGACATCGAGAAGGGTCACCTTTGCTACAGAGCACACACAGATACAAATATAGACACGGTACCAGAGGAACCAGATAAAAGGAAACCAAGAGACCTAATCGAATGCTCAGATGCCGTAGAAGGACTCAAGAACAAAACAAAGGCAACAAGACACACTTATATTTAGTTTATAAAAAACAATTTTGAATACCTCACACCTCCTTAAAACAAGTACATTTTGCACATTTCCATGTTGATTTTTTCAAAGGTATGCATACATTCAAATATTTCTTTGCAAATGTATGCACGAGTATCGACCAACCATCACCAGTGCACCATCAGATTTCTCCTCTCAAAATATTGAAGACATGTTTACCCTTTCCAATCTGCATGAAAAAGAAACACTCAGAAAAGATACATTTCTATATGAACCTAGTAAAGACCCAAATCTTGGACCAGAAGGTCGCCTTAAGAGAAAATCAATGTTCATGCACCCTCTAGCAAATAAAATGCATTTGATATTTTCTATCAAGCCATCACCGCAGATCTGTGATATTTGTACGTATGTTCAACCATTTCCATAGGTAAGATAGGTCAAATCTCGTAAATCAAGAACTCCACACTTTGAATGCACCCATGACTGATCACTTTCTAACCATGCATGGAACTGACAAGGGTGACAACAAAGTAATCACAGATAATGGTTTATATCCACAAGCTGTAATATAACATCTGTAAGATTAATCCAGTGAGGAGAAACTGGACACTTACCCAATTCCAGGTATATTTCACCAAACAGACAAACGACTGAAAGAATAGGTGAACAGTGGATTAATAACAGACCGAATCAAATATCTATAACAGCACCATGCACATCATTTATTTATTGACTAAGATTCATAAATAATTTGATATTTTTCAGAGCTGTAGACTACTAATTCAGATGAAACAGCATCTCTAACCACAAGTATTGTGGCAGGGATGATGGTATTAAGTACAAATTATTGACTGTAGCCTCATGGAACACTAGAGGCCACGGACAGCTCACGTCAAATAGCACCTTATGTTTAGAACAGACCAAATTCACGGTCCTTCTTCTACATTAGTATGGTTAATGAATTGTCCACACTTTGATGGATATCATCTTGCCCTCCAAGACGCCTTATGTGGCCACATTGGAAAACCCTAGGAGGGTCTTATAATGGCTGTAAAATACATGAGAGGAACAACATTTGGTAAAACTTATTCCACCTTTCAAAGAGATTTGGCAGTGGATGTGAACTTTACCCTTAATGAAGCAATAACCTCAATCTTGATTATCAGCATATACTTGAATCTGACCTAATGTTCGACTGATGTATTCCAAAATGATTGCAAAGTATTCTTGATGATTGGCATACTAATGATGCTATGGGTCATGTATTGATTGCTGCAGATTTGTATTCAAATGTTATTATTTTAGATTAAATCAATAATGTGAGGAATGCAGAAACTCGAATTGTAAACGACCAGAGGGGTCTCACATGGTCCAATTGTGTGAATGGTAATGGTTTCCATTGATTAAATGGTAATGTGTTGGGATGCCCAAAAGGGTGCCCAACTTGGCACAGGGAGATTCTGTGTCTGCTATCGATTACATCTATTTGCATGAAGCAGTCTTTCATAAATGTACGCACTTCAGAATTAACAGCAGTAATTTCAGTGATCGCAATTTACTGCTGTGGGAATATTGTCTTCTAAGGTCCTCTAAGAGCTTTGCCACTGATATTAAAGCTAAAGAGATCAAATCACTGGAACAGAAATATGGGAATTGGCAGATTCAGCACTGTCATAAATTGATTCAACATGATGCTGATTTAATGTTGCGAATTCTAGCCACTAAAGCCAATAAACAGGAATGAAAACAACTGGATTTACAGCTCAACCTTATCGGTAGTGATGCGTGGGTTTGATATATTTTTGCACTTTATTCAGTTGGATTTTTCTCTAGTGAAGGGTTATGAGAAAACATTGATTCTGTCTGATCCCTACAGTTTTGAGTGGAGGACATTATATAGACAATCACCAATTATAGGGATTCTAGAGTACCTACTGGTCCCAGCAGTCTTTCCAATTTAGTCCTAAAAAATGACCCTAGATTATGTGCTAACATATTTGACATACTATTTAACAGCAAATTGATGGAAAGATCTACTCCTGCAACTTGGAAATCCTTGTACGTGTTACCAATTTCAATTGGACCCATGTAACCTTAGACCGATAACTGCTGGATGCATATAGCAAGGTCTTTGCTGCTCTTATTCTGGGCAAACCCGAATCTGGGCCTATACATTCTGATCACTTGCATAAGTTTCAATCAGGCTTTCGGCATAATGTTGGAACACCCCTGAATGGATTAATCATTAACCTGATACAACAAAAAACATTGCTTCCTGAGGGTTCACCGGTATACATGAGCTTTATAGATTGCACATCATGCTTTGATACCTTAAATCATGAGATCGTATGGGGCAAATTGGCACATTGGAGTCTACCATCAGGGCTCTTGACCTTATTGGTATATTTGCATTCAGAAACCTGTAACAGGGTAAGATTGAACCTTTCGGGAGGCCTATCTGATAGCATTGCAACCCATCATGGTTTGAAGCAGGGTTTCATATCGGCTCTGTGCATCTTTAATATTTACAGTTCTGACCTGGCACAACACCTGCTATCAGCCTCGTTTGTCACTTGGCTTCTGGGTACTTTTCTTCCTCATTGCCTAGCCTATGCAGATGATCTGGTTCTCCTGGCTCAGACTCTGATAGATTTGCACAGGCTCTTAACATCCTGCTATGCTTAAGGCAACAATTTGACAACAAATAAAACAAAGACAAAAATTATGACACTTACACACTCTAAGTGCAAAACTGTCCTCACATGGGTTGTGGATGGTACCCCTTTGGAGGTGGTTAATCAATTGCCACACTTAGGTGTTTTGCTGACTGCAAATGGATGTAAAACCACGTAATTTTTTATTTTTTTATTTTTTATTTACTTGTATATAATCAAAAAAACAAATGATTTTTACAAGAAGGAAAGGAAAATCAAATCAAATCAAATCAAATAGAATTCAGTTTTCAAGTAAATGCATAGGCTCATCTGAGCAGTTTCAGTAAGTTCAAAGTTTTTTGCTTGTTTAGGTGGTTTGTTCGTGCCCAAATAGTCTGCTTAGGACACACAGTCAAGGGGCGCCATTCGGCGACGCCTATATCTTGGTCCACCTGAGAGTCAGAAATCAAGCACACTTGAAAGTCCCCTCCAAGCGCATTGCTCAGATTTCGTCATTGGATTTGTGATACGGATTTGTGATACGGATAGCTTCCCAGACGATTCGAAGTGCACTGAATGCTAGGTGGGAACTTTGGCGTTTATTTTTGTGAAGGCTGCTTCCAATACTTTGCATGCCGCTGCTGCCCAAAGTGCTTTTTTCCCCAGAGATGAGTTGGCACCGCCATGTGTCTTCTTCCACCAGGACGGAGTTTACCCATAGGGGAGCCAGAAAGGCTAAGCGTTCTGGGTGGAGAATGGGGCAGTTTAACAGGAGATGGCGAACTGTTTCTTTCGAGTCCTCGGATAGACACAGGGCCTCATTAAGACCCAGGCGTTAAGGGTTAACGCCGTCGTTAACCCTTAACGCCTGATTCTGATTTTAACGGCTGCTTTTAGCAGCCGTTAAAATACATGGCGCTAACCTGCCATGATGCTAACTGCGCCACCGTAATTTACGGTGGCGTAATTAGCGCCTTCCCCACTCCTATTATGCCCTATGGGGCAAAAATGGGAATGGGGAAGGGAAAATGGGAAATGGGGATTTACCGCCCCACTCACCTTGGAATGGGGCGGTAAATCCGCCATCCACCATGGTGTAAACATAGTTTACACCATGGTGGTAATGATGGCGCAATTAGCGCCTGGGTCGTAATGACCCCCACAGTCCGATGTAGTGACGCTGGCCTGGCTTCTTATATACCAGGATCTCTCTAGTGTGGAGCACATTGAGTCGCGCTCTTAAGAAGGTACTTCAGAGCCTTCTCTCTGGAAATTTTTTACAATAGGCCAAAGGAGATTTAAGCCTATTGTATGTTTGCGGCAGGTGTTTCAGGAATTTGATCGCTGTTGTTTGTTCACCTGTGGTGATCCAATCTTGATTTTTCAATTTTTGGATCACTCTTTGTGGGTTGCAGATCAGATCCTCTTTGGTACATGCCACCTCTTCCAGTTTGTTTTCTTGGCGGGTGATCCACTTCTTAAGGTCCTCACATTTTGTTAATGCCAGCTCTTTACTGATGATGTTGAATATTGGCAGACCATCTTGCAGCAGAGTCTTTCTGAAGATAGCCAGCGAGGACAGACTGACCGTAGCACCCAGCGACAATAGGCCTAACTCTCTTCTGACACCCGCAATTGGGATTGAGTTCGGTAAACCCAGAATCGTCTTCCAAATATATCCCTCCAGTTTCTGCCAGAGTTGACACGGCATGTTAATCGTGGCATCCATGCCATATGTTAGTGCCTTTATAGAAGTTGATTGCTGGGATCCATGAGAATTTGCCGAACTTACGGTCTATCATCTTCATTTGTGAGGTTAGATTTTTTGCTTTATCCCAGAGATATAATTGCATTTTTGTCTCCTGAGTAGTTCCATTGATGATGACTCCCAGATATTTGAAGTGAGGGACAACTTCAATACAGGAGTTATTCACTGACCAGGTATGAGCTGACTTAGCTGAGTTCTTAGGTTGGCGATTTTTGGCACAAATCATGATTTTTGTCTTGATGTTGTTTATGGTAAGGTTGTTAGTGGCCATATAATCTGCCAGATTGTCTAGCTGACGTTGAAGACCTATTTTGGTCTGATCAAAGAGGATCATATTGTCTGCGTAGAGAATACGGGACACCACAGTATTACCAAGCTTAGGTGGAAAGGTCCGAACATTTACTTCAGAATCTTGGAAGTCTCCCAGGAAGGCTACAAAGAGGGCTGGAGCCAGGGGGCAACCTTGTTTCACTCCTCTTTCTGCGTGAAGTTCTTTGGTGAGAGAGCCTTGCTTGTTTAGGCGGACACGTAGGGTGGTATTCGAGTGGAGAGCTATGATCGGCTGTAGAATTTCTTCTGGGCAACTCCACCCTTTTAGCTTTTTTCAAAGGAGCATTCTGTCGACTCTGTCAAAAGCCTGCAACAGATCTATAAAGGCAGCATAGACTGTTGGGGCGCCCTGCTTTATCTTAGCCTTTAGAATACTGAGTATGAGAATATTCACTGCTGTGGCGCCGTTTTTCTTGAAGCCGAGCTGCAAAGGGTCTTCACACAGAGCAGATCTGGCCCAGCGACTGAAGTGTTGGAGAAGAAGGGTGGCGACCAGTTTTCCCATGATGTCCAATAGGGCTATAGGCCGATAGTTTGCCGGGTCTTCTCTGCTTCCCTTTTTAAAGATTGGAATGACAGTTGCTTTTGTCCATGATGCTGGGATCTGTCTGCTGGCTCTGCAGTGCCTGAACAGAAGGCTAATAAAGTCTGTCCATTCAGTGATATGTTTTTTTAAATCAGTGTTCATAAAGGACGTCAGGGCCCGGAGCTCTAGATGTTTTTAGCTTTTGAATAGCCGCCGTGATGTCTGTTTTTTTGGATAGATCAACCCAGGGAGTACGATTGAGTTCCAGAGCGAGGGTCACGTTTGTTGTCGGAGTAGCGAAGAGACCCGTGAAGAAATCTACCCAGGCAGATTCTGGAACTGAGTTGATCATGTTTGTCCTTGAATGTCCTTGCGAGATGTTAATCAAGGCCCAGAAATCAGCTGATTTTTTGGTCGATAGTGTTCGCATCATGGTTTCGGCATCGATATAATAACCACGTTATTGCTAGATGCTTAGACTGAAGCTGATAAACTAATTCCTAAAACAAAATGGCTTAATTCTAACTATTGGTGTTTGTCCCTTATTCCAGCAATAAATATTATAAAGCAAGCGTTATTCTGAAAATCATTTTACGGTTTGGAAACCATCCTTACTTACGATCCAGAGGAATTGTATAAGGTAGAAGATAAGATCTGGCGAAGAGTACTGCACATCCCTAATTGCACAACTGTCTCTGCCATTTGGTTTGAAATAGGATTTCTATCTCTTAAAGCTAAAGTGCTTTGGAATAAGCTGTGATTGCGGAGAAAGACGTTTGTTTCTACACCTAATTCATTCTTCGAAGAGCTTGGACCTAGCCTAGTAGGTTATGTGAGTGTTGATTTTAATAAATGGGTGGAAAAATGTAATAACATTTTGTAAACATGTGTTGGCATGATAAAACCTTTGGTACAACATCGACAAAGCATCAAGAGGAAATTATGGAATTCTGATTGGACTTATACGATACATGGTGTGGTGCTGGCCCTTTAAGGGTCGAGCATGCGTCTGAGTGACGTTGCACTCTGCCGCTCGCGTATAAATAAACGGGTATTCCGGGCTGAGGTTGTGCGACTGGGGAGCCCGAACTAGACAGACATGTCTGTGTGTGTGCGTCTGTAGCGGGAGGGGGCTCACGGGTGATCACAGGGCCTAGAGATTGACCCAAAACAGTGGTGACGAGATCGGAGCCACACCCGGGCACAGCAGTGATTTATAATAAAAAAAGAATTCCTGAACGAGTTGCAATTTGTCTCATTCCATGCGTGGAGAGGGAGTGGCCCACGTGGCTAGGCGGCCATTTTGTGGATGAGGCCTTGGATGGTCTCAGCCCTTTAGGAGGGTGCCTGTGAGCCATCCAGACCAAATTTTTGGAGATAATGACAGTGGGCAGCTGTTCCTGCACTCACAGCACATCAGAAACCCACAATTGTGATTTTGAAGTGCAGTTTCATCGAGGTGAGGTGCTGGAGAGGGGAGGAGTGGCCTGCTGTTTCCTGGTTGGTCCCCTAGGCCTCCCTGGCTGAATTATTTGATTCTTTGGCACATTCCATTTTCCTTCTCCTGTGAATTCATCCGCCACATACTGGCTGTGTGCATCAAACTGTGTTATGGTGGGGATTTTGATCAAGGAAGACTGCTGCAGACTCTAGTCCTGCTCAAAGTAAATTATTGGGGGTGAGTTGCGGCTCCATCTTGTATGAAGAAGGGGTGCCTGTGTGCTTAACCCATGAATGACCAACTTGATCAAGCTGTGGCCCAACCTGTGATTCAACCTGTACCTCGGCATGAACCTCCCGCTATGGCACAGGTGAGACCACCAGGGGTGCTGCAGCTAATCCCTCAATTTGACATTGCTGGTCCCCCATCCAGCCTGGGGCCTAGCTGTAAAAGGTGGATTGATCGTCTGGACATGTATTTCCAGGCCACCATGAGGCGGATGGGGACAGCAAGCTGCCGACCCTCTTGTACTCTGCGGGGCCAGTGGTACTAGACATTTTTGAATCTCTTCAACTGGCAGACGCATCCTATGAGGCAGCAAAGGCGGCTCTTCACAACTATTTCCTGCCTTTAACAAACGTGGACTATGAGCGCTTTGTAATGACTTCCACCCGTCGGAAGGACGATGAGATTCTTGACACTTTCTATGGTCTTCTGCGGCGGCAGTCAGTGGCATGTGCCTGGGACAATCCAGATGTGATGGTCAGGAATCAGCAGATCCAGGGATGCTCATCAAGCAAGCTACACAGACATGTGCTGCGGGAGCCGGGGAATAACCTTACCCCGCATCCTTGAATTGGGTCGGTGCCAGGAGGTGTCTGAAGTGAGAGCATCCAGGATGGAGGTGAGGGTGCACCCAAGGAAGGCGGAAGAGGTGTGTGGTGTAAGGCATGGTGCAGGTGGCAGAGGTTCCAGGAGGCCAGCAGGTAACTTCTGTGACAGGGGCGGAAAGCCGGGGGAGGCATGCCTGAAGTGTGGGTATTACCTGCCCCATCCTGCTGAATGCCCAGCCGCAGGGAAATCATGTGGTCGGTGTGGTCTGGCTGATCATTACGCCCGCATGTGCAGAGCCTCTCTGCCTGTGGTGGTGCCGGAAGGTCCGGTCCGGTCTGGCTACTTTCGCCAATCATACCCGCCCAATGTCGCCCAGGTAGACCAGGGTGACGAAGGCGCCCGATCGGAGGAAGAGGAGAACATCTTCTTTGTATCTAGCGTTGGGGCCCTACAATCAAAGAACAGATGGCACCCGCAATGTATTGTCACAGTCTACAAGTCATCTGAACTGGTGCTGCTGGACACTGGGGCCTCTGTCAACATTATGGCAAGGGAATACTACGAAGCCATGGAGTGCCCCCCACAAGTGGCTGCTCCCAAGGCACATATATTCACTTTTGAAGGGTCACAACCAATTCCCCTCGACCGTGCCTTTGTGGCTGATGTGGGACACAGAATATCTCGAATAAGGGCTCGCTTCTATGTGACACATGTGAGCAATAACACTCTGTTAAGCTGCGCGGTGGCTGAAGCCCTAGGACTTGTGAAGTTTGCGTACTCTGTCTATGTTGAGGACATTCAAATGCTACTCGACAAGTACACCAGACTGTTTGAAGACATTGGGCGGATGGCAGGTGATCCGATGAGGCTGCACATTGATGACTCGGTTCAGCCCATCGCTCTCAAACATCGACAGGTGCCGTTCCATCTACGGGAGCTGGTGGATCGGGAACTGGACCATCTGGTCTCCATTGACATCATTGAGAAGGGTGAAGGTCCAACCCCTGGGTGTCCCCCATCGTAGTGGAAAGAAAGCCGAAGCAGCCAGACTCAGTGAGGATCTGTGTCGACATGCGCCTCCCCAAAAAGGCCCTCAAGAGGGAGAGGCATTTGACACTGACTATTGATGACATCATCACCGAGTTATAGGGAGCTATATTCTTTTCCAAATTAGACCTGCGAGCGGGATAGCACCAGGTAGTGCTGCACCCTGAGTAATGGTATATCACGACATTCACCACCCACAGGGGACTGTACCGTTACAAAAGACTAAGGGGGTCATTATGAGTTGGGTGGTAAGGGATAACGGGCCCCAGTAAGGAGACCGCTGCCGGTAATCCCTTACAGCCCAATTCTGAGGTCCCTTAGCGGGAGCCTCAAAGAACGTGTGGTCTGACCACACGTCTTTTACATGTCCCGCTAAGAGACCAGGGCGCTAATAACGGGCCTGCTATTCGCGAGCCCGTTATTAGTGCCCTCCCCATTCCCATTGAGCGCTATCAGGGCTCAAATGGGAATGGGGAATGGTTGGTTGAATGGGGACTTATCTTGTCCGCACCGGTCGGAATGCCCCGGTAAATCCCCATTCAACCAGACTGGCGCCGGACCCGGTATTGGAGGCCGCCATGGCGCAAATACGCCATGGCTACATCCAATCTCGGAATGAGGGCCTAAGGTTTGGAGTGTCCTCTGCAGCAGAGTTCTTTCAAAACATTATACGAGTGGCTCTGGCGGACCTGGATGGAGTCCTCAACATCAGTGATGATATCCTGGTCTTTGCCGAGTCAGAAATGGAACATTTAAACAGATTGGCTAAGACATTTGAACGGCTCCGCTCCCTGGGCCTAAAGCTGCACCGTGACAAGTGTGAGTTTTTGAAGTCAACAATTGAGTTCTTCGGATTCGTGTTCAAAGAGGGGGAGTGTCACCTGGCACCCACAAGGTCAAAGACATTGTGGATGCACGACCACCAGAGAATGTGTCAGAGGTTCAGAGCTTTCTGGGCATGGTGACGTATTGTGGTCGCTTCATTAGGAACTTGGCCTCCCAATCCGAACCTCTGCAAGCGCTGACCAAGAAGGACGTTGCAGCGGCGTTCGATGACATAAAGAGCACCCTCACAGCTGAAGACACTTTGGAGTTCTCCGAGATAGTGGTGGTCGCCAGTCTGTTTGGCCTCGGGCAGTTCTGGCACATTTGGACGCCACCTTGAACATTTGGCCAGTGGCATACGCCAGCAAGGCTCTCACCGAGACGGAACAAAGGTAATCCCAGATCGAGCGGGGGGCCCTATCGGTCCTGTGGGGATGCAGGCACTTCGGACTGTATGTCCTAAGGCGTCCGGTGAAGATGGTGATGGACCACAAACGCCTGCTGCCCATCCTAGCAGGCTCATCCTCCAAGCCACCTGCGAGGATTGAACGGTGGATGCTGGCAATGCTTGAATATGGGGTTTTGCTGGTTTACCAGCCTGGGAGTAACAACGCAGCTGACTATCTCGCCAGGCCAGGCAGATGACTGTGCTGAAGAGGCGGATGTGTACATTCAGTTGGTGGTGGAGGCAGCGACTCCCAACTCTGTGCCACTGAATGATCTGGAGAAGGCGGCTGCCCAGGATGAGTGATTTCTCATCCTGAAGTCAGCGATGCATCAAGGATCCTGGAAGGCGGTGCTGGACAATCTGGTGCTGAGGATGTAGGAGGCGAAGATCACTCTTGAACAGCCGTGGAAAGTGAGGGATGAACTCTCGTTCTCTGAATTGGGCTTCTTGCTCAGAGGTGATCGGATCGTAATCCCGCAGGCAAAGATTAAGGAGGTCATCGGTCTGCTCACCAGTGGCACCAAGGAGCGGCCAAAACAAAATCAAAGCTGGGTCTGAAAGTTTGGTTCTCCGTGCTGGAGAGACGGGTGGAACAGTTTGTTGTGTCCTGCGTATGGTGTCAGGCGGCCTCTCTGGCCCAGAGGGAGCCTACCATTGAAACAATGCCACGGGGTACTCAGCCGTGGGAGGTGGTGCATGCAGACTTTGGGTACACAACCCGGGGCACACACTTCTTGGTGGTGGTGGAGGAGTGGTCCATGTACCCTGAAGTCGAGTTTGTGGAGTCAGTCACCTTTGAGAACTTGGTGGTGGCGATGGAGAAAATCTTTGCAGCTCATGAACTCCCCAAAGTGTTGTGTACGGACAAGGGTGCACCGTTTCAGTGTGAGAGCTTCGCCGCGCTGGTGGAGAGCTACGGAATTCATCACAGGAAGGTTACGTCTCTGTAGCCTAGGGCAAATGGGGAGGTGGAGAGAATGATGAGGCCTCTCAATAAGGTGTTCCGCATCGCGCAGGGGCAAGGCATGTGCCTACAGAGGGTGCTATACCAGTTCCTGCATGGATACCAGACCACCCTGCACACATCAACTGGGGTGGCACCGGCGGAGGCACTGTTCAGACGATGCCTGAGAGGGCTCATTCCCGAGGTCAGCGAGAAAGAGCGGGTGTCATTGATAACCAACAGGTGGAACGTGACCGGAGACTAAGGACTTAACAGGAGAACCAGAGGAGAGGCCTCAGGTCTCAGCAGCTAAATCCCAGGGACGAGGTGCTCATCAAGCACAGGCACCCCCACAGGAAAATGTCATTGACTTACGAACCTGAGCCGTTGGACATGGTGGCTGTCAAAGGGTCCATGGTGATGGCCTCAGACGGCAAGGCGTCTGTGACCCGGAATGTGAGTTTCTTTAAAAGACTGGGAGAACCTCGGGCAGGGGTATCCCCGGACAGGGACATGATGGAGGTTCCAGGTGAGGGCAGGGGTGTGGCCCCTTCTCCCTGCTCTCCAGCGAGAGAGATGGTCGACAATGGATCCCCTATGCTCAGTGACTATGTGCTGGAGTTGTGAGTTCTGAATACACAGGCGGAATTGTTATGGGGATCCAGGTGGCTGTGATTGAAAGGGTTTTGGTTGCTGTGAAGTGTGTGGGTTATTATAGATGTTGTTAAGATGTTTTGTTGTTGTCCTCATGGAAAAGGAGGAGCGTGGTGCAGTTGAGCACGCGGCTGAGGGACGTTGCACTCCGCCACTTGCGTATAAATAAACAGGGCGTTCTCAGCCGCGGTTGTGCGACTGGGGAGCCCGAAGCATGTCTGTGTGTGCGTCTGTAGCGTGAGGGGGCTCACTGGTGATCGCGGGGCCTGTAGATTGCCCCACAACACATGGTTTATCGGGACGTACATTTTATGATGATTTGAAGCAAGTTCCCTAACACAAATTTAAGGCATGAGTGTGTACGAATCTTTTGCACACTAAAGCTACTTTGCACATCCGTGACGCCAAGGCACTTCCAACATTGAATTGGCGGTATTGTACTTTGGCTGAGCCAGAGACACTGAAACACTTACTAGTTTTATCTCCTGCTCTGATAGACTTCTGTATAGTTTATTTTTGGGAGGTTTGTTTTCCATCATTCACTCGTAGATTGTGAACGTTTATGGAAACGTATGCACTGTGCTCAAACGACGTCCTTAGCAATGGTTGTTTTAAAAATGTTAAGTGTATTGAAACGTGTTAACTGACTTTTCATGTGTCTTAAAGATGGTATTCTTTTTTCTTTTACAGTCTTATAAATATTCCCTTGCTGTGTTGTTTACATCATTTACGCTTGTGTATTGTTATGAATGAACTGTCATGTGTATAAATACGTTTTTTCTAAACTGTTTGGAAGGTTTAAATAAACCAAACAAACAATATATAAAAGAACACATATATCACTTTGTATCCCAAGACGTGAAACATTTTGCGCCGTACATATGGTATGATAGGTTATTTATAATGTGCTTACTACCCAGAGGTTTCTAAGCGCGGACCCAAACAAGTAACACTCCCAATTAAACATTTTTTTAAAGAAATCTAGATTTGTGAACCACACAATGCACAATTAATTACTTCTTTGGTTATTTGATTTTCCCCTCAACAAGTAGAGTCCGCTACCCAATAAAGCCTTTCTCGCACACTGGCTATTTTACATATGGTTTACTTCAAAGAGACATCAAAGAGACATTTGCCTGGAAGAAGCAAATCTACTTATCCTTGTCCAAAGTCGTCCTCTGGGGACAATTTATTAACAATGTTTTCCTGATTTAGAACGGAAGCCTGGAAGTATTGGAGAATGAGATCACAACATTAAATAGTAATGAACTGAATTTTCAATTCTAAGCAAATTGCAGTTGGAGGAAGTAACCTTTCTAGATTTGAGAATATACCTCTGGAGAGGCAATCTTGAAACATCTGCACATATGAAAAGTGCAGAAGTTAAATCAAAAATGCAAATTCCAAAAAGCTTAAAAAGAGTATTCCTTAATGAATATGTCCCTAGGGAAAACATGACTGTAGGAGAATGGCGTACGTACAGGACAGATTTTCAGCACAAGTTTACAAGGTAACACTTCACCCACAACAGGTCTCCAATTACAAATCACATTCAAAAAGAGATTCTGGACAATAAGCAAATACAGCATACTGAATTGGACGAACATGGGAAACTGAGACTGATCACTCGTTACAATTCACATAACTCGGCTATTCCCAAACAACCATGTGTCGGAGGGTCTTGGAGGGATAGAAGTAGGACCCACCTCTCCTCATCCCCAGGATCTCCTCACCCCCCTCAGAATCACTTACCAGCAGCGACACTCATCTGGTGTGAGACTAAAATTAGGTGGCTGTGTAGAGTTGTCATTGTTCTTTGCGATTTTCTTACCATCCCTGCAGCAGGAGTGCACAAATCAAGATGACAATCCTCATTTGTGGCCCGCAGGCAATGCACGTGCACTCTAGATGAGCTGTTTTGGTGGACATCAGGGGTTCCAAACTGCATTTCAATAAGGGTTTCATGGCACTAAGCAACATCTTGCTCCTTCGCCCCACTGAAGTAGATGCTGCATGTGTCAAGCTAATCATTATTGACCGTTCTCTGTGTCTCCAGTGATCCTAGAGCTGTGCACGATCAGCTCTGCAGCATTTTCCTCCTCATCAGATGTCCGTTGGGTTTGATGGGCCTACGATCTGCAGGTACAACACAAGGACTCTATCTAGGAGATCATCTCTGAAGCATAAAAGGAAAGACGTGTCAACCCAAAATGATAGTGTCTCAGGGGAGGGAGGTGCAGACACTACCTTTGACTAACCAGTCATGGGCAGTGGAGCCCAAAACAACGGTTTCTCAGAGGAGGAAAGTACAATCACTACCTCTGACTGAGTAGTTGCGCCCAGCGGAGATCTTTGCTGTGAGCCTCAGATTGGAAAATCACTCCTTATTGATCAGAGTTAAACTCCTTTTCAGTGTACATTTGTGAAGCAAGGTTTTCACCGAACTGTTTATGTACTGGAAGTTAGGATCTTGTTTATGGAATTAGCAACTTATGGGAGCCGTGAAGCCAAGCCATTTGACTAAGGAAACAAACAAGTTGATAGACTTTCTTCGAATAATGAGAGTGAGAGAGAGTGAGAGAGAGTCTGCAAAGCATCGGGCAGATTAAATGAAAGAGTTAATTAGTAGAGCAATAGTCAGTTCAGGAAAGTCAGTTTAGGGGTGGACAAAGATAGGAAGAAGATAGGAAGAAGCAAACTACAGAAGAAAAACACAGAACAAGTTTTAGCATTGTCAAAGTCAGAACACTAGACTTCAAGTTAGTAGTAAGAGCGCCAAAGAAAGGATGTCCAAACGGTTCCCGGAGGTTACCTGGTAAAGCCATGGGCTTGTTCAGCGAGGTAAATTGGAATAGCTTGGATCCCACTAGATCTAATGACATTCTTGTGTTTTGCAGGGACCGAATCACCAGAGAACTAACTCAATGGTGTTTGTTATTTTATACACTCCCTTTTTCCCCTTTGAAGAGAATTCACTGCACAGGGTAAAACGACTGTGGAGGGGTAGGGATTTGGAGGATCCGTGCGGTTGGCAGCTCCAGTGAAAGTTCAATGACAAGGTCCTGACACATGACACATACTACTCAATGACCATGACTTACAAACATATATCAAACTGTTTTCATTCATTCCATATCACATAGCCACTATAATAAAATAAAGATCAAACACTCCAATGTACCTAATGTACACGATGTGCACAAAGGAACTTGACAATTTGGAGGGTTTCTACAAATGTGGAAACTGGATGGTCTCTCAATAGGCCATTAACAAACAGTGTTCAACAACTCTAAGAAATAGACTATTACTCAATATATACACTGTAGAAGTAACCATACGGTTTATGTGAGCACATACAAGTGTCAGTTGATTCATGTGGGGTTCAGATATATTTGCAAGCCCTGCCCTTACAGTAAAATCATTTGTCAATATATATGCCGCTAGTGAGTCTCATAAGGTATGACATCTGAAAATATACTAATAACAAACTAACCAAATAAGTAGACACTGACCACTCCACTTCCCGGATACAAATATTCTTGTGTGACTCACTCAAGAAGAAGACATGCAGCAATGTATTATCACCAATGTCCCTGTTACATATGATCCTTCTAGACTTCATAGCAACCCAAAAGTGTGAAACATGTTTTGGCCATCATGGTACCAATTGAAGTGGTTGCTCTTAGCAGTAATAAGTCAACATTTTCTTTTGAAAGATTAGGTCTATATTGTGGCAATAAGACCCGAGGCAGCGGGCCAATACCTCCCCAGGTAATGCCCCCGGGGCCGTATGCTCAGGCCTTAACGAAGCCCCGGGGGCAATACCGTGGGCGGTATTGGCCTGCCGCCGAGGGTTTTATAGCCATTAGTACCCCAGCCCGTTAGACCAGGGTACATTTTGCATTTTTTTCTGTTTTGAAACGCTGCCGCGTTTTGAAACAGAAAAAAAATAAATTGCAAAAAAATGGCCGCCGGGAAAGGGAAAACATAGTCCATTTTCCCTTTCCATGGCGGCCATCAGGAGCGCACGCGCTGGGAACAGAAGTGTTTCCAGAGCGTTCGCTCCAAGAAAAGAAGAAACAAATAAGGTAAGTGGCGTTGGGAGGGTGGGGAGAGGATAGTTTGTGGGGGAGGGGGATGGAGGGAACAAAAAAACTTACCTGAGTCCCCGGCAGGGGACGAAGGCAGCTTCCAGCCATGGGGAGGCTCGGAGCGGGGATTTCTCAGTTTCAAGCCTCCTCATTGGCTAAGGGGCTACGACGCCCCTCGCCGGGAACAGAGTACCCAGCACGCACGGCGTACACGGGAATACCGTGTGGTATGGCTCGGAAAAGAGCCAATCCACAAGTTGTATTCCCGGTGCACAGCAGTTGTAATCCTAGCAACTATGGTTCCTACTGATTAAGGATCTTATTAGAGTTCCTACATGATCAAATGTACAGGGGCATTAGTATTAATGCATTATTGCATGTCTTCTAGCTTGAGCCGCCAATTAAAAGGACTCTATATGTTTGTATGAGCACAGTGGTCAGTCTCTATTTTTTGGACAATTTGTGTGGGTGTCAATTGGGTGGAATTATGGCACATGCATGCGCCATTATGGACTACTATCAACATTCCCCTCTTGGAGACACATTGGAACTGCTTTTCCTCTACCTTGGATCTCGACATTATGGAACATGGCACATCGAGAGGAGGAACAAAATGGAAATTGAAAATGAAACAATGCAATGAAGACTACAAGACTACATACTAGGAGAACTATCCTACATGTAATGGTACAAGTCTACTCGTCAAACTTTTCTTTGGCTGTTATGAATGCCAAACACAGATCCTTACAGTGATCACCAATGAAAATGGGCTATTATTTTGCTTTGATTGTTAGCAAATGCTTTTGAGGAAAGTTAATAACTAAATTTTGAACAGACTTTCATCAGTTACAAATGTCAGCAAATGATGAATTCACCATTCCAATATGGCGGGGTAAGCTGGAATGTGTTATTTTATATCAGAGGAACCCGATGAATGGAATGTTCAAACTGGGCAGAGGTCCTACACATGCATACTTACAGCATAAATACAAATCAGCATTGCTTATTCTTTGTAATTGTGTATTCACGATTGACAGCCGATGGTTTTGGAAAACGTCAATAGCATCTCCTTTCCTTTGAAAACAATATGACAACCTCAAAATGGCTGCCATGTTAATGAAATAGAAATTCTAGTATGGTAGTGTACTTTGCGATATTCCTGCCAAATGACACTGATTTTCTACGCTACTTATTAACTTTCATGTTGAACACAGTGTTCACCACACAAGACACATGTGAAAAATGCTATTTTGTATTGAAAGAACCCTGTTTATCGTATGTTTTAAGTGCCTAGATGCAGCCAACCGGTTCTTGATCTCCCACAGTGGTGAGAGAGTGCACCTGGTATGCTAATGTTACAATTTGTCTGCTATCAGGATGGTTTGTAAATATGAAGACCTGGCCTTTGGAGACTATAATAAACAAGGGGCTTGAATGTCTTTTTTATGTCGAGTCTGAATGCAACATTATGATAGCACACATTAAAACACAACATGCAACCTTTGTTGGTCTTTTCGATACAGCCTTCACAAGTGGATGACCATTATGAATACCATTTGTAAAGTAAACCACTCAAGTTCGACTGAGAGCCTTGATTGCATTTTCTTTGCTGCACATTTGCAGAGTATATCCTCACTCTATATAAAAAACGCATCCAACCACGTGATAAATTGTTTTTCTTCATTCTAAGCAGAACACTGAACTATTTAACATTGTCAATGGTGATGGGATTGGGGAATTGAACCGACATGTTGCCTGGCCCCAGGGGAGTGAGGATTCCCCAGGCCTGCATCCTATCAACTAGCCACCAGCGCTAAGTGAGTGGCATGCGCCTAACTGCCTGTGCGCCTGGTAATGGTATGCCCGTGTGTGTGGCAGTCAGGGCATGCAGTCACAAGCATGCCACTCCTTACTGAATGGCCAAGAGACACCTAGTGCCAAAATGATAGCATCTCACAACACTCTATTTTCTGTGTATCTGGCATATATTGGGGCCAAAATAATGATGATATGTGTTGGTTCGGCTGATAAAAAAAAGTGCAATGTGCAGAAATGTTGCTCTGAAGTACAGTGCCATTGGCAGGTTGGGCTCTAAGCATCCACCTTTGCATTGCTTAGGATTTCAGCTGGAATTCAGTATTATTTATTTATTTTGCCATTTGTATAGCACACCTAACGCGGAGGCATCTGGGCGTATCATTAAAAGATGGAATGAATGAGGACGCTATTGTCTCACCTTCAAGCATAGATAACAAGACTGCGGAGAAAGACAATTTAAGAGAAGGCTGATGTGTAATGGGACAAGGCAGATAACAGCTCATAGATCCTTGGGGAAGACTGACAATCGTTTCGTTGGACGAAAGTACGAATTGAAAGGCACAGTGACGAATTCCAAATAAGGAACAACGAGTGACTTTGCCTTTCAATCCTCACAAGAGCCTTAGCTAGTCAAGATGGGTGATTTATGATGGTAACAGCTTGAAGGCAAAATGAAACCACTAATACAATAGATATGGCTGTTGAAGCAGATCAGTAATACACATGTTGACGCATTGAGGCAAAACTGTGCCCTGGGGGATGTTTCCAAACTTAAAGCAGATTTGAACACAACATTTTGTTCCAGCGCAAGAAACTACCTAGGATAAACGTACGAGAGTTGAAAACATACAGCCCACCCTCTAGTGTACTTCAAACCAAAAGTTTGAATCACAGTGAAAGTGTTCTTTTTCTATGTTCTATGGAACATATATGTGTATATTATATAGCTATACATATATCGTATAATGTTGTGCCATTGTTGCACGTATCTGCTATTTCAGTGTGATTACATACTGGTGAGATAGGTAAACAACCTGAGCACTCACCTGACTTCTATGTGCACTTTGCAGATATGGGTTCTGTGTGCTGTGGCAGCCCTTGACCCTTCCAAAGTCGATACATTGACTACCATTAGATCAGGCAATAGTATTAGAATGCTTAGCAGTGAATTCATCGAAATACTCAAGGAAAAAAGTGTTGACTTTTAAATTAGTAGAATGCACATTCATTTTCACAGCCTTTTAAGAATAGTACACTGATTTTGCGACTGAAAAGTGCCTTTTTACGTAGTCATGATGGCACCGAAACACTGGCCTTCAATTCACCCTGGACCAGGGTGAGGAATAGCAGACAATGCCAGGGCTCGTTATTACCTGCCACACTTCAGCGAAACCCCAAGTGGTGCACGGACACCATCCGCATGGAATGGAATGCCTGGATTGGAACACAAGGAACCATGAGGCAGCCATTGAGGGGGAAGAGGGTTTGATAGAGCTTGTGGATATGGAGGGTGAGGTTGGGGTAAATGGAAAGAATGTTAGGGAACAGTTGTGTTTATAGAGTTTTTTTGGGGGGGAACACAAGTTCTTATTTTGCTTATTTTTTATTTTTTATATTCACATTATTTATATATATATATATATATATATATATATATATATATATATATATATATATATATATATATATATATATATGGCTTTTATCATTAGACAACGCTGCTTTGTAGCTTTGTAGCACCTCCAAGGCATGGGAACGGGGTACAGACATTTGAGCTTTCACAGATCTCGGAAGCCTTCAGATCTGTACAGTTTGAGGGTGAGGGAGGAGTGGGAAAAACAACAAGGAAGGAGCAATGATCATGCACAGTAAGTGTATCGCAACGTGCTGGTCTTGGAAGCAAGACCATAAAGAACAATAGAGGTTCGAATCCCGGATCCGCGCTTAGATAGCACGTTATAAAACAACAATTAAATAATTAAATATAGTTGAATAGCAAAGACTCATTGCTGGATGACGCGTGTGATGGCAGAGAAGATGAACAGGAGTGCACTGAAAAGGCTAAAGATCTCAAGAGTTCAAAGCAAATAGTTTTCTAAAAATAAATGTTTATAGTCTGTTGCTTTCCTCAATTCTGAGGGAAGGAGGGAGAATGTTACAGGGGGCAGCTCCAGTGGATTGGGGTGTTCTTTCTCCAAGCTTCTTTTCCCTAAAGGTCAAGGCAGCAATGGACTTCGATGTTGTGGACCCTTGGGGCAGCACAAGTTCTCAATCTTATACTTAAGGATCACAGGACTGGAATCCCCAAAACCTTTGTGAGTGATGCACAGTGTTTTGAAACTGATGCGGGTGTCCACTCAACGCTTGTGTGATGCGGCTCTAGGTTTCAGGATGAGCCTTGCTGCCTCATAACGCTAGAGCTGGCGATGGTGATTGACGTTTTTAAAGAGAACTAGGAGAAGGTTGTTGCAATTTCCCAGACATGAGATCACAATGGATGTTGCCACCTGCACACTCAAGGGGGGGGGGGGGAGAATGCCTTCAGCATGTGTTCTCTTTCTTGTTTAATTATGCCTGAATTCTGGGTAAATACTTACTTTAAACAATCTAAGTAATCTGCAGGTGATTCCCCTTTATTTTGCGAGCAGTTGTAGATTTTGCCCTAATCAGTCATCCAGGGGCACATCTCAGGTAACCGTCCCGGGTCTGTAGTTGGCCATTGAGTCTGCTGCACTATTCTCTGTCTGCCTTCCACTGGCATAATCACCCTCATGGCCTGGGTTGTTACACTGGATGATGGTTTGGATTTCTTCAACAAATTTATGGGGTTCCTCTCTAATGTTCGGTAATTCCTTAGCCAAGTGTCTTAAGTCTCCAGGGGACTATGGGAACATGTCACCAAGTTGTTCTCCCCCCTTATTTGTGCCCGCTCCTTTCAGGGGTACTTGTCTCCAAAGAGTTTGAAATGTTGGCGTAGCCTCTCCATAGCTGCTGCCCCCTCAAATCAGAGGGGCTGCAAACAGAGATGAAATGGGCATCTGTGAAAAATTGGGGGTGGCCTCATGCACCTTGCTGACAGGTCGTAATCTATAATATCCTCTGCACTCTCCTCACCCCGCTTATCTCTTACCAATTGAGAGTAGGTGCCAACCCTGTTTCTTCTCCCAACTTCCCTTTATTCCATGATTGTTTTATTTGGTCTCTTAGCCTACCACTGCAATCTTGTAGTCCCTTAGTTTTAGTTGTGCTCTATCTCTCGAATGCGCCCTCATACCAAGTGGCACTAACTACCACTGTTTCGAGCCAACCTTTCTTGATTCTAATGCATGCCTAAAATTGACCTGCCGGTCTAAATGAAAGGTAGCTTTGAGCGTGAACTGCTTATGCAGATTGTCCCGGAACAGATTGTGCCATGTCTCTAAATATTTGAACATTATACTATTGTATATGGTAAGCATAAAGTATGCCAGTGTCCCCTTGGGTGGTATGGGGACTTGCCCCATGCCTATTTCTGTCCCTGACTGTTTTTCCTTTCACACATCGTTGTCTCAGTCATAATTTATGTATTTGTATAGCGCTAAAGCCCAGGGGCATCAAAGCGCTGAAACATAGAAACAGACAAAGACAAACAACAACAAAAAGTCAGTCCAGAGGAGATTAGCAAGCCGATGGGTGTATTAATAGAGTCTAGTGCAATTAAGTAAAGGATTCAGAGAAAAAGAACAATGTGAGGATGGGATCAGACCTCCCACCCAGAGGTAGCGTATTCCATAGAGCAGGGGTAAGAAACTGAAATAATCTGCCACCTGCTCGGGTACGCCTGATGCATTTGTGAGTTAGTAGTTGCCGTGAGCTGGAACGCAAGGCTCGGGGGCGGGTGGGGTGGCTTATACCACTGCAGTTGTGCTTTAAGTGCCAGGCTATTATGCGAGTCAATGCAAAAAGGACGAGCATACTCTTCCTTGGCACATAAAGGGTTAAGATATGCTGGTGCTTTGCATACAGGCATTTGTGAGTGATGGCGAAGGGCCTACATTTGATCTGCTGAACAATGGGCAGCTTGTGAAGTTTTTTAGAGTGGGCGATATATGAGAGTGCCTGGCAACATTGGCCGCAATCCTGGCAGCCGAGTTCTGCACCAGCTGAAGTCTAGCAACTCCATAAACTGATGGTCCCATCAACAGGGCATTTCCACAGTCTAACTTGGTTCCCATAATAGCTCTAGCGATGGCAGCAGCACTGGCATCTGAGGTAAAGGGCTTAACCTGTCGGAGCAGCCAGAGATAATAATGGCAAGCACGGACCTAGCTGAGATATGGGCGTTCGTGCTCCTATCCGAATTAAGGAAAATGCCTAATGACTTAGCCTTCCTCGTTATTACGATTTAATAGGAACCTAGAAGCATAGAGTCATAGGCATTTCTCAGTTTCTTGGTCATGTTTTGAGCGGCCAGTAATAGCAGCTCAATTTTTTCTGGTCATTTAAACAGAGCCAGATAGGGTGTCCAGACATTTGGTCGAATGAAAACTGGTTGAAAGACATTTGGTCGACGCAATTTGGTCAAAAACCAAATGGTCGAATTTTTTATTTTATTTATATATATATTTTTCGGGTTTTTGTTTTTTAAAAAAAGGGTTTTTTTGAAAAAAAACAGGGTTGGGGGGGACCCCCCCCCCAAAAAAATGGGTGAAAATAAAAATAATAAAAAAATTTGACCATTTGGTTTTCGACCAAATTGGTTCGACCATTTGTCTGGTCGACCAATTTTTTTCGACCAAATGTCTGGTAACCGCCAGATAGGTCTCATCACCTGCTGGCCACATTAAACGTGTCATTGACCATGCAGGCATCTAAGGCCTCCCTTGCACCTCTAGAATTTGAAACCAGACTCTCTGGACTTCTCTAACAATTTGAAATACTTACCTAATTCGTGGTGTGCACCTATCAACCTTTCTGCTTTTTTATCTGAGGCCATGTCACCAGACAGCGTGAACAGCAGTTGGGTCATCAGCATAGTTTTGGAACAGAATTTGTCTTTCATGCATCATTCAAGAACACGGTGATTCCACTATTTGTGCAGCCCTGAAAGGACAGGGATTGCGGGCACCTGAGACATATACCCTCCATTCAAATGTCTTTATTTAATCCAGACCGATAGTTTTACAGACTACTATTTTCTAGACCGATATTCACCAGGGCACATATTCCAGAATACCTCTTTTCTTTTTATGAACTGACCAAGCACTGCCCTATCCCATTATTTTGTTTCACCAGATATGTACTGAACACTACCAGAAAGTCAACGCCATATCTTGCCACTGCTCGAAAACCATTGGCCCAACAGAGCAGCTATGAGAAAGCACCACTAATGGTCAGCCTCCTCCCGACCAGGTCCTCTGTAGCATTGAAAAAGGACTCCTTACCTCTCAGTTAGGCGCCGGAGGTGTTAGGGTGAAGGCAGCACGCAAGCCAGTGGTGCTCCATGGAGCACAACAGGTCTAAGCCGCGGTGCCAGATTGTCTGAGAAAGCAGGCTGCCATTTTGGATTAGTAGCAAAGACAACTTTATTGACAGAAAATGCATCTTCATCATACCAGAACAAACCTCGAAAACGTGACCTCCCCCTCAGCACTACACTTCCACCTTTAAAGGTCACGATCTCATGAAGAAACTGAAACATAACAAGAACCTTCTAGAACTGAACATGTTAGGCTTATATGGAGGAAAAGGGCCCCCTCAACCCATTGTGACCATTCATACCTTTATCCTGTAGTCTGTTGCGGGTGACCATCAAGACAGTCACATGACAGTATCTTCTCGATGCTCCAGACAAATGAGGTCCATCAACCCAGCCTTTCATAGCAATCCTTGCATCCCTTCACAATGCGAACTCAAACCTTTCTGGTTTACACATGTCGGCAAAAGTCCTTGGCATGGAAATGTGCAAGCTAGCACTTCTGAATCTCAGTCTGCACATTTCAGGGATGTACAACATGAGCATACAAGTATTGCCATGAACAAACAGTCATTTAATCGAAACATGTCAGATGCAAAGAGAAACTGTTAGTTCATGAGAAAGCAAACCAAATACAGTAGCACTGGATCAATTGATCTTATTCATGTGACCTTTGCATAAAATGAAGCAAATATGCTGCACACTCAGCAGGCTGGAGAAGTAGGGCTAGTGATGGTGGGGCAGGTGGAGAGAGTGGGAAAGAAGTGTTCTCAAGGTGTAGCCAGGAACATGGATGTGCTTCATATGACAGACACATTTGCAGACCTGCTGCAAGCAATTGTTATATCGGCATTCATGCTGACATGTATTGGAACATGTAGTCTGAGCTTGTCTTCTTTCTGTGACAATCCTGCCATCATTGAGCACATACCAACACATATAGCAACTTACAGTAAATGCACCTGGATTATTGGGCAACACAGTGATGACAGTGTACTTACAATAGCTGTACTAGGACTATTGGGCAAGGGCATCATGCATGTGTATCTACAGGAGCTGTCCAGGCCTTCTTGGGCAAAGCCATATTAAAGGTGCACTTACAGTAGCTGTAATGGCCCTTTTGGTCAAAGCCATCATCAGTGTGTACTTGCAGAAGCATCACTGCATTATTGGGCAAAGCCAACACAAGTGTGTACTTACAAGAGCTGCTCTCACCTTATTGAGCAAAGCCATCACGAGTGTGTACTTACGGTAGAAGCACTGGACTTGGTGGGAAAAGCACACGTGTATGTGCACTTCAAGGGGCAGTAATGGAATTAATGGGAAAATCCATTGTGAGCATTATTGGGCAATGCCAACACACGTTTAAATTTGCTTTGGCAGTGTTGGCATTGTTGAGAAAAGCTGTATATGTACCCCTGACTGTTCTGAATCCTTACTGATGGTTGGCAATGAGAATGCGGGATTCACTTTAGATCTCCAGCTGATATGCTGCTACTTTTATACTTACTTGTCAAGGAGGGACAGTAGTTTGAAAGCGCACAGGGGCACACATTGTTTTAGGAAAGAGGATATGTGAGTATTCTTAAGGAGGCTGGGAAGAAGCCTTTTTTCAAAGAGCAATTCATCCAATCAACTAACAAAGGTACACAGGGTATTATGGCCTTTGCCAGGCTGGAGCAGACCTATTCGAAGATGCCTTTATTTTTTGACTGTGGTGGAGATATCAGTCTGTGAAATTTGTTTGAAGGTGGAGAAAGAGATATCAGCATTATTTACATACCAAGAGGGGCAGGAGAGGATATTATGAGATTGGTATCTTGTTTAGTCATTCATTCATCCGCATGCATTTAGGTAGTCAGTGTTTTAGTTGTCAAACTCACATTGGCCCTCATTAGGACCCTGGCGCTAAGCGTTTAACGCTGCCGTAAAAGGCTGCGGCGCCGTTAAACACTTACCGCCTTATTAGGAGGTCCCTTTGCAGGACCCGACCTGAACGGCTGGTCTAGACCAGCCGTTAAAGTAGGGACCCGCAAAGGGACTCTCAAGGTAAATACGGTACCGCAATTTGCGGTACCGTGCTTACCACCTTCCCCAATCCCATTGAGCCCTATGGGGCAAAAATGGGAATGGGGAAGGGCCAATGTTTAATGGGGAATTACCGCCCCGCCAACCTTGGAATGGGGTGGTAATTCCCCATTGAACATTGGCAGACTCGTTACGATACCGGCACCAACCATGGTGCTAATAGCGCCATGGTTTAGCGCCAGTATCGTAATAAGGGCCATAATCTTCATAGCCACATCAGCACTACATCAGTGGTAATTGTTAATTGGGAACTGGTAATAGATTGTTAGAGGACCAGTACCAAAAGCACAGTAGTTATATAAGTGATTTTAAGTCGCTGGCCGTGTTCATAGGAGCTTTTAGTCACTGCTGCTGTTGAGTCCACAGAAAACACAATATAAAAATAAATGAGGGTGCTACCCGAAGACAGTGGATGTTGGTGCTGGGGCGGGTATGGGGCGGATCCCCTGGTCGCCCTTTATTGGTCACAGTTACATGACATTGGGACAATTACAAGGCCATACTGCAGATCAGCCAATGAGGCCTGGGTTCCTCCCACTCCCTCAGTTAGTTATGGCATGCCAGCTCTATAATCCTTGACCCTGCCCAACTTGATATGAGACTTGGAGTGGAATAATAATGCACCCTCTACCCAATTGAGCACGCCTACAACTCTCTCTGGTCAGACCCAAAGGCCCAGCATTGGAAAAGACTCCTTTCCCTTAAAATAAACTCATTTCCCTCCACTCAACAATGGTAGCAGAAGTTTAGACACAGTTTATCTTCACACGATACATCAAAGAAGTTGTTTCACAGATTTTGTATGCCCCCCATTAAACGCAACAGCTCCATGGATACAATGTTGCAACTCTGCGTCTTCCCGAAGCCTGAGAATACAGTACAGGAATTAAGATTGTAGAAGCTCTGTTCCCTGGCAAGAGATTTTCACACTGGGGATATAATGTTTCATTGTCCCCACGTGAACAATATGAACACAGAAACAAAACACAGCATACCCAGTGTATTCCCACTACCTAATTCGTATGCTAAAACACAGGAGACATGAGCCCAGCAGAGGCAGCACCAGGAGGGTGAGAGGGTTAACATTAGCAAGAGAGCTTAATAGAGCATAAGAGGTGGTAACCGAAGGAGGCGGTCAGATTGCCCTTTGTGGTAGTCTATCAGAAGTGGTGACATCAGTCAAAGGTAGCAGTATGGAAACATTAGACATAGGTAGCACTTTGGTTGTGGTGCTAACATCAGTCAAGGTGGGAGTGCATACAAGGTGGTAACAATAGACCAAGGGGGCAGTGTGGAAGAAGTGATAACATCAGCTAGAGTCAGTAATACAGAGGAGGTGGTGACATCAGGAGGAAGTGGCTGTCAAGAGAGCGTGGTAAAATCTGGAGCAGTGCTATTAGAGGAGTTGACAGCCAGAAGTAGTGATGGGACAGAGGAGGTCATCACTAAGATGGAGGTGGTTGAGAGGAGTGGAAAGTGGCTACTGGTAGGAGTATGGAAGAAACTAAGATCAGTGTAGGGTCACAGAACACAATAAGGAGTGGAAGGTGCCAGAGGGTGAACACAGAAAGACCAGCAGAAGGCCAGTTAGCCATCACAGGTAGGTTGTGGTGGTCCAGATTGGCCCTAGGCAGGTCCACACAGTAGGAGGCGTATAAGAGGGGGTCAAGAAACAAGGGGGAGCCATTGAAGATACTCAAGTCAGAGCAGGCTTAATGTCAAACCACCCTGCCTTTCCTTGCTGGTCCCCACAATGTTTGCTCCTGCTGACCAGAATGATAAGGGACAAAGCCAGGTTAATCATTTGTATTTATTTGTATTTTATTTATTTGGATAGCGCACCAGGCCCAAGGGCAACCGGGCGCATATCTTAGAGCAACAGGTACATGAATGGCATGGAATACAGTTACAATCAATCAATTACATTCACAAGAGCATTAAAGTACATAGCAGTGCAGATTGGCAAGCAGATTGGCAGGGAGGTAGTTATAAAAAAATAAAAAAGGTGGAGAAGATCAGATGGCCTGTGAAGGCAATTGATCAGATGTAGCGGATAGCCAGAGCTTGGCTTTGTGTTTGAATAGGGTAGGAGAAGGCAGGGTTCTAATGGTGAGTGGCAGTGTGTTCCAGAGTTTGGCAGCTAGAACTGGGAAGCTAGCACCTCCGGCTGTCTGTAGCTTGTATCTGGGGATCGTGAGGCAATGTGCTTGGGAAGATCTGAGTGACCGTGAAGGTGTATACTGAGAGAATCGAGAGGCTAGGTAGATGGGGGCCTGGTTGTTTACACATTTGTGAGTAAGGGCCAGGGATTTCAGTGATATCCTTTGGGCAACTGAGAGCCAGTGTAGACTCTTCCTGGTTTCAGTGATATGTGCAGATCTAGGAATGTTGAGGGCCGCTCTAGTAGCATTATTTTGAGTGATCATGTGGTACCGGACCCAGGAAATACCTCAGCTTGTGGTATACCCAAAACAGGATTCCTTAAATCTGACATCAGCAACAAACAGGACCCACAGTGTGAGGAACCCCCATTTGGACTACAGACTTGGGGAAAGAACATAGGAGTTTGCTAAAGACCAGGCCTACACAGTCCAGAGGAGCTGGGCAGGAAAGTGTGGGACCCCACTGAGCCTAGGAGGCCCAAGAAACTGAAGGAGAACTATCCTGATGCTTTTGGTTATCTGTTTAGGAAAATCCCAATCATATTTAAATTGAGCCATTTTATAATTAATTTCCACAGTTGAAGTCATCACCAATCCGTGTTACTGTCAAATTTCTTGGTCCCAGGAGGAACCAGGCTGTGACACTAAGTACCAACTCAGAAAGAAACCATGGTTACAAGCAGACTATTTAGTGTTCTTCAGGCGCGCCACACACACATGACCACTCCCAGACTGATTGGTGCTCACCAAAAAATGTACTGAAAGCAAATGGCAGCTACATTAACAACATTGCATTCTGTTGCAGCCTCTGGCATCACCTACGCCTGCCCGGATCATGTTTATCACTTCGAAGAAGCTTCCATGTCAGCAGCACCAGAGCACACAGTGGGCCTCATTACGACCCTTGCGGAAATCGAAAAACGATGGCGGAAATGCAATACCGCCATCGAATAGCGCTCGGTGCGACTATGACCCGTCACCGCAAAGTACGATGCCATTAGCGACACCGTAGTAAACGCCAATGCTAACTGCACCAAGTACGCGCGCGCGCGCCATGCCAAACCGTAAATACCACCATGGCGCAACGGTACGCGAATTCCGACCCTAGCGGACATGTACCTAACGCCATCAAGCACGGCGGAAAGTACCATTCCGCCATGGTGAGAAGTACGGCATCGCGAATCAACCGTAAACGGCCCCACTGAGTGCCTGTACACCGCTCCCTGCCCACAAAGTACAACTCCCCGTAGGTGCAATGAAGTCACAATGCAACCAGTGAAATGTACAAGTCACCCATGCATGCCAACGAACAAAAGAATCACAAGAGGGGCCAATGGGAGCTGCAGGGCACAGATGGCACGAATACAGAAGCTATACAAATGGACATGACCACAGTCCCCCACCAAGAAACGCACGCAAACACAGGCACCTGTGACCAGCAATATTCCGAAAATCACATCATTCCACCAGTCCACCTGGCTGACCGGCATCTGTTACACAAAACCCAATCCCCCGCCCCTGAGCATGACAACATTCAAACAGTCATATTGGCAGCCCCCATCCCTGACCTCACTGGGCTTCGTAGGCAAACGCGCCCAGCACAGTACCACGCAACTAAACTCCGAAGCTGGAACCCAATGCAGATCTCCTCACAATACATCGCTCCCCAAATAGGAATATGCCACATCACTTGCAAAGAAGAACGCTACACGGCCCATATCAGAATAGAAATTTAATGCACAACAAAATCACCAAGCCCATACAGCCATTAGGCCATGAACTCCAAAACACATTTCACCATTGTGGGCTGCATCCGCAAGAAATGACCAGCTACTACTTGTGTGACGCCCTGTTCCATCATGGTACACAGAGCCACATTCACGTACGAAAAGGCAACATGGAAGCGCACAGAACCGCAGGGCCGTCCCAATGGGGAGGCACTAGTCCAGCTGAAAGGCCGAAATGTTGCTCCGAGCCACTAGTACTGCGTAAGGGCATGTGGCCCATTGGCGATCGTCCCATAAGATCGTAATGCTGCTCCACTGATTAACACGAAGCAGCAGGTGTCGGGAGTAAAAGCCATCTGCAGGAGTGGCATACAGATGGCAGTGGCAAAAGGGGAGGAGATACCTGTCAACCAAAAGAAAAGAAAAAGAACAGAATGGCCATCAGAACTACATTCGAACAACTCACTTCAATGATCACACTAAATCCACAGCCATATGCATGCTAGCCCACTCCAAAGGATCATCACCACCCCAAAACCACTTGCGACTCATAACCATCTATATCGAGGTGTAAACACCATCACAAACGAGTGTACCTGTGCATGCGTCTGTGAAAACAGAATCCATCAGATGGGAATGTTAGCGTGCATGGACACAAGTGTCTGAAGGCGCGTCGAGACAGGGAGGGCTCAACAAGGCCAGATAGACGATGGTCCCACTATGGCAGCCCTGCATCACATAGCGCAGGGGAGGCGGACAGATTCCAAGAAGCCCTGTACATGGCAAACTCTGTATCAAATCATCTGCCCATGCATCCATTCATCATTCCCTCATCCCGGTATAAAAACGCCTGAATATTTACTCACATAACATTAGAAATATCCATTGAGTCTGTGCGTTATGCAGCCTGCAAAATCCACAGTGCCCCAGCCCGTAATTCCAGTGTTGTGAAGTAACATGTATTTGGGAACGTCCGGCCTCATCGCCCACGTCGCTATTGCGCATCCCAAACTATTCATATCAATCATTGCATCCTCGCCATGGCCCCTGTCTCAAGGACATTGAACAATAGAACGTTATATTTGCAGTCAGACCTGTGGGCATCTCCTCGCCGCTAGCTGAAAACCGAAAGCGCCGCCCTTCGAATTCCTCATTTGCAACATCACGTCGAAAAGGCATCTGTGGCCGTTTGAAATCACAAATTAATCCATCTAGTGCGGCTGTGTGTGAAAATGGCAACTGCCTTCACCCACAAATGGGACGCCCCGCCCGTCGGTGCAACTCGGTACAGTGATGCATGAGGGCCCACCGTTACTCGAGTACTACGTTCCACTGACCCTTCACAAGTCTGTTCGCGACTGCAAAGATTGCATGTGAAACAATGGGACCATAGCCGAATGTACATATCAACCAATGTTACACGGCCATCGGGTACAAATACATGATTGCAATAGCAAGATGCCATTACTCGAATTGCAGCGTTGTGTGAGGGACGTGCTCAGCCAAAGGGGAGAGCAGCTTGCACAGGTGGAATGAATCACCACAGGTGGAGGCCATACAGCCTGAAAACACATAAATTGCACACCCAGTCTCCTCCCACAACCACACCCACTCCGAAATGCTACCGGCAGGACTCGCGATGTTGGCCCTGGGGGACCTGATAGCACTGCAAGTACTCCAACTCCAAGAAGAAGACGAACACCAACTACAACCGGCCGCACGGAGGAGACGCAGGAGGAGGAGGAGGCCAAGGCAGGGCCAGCAAGGGCCGCCAGCACAGCCACTACCACCACGCAAGCAGCCCGCAATCCCACGCCTCCGAGCACATCCGTTCAACCTCACTGATGAGCAGATCCACACCCTCTACCGTTTGGACCGGGACACCATAGCCGCCATTGTGGACATGACACAGGCTGACCTTGTCAGCATGATAGATAGCCCAACCGCCATCCCACCCCTACTGAAGGTGGTGTCTGTACTCCACTTCCTGGCCACAGGCACCTACCAGGACACAGTCGGACAGTTGCATGGCATTTCTCAGCCACTGTTCTCACGGACACTATTGCAAGTGCTCGATGCCCTCCTGCAGCACGCAGACGACTACATCTCTCTACCACGCTCGGAGCAGGAAATTACCAACACAAAAGTGGGATTCCATGCACTTGCCGGCATACCGGGTTGCATTGGTGCCATCGACTGCACCCATGTGGAATTGGTCGTCCCACATGCCATGGAGGCCCAGTACCGCAACCGAAAACAATTTCATTCCCTGAATGTACAAATGGTGTGTGACTCCAACAGGATCATTACACATTGTTGTGCCCGATTCCCTGGATCAACCCATGATTCTATGGTCTTGAGGAACTCTACAATACCACGCTACATGGAGCGACACGCAGGGAACAGATCCTGGCTACTCGGTGAGTCTCATTTCATGCATAATAATGTGGGGTATGTGATGCGGCAATGACCTGGCAGGAAGGGGGGGGGGTGTGCGTACGTAGCAATGGCATTCCACATCATACGTTTATCGTCCACATACAGGTGATGCTGGATATCCACTGAAGAGATGGCTCCTCACACCAGTCCGGAACCCACGGGACCAGCATGAGGAGGACTACAACCATGCCCACTCACGTACCCTTGTAGTCATTGAACAGGCATTCGGCCTACTGAAGACTTGTTTCCGCTGCCTCAGCAGGTCTGGCGGGGCACTCCTGTACCGCCATGAGAAGGTTGCAAAGATGGTCATGGCATGTGTCATGCTCCACAACATGTGCGTACGTAGAAATGTGCCCATGCCCCCTGACGCAGAACTGCAAGCACCTGAGGATGGTCATGATGAGGGTGGGGATGTGGCAGCACCTCAAGGAGTCTGCGAGGCACCGGAGGGCCGTGACATTCGTCAGCATCTCATTGATGCATGCTTCTAGCACTCACGCCTGGTGGCTGATACATGGACACGGTACTCGTGGCACTGTGTGTGTCTGGTACATGCACAATATGGACTGTACGCCTATGATGGCCTAGTACACAAAGATCATTGTCCACACATCTCATTGGTTGATCGTGCATTGTTTATGGCATATGTGATATCATGTTGAACACCCTATCGACCCGCCACCCAAGTGAGCCCAAAACACCCCCTCCACCCTCCTACCTCCCCCCCGAACACCAGTGTCCAAAGATGCTCAGTGTCATTGGGCAGACGCTATTGCAAGCCCCCTCTGCGGGTATCAGGGGCACCCCTGCCTGTGGAGCGCAGGTTCCTCCCAGATCTACGTTGGGGGCTGCCCTGGACGGAACTTGCAACGGATGATGTCTCTGCCTGCTCACGTCCATGCATGTCCCTAAGGGTTTGTGAGAGCTCAGTGAGCACACGGCGCACTGCGGCAAGTTCGGCACATACGTCTTTGGACGTCGCATGCAGTTCCCCCCTCAGGCTCTCGGTGCTTCTCTCCATTTGTACTCTCAGGCTCTCGGTGCTACTCTCCATTTGTACTCTCAGGCTCTCGGTGCTGCTCTCCATTTGTGCCCTTAGTGTCTCTGTACTTCTCTCCATTTCTGCCCTCAGTGTCTCAGTTGATGTTTCTATGTCTGCCTTAGTGCCCCCACATTCATCGGCATGGTCCTTGAGGAGCGTGGCCAGTTGCTGCTGTTGCACGATTAACTGGTCGAGGGACTGTTGCCTCTGCTGGGCCATGGCCATTTGCGGTGGTGTCACAGAGGGGCTGGTGACCTCATGTTGCCTTGCCACAGGGCTTGTGGGGGATGGCCAGTCGTCGTCTTGTGGGTGCCCCTGCGTGGTATCCTCATGTTGTACGGGATGGGACAGACAGGGGGATTGGGACAGGTCATGGATGGATCTGACTTCGACATCCCCGTCTTCTGTGTCGGAGCATGCTGCCATCAATGGGGTGTCACCTATGGTGCTGCTGCCACCAGAGGCAGTGCCTTCTGTGGCATCCATTGGGGGGACCTGTGGTGGTGGTGTTGTGGGCATGCTGGCTGCTGGGGTGCCTGTTGATGTTCCCTCCTCTGTGCTGCCACCTGATTTGTGCTGCTGCCGTGTCTTGATGCGTGCAGCTGAGGTGGAGGGTCTTTGGCCGTTGGTCTTGGCCCTCTTTGCAGGTGTGCTGGTAGGGGTGTCCTGATGCTCGTCGTTTGGATCGGACCCTGTGGTGGAGTAAAGGAGGGCGAGGGTTATTAATGGGTCTGTGGGAATTGGAATGGCATTGTATCACATGCATTGGGGTGGTACCTGAGGGTGATTTGGGTCGGGGCCTTGGAGGTGCTTTCATTTGTGTGTGGAGTGAGGGTGCAGTTGTTTGGCAGCCTGCAGTTAGGGTGTGCCTGCTGCACGTGTAGTGGGTGTTTTAGGGGTTTTTAATTATTTATGTATTTATTGTGAGTTTTAAAGTGCGCTATCAGGCCAATGTGTGTGGACGTTCTCCTGGACATGTGTTCCTGTTGCACTATGGGGACACATGGTACTTCACATGATTGGAAATTGTGGATTTAGCATTGTTTTATTTGGGCCACCTACCTGATTCTTCGGATGTCTGCACTCCTTTCTCCATCCCTCCGACTCCCTCTATGCTCTCCATTCCAATGGTGGAGGCACAGATTTCTTCCCAATGGGTCAACTTGATGGGTGATTCAGGACCTCCCCCGGTGGCTGTGGCAATGTTGCGGTTGGCAGAAAGTATGCTACGGACGCGTATCCGCAGGTCGTCCCATCGCTTTCTGCATTGCTGTGGGTTGCGGGGTGCGGTCCCCACCGCACTTACCCGCTGTGCCACCAGAGCCCATATGGCCTTCTTGTTCGCAAGTGCCGTCCTGGTCATTTGCGTGGAGAAGACGACGGCAGCATTCTCCTGGAGGGTCTCTGTTAGCACGGTGAGTTCCTCACGGGAGAAGTGGACCTGCCGCTTGCGGTCGCACGCTTTCTTCGCTACTTTTCCCATTTTTCTTGGTTTCGCTAGGGTGGATGACGGGTTGGGGTGTGTTTCAGGGTAGTGTTTTTAGTGGTTGTGTGGATTTTGTGGTTTTATAGGTGTACGGCGGGATGTTTCCCGTTCCGGGCCCATGTTTTTACTTCCGTTTCCGTATATTTCCGGTCACCGTACTTTCCGGTTGGCGCTCACTGCGGTGTCCGCTGAGATGGGTGGCGGTATTGCACCTAGGGCGCCGTACGGCGGCGGTGTGGGCCGTTTTGGGGTCATTTCCGCCATCGCGGACTTTGCACTTCCGCCATGCCGTGGTGCTCGTGCCCGATGGGTCGGAATGGGCCGCACTTTGCTCCATCGTGCAATGGCGGAAACGCTATTTACGCTGTGGCGGTCCGATCAGTCACTTTCCGCCAGGGTCGTAATGAGGGCCAGTGACTAATTGTGTTCATAAGGAGCCTGTGATGGGGGGGTGGAACCTTAGTTTTTGGCCTGGATGTTCCACCTTATCTGCTTTTATTGTAAGCAACATTAGGCTCTACATGAGCAGACATTTGCAAAGCACATAGGTTTGTGCTGCCATTGGCGGTATACAAAACCAGGCAACACCCCTTGTAGGTTGTGTGTGACACTGGGTTGTTTAATATGGCGTCAGGATATCTTCATAAAATGTGAGTGTAAGGATTCTGAGTCCTGTGCCTCTGGACATCCAGTTCTGACCCCACGGCCGCAGAGCATGTTTGCTTCAGTTAATTAATATAACTAACTCAGCTTGGGAGGACCAGGATAGGGAAGAGAATGTTTAGCAACATGCAACCATCCCAGATGACAGTAAAATGTATGGAGGAGTGGGGAGCATATGTACAGCAAGACTGGTGGCCCTTATATTCACATGTAAAAGTGGATAACGATGCTAATTGAGAAGCTTCTGGGAGGGGATCCTCTGAGCACAAAAATTGTACACTTCTCGTATCCAATCTACTTGAGTTCAACGCAGAGGCATAGCCAGGATTGTCTAACAAGTGGGGCCTGAAGCTAATGTGGTCGAGCACAACACGTTTACATTAACATCTGTAAATGCCCACACAGAGCTGCTGAATTAGCATTTACAGATTTTGGGTGAGTCTTGCCAGCTCAGGCCCTTCCCTGTCTATGCCTCTGGTTCAAGGGATTATGTACGTACCTAGAGGAACGTTTGCCTTTAAACAAAACAGGTATTTCATGATAATTATCATACTTGAAGGGATGTTCCTAATGGACAGTTGTGGTGTGAAGGAGAAATTTGAGGTACCTGAATCCAGTTTTATCATTATTGCTTTATCTACAAACATGTCTCACCCTATCGTCACAGAAGACAAAAAAACAATTAATGTGGACATGCAAGAAAA
The DNA here is from genome assembly GCF_040938575.1 of Ambystoma mexicanum. Classification (NCBI taxonomy): domain Eukaryota; kingdom Metazoa; phylum Chordata; class Amphibia; order Caudata; family Ambystomatidae; genus Ambystoma; species Ambystoma mexicanum. The sequence goes on from NC_090929.1 coordinate 1,155,466,786, forward strand.
AAACAGTTAAAATGCTCAGATATAAAGTTAGTTATGAGAGGGTGGACTCATATGGACAGGCTGTAAGTAGCATGGGTATTTTCCAAGACCCACGACTGGTGTAATAATGGAGTATATGCCGAGCCTTCAACAAATTTGTACATACTTCTGCAATTCTCAAAATATCATTAAATAGACCTTCCTTTGAATAGTTACATTTTGGGAACACAAGTATACAAGCAACAGGCCAAGTGGAAACCCAGTATTTCATCCTCAATACATTCTGGGAGACGCATGAGATTTGTAAGGTAGAAAATGCTAAGTAAAGGTAGTCAGCGGTCTTTGGGAATGCCTGCAACCATTTTGATTATAATGTTAAGAAGGCACTGGGAGACTATTGGGAGAGTGGGCTGAACTGACCTTTCAGTCACTGGCTTATCTAGTTGAAAGCCTTTTTTTATGTTTTTGCACAATCAGATCAACAGTGGGGTTTCAAACATGTATTCCGTGTTTACAATCTGTCCATGTTAGCCCAGTAACTCACAACTAACCTAACACGTATACAGCTTACATCTTTTGTTTAAGTAAGTCCACATTACTTTGGTCTTAATCCAGATCCTGACTGACAATATTAATCGGTTCCCACATAATATGGCAATAATTAACCAGGCGGATTTATAAAAAAAAAAGCAAGTGGTATCAATATGAGTTGAACACAGGAAGTTGTTTTTTACAGACAAAGTTTGTTAGAAATATTTTCACAAGATGAGGTCAACTAAATAAAGTATAACAAAAGCACAGGATGTCTTCTCCTTAAGGCTCTAAAAATCAAATGTCTCTTACGTCAAAAAAAGTCTTTGGGTTCTGCTAGCCTTACTCCTTGCCCCCTTCCTAGGGTTTATCGTTAATTCTCAGTCACTCAAAATCTGAGGTTTTTGAATATCCAATTAAAAACATGTTCTGTCTCCTGGTTATTTTGGCTCAGCTCCTCTGCATCCTATCCTGGTTTCCTGAAAGATCTTCATCTGCATGTGTGTTAGGCCATGGTAGTTCTAGAACCTTCTGGGTAATACCAGGCTAGCCTAAGAGCTTCCAACAGGAGTTTCCCACGTTTCACCCTGGAAATCTTCTCCTCTGTGGCCTTGATTCTAGTCCCCATCGCATGTCCCTATTTGCCTCCTTTGTGGATGGTAATGGTCTTGCACCTAAAGGGACCTCTCTAACTCATGCTTTCTCAACTATATAAGTCATCATGCTTTTCCTTCACCACTGTGGTGCATTGCCACGTGCAAGTACCTCTACTCCTCTTTAAATCTCTTCTGTCAGGCTGGTAACTAACCTGTTCCTTCTCTTTATCTCTTCCCTATTCCTTTTTATTCTCTTTGTCCACTACCTTCTACCTCCTCCTTCAGACGTTCCACCTCTCCTCCCCTAGTGACTCTATATGGCTCTTCTGAAGTACATTCTTCATTATGCATGATATCTCCAGACTCCATTCTTCTTCTGAATCCTCCACTCTCTTCTTGGTCTTCTCCTCTCAACTACCCATTCCACTGGAAGTTACTTTCCTTCTTCTACTAACCCCTCATCACCTCTTTATTCCCCACCACCTTCTTTACCACCTTACTCTACTTGTTCTTCACCATCACCTTGCTTTTGGTCTGCTCTCTCCAGACTCTTTCCTCCTGATGTAACTGCCTTTCCCGCTGCCATTGCCTCCAGCCTACTCTAACACTGCTCCTACTCTGACTCCACATTACAGCACAATGGGCCTCATTACAAATTTGGATGTAGCCATGCCTGTAATACAGGCAGTCTACCTTCAAACTTGCGAAAAAATCTGGCACCCGCGAATGGGTAATTACCGGGTCATGCCAAGTTTGGCAGACCCAGTAATTGCCAATTCGCGGGTGCCGGTAATAAGGGACTCTCCATCCCCATTTGGCCCCATAGGACTGAATGGGAATGGGGAGGGTGGTAGCACCGGTACAGTTAATAACGGTACCGGTGCTACATCATGTGCTGCTCGCAGGTGCCGGTACGGCCACCAGGTCAGACCTGGTGGCTGCAAGGGCACCCACGAGCAGAACTCGCAGTATGGCGGTACGGTAGCAACGGTGCTGGTAGCGATACTGGCACCGTTGTTGCCTTACCACCATACTTGTAATGAGGCCCAAATGTCTGCATGCTGATAACTTAGAAAGGAACTAGCCATATTCCCTTGATACCTCTCATTCTCAGGTACATTGAGGCGAATCTAGTGATAGCTTATGTCAATTGATTGGTTTTCTTGCTTGGGGAGTGCGTGGTACTCTGACTGTCCCCACCACTGTGTGCACACTGGTTCCAAAACATGATGCAAGACTTTATCTCATCTGACTGCCATCTTGGAATGCCATTGTGTGCATGCATGTGTGAAGCCAGAGTAAAGCTTTCTTCCTTGTGGCTCTGCTCACCAATCTCTCACCCTGTCTGTGGCTTGAAAAACCACAGGTTTCTCTACATTAAATCACTCACAGATGTTGTTTGTCTATGAATGCCAGTGTTTCCAAGGACAGTTATGTACTTTGCATTCCAGACTGTTATATTTGGCAATATAGGGTTGGGGCTAAACTATCCCCAATGGAGTTAACAAACACGGGGTTCAGATTGAATATGTCATGTTTCTTAATTGTGCATGTCTTGGGGCCCATTGCATGACAGAAGTGTTGGTATTCTGTAGGGTCTGGTTTTATTATGAGTCTGCCTTAAAGGGACAAGGGACAGGGATGTATGTAACAATCTCCTGTGCCATGAAAGGGGTATGGTGGGGTAGGCCAGGGGATCCTTCCTCCACCTACCCTTGGTCGAGCATCATTTAGTGGGAGGTGGTGCCTCCACCCTTTGCCCACCATTCTACCTGAAGGGACAAGCAGGGGAGTTTGTCACAGTATAGGTAGGGCAGACCACGGGCAACCAGATAATTGAAGGACAATCATCTAAGGAAAAAGGCTTGGTGCACCTCTTGCAAGGATAATGTTGGGTATGTTGTGTAGACTTGGGGCCCGGCGGTATTTTCTTACTGCCAGAAATAATGGTAATTTAGTGATGACTACTCCTAGCATTTAGATTGGGTTTGGCCTTACTTCCTTTCGTTGACCATTCTTTATTACATTGCATAGGATCATTTAGTGGTATACATTATTGTTTGTGGTATTTTCTGGTGGTAAATTGCTTAGTGGTGAGTATGATTTTCCTTCCCTTCATTATAGCCCCATCATATAAAACCTTCCTTATTCTTATAAAACTTCTGTGATCTATAGAGAGCCTTGGACTTACATTATTCAGAAACACCACATTTTCATATAGAATGCCACCTGTGGCTGTTATCACTGATTTATCTACACCAGTGAACTATGTTTCCATATAGTATTCACAATAACCTGTGGTATTATCACTAATTTATATACATTAGTGAACTATGTTTCCATAAAGTAGTCACAATAACCTGTGGTATTATCACTAATTTATATACATTAGTGAACTATTTTTTCCATAGGCCTATTTGCTGATTCATGTACGCCCAGTAATATCTATTATATTATATTCCACTCAAACACCACACTGAGTGGAAACACACACAGCTATTTATAATTGCTAGTGTTATTATTTCATCTGCATGGGAAACATGACACATGTATTACCTAAAAAAAATCTTCCCCATTTCCTATCATATTATTCTAGATGCACCAAGGAAAAAGACAAAACAAAGATACTCTACATGATTTATGTACATTATACTCATATTATAAACAATTGCATTTCAAAATAACACCTCACCCTTCTGTTTTACAGAAAAATGTACAGCAGCAGAATGAGATTTACTTGGCATCATCTGTAACAAGGAGAAAAAAAATATGGCAAAAGAACATTCACTTTGCAACATTACAGCATGTCAATTAAACACAGGGGATTCCCTATTGCTACTCTGCCTGCCTGATATTAGGTCATTCGTACAGCAGTCACAGTAATCTCCATTCACTTTGATAATTACCAGCTATCTGTAGTTCTCCCACACGCGACCTTCCTGCGCTCATCTCCAAGGAATGGGCCCGGGGTTTTCTTTTTAATCTTGAAGGATTAAAGTGCACAGCGAGAACATGCAGTTCAATCTGCAGTTCTCAAGCCGTGCTAAGTGAGACTGGACCTGCCTCGCAGCCAGTCTCAGATGCTCCGTCTCCTCAGCTCAGCCAAAGCAAACTCCTCACGGTAGCCCGGCCAAAACCATCTCCTCCTGGCAGCTCAGCCAAAGCGATCTCAACTCAGTTCTGTCAGACCTTGTCCAGCAAACCTCTGTTGCATCCCCCCATTCTTACGTGTCAACAATCAATTTCAAGATACTGTATCCTCCTTCTTTCAACAATAGCTCGACTTTTACAGTAAGAAACTGTATCTAAACTCATTTCCTGGCATGTAGATTTCGCTTCCTGCAACACAGTGAACAGAGAGAGCAAAGAAAAAAAATCTAAATGCACGTTTAAAATGACTCTCAGAGTATGTCTCTTCTGCCTCTTTTTTCACATGGAGAGCACATTATAATGTTATTGAGTTAATTTCGGTGTTAGCATTTGTTAATTAAGTCAGTCAATTAGATAGCTAATGTGGTCTCCTGTAAATTAGGCATTTCAAATAAGAAAAAAAATTCTATTGTGCTTTTAAATCTGTAACCTGTCTCCATTTGCATATACATATTTTACACTGGCGACATATGGTTGGCTATATGTGTGCCATATTATAGCAGTAATGTGATCATATACAGTGGTGCTGTACTCCAAAACACAATAAATTATACTACATAATCCTTCCTTTTTCTGCGAATTTGGCAATGGTCCAAGCCACAATTGGAAGAAACCCAACTTGCTCCTTTTCTTCTTCTAAATTATAGCAATTCAATAAAATGAATATTCGCACATTTTACAATAAATCACTGTTCATCCACCGTAATATCAAAATTCATCTCTGAGTCCATCAGTCCTCATACAATATTTTACATATTGTTCCCAATTGAAGTGTCTATAATTCAGTGTCTTGTTTTATTCTTGAGGTCAAACATAAAACAATAAACTAAAATAAATAGTTAAAATGAAGAATTAATTTAACAAATTAAAATAATTAATTAAAATAATAAATACGTGGAACTCCATACTCCATGATACATCGGAATTCATGCACCAACAATGCTGCAAGTTCATTGTTCTTCTACTGTTGTCTGCCCCTGAGACATCCCGATCAGCAACATCCCATCATCTGGTTCATTTGTGGCACTCTTTCATCCTGGCACTCTTGGATGCTTTTTCCATAGGAGTCATCTCTTTTGGCATCCCAGTTACTTTGTCTTCACCTCTACTCGGAGGCAGGCATCATTTGATCTTCATCCAGGGGACTGCAGGACTCCATCGTCTCCCGTGACCTCCGACTAAATGTATGTTAATATTCTAAATCAAATAGAAAAGAAACAAATTAAGTACATAGCACAATACTAACTTCACTATTTTGCCAAAAATAAAAATATATATATATATCCATTCGCCATCTTCCTCTCACCTTCTGAAATAAAGCACATGTTAGAGAGAAAACAAACATACATATAATAGCATTCAACATGTAACACATTTTAATTTTGTAAAATAACTCCATTAGTTTCAGCCCCCATTTTTTTTAATGTGTTTAAATATGTCACAGTATCTGAGTTCCATCACAATAATCAATCACATCTATTTTTATTTCTCTGTCACTACCCTATGACTAGACTCATTTATTTTCTTTCATGTATTTAAATGGCTTTATCTGTTTCTACACGCTCAAGCCTCTTTACCTCATGTTTGGGGTGCCATGGTTTGATTTGATTTACGTGAACAAACTGTTCTGTTGCTGTTTCACCTTCAGTTTTCAAAATTTTGTAGACAATTTTGTACACTACGGGAGAAATCTTATCTATAATTCAAAATGGCCCCTGCCAGGTTGCCAGAAATTTAGAATTTTTCTGTTTACCTTTTCCAAAATGAAATTTATACACCTGATCCCCCAACAATACTCTTTCACTGATGTCTTTTTATCATAATATGACTTTGCACTGTCAGCAGCCCTTTCTAAATTCCGCTGCACAAAAGCAAATTCATGTTGTAAATGCTTCCATGTATGTTCATCCATGTATTCATGAACAGTAGATGCGCTTACAAGTGTCTGCTCATGTGTTCTGTATAGTAGGTGTTGTGGCAACACCATCTTCCTACCTGTCAAAACTTCATGGGGGCTAATACCTGTTGCCTTGGCAGGAGTTGATCTGATTGCCATCAAAACCAAAAGTAAACGCAAATCCCAGCTGAAACCTGCTTCTGCTACAAACTTCTTTAATATGTCCACAGCAGACCTATTACAGCGTTCAAATCCCCCAGAAAAAGCAGCTTGATATGCAATGTGTAATTTTCTTTTCTCCCGCAGTATTTGCCATACCTTACTCATTAGAGTGCTTGTGAAATGACTCCCTCTGTCTGATTCTATTCTTTGTGGTAATCCAAACCTTGAAAATATATGATTCACCAGTAATGTAGCTGCTGTTTGTGCAATACAATCTGGTGCAGGAATACACTCTATCCATTTTGACACCAAACAGACCACACTCAAAATATACTGGTTCCCCCTGCTCAACCTCTTTACAGGCCCTACATAGTCTATTTGCAAATCTGACTATGGAAGAGTTAAACCTCTTTTCGTTAATGGGGCTCTATGCATTGGTGAAGCAGGTTTAAATTGGGCACATGCTAGAGACATCCTCTAGTATATAATTCTCCATCTTGGGACATAAGTGGCCAGTAAGCATAATCTTTCAGTATTTCCAATGTTTTTTTGTGAACCTCTGTGGCCTGCAGTTATTGCATCATGCACATGGTGTAGCATTAGCCCTCTGAATGAAAGGGGTACCACCCACTGTATCTGTCCTGTTATGGACTCTCTAATTATGAGCCCATTCTGTAGTCTAATCTGTTTCTTATTCTTTAATAGCACCCTCAACTCTTCTTTTCCCACACAATCATTTTCTGTTAAAGGGTTTTCTTCAGGGTCTATCAAATGATTATAATATATTCCCAAAATTGGATTATAGTTTTGTGCTTTAATCAGATCTTGATCTGGTGTATCGTAACTCCATTGTACTACTGGTTGATCCACCTCTTTTGGCGCTTTAGAGCGTGTAACTGCATCAATTTGTATTTCACCAAGTAAATGTTCAATAGGTAGCAACTCTCCCATCACAGCCCCAATTTTAGCTCGGTGATCTGCCTTCTCATTTCCCTCCTTATCCTCTCCTGGAGTTTTTAAATGTCCACAAATGTGTCTCCAGTATATTGTCAGATCATTCTCTGACACCAATTTGTCTATGGCTTGTTTCATTTTCCATGTTTAAGGGGATTTTTATTGTATGTAATCATGCCTCTCGCTTTCCAGCCAGGTAAATATTCTACAAAGCTATTCCGTGCATAATCAGAATCCGTCACAGGACAATTTCACTAAATGTATTATCAACTGCAGTAGCAATTGCTTTATAAATGGCTGCCAATTCTACTACCTGACTGCTCCTAGCTCCAATTCTCATCCCTATACTGGGGATGTCTTCACATTTCAACCAGAGATTTCCTATTCCTCACACCAATTGTTTATTACTGTCATTTTCAATGTGAAGAGCACAATCGTCAACATATACAGTCGGCAAATCCTTGCATGTCTTTTCATCAAAAGCTTTGTATGGTGATTGCCCAAATTCATGTAAATTACATTCCACTTCTACTTCATTTGACACATGTTCAGCTGCACAGTCATATAGATCTGCCAAACCTTGAGCAACTGGGCTCTTTTTATTTTGGCCATATCTCACTTCTACAGGAAAACCTTGTAATGCTAGCGTCCATGAAGTGATTCTGGACTGTGCTAGGTTACCCGACCTGATTCTTTTACTTTCTAAAAACTGCAATGGTTGATGATTTGTCTCAATAATTACCTTTTCTCCCTGAACAATGGGGCCGAAATGCTGCAGCACCCACACAGTGGTCAAAAGGGCCTTTTCACATTCATTGAATTTAATTTCAACTTGGGAAAACGCCTTACTTGCATAGGCAATGGTCTTGTGATTCAAATCATGTTTTTGTGATAACACTACTGACATACAATGTTCAGAGAAACCTATTTCTATAAAGAAATCCCTATACTTTATGGGGTATGCTAAACATGGTGCCTTTACAAGACATTCCTTTAATTTAGCCACTGCCTCAGACTGCTCTCTTTCCCATTTCAAGGGTGTATTCAGCTTTAACAGTTTAGTCAATGGTTGAGTAATTTCAGCATATTTTTCAATAAACTTCCTGTTATAGCCCTTCATTCCTAATAAACTTTTTACCCCTTTCACACTTTTAGGGTCTTTTAGTTTTTGTATGGCCTCCATTTCTTCTTTAGTGGGTTTAATCCATGTTCCGTCACTTCATGGCCTAGAAAATTCACTTTTTTCTTGCACCATTGTGCTTTTTGCAAAGATACTTTGGCGCCTGCTTTCTGCAATTGGCCAAGAACATGTCTTATTTCATCAAAATGGTTTTTCAAGCTTTCATTTTTTCTCAGTACATCATCCACATAAACTATGGTACCTGTTTCCACTGCATCAGGCAAAGCCTTTCTCAAAAATATGCCAAATTCACTCCCACTGTTAACGTACCTGAATGGAGTTCTAACCCTTGCGTATTGGGTCTTGTCAAATGAAAATGAAAATAAATTATGAATCTCCTCTGCCAATGGTACACACAAATATCCAGAAGTGAGATCTAACGTGGTAAATACCTTTGATACATGTACCTGAGCCAGGCCCTGATCAATGAATGGCAGTGGCCATCTGGATACTGGCACTCTTTTATTTAATTCTCTCAAATCTGCACACAGACGCCATTGACCATTTGGCTTTAACACCTATAATAGGTGTGTTGGATGTGCCTGATAATTCCCCGAGACTCCAAATTTTTAATTATCTCTGCCAATGACTCTAAACATGCCACTGGTAATCTATATTAGTGCACACATACTGGACTTCTACTACACCCTTCCGGTAATGTTGCAACATGTAAGTTAGTTAGTCCACAATAATAAGCATCTTTAGCAGAGATATCTTTAAACTCCACAAATGTTTTTCTCAATTCATTTCTATCCTCATCTCTGTCGCATGCATCTGCTGATAAAATCTGCTCCTCTACCATTTTTGAAAATTCTGGAAAATCTTCCAGTAGAGGAATATCTGTGCTTTCCTCTAACTGTGTGGCTGTGTCTCTCTGTAATGATGCCACTTTTAAATATTTTGGTATATCAGCTTCCACTTCCATGGGCTGATTTTCTGTTTCATTTTCATTTAAGTTAAATGTTATATAATCCTTTTGATGACAGCACACTGTCTCATTTGAATCATAAGGGTACACAGAATGAATTTTAAAGATCCCTTTGGGCTGAGAATCCATGTATTCTGGCAACACCCCCTTGCATCTACATACCTTTCAGGGATATGTCCAATTACCATGTTATTGAAATCTGCAGTATATTGTGATTTTTGTATGGTCATTCCTAATGAGGAATTTTCCTCTAAATGAATATCTTGACACCCTTTATTATTCACCATATTTTTTACAGACCCTTCACCAACATCTATCAATGGAATGTATTCATAATCCAGGCCTTGCTGTTTTATGGATTAATTCAAGCACACCAATGCATCAGAATCTTCCCTCTGCTGTCCATTTTTGCTCTTCAGTGTTATTGCAACCTATTTGGTGAATACAGGGATAATAGTATCCTTCCTCAGCTGTAATTCAATTGGATATGGGGCCAGTTGTGCGCAATGATAAGCCCTTCTTTTGTCTTCAAATTCAGGTGCAGGCCCACCTAGGCGTGACCATGTTTTTTGATTAAGGAAATCTAACACCATACACATTCTGTGCATGATATAATTAATGTACAGATGGTAGTGTGAGACACACCTGCCACGCCCAGAAGGTGCTCTATGATCACTTTCCAGGCCTGCAATGCACCATAAATATGTTGGGTATTTTGTTTAGATTTGGGGCCTGTCAGTATTTTTTTACTGCCAGAAATAATGGTAATTTGGTGATGACTACTCCTTGCATTTAGATTGGGTTTGGCCTTACTTCCTTACAGTTACCATTCCTTATCACATTATATATGATCATTTAGTGGTATACATTATTGTTGGTGGTATTTTCTGGTGGTAAATTACTTAGTGGTGAGCACGATTTTCCTTCCCTTCATTATAGCCCCATCATATAAAACCTTCCTTATTCTTATAATACTTCTGTGATTTATAGGGAACCTTGGACTTACATTATTCAGAAACACCACATTTTCAAATAGAGTGCCACCTGTGGCTGTTATCACTGATTTATCTACACCAGTGAACTATGTTTCCATAAAGTATTCACAATAACCTGTGGTATTAACACTAATTTATATATATTAGTGAACTATTTTTTCCATAGGCCTCTTTGCTGATTCATGTACGCCCAGCAATATGTATTGTATTATATTCCACTCAAACACCACACTGAGTGGAAACACGCACGCAGCTATTTATAATTGCTAGTGTTATTATTTCATCTGCATGGGAAACATGCCACATGTATTACCTAAAAAAAATCTTCCCCATTTCCTATCATATTATTCTAGATGTACCAAAGAAAAAGACAAAACAAAGATACTCTACACGATTTATGTACATTATACTTATATTAAAAACAATTGAATTTCAAAATAACACCTCACCCTTCTGTTTTACAGAAATAAACAGAAAAATGAACAGCAGCAGAATGAGATCCACTTGGCATCATCTGTAACAAGGAGAAAAAAAATACAGCAAAAGAACATTCACTTTGCAACATTACAGCGTGTCAATTAAACACAGGGGATCCCCTATTGCTACTCTGCCTGCCTGATATTAGGTCATTCGTACAGCAGTCACAGTAATCTCCATTCACTCTGATAATTACCAGCTATCTGTAGTTCTCCCACACGCGACCTTCCTGCGCTCGTCTCCAAGGAATGGGCCCGGTGTTTTCTTTTTAATCTTGAAGGATTAAAGTGCACAGCGAGAACATGCAGTTCAATCTGCAGTTCTCAAGCCGTGCTAAGTGAGACTGGACCTGCCTCACAGCCAGTCTCAGATGCTCCGTCTCCGCAGCTCAACCAAAGCAAACTCCTCACGGTAGCCCGGCCAAAACCATCTCCTCCCAGCAGCTCAGCAAAAGCGATCTCAACTCAGTTCTGTCAGACCTTGTCCAGCAAACCTCTGTTGCATCCCCCCATTCTTAGTTGTCACCAATCAATTTCAAGATACCGTATCCTCCTTCTTTCAACAATAGCTCCACTTTTACAGTAAGAAACTGTATCTAAACTCATTTCCTGGTATGCAGATTTCGCTTCCTGCACCACAGTGAACAGAGAGAGCAAGGACAAAAAAATCTAAATGACTTTCAGAGCACGTCTCTTCTGCCTCTTTTTCCACATGGAGAGCACATTATAATGTTATTGAGTTAATATCGGTGTTAGTATTTGTTAATTAAGTCAGTCAATTAGATAGCTAATGTGGTCTCCTGTAAATGAGGCATTTCAAATAAGAAAAAAAATTCTATTGTGCTTTTAAATCTGTAACCTGTCTCCATTTGCATATCCATATCTTACACTGGCGACATATGGCTGGCTATATGTGTGCCACATTATAGCAGTAATGTGATCATATACAGTGGCGCTGTACTCCAAAACACAATAAACACAATAAACACAATAAATTATACTACATAATAAGGTTTTATTTCTCAAATAAAGAAAATAGCATGTCAGTAGGGGCATTCAATCCCGACTTCCAAGGAGTGCACTGGTATGTTCACAGTAAGACAGAAGATTTAATTGAGTCTGTGGTCACAAATGATGCAAGCAATATGCAATACTAATATGACTAGTTCATTAGTCAACCCCTATGTACATAACCTCCACCTCATATAGGATGCCAAGCGATTGGTTACTGTTTCTTTGAGCCAATCCTCTTCCACATGATCTCTGGCCTTGTTACTCTTGGGTCCCAGAGATATGATTGGAGCCCTAGTTGAGAATGTTTCTCTCCCCACAAACAACACACCTGATGTGCACCTGGTAATCTGGCATGAGCTCAGTGGATAGTCTCAAGGACAAATTGGCCCTCTGAAATGTGAGGTGCTTCTTCAGATCCCAGAGTCCTATGGGACTATATGAGAATGGGGACTAACACAATTTCCGGCGCCTGATTTCCCGGCCACCAGACTTGGAATAGTCCGGTGGCACCGGGATGTCAGGCACTGGTAATTCATTACGGGTCCGGCTGCTTCCTGCTGGGTTTACCGGCATGGTCACCGCCAGACCCGTAATGAGGCTCAGTGCATCATGGGGGCACCAGGGCGCTAAATCTGAGCTGGCTGTTTTGGCAGCTCAGGAGCTCTGCCCTAGTTCACAGGAGATCGTCCTTCAACAATGGGTGTAGCCCTGTTCAGGTGTGGCTATTCACATTCCTTTCTAGTTGCATAGGCCTGCAGTGTGAGACAATGGCAGGGTTGTATCTATTCAGTACAATGGCCTTTTAGTCTTGCACCTAAGCTGGGAACCGGGATGGGAAAGTGTGTATTATTGCTAAGTGTCAAATCTGCTATTGTCAGTACTGGGGCCTAGCAGGTCTAGGCCTCAATCTTAAAATGACGGTGGTTCAGTGTTTTCTTGCGGCAGGACTGGACGGGCTCTCCCACCCTCCATTTATACTATGGGCCTCATTACAACCCAGACGGTAAGTTCCCTACTTTACCACCATGGTGTAAACTCAGTTTACATCATGGTGGATGGCGGATTTACCGCCCCATTCCAAGGTGAGTGGGGCGGTAAATCCCCATTCCCCATTTACCCTTCCCCATTCCCATTCTTGCCCCATAGGGCATAATGGGAGTGGAGAAGGCGCTAATTACGGCACCGTAAATTAAAAGCAGGCGTTAAAATGGTAATCAGGCGTTAAGGGTTAACGGCGCAGACGGCGCCGTTAAACCCTTAACGCCTGGGTTGTAATGAGGCCCTATGAGCTATTATATTCCCTCGCCCCTGAAACACACTCCCTTGCCCCTTTTAGACCAGCTTCTATATTACTTTATGCCCCTAATATATTTTCCTCAACCTAAACTGCTTTGTGGGGTAGGGGACTTTGATATGCATCCCAACATTTATCACCTCAATGTTCTCCTGCAGACTAAAGACAGAAAATCAGAACCTTCCTGCTATCTCAAGGTATTAGTAAGGAAAAATGCTTAGCAAAGGCCCTTTGGTATCACTGCCAATGGAATGGACTCAATGTGAACATATCTGGGTAAATATTAACAAACCTCTGGTAACGAATGTTATTTTGACCGACAGCTTCGTACTTTGCCATCCAACAGACAAATCAGAAGAATCGATCTCAGAATTACTACTTCCCCAGTGGCATCACCGGGGTGTATTGACATTTATTTAAAAATAAATTCTGCTGATGGAGGAACCTATCACAAGAGCATGAACAATCTAATTCAGTAAAATCTTTCACCTTATATAAAGCCAGCCAAGAGCAACTCGTAGATGTAATTTGGCCAGGCACTCCTTGCTTCAGCAAGTCGTGTTAATATCTGCCACCCAAAAAATCCCCACTGAAGAACAACCTCTACATGAATACAATGCTTTTTCATTCTCCTTTGGCTGCTGGAACAGCTTGTTCCTGTTCAAAGCATTCTTATCTTCTTGCATCAGCAACCACCACCACTCGAAGAGGACCCTGAGATTTCAACTGCAGCCTGAAATCTGCTCAAGAGAACTATATGTAGGGAAGGCTAAACTCAAACCTAACTTGCAGGGGTCTCCAGTTGTTTTGGACTATGACTACCATGAGCCCACACCAGTAACTTTGCTTGCTCGGGCTGATGTAAGTTGCAATTGGTGGTGCAGTCCAGAGTCAATAGTCCAGAGGCAAAGGTTTCAGCCCCTCTAATGCACACTGGTTGGGACATTTTAGACAGGCCCAAGTGTTGAACCATGTCCCTTTCAAAAAGACATATTGCAGGACTAATTGTTTCAAAACATGTTTCTACCACTGTTCAGCATAATAGTCAGGGACACATTTGGGGGTCACCTGGGGTCGAAGTTGAGACCTGCGGGGATCTCCCTTACTACCCCTAAAAAAATGTATAAAATTGTTTTTGTTGTTAAACGGAACCTGTGCACTGGGGGTACACGTGGATGTTGCTCGAAATTAAAAGCTTCCCAAATGTAAAATGCATTTATACCCTAACAGCAGCGGTGGGGGATGGGTGTGGGGGAGGGGCCAGGTTTGCCTTCTCGCTCCCTCCACTCGTTGCCCTGTTCCTGCCTTCCACCTTCCCTGATTGGCCGCTGGATACGCAGGAAGCCTGGCAGATCTAAAGAGCTTGCTGTGGCAGGCCATTATCCCTTCCTGCTGGGCTGTGCTGCAGAGACACCAGCACTTTCCATCCTGCAGGTGAAGCTGCCCCAGAGAAGCCACCTTTGTGCCATATTTAATTATTTAATTCACACTAATGGATGGAAAACCGGTATGGCATGATAAGTACACCTAAGCTTAGATAAAAATGCAGGTGTTTTTTATCAGCCTCGAGGTCAGGACCAAATGGGGGCATTTGGAGGTCAGGTCCAGATGGAGGCATTTAGAAGCTGTCTCGTCATTTGAGTGCTGCCATATGGGGATATTGTGAAATTTAACGACAGACTAGTGCGTCTCTAAGGCTGGCAGGGCTGGAGAGTGTCAGAGGGCAGGGCTGGAGAGTGTCAGAGGTTGACCCTACTCAAATCTCCTGCCCTCTAGTTTTGCCTCTAGGCCTGTAGCTTCTTCCCAATGGTTGGCATTTCGATTTCCGAAAGGCGAGATTTCTGAAGAGAGGAAAAGGTCAAACACTGCAGCAATGGTCAAAGGAGTGAGGGACAGACCTTGAGAGTTCGGATGGTCACATAACTTAAAGATAAATGCACACAGAGACAGATGGCCGCAGTTTGCACCCGCACAATAGGTTTCTTCTATCGTTGTGGTAGCTGACTCATAGGGCGTCATTATGAGAATGGAGGTAATTAAAATAGGAAGGCGGAATGGTATTACCGCCATCGTTAACGGGTCTGGGCCATTACGACCCGACAACCTGCCAATACCGCCTCCGCCCATACCGTGCCCCCTCATACCAGCTTGTGCGCGTACATGCACCCATTTACGGAGGAAATACCGGGATGCCGGTAATAGAATGACATTACAAGTTACGTGGGCATGCACTTACGGGCATCCCGAAGGTGGTAAAGAGGGCCTGCACGAAGGCGGCCATACAGGCATCGCGGACCACCCGTAAATAGCAACCTGCAGTGAAGGCAACTGCCACAGGTGCACACAATCACCACAGGTGGAGTCAATGGAGCCTGTCCCAGTATAAAAGGAGTACACCCACACACCACACCCCTTCCCACACCAAAATGATACCACTAGCTGTTGCAATCATGGGGCTGGAGGACATGCCTGTATTGCTACAACTACAGCAACAACAGCAACTACAACAACAACTACAGCCACAACAACAGGCAGCACGGAGGAGACACAGGTGGAGATGGAGGGTGAGACAGGCCCAGCAATTACCACCAGTACTGCCAGTAGTACCTCTTAGGCAGCCACCAATCCCTCGCATCAGACCCAGTCCATTCAATCTAACCCCTGAGCAGATCCACACCCTGTACCTGTTGGACCGGGACACCATCACCACCATTGTGGACATGATACATGACGACACTGTCAGCCTCATTAAAATACACACTGCCATCCCCCCACTACTAAAGGTGGTGTCTGTGCTCCACTTCCTGGCCACAGGCACCTACCAGCACACAGTGGGCCAGCTGCATGGTATATCGCAACCAGTCTTTTCACGCATGCTGACCAAAGTGCTGGATCCCCTCCTGAACCACGTTAGCACCCACATATCCCTACCACGGACTGCCCAGGAGATTGCCGACACCAAAGTAGGCTTCCATGCACTGGCAGGCATGCCCAATTGCGTGTGTACCCTTGACTGCACCCATGTCGAATTGGTAGTCTCTCATGCCATAGAGGCGGTGTACCGCAATCGCAAGCAATACCACTCCATCAATGTGCAGATGGGATGTGACTCCAGCAAGATCATCACACATTGTTGTGCCCGATATCCCGGATCGACACATGATGCCATGGTGCTGCATAACTCCATGCTACCCCGTCACATGGAGCGACATGCAGGACGACGTGTCTGGCTGCTTGGTGAGTTGCCTGACTGGCTCATGGCAGTGCATCGGGGTTGTGATGTGGGGGGATGCATACTCCACCTGGGTGGGAATGGGCTGTGAGTGGATAATGCACTCAGAACTAAACACTTCTGACCTGAACCTCCCAACCTGAACATGACACATCACTGCCACACATTGGACCAATGCCGTACATCAATGACAACATGTAAGACACACAACCAGGCCACCATGGGTATGTCAAGTGATGCATGACTAAACATGATTACAACTGTGCCAATGTCACTAGTGTGATTAGGCACAGAGTAGCATACACTGCAATTATTGGAGGCAAGACATTGTTCTGCATCCACAGTACATCCGCATCAGTATGCAAGTTAACATCCTGCATCATCTGTAAAACGCCATCCAGACTAGCAGACCATATTGCAGTACACAATGCATCCAAATAATCTTTGTGCATACGTACAGGGACATGTGCATGTCAACAGCAAATAGCTGCGGCCATGGCTGTGAATCCTGAAGGTGTCAGCTCAGAATGACTCAAACAGACCTCTTTGTACTCCCATGCAGGTGATGGAGGATATCCCCTTAAGCCGTGGCTACTTACTCCTGTGCAAAATCTGCGTAACAGGCATTAAGAGGAGTACAATCGGGTTCATACCCATACCTGTGTCGTGATTGAGCAGAACTTTGGCCTGCGGTTCCACTGCCGAAGCAGGTCTGGTGGAGCAGTCCTTTATAGGCCTGAGAAGGTGGAAAAGATCACCATGGCCTGTGTCATGCTGCACAACATATGCATCCGGAGAAATGTACCACTGCCACCTGACATTGACATGCATGCACCGGGTGAGGAGGATGAGGATGAAGATGGAGGAAAAGCAGCACCGCTGGCAGTACATGACGCACATGATGGATATGTGTCAGTGCTACATTGAGCACTGGGTCCATGTGGACATGCACACAGGGTATGTGGGGAGTTGGGCACTGTGAACTGTCATGAATAAAATCAATACACACGAAATGAACAATGTCCAGACATTAAATGATTTTTTACACACCGGGTGTATTAATGAAAACTACAGAAAAGTGCCTCACCCCTCAACCACTCACATGCCCTCCCCCCTCCCCCCTGCCCCCAACACACCAATGAACTTCCCATTCCCCCAATGAACACCCCCTTATTCCCCTACACACCACCAACACCACCTCCCCCACTCCCATTGTTGTCCCACACTATTTGCGTGACTTCTTTGTGTCCGGGGGCAGCATTTCGGACTGCCTCGCACTCCACCTTGTCAGTCGCACAGGGCTGGAGGGTGCAGAGGATGCAGGTGTGGAGGATGGGGTGGATGCCGTAGGGATTGGAACGGCTGGCGTAGGTTGTTGTTGCAGCATGTGTTGCAGTATGCCGGTCAGGACCTGCGTGACTGCCCCCAAACTGTCACGGATCATTGCAGCACAGGCATTGATTGCAGCAGTGTTCCCTGCAATGGCCTGACAGATCTCCCGCCTTGTCTCCTCCCCGTCAGCCACTATGTCAATCATGCTTTCCTGCCTTGCCTCCACCCTGGACAGCTGTGCCTCCAAGTCAATGGGAGCAACAGAGTTTGGTCAGTGGGAGCAACAGAGTTTGATGGTGCTGCGGCAGGGTGTGGCATTGCAGGGCTGGCCTCTGGGGTGGTACTGTGTTCGGGGCTGTGCAGCAGAACTGCAGATTCCAGAAGGGGGGTGGTGATTGAGACCTGAGTGGGGTGTTGGGGGGTGGACGGGGGTTTGGGGCGTGTGGACATGCCACATGGAATGCACCTTCTTGGTCCGCGTATTCCTCCGCTCCAATGTCAACGTCACTCAGTGGGGCTGTGGCTGCTGCCTCACCCACTGAACTAGTTGCAGCAGAATGGGTGCCACTGGCCTCCCCTTCCACTTTTGTTGGCAGCTCTGTGCTTGCAGTCTGATCCGCAGCTGTGGGACCCTCATGTGCCGGCATGGCCTGTGCACTCTCCCTGACTTGTACTGTGGGCTGCGATGCTGCCCCAGAGGTGGTTTTGCCAGTGCCAGGTGGTTTGGCCCTGGAAGTGGATGACCTTGTGGCTGGGTCTTCACTGCCATCTTCTCCATCGATGCCTGGGGGGGAAGAAGAGATGCAGGCCATCACTGATGATGTTACATGCAAGATGCATGAGATGGTGCTGTGGAGTTTTTAATTTCTCATGCATTTATATCTTACAGGTGTGTCACACAGGGTAGTTTGAAGGGGGGCATTTTGGCATTAGCCGCGATGTCTCGATTCGGCAATGCTGCATGCCAGGTGGCATGCCATTGTATTGGGGTTTGTGTGATGTATGACATGGGGAATGGTTCCTGTGTGTTGGCTGTATGTTGGTAATGGGATTGGCACTCAGCATGCATTTACGTGTGACAGGGTTTGGGACTCCATCTGGACATGGATATGTTAATGTGTGTGTGAGATGGAACATGCATTGCCTTGCTTAGGCTCTATTCCACATCACTTGTGCTACGTCATGGTTTGCCCTACTGGGGTTTGCAGGGTCACTCACCTCCATCTCCAGATGTTGCAGCACCCGTCTCCACCTCCCCGAAGCCCTCGATCAACTCCATCTGGATGGTAGCGCTGCATGTCTCCTCCCAGCGCATGAGTTTGACCACGGAGTGGGCACCCCCACCTGTGGCCATGGCCTCCCGATGATTGCTGGCCAGGATGTTGCGGACCCTGAGGCAGAGGTCATCGCACCTTTTCTTGCAGTCTTTGACTGTCCGTGGGGTGGTGCCGACTGCAGACACCTTGCGGGCTACCTCCTCCCATGTCTCCTTCTTCCTCTGCTGCGCCTCCCTTTTGAGGTCATGGTTGTTGATCTCATCAGCATGGGCAGGCATGGGTTGGTTTCTCGGGTTGCCTTAGACATGTTCTTTTCAATGGCCCTGGTCTCTCCTATGCAACACTGGTGGTTTGGGAGGATTGCAATGGATTGTGTTTTTAAAGATGGCCGCCGGCGCATTTCCCGTTCCGACACGATGACGTTACTTCCGGGTCCGGTATTACGAGCACAGTATTTACATGGTGTTATTACCAGGTCAGTATTAAGGGGTACCTCCTGGGCAGAGGTGGTATCGGCGGGTACCGTGATGCCGCTATCGTGGGGGGTTGGAGGGCCTTTAGCGGCATGGCGGTATGGCCATTACCGGCATGGAGGTTCGCGTGTGCTCACACACTTGTAATCAGCCGCTATTAGCGGCATCAAACAAGTACAGACCCGCTACTTCCTCCATGCTGGTAAAGGCCCCGTTTTAGCACACTTCTCGTAATGAGGCTCAATGTATTTTGCGTCATGAAGCTATTACATGGTTAAGATTAATTGTTTCACTGATATAGGATTGTTGTTTCTCTCAGATAGCTTGATATCCTAGATCACTGTTCTTAGAGTGGCACAGCTCCACCTCATTGATGAGGCCTGACTAGGCCAAAACACGTGTCTGGGGTTGCTGTTGGTACTCTTGTTCAGAGGAGAATTGCCTACCATTTCGGTGCTGGACTGTCCTTGGGCAGGACAAAGACTGATATCCGGGGATATTTCTCCTCTGTGAAAGGGACTGTGAGCTAAAGACTTGGTTGAGACTCTCCCGGGGGCCATCCACCCAAGAAAAGGTCAATGGGCCGTGTTCGTGACGGTAGAGGGACTCTTAGAACCTCCCTTGTTTTGCATCCTAAACAGGGCCTCGCAACCTTAGGCTTGCAAGATGTTTGGGGGTTTTAACTGCCATCAGCCCAGCCAGCATCGTCAATAGTGGGGGAGTGCCCATTAACTCCTTTGTCCCTTAACTGTTTTGAATTGCATATGCTCTTTTTGCATACTTGAGCACCTCCTGCAGGGTGTGCCGTGAACTTGGTCAACCAATGAAAAGGAAAGCCAAATCTACAGTACACAGAGACACATTTAACTTCCACCCGTGGCACTTTCTCTGGAATAAGAGCTAAGCAGCATTTCCCGACCGTGTAGGTTAGGGAATGTTGTAGTGATTAGTACATGTTTTTCATGTGCTTACGGATAGGGCAGCTGGTAATGTTACGAGTGCACTTGTTTACTGAAAAAGGCCCCGTGATGCTAACAGTCCATGCCCATATGTTACCGACTTTATGTTGGAGGGTGCTGATTTGACTCTTTTGGTGTCTTCGCATTATATTTTTTAGGAATTTGAAGCGCCATGAATTCAAGTGGAAAGTAGAGATCGGTTCCACGATCCGTGCCGTGAGAAGAGACTCAGCCAGAGGCAGTCTCCATATACGCATTATCGCGGATGGGGCAGATTTTTCTAGTGAAGGTAAGCCACGTTGATGCATGTCCAGTCACATCCTGCCCCCATTTATACATTGGGTGTACATTTGTTATTCATGTACACAATGTGCTAATTTCAACTAAAAGCCAACTGAATGATGAGGGGGTGACATTCAAGTCATTTTTCCTAAATTTCCCTTATTCTCGCTCCTATTTCTGTTTGAGTTTAGGTTTGTGAGGACCTGCCTTTGTGAATTATCGGGTTCCACGTTGTTGCATCCGCCCCGAAGATTGCGGGTCATGACCCTGCAAGTGGTAACTCTGCATCATCATTCTTGATGAGATGATTGTACCAAGTGAATACTAGAACTAGAGACGAGTTGTGAGTGTCCGTTGGACATTTATTTACTGTTTACATGGTGGATATGCCACCCGGTGTGGGCTAGTTAATTCTTTACCCCGGGGGATAATAATATGAGTCCTAGATGTCCTGATGTGTCACGCGGTGTCGGTGATTGTGGTGTTTTTTGAACACACTAATTAATATGGTGTACCAATCATGATTCCCTTGGTGGTTTGCATGACCCCTGTAATGGTGAAGGAAGTATAGGGGTATTAATGACCCTTACTCTGCACTCCGTGCATTTATGGTGCGGTGGTAGCAATGATCAATCGAGAGATTTGTGTATTTAGTTCGATTGACTGTGTTTCTATGTTTTTACTTATAGGTGAGTTGTTGGTGTGGTCTACATGTTCCTAATTCCACTGACGTTCCTTTGACAACGCTGGACTTTTGTGCCCTTGAAGAATTTCTGTTAAATAACTGTTGTACAGAAAGAAACATGTCGGGTTTTGGAATGTGCTGTCATTAGTAACAGCACTGATATAAATGATATTGAGCCTTTTTTTGATGTACTAGACCGTATAACTGACGGTGGCTCAGTTGTCAAAATCTTACTGTGCATATTTGTAATGGACATGAGGTTGTATTGTTGTATTTTAGGATGTTGTTTTACAGTGATGATTTAGATGTTATTTGTGAATGAAATGACGAATTGTCTGAGTATGAATGAGGTATGTTTGGCTTATGGTTTGTTGTGGTTTTAGATGAGAATGATGTACTTTACCAGGTGAACCATTGATTTTTCTGACTGGTAAATGATTACACTGATTTTGATACTTGTGATGTCTTTTTTAAAATAACGAGATCAGTCTTTTATAAGGTTGTTTCTACATATTAATAAAAATGTCGAATTATTAGAGAGTGTCTATTGATTTGAATTGAATGCTTTTCATCTCATTGTTTTAGGACACGTTTTTTCTGTTTTTTTCATAATTGTTTGGAGTTATGATGAAATGTTGACTGTCTATATGAGTTAACCATGCCGGAGCTCATCCCATAAAAACACAAGTACTATGATCTTTGTTGTCAATATAAATATATCGCTTCTATCCAGGCCAGATCATAGTACCAAGTTAATCCTGGTATCCCCTGCCTCTTCTGTTTTTTGGTGACCTTTAACTTCCACCACACCTGCATCTGCCGAAGCACTCATTTACAACCAGCTTCCATACATGCTAGCCAGCAGACATGAACTTTGCAAGGGTTTGTGACAAGCACCTTGCAATATCTTGACAACAATTGAACATGTGTTTAATCAAGAAACTTGTACGAAATAGGACCAGCTTGGTTTTAGCTCCATGCTATAGTCTCCTTTGACCTTTAAATTGCAATTGCACCTTAGAGAGTACATGCTGTTTTCAGAATGGATTTCTTTTGCTTTCGCCTTTTAATCCTTTATATCATATGTGTATATTATTTTTTGTAATTCTGACTACTCTGATGAACCTCTTGATGTGCTTTTGACAGTTTTTGAAAGTAAATACAAGCATTTTCCCCCTCAAGTTTATTTTTCGACCATGTTAAGCTTGTAGTATGCTCTTTATCTGAAGCAGGTAAACATATGCATATAATCAGAATGGGTTCATGTATCCCAGGGGAGACAACCTTTGAATTTCCCGGGAGGGCTGGTGACCATATTTTGAGGATGTTCCATTGAAAGAATAGTAACATTTATGGTCGATTGCCTTCCAGGGAGTGGTGGGTGTGGGGAAGAGGAGCCCCCAGTCCCCCGATTATCTACGTATTCAACGCTTCTGATGTATCCTAATCTAGGACTGGTATTAGGGTAGTAAATAATAACTCTCCTTGAATATTGCCAGAGCGCAATAGGAGTATGAGGGGGCGAGATGGGGACTATTCATATATAAGATCGTTACTAAAACAGTACTGTCACATGGGAGCCTAATTTATACAGTGATGTCCAAGCTTGCAACAAGCTCCCCATTTTACAATCACTTCTCTAATTCCCCTGCAGAATAACATCATTCTAAAGTGAGGTCGGTGATGTGGGGCAAATCTTTAAAAATTCGAAAACCTTGGAACATTTGAATTGCATATTTTCTCTTTGCTTTTTAGGGTTTTTATAGCGTAGTTGCTTGAGCGACAACTATGTATCCAACATGTACTCAGAAGTGGAGCTGCGATTCATGTATGCATATCTATGCCAGAGCCCATGTACCCATCCTCTCCGCAAACATGTGGTGCAGCCATTGGTGGGCCACATCAAGACGCCATCACTCTTGACCTTTTCATGCAATCATTTCGATGTTACTAGTGCAAGCTATTCAGTATTAAACAAAGCTGAGTAACTTTTTCTGAAGATTCTAGTCAGTGTATAGCAAAACATAGTTATGGGCCCAAAACAGTTGAGGATTATCAAATGAAGTATGTAATACTCATTCAAATACATTTTTCAAAGTTCGCAAAAGCCATCATTGTATAAGAAAGGACGCATTATCCATATCACATTTAAAAAAAGAGCACATGGTCAGCAGTGCCATAGTTCGGCCCTGAGACAGGTTACCCTGTCCAGACACTCTTTTTCTTTGATTTTTCACAGATGAGAATATCCAATATTTTGTGGAAAGAATCTTTTTTTCTACGAGGGTTTATAACCATGTAATCCTAACAAAGTTGAAATAAGGTTTTGAAGTATAATCTTCTGACATAAGTGGATTCTGTTGATTATACAATACATAGTTCTGTCAGAAGTGTTACTGCAGAACAATTCAAGCTGCAATGCATCTGAGGTACACACAACAGAGAAGTACCTATTGTTTTCAATTGTCCCTAGTTAAATGTTTGTCAACCAAACAACAGATGTGTGTTGATCATGCAATAGAGACAAAGGCACTTATGTCGAGATGATCGTGTCATGTGATATGGTAGGGACATTTTGGAATGAGGTGATGGAACACATATACACTTGGCAATGCGCCTGTCTTGTTCTGACTATTTTATTTGGTCTTATACCTTCAGATCAAAATTTTCAACACAAGACTGCTGTCCTATCATGCCCTTATTCTCGTGAGAAAAACACATATTTAAACGTCACTGTGCTTCATCACAAGTTTGTCTGTTATTTCTGAAACTTGTTTACCCTTACCACCACATGTAATCAGGCAAAATCCCACTCATTACAAGTGGCAGGAGGGCAGGCGTGCATCCCCACTTTTGGGGTCCATGGGACTCCACAGGGATTTTGGAGGAATTAATGCCCTGGCAATTTCTTCGGTTTTTGGTGCTGATTTGAGGAAACACTTCCGCCAAATGCTGGAGGTATCTCCTTCATATTACCACCAAACTTGTATTATGGTGGTGGGCTAAAAGTGGCAGTTATTCCGAAATGGGCAAAACATCTGGTGGCTGGGAAAGAAGCAGGAATTTACCAATGACCACCAATGTTTTCTCAGCTACCTATGGCCCTTCTCTGAGTGTCATTTTGGTTGTTCTTTAGTGTCCAGACCCTCTCCCCACACCTCCCCCTGCCCCTGGCTGCCATTTCTTCCAACACACTCGACATACCTGCAGGCCTTCTTCCTTTTGGCTGGCATACTAACGCCCCGTCCACTATACGAATTAAATAGAAATAGAAAAGTGACATAGCCCCTTTTCTGTTTCCTATAATGGCAACCATCTTGGTTTCACTTTCCACTTTTGCACTGTGTTGGTGGAAAAGTGTAAATGCTTACCACAATTAACAATTAGGGGAGGCATTTATAATGGATTCCTATGCAATCTGCCTATTTTTACCAGGTGGTAATATCAGGCAGATTCCATTGGAATCCATAGAACTACTTCCACAACATGAAAACCCATGCTGGCGGTAAGGCAGCTGCATTTGTTTGGCGGTGGAGGAAATGTAGTCTGATAGGGTATGTGAGGCCGGTGAGTTGATCATTATAGTAGCTTTATTGAGATCCGGGAGCATCACTGGTTTGAACCCCAGCAGAAAAGATACAGCCCTTCATCCTTTAGGTTTTGCTAAATTGATGACCCCTGAGAGGTCATGGCAACACCTATTTTATAGCACTTACCAATGGTAGAAATCAGACAGGTAGCAGTATATTAAATAGGGATTTATTTCACATAATCAAGGCCATACCTAGGAATGACTTATAATTATATATATATATATTCTCACCTTTACTTAAAGTAAATGATGCTTACGTTTCCTATTGGAAAACGATTTGGTTTAAGGAATGTTCGCGTGCATTGAGTGATGCCATTTATTTATTTATTGTATTTGTCTGTAGCGCCCAGACCCGGAGGTATCACGGCGCTAATTATGGATTACACAATACAGGCGTTATCTAAGAGGTTCTGGGAGCGATGCACACACCTCCCAGTGGAATTGACAGCACGGGTTGTCTAAGTTCTTTCTTATTTTACTTTTTAATGCAGCAGCAAAAGCACATTCACCATTAGCTGTCAACAACTTTAGAATCTTCCTCTACTCTAGAGCGAGATGTGTTGTTTAGGGATACTGGCGCTTTTAATTTTCGTGTACAGTTAGGTGTTATTTTTGTGCTTTGCTACATCTTTGTTCAGAAGTACAGTATGAGTAGTCAGCCTTGTTCAGCTCTTTGTATGCGCTGTCTTTTTCCGCTAATGTCTAAATCAATCAGCCGGGCGGTCTATTTTTACTGCTTTAGCTTTCCCAGGACCTTCCTCTGTGTCCGAGCCTCCTAATGCGCCCTTCTTGGCTGCACCGGCTGGGCTGGCAGCTGAATGTTGCTCTTGTTTTCTTCCTTGCGCGGCATTTCCACTGCAGTAACAGATTGTGCTTATGCAACCCTCCAGAGGGACGCTTGTGATATGATGCACACAATTATGTTCGTATCAGACTTGTTTTTCTGTGGTAGAGTGAGATGAGGAGGCGCTTCTGCGAAATTGGTTTAAACACTTGCAGATGGTTACAAGAGCTAGGGGTAACAAGGGCTCGACCGCATCCATGATTTGGCCTAATAAGACTTGGGGCCTAATTTACAGAAAAGCGTGCAAATCCTGTGCACATTGTTTGCGTGTACACTAGGAATGCACGGTGCAAATGCATCGCACGAGGAGGCGATTTACAGAAATAAGCGCAAGCAGGAACTAACAATGAAAAGAAAATAGGATTGTACCTGGCTGGCATGCCCACAACACCCCCTAGTGCAAACCAAGAAGCCACCGAAACCAAACGTTTTGCTCATATTTCGACCCGTCAACCAAGATGCAGTGAAAAAAACACAAATAGCATAGCAAGTACCCACAAGCAATCACCATTAGCTGCACCGATACCAACCACCAACAAACCCATGAATGAAATAAATCTGCACACCCCAAATGTAGCATACACCTACACCCACCATTCATACTCCCTGTACAATCACTAAACTAAGCCGCACACATGCAAAGTACACCTACACTCGCTATTCCCACTCCCTGTACACACACGAAACAGAGCCACAAACATGCAAAGTGCACCTACACCCACCCCTTACACCCACGGAACAGAGCCAGCTACATGCAAAGTGCACCTACACCCACTATTCCCACCCCCTGTACACCTACGAAAGAGAGCCAGCTACATGCAAAGTACAGCTACACCCATCATTCACACCACCTGTACACCCACGAAACAGAGCCAGCCACATGCAAAGTGCACATACCCAAACAAACCTAACCCCTGTACTCCCACCAATCGCCACATCACACACATAACCCCACACCCACGCATTCCCCTCACAGGACCAGCACACACAAGGTGCACAACAAAACCGCACAACACAGCACCCATGCACCCCCCTTGAATCCAAAAACAGGGCACAAGTCCAACCATATAAATGTCACATGGCTGTCACCATTATCACACACCAGCAGGGGCACAACGGTGGATGAGAACTGTCCACCCCACTTAGTGGCTGTGTGGTGCAGCATGCAGATGCCCCACCTGCACCTGTATGTGTGCAACAGGAAGGCAGGAAGGCAACCACCGCACACCAGTCTTGTGTGCCCGCAGTGCATGCGCCACCCCATTGCCTGATGCCAAATTGACGCTGAAGTGAGACCCAAAGCTGTGAGCCATGTGGGTCCCTGCCCCTGGCAAGGAAACCAGGGTAAGAGCTTGATGTGCACAATCTGCCATCACTCCTGACCACTGAGCACCCACTAAGCTGAACAAAATGGCCAGAGTTGAATGTGAGTCACAACTGAGCACATCAGCCCGGATGTACAGGCAAGGAGAATGCAGTGAGGGCTGGACCATGGGCCTGGACAGAGCCACAACAGGCAGAGTCCTGCTGGGACTGCACACCACAAGAACTCAACCCTGTGCCCAAATGAAAAATCCAACACATGCAAGCACACAGCCCAATACCCAAATTCCACCAGAAGTGTCACCACCTCCAGTGTGCAACCACAACACCCTACTGTAACCTGTTGATGGACATTGAGCAAACATCATCTAAACTACAACCTGTATGTGTTTCCATAAAGATTAGTGGCCACAATCACTGACACAACTTGTATTTGTCACAACCGTATGTCTGGTGCAACTACTGTTCCACCATAACACCCCTCCTGAGCAAATTGACTCCACATGTCCCACCACAAAAATATGGGGCAGTACTACCACCTGAGTGTACTGCACATCCACATGAATGTGTCATCACACCATCCCTAGAAATGTGAGTGATCAGTTGTCCATCACATCCCCACACACCACAGTACATCGACTGGACAGATACAAATACTACACAGATGTGTCCCACATGATGTACGTCATGAAGAAATCAATGACCACATACATCGGAGGCACACATGTTGTTGACATGCATTCACCTGAAGCACATATACATCCTCAAACACCCTTATGCACACACTCAGCAGACTTACAAATGTCGAAGTCATTTGTTGAGTAACACATGCATCAGTAGCCATGGTGCAACCCTGCACAAAAGTACAAATCGAGGAGCACAGACATTCTCAATATATATACTGAGCATGCCAGTGGCCATCACTGGGATCATCAAAATCTCTGAGCAAAAAACACCATCACTGGCAACGTAGCCAAACCCAACACACCTGTGACACCCGTGCAATATCGACAAAGCCTTGGCGATAGCAATGTCACTCATGAGAGACAACCACATCCACAACACTATCCCAAACACATATGACAAAAGTGACACATCTCGCATACTTCAACCCAAAATGGCACACAGAACTGGCGGTCAACGCTAGCCCGGTTGGCTTGGGAGCCATCCTGACTCCACGCGAGAAGCCAGATGCCCTGGTGAACTGCGTCATACCATACGCAAGCAGGTCCCTATCCCCGATGGACAGGGCATTTTTGTAGGTGGAAAAAGAGGGCCTGTGCGTGTTATGGGCGTGCAAATACATCCATCACTTCGTTGTGGGGAAGGAGTTCACCCTTGTGACAGACCACCAGGTTCTCCTATCACTGTTTGGAAAACCAAGTAGGAAGATGCCTCGCAGGATCGAAAGGTGGGGAATCCGCCTCCAAGAATACAACTATACCATCATCCACAGACCGGGAGGTGACAGCAACCCAGCAGACAGGTCAGACACCACGGTAGGGGCGATGCAGAATACTTATGTGACATCACAGAGCAGGCCCTACCGCCCGCACTCACCATTGAGGACATAGCCAGAGTGACACAAGCCAACCTGTCAACCAGGTGGGCCAGGGATCTCACTGTGTTGAACAAATGGAGGGACTTTAAAAGGCTATCGTGCCAATGTGAGGGAGTGCACAAAGGAGTTGGAACGCATGTCCAAGATCAGCACGAAGATGGCATTCTCCCAATAGGGGATACTCCAGAGTGGATGCCGGATAGTCCTCCCGTCGTCTCTCTGCAGAGGAGTAGTACAGAAGGCTCATGAAGGACACCGCAGGGTGGAGGCAACCAAGAACTTACTCAGGCGATCAGCATTTTTTTCACTTATGGATGATATGGTGTTCAGAGGAGAATTGCCTAGCATTTCGGTGCTGGACTGCTCCAGGGCAGGACAAAGACTGATATGTTGGGATATTTCTTCTCTGTGAAAGATAGTGAGCTAAAAACTCTGGGTAAGTCTCTCGTAACCAGGACTAATGTCTGGCAGAAGGACTCCCAGGACCCCCTTGTTAATTTGCATATTTAAGTAACTTTGGGTCTCACCCTAAGTTACTAGGGGAATCCAGGCGTGGACCCCTTGCTCACTATTCTTAGAGAGGCACAGATCCACCCTACGGATGAGGTCCAACCAGACCGAAACAAGTGTTTGGGGTTTCTGTTGGTACTCTTGTTCAGAGGAGAATTGCCTAGCATTTCGGTGCTGGACTGCCCCAGATATGTTTGGGATATTTCTTCTCTGTGAAAGATAGTGAGCTAAAGACTCTGGGTAAGTCACTCGTAACCAGTACTAATGTCTGGCAGAGGGACTCCCAGGACCCCCTTGTTAATTTTGATATGGTGGAAGATACAGTGAGAAGCTGCCTACCATGGCAATGCGCATCAAGGAGCGACCCACTGCTGCCGTTGCAACTGACATGCATCCCCGAAGAGGTATGGAGTTGGGTCGCAATGGACTTCTATGCACTACTCGAAACGGGGACTACCTCTTGGTGATCATTAATGAGTTCTGCAGGTTTCCTATCGTCAAACGCACATCATCCACGGGTTTTGCCCAGACAGCTGGTGTCAAAGACGAAGTGTTCATTGAGTGGGGCATCCCCACCACCATTAAGACAGACAACAGACTGCCGTTCAATGGCCATGAGTTCCAGAGATTTGTGAAACATCTAGGGTTCAATCACCAGAGAATAGCACCACAGGGGCCGCTGGCCAATGGAATTTTTTTTTCATCTATCAAGCCCTGTGCTGCATGCTCCGCCACTACCGGAACACGCTACACTCAGTGACTGAAGTAGCACCTGGAGACGTGATGAGGGCATACCAAGCCAGGACGCGCCTATCCCAAGGGACCACCATAGCCCAGAGGGAACCAGGAGAGTGGGGGATGCTGCAAGATGAAGTGAGGGCACGGGATGCGCGGGGAAAGAAGCGGCAAGGGAAAGGACCGACCGAACCAGGGGAGCGAAGGACAAGGAGTTTGAAGAAGGAGAAGTGGTGCTGGCAAAGCAGCACACACAAAGAAAGACAGACGCACCATCTGACACCATCCCCCTCAGAGTGACAGAGATAAACAGGACTATGACAGTGGCCGCCAACATCCAAAGGGCCGTCACTAGGAATGTGTCATTTTTCAAACACTTCAAACCGGATGAAGACACCGGACAGGAGACAAGAGCGCCCAAAGGAGAAGGAGAGGAGAATGAGGACCGCCCCCTGACTCCAGCCAGAGCGGGGGATGAGACATGGAAGAGGGGTGACCCAGGCGAACTGTCAAGAGGCCATGCAGACTTATTGAAGAAGTGTAACATGGACGTAAGGAGATATTGTGAGGGGGAGGTGTTGTGTGGGAGGAGGCAGCAAGCAATGAAAGGGTAAGGGAGATGATGCAGGTGGAGGAAGAGGAGGAGCCTCAAAGGAAAGAGGCAGTTCATTAAATAAAGTAAGAGTTTGAGATACAATGTATTGTATTCACCTTCCATGCATGTGTGGTAATTATTCCGTATAACTCCACTAGACTCAAATGGGTAATACGCTGCGATAACAGGAAATGACAGGCATTTGCAGCCTCTCACCCTCATCATGTGCCCTCTTCTTTTGCTCAGACCTTCAATGTGGTTGCAAGCTGATAAAACCAGTCTACCATTGTGTGATGGAATGCCACCACATTGCAGAAAAACAATAGCAATGTTACGTCATTCTACTTATTGATGCTATAATGATCTGTTTAAAATAGGCTGTGCTGAATTTAAAACCTTTTACTGTTTTGAGAGAAAACATATACTATGTGCCATAGCCCTCTGATGCTACATTGTCTGAGAAGGAACAACTAATATTCCAATGATCTGTGTATGTACAAACAGTTTAATAGAGCACTTTCACACCTCGAACTGGCCTCATAATGCTATCAGGGCAAATAGGTCAGTGCACCATTGTAAGTGCCAACGGGACAGTATTCCAGAGGTGGCCTTCTTGGATTGGTAATCTTGTTCCACTGGTTCCCACCTGGTCAAATTTAGGCACCACCAAAGGATTGAGGTCTGCTAAGGGGAGAGACCTACTAGGTTTTTATCTGCTAAATTAATCCTGCACAAAAGTTGGCAGGCTCCACATATGGCCTTGCGGACTATATAGGTGGAATTAAAGAGGAGCGTTTGTCAACAGGCATCATTGCAACCTTTCCCGGTAGGGTCGTTATGTGAACTCTCTTCTTCAGAACCATTACTAATTGAGCAGTTGCATCCTGCATCTGTTGAAGCTGTCTTCTATCACTTTTGGGTAATACCACATTGATTACATTATAGTAGTCAGTGCTAAAGGATATGAAGGCATTGACCAAAACAATGTGTTAGGGAAAAAAATAGCGGTATAAGAGATAGGGGGTCATTCCGAGTTTGGAGGCAGCCATGGTGCTATTAGCACCATGGCTGCCTCCAAAACCGGGTCCGGTCTGTCTGAATGGGAATTTACCGGTCATTCCGACCTTGGAGGACCCATTAAGTCCCCATTCAGTAAACCATTCCCCATTCCCATTTGAGCCCCTACAGGGCTCAATGGGAATGGGGAAGGTGCTAATTACGGGCCCGCAAATAGCGGGCCCGTTATTAGCGCCCTGGTCCCTTAGCAGGACCCGCTAAGGACGTGTGGTCTGACCACACGACCTTTGCGGGTCCCGCTAAGGGACCTCGGAATAGGGTGGTAAGGGTTTACCGGCATCAGCATCCTTACCGGTGCCCGTAAACCCTTACCGCCCACCTCAGAATGACCCCATAGTCTTTAAAAGCAAGTTTTAGCCAGTGCTGCTGTTTGGAGACTCGGAAACAGCTTGTCACCAACAAAACTATCCCAATTCTTTACCTAAAACACATGGTCTGGGAGGGCGTGAGGAAAACCCTTTTTTTTAGCTACGTCTGGCCATCAAACAGAAAGGTTTGGCTGTGTTTAAATGGTTCAACCACATTTTGTTTCAGTCCACCCCATAAATATCTACCATGCACGTATTACAAGCAGAAACAATCGTATCTAGGTCCTGTCTTGAGATGGAGGAGGACCTGGGTGACATCAGGATACGTATTACATGCTTTACATGGTTCCTTAAGAGAGGAGCCTATGGTTGTAAATACAGATTGAAAATCAGATACAATGCAGTCTTGTGGAACTCCGCAGTGAAATGTTTCTGCCAGAGATGATAAGGGGCAGGGACGTTTTTGTGTATAAGAGAGAAGATTGATTTGTCTTAGGGAAGAACCGCTAATACCATGCTTAAAAATAATTCAAGGCGAATGCCATGGTCACATGCCACTGAGGGGTCTAACAAAATGAACAATTGCTGTCCCACAGTCAATGATCATAGGGACCACAATCATACCCTAAACTGATGAACCTTTTCTTTGGAAAACATCTAGCTATTTGCTGATCACTCAGCTCAACCCTTTTTCACTCTTTTTGGAGCTCCCCCCACTCCTTGCTCCCGCTATCCACCCCAGCTCCTCTGCTATCCCTGCACCCTACCTTTAATCCCCCTGGGTGTGACCCACTGTACAGCACTCTGTTGCCTTCCAGCTAGGTTTGCACATGTTTAATCCTGTACATACATTTCCATGCTGTGAGCCCGTCTAAAGTCAGCTTAAAGGGACTTGAGGTTCTTCAAAGACTTCACAAACCTATGCAGCCTGGCTGCATTTGAGTGAAGATATTATCCTCAAATGACTATAGTGTCTCTGATCCAGTAATTACTTTTGTGCTGTCGCTTCACCAAAGCAACTTGTAATGCCTAGGGTACTAGGCCATTAAATAGAGAAGACTCAGTGAAAGATCTGAAGCCCCCATTAAGGAGTAATGACATTTATTTTTCTTATATTTGCTTCACAAGAATCTAGGGGTAACCTCAAGGGATGGGTTTTATCAATAAGCATCCCCAAAGCAGGAGGGGTGAAAATGTTAAAAGCATAGAATGCCATCCTATCTGACAAGATAGGAGGGTTTACAGGTGCCTCGGCATCTGATTCCTAGATAGGATCTTTACTCAACAAGTCTGCTCTAAGAGTAACAATTTTGAAGTGGAAGAACTCACCAAGCCTATTACATGGAAACTGGGATTAAGGAGGTACTTCTTTAGGGAATGTCTTTAAATTCATTGCACACAATAACAATTTCTTTGAGCACGCTGGGTGCTTAGAAGAAATGTTTAGTATGATATAGACTTGTTTGTTATTCATCTGTTTCTTGGGAGATCTCAGAGAACATTTATATCCATGCTGAGTATGTATTCCTAGGCCAGTTGTCTTTAGCTTTTCTCAACTTCTCAGATTTAATCCAATTGTCAGAAAACATGCTTTCGATGGGAAAATCATATTTTAACTTTGCATGATTCCGTGATAGAGGGGTGGTTGCTTTTCAGAGGGATGACATTTGGTTTTGTAAAATGTCTTTGTGTGGTGCTAAGGACATAGGGCCTCATTCCGAGGTGGGCGCAAAGGGATACCGGGCACCGTTAAGGACATTGGTGCCGGTAATCCCTTTGCACCCTATTCCGAGGTACCTTAGCGGATCCCGCAATGGGCGCCTGGTGTTACCAGGCGCCCTTAGCGGGAGCCGCTAAGGGACCAGAGAGCTAATAACGGTACCGCAAATTGCCTATGGGGGCTCAAATGGGAATGGGGAATGGATTTTTCAGTGGGGACTTACTGGTCCTTCTAGGGTCGGAATGGACCGGCAAGTCCCCATTGAACCAGGTTGGACCCGTAACTGGTATAGGAGGTAGTCATGGCGCAAATAGTGCCATGACTACCTCCATACTCAGAATGAGGCCCATAGTCTTGAGTTTAATGTCATGTAGTGAAGATACTACTGATAGAGCTGATGGTCTAGGCCGATGATAAAAGATCAATTCCTCTGACACAGACATGTTTTAGGTTGGGTCTCGCTACTTCAGCTTATGACTTTATGCTGAAGTAATTGGCCACTAAAACCCTGGAAAAAAGCATGGAGCACTATATACTTCCTTTATAAATATTCTGGAGATTTTCGATCAGGTAATTTGGGCTAGGTTATGCTCTAAATTGAAGGGCTGTGGAATTGAGTTAGTTTTACGTAAAATGATAATGGCTTTTGTGGCAGGCTGAGCAATAACAAACAAGACACAGGAATAGTGTTTCAAACCAAAATTATCTTGGATAAGCACCTGCAGGTCCTAGAATATAAATTATAGCTAATAAGAATTATTTGTCAGTATACAAATAGTGGATGCATTGGGTCAACACACGAGGGGTTCTTTCAAGTGTCTGGCACTTTAGGTGTTCCCATTCCCAGCCATTATCTAGTGTATTCTATTATGTCTCTTCCTGAGACACCCTATTCTAAAGCTAGAAATACTTTCAAAAAGATGGGCAACTTAACATTTCAGTGGCTACTCCTAATCAATCCTTAGCTTTCAGGCTACTAATCTCAAGTAATAATAACGTTCTTAAAAGTGGCTTAACATGCCTTTGAAGTCCAGTAATACTCTAATGCAAACAGCCAAATATTCCTCAAGGTATGTTCTTAAAGCAGGTACTTAAAGTCTATTCTTACCCTGTCTGGCCTATCTGCTTTCTCCTGGCTCTTACCAGAATTCATCCGTGGTCTTGCATGTGTAACTTTTTTCTGTCTTTGACATTTCTCAGCGTTATCTCAGCACTGACCTTAGGTTTTGATTAGTGTTCTTAGCTGATCTTCTGTAGAGCTTGCCTTACTTCAGGTTTCTCAGAAAGTCTCTCCAAGAACTTGACTCAGTGCAGGACTCATACCAGGTCCCCCATTGTCCTAGGTTTAAAGAAATGGGTTCCTCATGAAACACATTGGTCCAGTTTAAGATAATCGTGAGTTCCCTCTGGGATTTTGGTCCATATTAGGATACGCAACAGTTCCCACAGCACTTTAGCTGTATTCAGGATTCTCAACAGTTCCCTCTTGGAACTTTGGTTCAGCTAAGGATTCTCATCATGTCCCTTCTGGGCCTTTGGTTCAGCTCTGGATTCTTCAGAACATGAATGGGTATTTCTACCCCTCCCCTCATTAGGGTTCTTGTCAGGCAGCACAATATTATTACACCCTCCTGCCATGGGTACAGCCCATCTTCTTTTTATCACGGGGTTGTTGGTGGATGGCCTTATGCTTGAGGCCTTCCAATTCTCTCAAGGTCTGGGAGTGCCGTTCTGAATACTCTGGTCAACTTTTCAGGGGCTGGTTAATGTCTGGTTCATGCTATCCTCTCCCAAACATCTGTAGTCTTATTCGAGGCAGTTTTCCTTCTCACACTCCTTCCTTCTAGATTCTCTTCTTTTTGCATGGTAGCATGAGCATGCACGATAAACAAAAAAGGAAGGAATTGTTGCTGTGCCAGAAAAGAGGGACTGGGTTAAGTGAGCTAAAATAACCACTCAAAGTCGACCTCTTGTTAGTCCAGAAAATTAATTTGTGTTCTGGAATACAGGTATTCATTAGTTAAATTAGAACCGCGCATATTCAAGCCTACTGGCAAAGGAATCAAACTGACTCATAAGTTGAAATATTGAATTATTCAATTAGGTAATCAAAGTAAAATGACAATACTCTTGTGAAACAGGAAAAATCAAAATCAACTATACATGGACATATAAAACTCATGAACTAGTTTAGGTACAAATGCAAAAAGAATTTGAGCATTGATCCAAATACAGTACAACCTGCAAATTCCGCTGTGCCAAAGAACATCATCATGAAACATACATCTGAGATTACCACTAATAAAAGACAAGAATAGAAAAACAAAGGGAAGGGACGGGAAGTGAGGAGAGGAAAGATATCAAAGAATGCAAACAATTACAACATTCAAGAATTGATCATCATATACATCAATAGAAACTAAAAAAACGTGGGAAAACCTCACAGGGGATACATAGAACACTTGAGCTGAATCTTTTCAAGTGTGGCTCAACATGGTAGTTCTATAATAACCACCATTTTCGTACTAAACGCTGTTTTCCGAGGTTCGATCTGAGCATAGACACCTGCCTCCTCTGGAATCCTCTCCTCCTCTGAAGATACCCTGCCCTATTTATCCTCCTCCATCAAGGGTTTAGTCTCTGCTCTCACATCCAATAAGTCAATCCTCATGTTTTTTTGAACTCTTGTTCCTTAATGGTTATTCCCTATACATTTCATATTTGCCCCTGTTTGGGTATAGACATTGCATCCTTTGGATTGGTTAATTGTGTGACATTCATCATCAGCCTTAATGAAAGCAGGCAAGGAGTTAAAATTTAAGTAGTGTTCGATGTCATCTTCAAAACTCCTCCTATGCAGTGTGTGGTGCTGTATAGCTACTCCACTGGTTCCATGCTGCTGGCGTCACACTGGGAATGGTGAACCATGGCAGATGCAAATTCTTCACTTCAGGGAGTCTTTCAGGTAGCGTTCGGATCTGTCTTATGCAAAATCTGCAAATGTCTGAGGTTCATGTACTGTAGAGATGTCTGTCTCAAGTGTTGCAATTACCTGTCTCAATATATTTAGGAAAACAAAAGAGTTGATGGCTGGAAGGTTTAGAATAAATCTTGACCTCTGGCATTGCTCTGGGCAACCCTCCAGACCATCGTTCTTCGCCTGCCAAGCCATTACAAAAGGGGAAAAACCATATGCAAATCAGGCTTGGTCCCACCCCCAAAGGGGTAGTCCAGCCCGAACTGCTAGGTCACATCCCTTTTGCACGAGACCACAAGCATCCCCAGGCATGTTTCAGCCTTGTTGGGCATCATCAGTGAGGAGTAGCTTGGGTCTCTAGGCCCAGCAGGCAAGGGACCCACGTCTGGGCATACCCTTCCCACTCGGGGTGACAATAGCAAAACAAAAGAGTTGATGGCTGGAAGGTTTAGAATATATCTTGACCTCTGGCATTGCTGTGGGCAACCCTCCAGACCATCGTTCTTCGCCTGCCAAGCCATTACAAAAGGGGAAAAACCATATGCAATTCAGGCTTGGTCCCACCCCCAAAGGGGTAGTCCAGCCCAAACTGCTAGGTCACATCCCTTTTGCACGAGACCACAAGCATCCCCAGACATTTTACGGGATAGGACTAAGCCTGATTTGCATATGGTTTTTCCCCTTCTGTAATGGCTCGGCAGGCTGAAAAACGATGGTCTGGAGGGTTGCCCAGAGATTTGCCTGTGGTTATGATTAATTCAAAACCTTCCAGCCATCACCTTTCTGTTTTGCTAAAGTCACCCCGAGTGGGACGGGTATGCCCAGACGTGGGTCCCGACTCTGCCGGGCCTAGATACCCAAGCTACTCCTCACTGATGATGCCCAACAAGGCTGAAACATGTCTGGGGATGCTTGTGGTGTCGTGCAGAAGGGATGTGACCTAGCAGTTCGGGCTGGACTGCCCCTTTTGGGGTAGGACCAAGTCTGATTTGCATATGGTTTTTCCCCTTCTGTAATGACTCAGCAGGCTGAAAAACGATGGTCTGGAGGGTTGCCCAGAGATTTGCCTGTGGTTATGATTAATTCAAAACCTTCCAGACATCACCTTTCTGTTTTTCCTCAATATATTTAGGGCCAGGTGTTTCTGAAAGATAGTCTTCGCCAAAGTGGATTCATATAATGGAATACCATGTTTCTGGGACAGCAGTGGGCCAACATAATTCCTCCTCATCCACTCTCAGGGAGGCTCATTGCATAATGGTCGGTCCAATCCCATCCCTAGCTGCCCGTTACCGCAATGTATCAGCAGGCAGAAGCCAGTGAGCTATACTAATACATCAATACAGGCTTGATGACCACCCACTTTCTTAAACAGGGTTGCATCATTGCGCCTATGCTATTTACCAAAATGTAGATAGCACATTTCTCCAGTGCCTTGCAGCTGACACTTGCCTTACCCCCTAAATTTGGCTTTGCTCACATTCACTTACTTGAAAATGCAGATTAATGTATACTGCTGTGCACCATTAAGGGCAGTCTCCAATGTATTCTACAGAATTTGAAATTTACTTTGGTAAAAACGGCCAATAACTGAATTAATCCAAATAAAAATCATGTGTTTTTGAAATAAGGCAAGGTTTCATGCAACATGTCTTGTGTGTGAACATCTCTGATGGCCATGGAATACAGCCCTACCTTATGGGTTCTGCATCTGGAGCATACCCTACTTCAATGATCCCTACTAAGCAGTCATACCTCTATCCTACTTGGTCATGGATTTGTTGCTCTCATTTATTTCCCATTTTTTGGCATGATTCCATTTAAGAATCACTCTTTATTTCCCCCTAACCTAGTGTTATTGGAAATACCAGAGAGAAGTAACAGATAATCGAAGTAGGCATTGATGGCAACAGCGGGGGAATTGAATCCCCACCACATTGGATATTCCACGCAACCTCTGATTAATGCATAACTGAGTAAGGGTTTACTCAGTGTCTCTGTATCCAGGCACCCAGCCTGGGGTAGCACGAGGTGGCATTACCCTGAAACTAACCTTCTCTTTCAGAATATGTGCATTCAATTACTGCATCAGCAAGGTACAAAGCGACATGGTGCATTCCACATGGCAAATCTTCAAACAAGATACTCAATACCCTCAGATTTTGTCTATATCCTAACACAAAACCAGGAATGCCACCCATATATACTGGAGCGATGTGCTTTTTCCTGTGTTAGAGAAACAAACTCTGCCTTCTAAAACATATGCATGTGATAAGTGCAGGGACCCGTATGCAGTGACAGGGTCGGTGACACTCACAACATTGAACACCATCACAGCTGCTCTTCTACAACCTAGAAAAATGTATCTATTCTCCGATATGCTGGAGCCAGTGACAGCACAGTGTGACACTACTATGTTGACAAAGCATTACTGATGGAAAAATATGTAACGCTGTCAGACTCTACAATGTTTTTGGCATTCATGGATCTCTCAACTGCTTTCAATCTGGTGGCTAGAGAGCAGTTGTGGTCCATTCTGGTAGACTTGGGCATCCCTGCTGGGCTATTGAAAGTGATAACACTGTTATATTCTAGTACATTATTATGTTGTCAGATATAGGATGGGGCACTTGTACAAGGTTGTTTAAGTCAACACGAGGATTATGACAGGTGTGTGTGCTGGCTCCGATCTTATTTAACGTATACATAAAAGAGGTACAAACAACGTTGGAGCAGTCACCCCTGAAGTTCCAAGGCTGAGTGCAAGAAGAGTCCTTCTCCTGGCATATGCAGGCAATGTTGTCCTTATGGCCAAGACGTCTACAGCATTTCAATTACTGTTAGATGCCAATGTTGGCTTTTTGACAGGGAGGAAATTGACAGTAAAAGTAAATACATCTTGTACCGTGGTGATGGGAAAAGACTGACATCAGTCACAGAGTCCCACTAGACAAAGTGAAAGTATTTGACTATCTTGGGATTTACTTCTCAATGGAGGGGAGAAGGGTGTGAGCTCATATAGAGAAGCAAGCAGCCAAAATGATCCAGGCCATGCTCGTGGTGTTCCGTTTTGCTAATTCTTCAAAAGCTGAACCACTGCCGCTGCTGATTAAAGTCTCTAAAGCTACGCCATTCCCGATTTTGCTTTGTGTATGCAATATCTGGGAGATTGAGTCACCTTATACACTCAACATAAGGCTGCTAACATTACCGTATGGTGCACCAGCATAGCGGTGCACAATGAGCTTGGGTTAGGCTTCATTGAGGATACGTGTATGATGGATCCTCCATTATTTTGGGTATCAACTTCAGCTAAACCTCATGCGCCCCCTTAAGAGAAATAATATTTCCTATTTTACAACATCGAGGGGCCAACAAAATACGGTGGATATCCCACCTGAAAAATGCCTTGAAGTGAATTAATGCCTCCCATTTGCTCAAGAGGCTGGAGTCATTAGGTACATACTCCAAAGGGAAGGTGAAGGCTCTGTTACTCAATAAGCTAAAAGCAACTAGGGCAGCCTCGGAAATGGATAAACCCGCAAAAAGGGCTCATCTCATAATTGCATCTCCTAATTGATTGCCATTTTATCTAGAATAGAGCCCATATTTGTCATGCCACAGAAATCTGGTGTAAATGAGATTGAAACTCATTAAGCTGAACTTGGTTGGCTGTGTCTGGAAGGGGCCCGGGCCTCACAATGGTGGGTGCCCCTCTTGTTTAACGGTTGTGGAAACGTTCGGCCATTTTCCCCTCCTCTGTCTGACTTGCAACTTTATAAGGACAATAACTTTAACAGCAGTGCTAAGAGATAGAGGATTCTTACAGTTTCCTTCATTGCGTTTTGTTGCAAGACAGCGCTATCTCTTGGGCACTGGAGCTGTTTATGAAGAGAGCTTTGGGCCTATGCAAAAGCATTCTGAAGGACTCTAGCGGGA
Source organism: Ambystoma mexicanum (assembly GCF_040938575.1). NCBI lineage: Eukaryota > Metazoa > Chordata > Amphibia > Caudata > Ambystomatidae > Ambystoma > Ambystoma mexicanum. Next base: position 1,155,507,363 of record NC_090929.1, read on the forward strand.
CCTAGCAACACAATTCCAAACACTTGGGCATCCTCCATTTTATTCTTTCAATAAGTGACTGATTTTAATTTTGTATTTATGTTTGTCATTTTAAATCCTATTTTAATTTGTGTCTTGTTGCAAATCTTTTTCATGCGAGGCAAATATGCTTCTTTTTTTTCTCTTTTAGGGGAATGTATTTTATAGTGTTTACTGTGATTTTTTGCTGACGGCTTTTTCTTGTCTGTCTATGATTGTTTCATTACAATCAAATACATTTAAACTTGAACTTGACTAAGCACTGGAGTACATACCATTGGCAGTTGTAGGTCATACAAGATGCAGTGACGGAACATAACAAAACACGTATTCCTGTAATGTAATGTAACTGGGTATTTTATAGTGCGTCTTCCACCTTCTTGGTGGCTCCTTGGTTAAAACACAAAAGCTTATCACTTTGAAAATCAATACACCTAAAAACATGCACCCAAATACAAACGAACAACTTCAGTTATGCATCCATCATCTCAAACACAATTAATAAACTAATGTGGAGTTCAGTGAGAGCCTGGACTATTGTGCTCAGTCAGGTCTTTTCTGTCATTTAAAGTTTTCAGGCTGTACTTAAGTGATCCAGATTTAAAAAAAACAGACCCTAGGGATGAGTGTACGCTGAGTGCGAAGAGTCCAGCATGGACTTCAAATTAGGGCTCCATGACAATTCCAAAGAACACATAAAAGATCCTAGTGATTAAAACTCATTTTTGGTGGGGTGCCACTGGTTAATAACTAACTTACTGCCAGAAACAAGGAGAGGCTTGCAAGCTGGCTCTATGGTCCACTATTACCCTTCTGTATGACTTGTGGTATTAGAGCATTTACTACTTTGGACCACAGGGATGGGGGCATGATCCAATCATTAGTGGACAAATGCATCACAGGCGGGAATTACAAACACCAGCCTATGGGCAGGAGGTGGACATATGATTCCAGAGTGGATCCCTGGGAATGAAGTGAATTGGTAACCAGTGCCACTAATCAGGAACCTCTGTGAGCCAAACATCCAATAAACCAAAGTATTAAGGAGCAAGAAGCTGGCTGAAAGGATGAGAGATATATAAGTTTCCCTAAAGAAAAGTTCTCTGCGGAGAGATAAGCTAGTGAGAGGTGAAAAAAGGGCATTGCTGAGGCCATGCCAAGGGGGGGCTAGATAGAATGCCAGAGTGAGATGGGCAGTAGTCTGCACCTATTGAGAGAGCTTGAGGAAAGTAGACATCAGGAGAGATGGCCTATTAACTTGGGCTCAAGATGTGGTAAAGAAGTAACCCCTGAAAAACATTTGGTAGGAGAGAGTAACATCTAGGGGAGAGCTATAGTCAACAAACTAGCGCAGACCTGGAGAAAGGACTGGTAATTCTATCAGAAAGTACCCAAGTATGGGAAATTGCATGTAACATTGTGCTGATTTGCTAACCAGGCTCAGGTTACAAGGGGGTGCTCCTTCTGGTGTTGCCCAGGTAGCTATATGAGGCATTTGCACCTCATACTCTAAGGACAAAAGCACTTGACAGGGTGGGGCCAACTCTAGGATCCATGTTGAGACAAAGACTGCACATAAAGAACCCAGCCATGATGGCTAGCCAAACCTTGTCTAGAGGGTGTCCAAGGGAAGTACAATTGCTGTCAGTCAGTTTTTGCTGAACACTGTCCTAGGCAAGAGCCTGGGATCTTTTGCATGGTTTAAGACTAAGGATGAACTTTGGACCTCTGGCCCTTTAGGTTAAAGTTTAGACTAGGAATTGATTATGAACCTCTTCAAATTTATGCGCAAAATCTTGGCATAGACTTTACATTGGATCATTTTCCTTGCACGGTTTGGTAGGAACCATTCTTGAGTTGCTCCGCATTCTGTAGGCCATCCTCCAACCCACTGCCTTGATATCTTTAACAAAAAGGCATGAAACATCTTGAGTCATTTGTTTTGCAGTCACCACCCGTGATAATTGTTAGAATCTACAATTAGACACTTTACTTGATTGAAATGTGCTTTTCTGTTAGTTATCAGATTGAGTGAGTACAAAATAAAACAAACAGATATAAAATGAGGGTCCCAGCGTGATGATAGCTCCTGAGTTTGCTACGTCTCCTGAGAGCATTGGTTGTTTAGGAGGGTTTGAGATGCTTCATGGGTAAATGTATGAGTTAGGTCCCAGCCATTTGCTCTGGACTACCAATACACTGCCGGATTCTTCATCAGTCATTTCTAAGTACCCGCTGTATACGCGGAAACAGCAACATTCAATGTATGGTAGTAGAGCTTTTAAATTCCTGCCCCCACCCTCACCTGAGAGGCAGAGAGACCTTTGTGGCTGGCAAGAATTGATTTCATAGATGCCACCAAGTGTCAGCAGACCCTTCCCTCCAGAATGAGGGGCCTTTGTGTGGATACATTCCTTGTACACCTGCTTAAGGGCTGTGGGAACGAGTGCCTATGCCCTGCAACAATATACTCGTTCCCACCACATTTATTCATAATGAAGCCCAACCAAAAGCACAAAGAACTGTACAAAAATGATGTGGATGAAAAACAAAGAGACCTGCCATTCCTTACAAAATATATCACCTGGTGTGGCCCTCGTTAAAATACATGAATCTGCCAAAGTGTCATAAGAAACGGATGTCTTGTTTCCTGGGGCCGTTGTGAAGGTGGTGTTGGTGCTAGCGAGGATGGTTCAGCTACCCAGACATGGGAATGTTGGGTATTTTGTATAGATCTGGGGCCTAACAGTATTTTCTTACCGCCAAAATGAAAATAATTCAGTAATAATCACTCTTTGCATTCAGATTAGATTTGGTATATAGTACTATAGTATACATACATTATTTCAGCACACTGATACATTTAGTGGTATACATTATGTTGGTATGCGTTATTGGTGGTATTTATGGGTGAGCATAAATCCTTTGTTTTATATATGTGACCACAATATCCAGAACCCCTTATTTTTGTTTAGTTTGTTCGTGTGATCACTAGAGAGACCTCAGGCTTGCATTTCAGAAACACCACATTTCCAATTGGAGTGCCACCATGGGCTGTTCTCACTGACTTATCTACGACAGCAAGCTATATGTGGTATTTATCATCAACTTATTTACGTTTGGTGAGCTATGACCAGGGCCTCTCCTTCTGCCGACTCATAGACCTTCGGCAGCAGGCTATTTCATTTTGTTATTATTATGTTCCATTCAGAAAACACACATGCACTCATACACTGAATGGATTCATGCACACAGCTACCGCCATGTCTTATCTTTTAGCAACTTTTAAAAATGACAATTGCACTGTGCAAAGATCTTCCCATATTACCAGCGTTATAATGATAGATGCATAAAGGACAAGATAAAAATGAAACACACTTCCCGCCTGCTTTCAGATAATTTTTTTGTATTATAAAACCTGCATTTCAACACAAGCTTCCTCTTTTTTTACAGAAATAAATGGAAAACTCACAGTAACAACATTATCTGTAACAAAATGAAAAGAGAGTGGCGAGGAACAAGATTTCAATTTGCAACATTAAACATGTGGTTAAAACACAGGAATCTCCACTCCTACTCTGACTGAATATTTTCGCACACATACACACAGCCCCCACACTTCAGCGAGATAATTACCAGGCATGTTCAGCATGTAACTTCTTTGGCTGGTCGCCTTCTGGAGGGGTTCACCCAGCAAGGACAAGCATTTGCTGTCACTCAAACTGGGACTTGTTGACTGGAAATCCCAGCCTCTGTAGCAGTATTGAATCTGCTTTAGGAATCAGGCATCCCCAGCTATCAACCCAGTCCTTCTCCGAGCTGTGTCAAGATGTTGTCTGCTAGCTTCTTCCCCGAGATTATACATGAAAACTCTGGTTACCTCCTACCAAAGGATCCTAACCAATAAAATTCTATCATGTCCTATCCACCCTCTGCACACAATAGAAATCTTTTACAGTAAGTAACTGTAACAAAACCGATTTCCTGCTAGTCGAATCCTTGCTTCCTGCAAATACTGTGGACAAAGCAGCACAGAAAAACAAGAAGAAAAAAAAATCTGGACACAGTCTGAAATGAGTTTCAGCCTGCCTCATTTTGCAGTGGAGAACACATTATATTATTAAGAACTTAGAATCATGTCAGTACGGTTAATTATATTAGTTCATTAATCTTCAAATGTGTCTCTTGCAACATAGGCATTTCAGATGAAAAGAAAAAAAAATTGTGTGCATTTTGAATGTGAAAAATAAAATGTGCTTTTAAATGAGAAAATGGTTTGTTTTTAACCTGTGTAGCCTGTCTTCATTTACATATCCATATGTTGCACTGGCAACACATAGCTTGAAGCAATTGCATCAAACCCATGCAGTGACGCTGCATAAAAAAATGCTCAATAACACATGTCTTGCTGTACCACATTGTAGCAATGCACCAAACCCATGCAGTGGTGCTGCATGAAGAAAATGCTATACATTGATCCTGTGTAGTGGCGCTGTACTCCAAAAACACACCAAACAATCCTACATATCCCCTCCTTTTTTTGAGAATTTGGCTAATCCGAGCCACAATTGGAAAAAATCCAACTTGCTCCTTTTCTTCTTTCAAAATGTAACAATCCAATACAATTAACATTCTTGTTGTGAAGATGAAAATTGAAAAATTACTGTTCAATCAACATAATATTAAAATTCATCTGAATTCCTCAATTCTTATAAAATGTTCTACATTTGCCTTCCCAATGAAAGTGTCCATAGTCCAGTGTTTCAATTTTATACTTGAAGTCAATTGAAAATAATAAAATAAAACAACTAACTAAAACAAATAATTAATATAACAGCTTAAAAGAATTAATAAAAATAATAAATACGTGGAACTCCATATGCCAGGACACTTGTCTGCCTCTTTTGGTTCATTCGGGTACTCTTTCATCTTGGTACCCTTGGATCCTTTTCTATAGAAGTCATCTTTTCTTTGGCATTCCGGTTATTTTGTCTTCACCTCCACCCGGAGGCAGGCATCTTTTGGTCTTCATCCAGGGGACTCCAGTGACCGCCGGTACAAATATGTTAATATTCTAAATCAAATAGAAAAGAAACAGATTAACCAGTCGATTCATGGAAATAATGTGCGCCGAAAATTCCCGCGCAGAGGTGCCAAAACATGCGAATCGCAGTAAAAGTGCGAAAATCGCAGTCCAAGTGCAAAAATCGCAGGCAAACCAGCGCACATCGATTCATGGAAGTCCCTGCGCGAGAAAAACATTGGATGTGCGCTAAAAATGTGCGCCGCGCACGCCGGCGCACAGGTCATCCAACAGCGTGCGCCACGGCCCCTGCGACTGAAAAAATGTGCGCCAAAATGTGCGCTAACAAAAAGCACCCATATACAGCCATGATGAATGGGCCATATAGTGGCCCTCTAGGACAAATGAGGTGCAAAGGGGTACCGACAAACACGGACACCCGCTGTGTGAAAAATAGCGTGTGCGTGTGTTCCTGGGTGCGTGGGAAGTTCCACACGCGATTGGCCTGGCTATGTGTACTTCGGGGTGCGCGGGAAGTTCCACACGCGATTAGCCTGGGTACGTGTACTACGGGGTGCGCGGGAAGTTCCACACGCGATTGGCCTGGGTACGTGTACTCCGGGGTGTGCGGGAAGTTCCACATGCAATTGTCATGGGTACGTGTACTTCGGGATGCGCGTGAAGTTCCACACGCAATTGTCCTGGGTACGTGTACTTCGGGTGCGCGGGAAGTTCCACTCGCGATTGGCCTGGGTACGTGTATTCCGAGGTGCGCGGGAAGATTCACACGCGATTTCAGCAGGGTACGTGTATTTCGGTGGTGCCAGGGAATGCTACACGTGATTTGGCCATGTGGGTCCTCCCAGGTGTTCCGTCTACACCCTCCACGGCCCCTGCAGGCAGCCCCCACCACAGGGGGCAACCCTGCACCCCTGCTCATGTCCCACAGGCAACCCATCCACCATGGCCATGCCCACCAGCCAACCCATATGTCACCTTGCACTACTGATCACCAACACATGTCTCCCAGCACCCCCACCCCCCAGCAGTGCAGGGGCACCCTCCACCAGGTCCCCACTCATGTCTACCATCACCCCCACCCCCCAGCCACCAGGGGCAGCCTCCACCAGGCCCCCACTCATGTCCAACTCATGTCTCCCTGCACCCCCACCCCCCAGCAGTGCAGGGGCACCCTCCACCAGGCCCCCACTCATGTCTCCCACCACCCCCACCCCCCAGCCACCAGGGGCAGTCTCCACCAGGCCCCCACTCATGTCTCCCACCACCCCCACCCCCCAGCAGTGCAGGGGCAGCCTCCACCAGGCCCCCACTCATGTCTCCCACCACCCCCACCCCCCAGCCACCAGGGGCAGCCTCCACCAGGCCCCCACTCATGTCACCCATCACCCCCACCCCCCAGCCACCAGGGGCAGCCTCCACCAGGCCCCCACTCATGTCCAACTCATGTCTCCCTGCACCCCCACCCCCCAGCCACCAGGGGCACCCTCCACCAGGCCCCCCACTCATGTCTCCCACCACCCCCCAACCACCAGGAGAACCCTCCACCAGGCCCCCACTCATGTCTCCCTGCACCCCCACTCCCCAGCAGTGCAGGGGCACCCTCCACCAGGCCCCCACTCATGTCTACCATCACCCCCACCCCCCAGCCACCAGGGGCAGCCTCCACCAGGCCCCCACTCATGTCCAACTCATGTCTCCCTGCACCCCACCCCCCAGCCACCAGGGGCAGCCTCCACCAGGCCCCACTCATGTCTCCCACCCCCCCCCCCCACCCCCCAGCAGTACAGGGGCAGCCTCCACCAGGCCCCCACTCATGTCTCCCACCATCCCCACACCCCAGCAGTGCAGGGGCAGCCTCCACCAGGCCCCCACTCATGTCTCCCACCACCCCCACCCCCCAGCCACCAGGGGCACACTCCACCAGGCCCCCACTCATGTCTCCCACCACCCCCACCCCCCAGCCACCAGGGGCAGCCTCCACCTGGCCCCCACTCATGTCTCCCACCACCCCAACCCCCAGCCACAAGGGGCAGCCTCCACCAGGCCCCCACTCATGTCTCCCACCACCCCCACCGCCCAGCCACCAGGGGCAGCCTCCACCAGGCCCCCACTCATGTCTCCCTGCACCCCCACCCCTCAGCAGTGCAGGGGCAGCCTACACCAGGCCTACACTCATGTCCCCCTGCACCCCCACCCCCCAGCAGTGCAGGGGCAGCCTCCACCAGGCCCCCACTCATGCCTCCCACCACCCCCACCCCCCAGCCACCAGGGGCAGCCTCCACCAGGCCCCCACTCATGTCTCCCTGCACCCCCACCCCCCAGCAGTGCAGGGGCCACCTCCACCAGGCCCCCACCCATGTCTACCACCACCCCCACCCCCCAGCAGTGCAGGGGCACCCTCCACCAGGCCCCCACTCATGTCCACCTCCACCCCCACCCCCCAGCCACCAGGGGCACCCTCCACCAGGCCCCCACTCATGTCTCCCACCACCCCCACCCCCCAGCAGTGCAGGGGCAGCCTCCACCAGGCCCCCACTCATGTCCACCACCATTCCCACCCCCCAGCCACCAGGGGCAGCCTCCACCAGGCCCCCACTCATGTCTCCCACCACCCCCACCCCCCAGCCACCAGGGGAAGCCTACACCAGGCCCCCACTCATGTCTCCCACCACCCCCACCCCCCAGCCACCAGGGGCACCCTCCACCAGGCCCCCACTCATGTCTCCCTGCACCCCCACCCCCCAGCAGTGCAGGGGCACCCTCCACCAGGCCCCCACTCATGTCCACCTCCACCCCCACCCCCCAGCCACCAGGGGCACCCTCCACCAGGCCCCCACTCATGTCTCCCACCACCCCCACCCCCCAGCAGTGCAGGGGCAGCCTCCACCAGGCCCCCACTCATGTCCACCACCATTCCCACCCCCCAGCCACCAGGGGCAGCCTCCACCAGGCCCCCACTCATGTCTCCCACCACCCCCACCCCCCAGCCACCAGGGGAAGCCTGCACCAGGCCCCCACTCATGTCTCCCACCACCCCCACCCCCCAGCCACCAGGGGCACCCTCCACCAGGCCCCCACTCATGTCTCCCTGCACCCCCACCCCCCAGCAGTGCAGGGGCACCCTTCACCAGGCCCCAACTCATGTCTCCCACCACCCCAACCCCCAGCCACCAGGGGCAGCCTCCACCAGGCCCCCACTCATGTCTCCCACCACCCCCACCCCCCAGCAGTGCAGGGGCAGCCTCCACCAGGCCCCCACTCATGTCTCCCACCACCCCCACCCCCCAGCCACCAGGGGCACCCTCCACCAGGCCCCCACTCATGTCTCCCTGCACCCCCACCCCCAGCAGTGCAGGGGCACCCTCCACCAGGCCCCCACTCATGTCTCCCTGCACCCCCACCTTCCAGCCACCAGGGGCAGCCTCCACCAGGCCCCCACTCATGTCTCTCATCACCCCCACCCCCCAGCCACCAGGGGCAGCCTCCACCAGGCCCCCACTCATGTCCAACTCATGTCTTCCTGCACCCCCACCCCCCAGCCACCACGGGCACCCTCCACCAGGCCCCCACTCATGTCTCCCACCACCCCCACCCCCAACCACCAGGGGCACCCTCCACCATGCCCCCACTCATGTCTCCCTGCACCCCCACCCCCCAGCAGTGCAGGGGCACCCTCCACCAGGCCCCCACTCATGTCTACCATCACCCCCACCCCCCAGCCACCAGGGGCAGCCTCCACCAGGCCCCCACTCATGTCCAACTCATGTCTCCCTGCACCCCACCCCCCAGCCACCAGGGGCAGCCTCCACCAGGCCCCCACTCATGTTTCCCACCCCCCCCACCCCCCAGCAGTACAGGGGCAGCCTCCACCAGGCCCCCACTCATGTCTCCCACCACCCCCACCCCCCAGCAGTGCAGGGGCAGCCTCCACCAGGCCCCCTCTCATGTCTCCCGCCACCCCCACCCCCCAGCAGTGCAGGGGCAGCCTCCACCAGGCCCCCACTCATGTCTCCCACCACCCCCACCCCCCAGCCACCAGGGGCACCCTCCACCAGGCCCCCACTCATGTCCCCTATCACCCCCACCCCCCAGCAGTGCAGGGGCAGCCTCCACCAGGCCCCCACTCATGTCTCCCACCACCCCAACCCCCAGCCACCAGGGGCAGCCTCCACCAGGCCCCCACTCATGTCTCCCACCACCCCCACCCCCCAGCCACCAGGGGCAGCCTCCACCAGGCCCCCACTCGTGTCTCCCTGCACCCCCACCCCCCAGCAGTGCAGGGGCAGCCTACACCAGGCCTCCACTCATGTCCCCCTGCACCCCCACCCCCCAGCAGTGCAGGGGCAGCCTCCACCAGGCCCCCACTCATGCCTCCCACCACCCCCACCCCCCAGCCACCAGGGGCAGCCTCCACCAGGCCCCCACTCATGTCTCCCTGCACCCCCACCCCCCAGCAGGGCAGGGGCCACCTCCACCAGGCCCCCACCCATGTCTCCCACCACCCCCACCCCCCAGCAGTGCAGGGGCAGCCTCCACCAGGCCCCCACTCATGTCCACCACCATCCCCACCCCCAAGCCACCAGGGGCAGCCTCCACCAGGCCCCCACTCATGTCTCCCACCACCCCCACCCCCCAGCCACCAGGGGCAGCCTGCACCAGGTCCCCACTCATGTCTCCCACCACCCCCACCCCCCAGCCACCAGGGGCACCCTCCACCAGGCCCCCACTCATGTCTCCCTGCACCCCCACCCCCCAGCAGTGCAGGGGCACCCTTCACCAGGCCCCAACTCATGTCTCCCACCACCCCACCCCCCAGCCACCAGGGGCAGCCTCCACCAGGCCCCCACTCATGTCTCCCACCACCCCCACCCCCAGCAGTGCAGGGGCAGCCTCCACCAGGCCCCCACTCATGTCTCCCACCACCCCCACCCCCCAGCCACCAGGGGCACCCTCCACCAGGCCCCCACTCATGTCTCCCTGCACCCCCACCCCCAGCAGTGCAGGGGCACCCTCCACCAGGCCCCTACTCATGTCTCCCTGCACCCCCACCCCCCAGCCACCAGGGGCAGCCTCCACCAGGCCCCCACTCATGTCTCCCATCACCCCCACCCCCCAGCCACCAGGGGCAGCCTCCACCAGGCCCCCACTCATGTCCAACTCATGTCTTCCTGCACCCCCACCCCCCAGCCACCACGGGCACCCTCCACCAGGCCCCCACTCATGTTTCCCACCACCCCCACCCCCAACCACCAGGGGCACCCTCCACCATGCCCCCACTCATGTCTCCCTGCACCCCCACCCCCCAGCAGTGCAGGAGCACCCTCCACCAGGCCCCCACTCATGTCTACCATCACCCCCACCCCCAGCCACCAGGGGCAGCCTCCACCAGGCCCCCACTCATGTCCAACTCATGTCTCCCTGCACCCCCACCCCCCAGCCACCAGGGGCACCCTCCACCAGGCCCCCACTCATGTCTCCCACCACCCCCACCCCCAGCAGTGCAGGGGCAGCCTCCACCAGGCCCCCACTCATATCTCCCACCACCCCCACCCCCCAGCAGTGCAGGGGCAGCCTCCACCAGGCCCCACTCATGTCTCCCACCACCCCCACCCCCCAGCAGTGCAGGGGCAGCCTCCACTAGGCCCCCACTCATGTCTCCCACCACCCCCACCCCCCAGCCACCAGGGGCACCCTCCACCAGGCCCCCACTCATGTCTCCCACCACCCCACCCCCCAGCCACCAGGGGCAGCCTCCACCAGGCCCCCACTCATGTCTCCCACCACCCCCCAGCCACCAGGGGCAGCCTCCACCAGGCCCCCACTCATGTCTCCCACCACCCCAACCCCCAGCCACCAGGGGCAGCCTCCACCAGGCCCCCACTCATGTCCCCCACCCCCCAGCCACCAGGGGCACCCTCCACCAGGCCCCCACTCATGTCTCCCACCACCCCCACCCCCCAGCCACCAGGGGCAGCCTGCACCAGGCCCCCACTCATGTCAAACCACCACCCCCACCCCCCAGCCACCAGGGGCACCCTCCACCAGGCCCCCACTCATGTCTCCCTGCACCCCCACCCCCCAGCAGTGCAGGGGCATCCTTCACCAGGCCCCAACTCATGTCTCCCACCACGCCACCCCCCAGCCACCAGGGGCAGCCTCCACCAGGCCCCCACTCATGTCTCCCACCACCCCCACCCCCCAGCAGTGCAGGGGCAGCCGCCACCAGGCCCCCACTCATGTCTCCCACCACCCCCACCCCCCAGCCACCAGGGGCACCCTCCACCAGGCCCCCACTCATGTCTCCCTGCACCCCCACCCCCCAGCAGTGCAGGGGCAACCTCAACCAGGCCCCCACTCATGTCTCCCTGCACCCCCACCCTCCAGCCACCAGGGGCAGCCTCCACCAGGCCCCCACTCATGTCCAACTCATGTCTTCCTGCACCCCCACCCCCCAGCCACCAGGGGCACCCTCCACCAGGCCCCCACTCATGTCTCCCACCACCCCCACCCCCAACCACCAGGGGCACCCTCCACCAGGCCCCCACTCATGTCTCCCTGCACCCCCACCCCCCAGCAGTGCAGGGGCACCCTCCACCATGCCCCCACTCATGTCTACCATCACCCCCACCCCCAGCCACCAGGGGCAGCCTCCACCAGGCCCCCACTCATGTCCAACTCATGTCTCCCTGCACCCCCACCCCCCAGCCACCAGGGGCACCCTCCACCAGGCCCCCACTCATGTCTCCCACCACCCCCACCCCCAGCAGTGCAGGGGCAGCCTCCTCCAGCCCCCCACTCATGTCTCCCACCACCCCCACCCCCCAGCAGTGCAGGGGCAGCCTCCACCAGGCCCCCACTCATGTCTCCCACCACCCCCACCCCCCAGCAGTGCAGGGGCAGCCTCCACTAGGCCCCCACTCATGTCTCCCACCACCCCCACCCCCCAGCCACCAGGGGCACCCTCCACCAGGCCCCCACTCATGTCTCCCACCACCCCACCCCCCAGCCACCAGGGGCAGCCTCCACCAGGCCCCCACTCATGTCTCCCACCACCCCCACCCCCCAGCCACCAGGGGCAGCCTCCACCAGGCCCCCACTCATGTCTCCCACCACCCCAAACCCCAGCCACCAGGGGCAGCCTCCACCAGGCCCCCACTCATGTCTCCCACCACCCCACCCCCCAGCCACCAGGGGCACCCTCCACCAGGCCCCCACTCATGTCTCCCACCACCCCCACCCCCAGCAGTGCAGGGGCAGCCTCCTCCAGCCCCCCACTCATGTCTCCCACCACCCCCACCCCCCAGCAGTGCAGGGGCAGCCTCCACCAGGCCCCCACTCATGTCTCCCACCACCCCCACCCCCCAGCAGTGCAGGGGCAGCCTCCACTAGGCCCCCACTCATGTCTCCCACCACCCCCACCCCCCAGCCACCAGGGGCACCCTCCACCAGGCCCCCACTCATGTCTCCCACCACCCCACCCCCCAGCCACCAGGGGCAGCCTCCACCAGGCCCCCACTCATGTCTCCCACCAACCCCACCCCCCAGCCACCAGGGGCAGCCTCCACCAGGCCCCCACTCATGTCTCCCACCACCCCAAACCCCAGCCACCAGGGGCAGCCTCCACCAGGCCCCCACTCATGTCTCCCTGCACCCCCACCCCCCCAGCAGTGCAGGGGCAGCCTAGACCAGGCCCCCACTCATGTCCCCCTGCACCCCCACCCCCCAGCAGTGCAGGGCAGCCTCCACCAGGCCCCCACTCATGTCTCCCACCACCCCCACCCTCCAGCCACCAGGGGCAGCCTCCACCAGGCCCCCACTCATGTCTCCCTGCACCCCCACCCCCCGGCAGTGCAGGGGCCGTCTCCACCAGGCCCCCACCCATGTCTACCACCACCCCCACCCCCCAGCAGTGCAGGGGCACCCTCCACCAGGCCCCCACTCATGCCCACCTCCACCCCCACCCCCCAGTCACCAGGGGCACCCTCCACCAGGCCCCCACTCATGTCTCCCACCACCCCCCAGCAGTGCAGGGGCAGCCTTCACCAGGTCCCCACTCATGTCCACCACCACCCCCACCCTCAGCCACCAGGGGCAGCCTCCACCAGGCCCCCACTCATGTCTCCCACCACCCCCACCCCCCAGCCACCAGGGGCAGCCTCCACCAGGCCCCCACTCATGTCTCCCACCACTCCCACCCCCCAGCCACCATGGGCACCCTCCACCAGGCCCCCACTCATGTCTCCCACCACCCCCACCCCCCAGCCACCAGGGGCAGCCTCCACCAGGCCCTCACTCATGTCTCCCACCACCCCCATCCCCCAGCCACCAGGGGCAGCCTCCACCAGGCCCCCACTCATGTCTCCCACCACCCCCACCCCCCATCCACCTGGGGCAGCTTCCACCAGGCCCCCACTCATGTCTCCCTGCACCCCCACCCCCCAGCAGTGCAGGGGCAGCCTCCACCAGGCCCCCACTCATGTCTCCCACCACCCCTTCCCCCCAGCCACCAGGGGAAGCCTCCACCAGGCCCCCACTCATGTCCCCTATCACCCCACCTCTCAGCAGTGCAGGGGCAGCCTCCACCAGGCCCCCACTCATGTCCAACTCATGTCCCCCTGCACCCCCAGCCATGCGATTTGCCTGGGTACGTGTACTACGGGGTGCGCGGGAAGTTCCACATGCGATTAGCCTGGGTACGTGTACTACGGGGTGCGCGGGAAGTTCCACACGCGATTTGCCTGGGTACGTGTACTTCGGGGTGCGCGGGAAGTTCCACACGCGATTAGCCTGGCTACGTGTGTTTCGGGGTGCGCGGGAAGTTCCACACGCAATTATCCTGGGTACGTGTACTACGGGGTGTGCGGGAAGTTCCACACGCAATTAGCCTGGGTACGTGTACTACGGGCTGCGCGGGAAGTTCCACATGCGATTAGCCTGGCTACGTGTGTTACGGGGTGCGCGGGAAGTTCCACACGCGATTGGCCTGGGTACGTGCATTTCGGGGTGCGCGTGAACTTCCACACGCGACTGGGCCTGTGAGAGTGGGGTACGTGTATTCCAGGGGTGGGCGGGAATATTTACTCGCGACTGGGCCTGGGAGAGCATGCTACGTCTATTCCTGGGGTGGGCGGGAAGATTCACACGTTCGCCTACGACGCGCCGAAAAATAAATGGTCCAATCCTGAAACACGTACGCCAGCATGAAGCAGGCGTACGTCGACCCGCGCAGCATAAAAGTGCGCGCAAACAACAAACAAGCTCAGACGCCAGGATGAATATACCGTTCCTAGCAGCAGTGGCCGTGGGTTACCAAAGGAGGAGGAGGAGGATAGTGAGGGCCCGAATTTTCACTCCCAGAACCAGCCTTTTTGGGATGCCTGATGACCATGTGTATGGGAGGTACAGGTTTCCACCACACATAATACTGGACCTGGTCAGTGAGTGGGAGGATGACCTCACATCACCCACCCTGTGCTCCCAAGCACTCAGCCCCCTGGAGAAGGTCCTCAATGTACTGCACTTCTTGGCCACAGGATCATTTCAGCGGACAAGTGCCATAGTGGGTGGGGTGTCACAGGCCACGCAGTCACGCTGCCTACACCAGGTCTTGAACATCATCACTGCACGCCCATCAGTCCGTAGGCACATATACCTGCCCAGGACACCTGCAGAAAGGCAGGCTGCCGCCCTCGATTTCTACGGTGTGGCACAATTCCCAAAAGTGCTAGGTGCCTTTGACTGCACCCATGTGGCACTATGTCCCCCCAGGGCATCTGAGCACATCTATAGGAACCGCAAGCACTGGCATTCATAGTATGTAATGCCAAGGGAATCATCACCTCAGTATATGCCAACTATCCAGGGTCCACCCACGACAGCTTCATTTACCGAATGCCTACCCTAAGCCGAGACCTAAAAGCTGGGCGGCATGGCGATACATGGCTGCTTGGTGAGTATGAATGCCACTGCACATGCATGCATGTCAGATGCAGAGTTATGTCACTACCCCACTAATGATACCCATCACCTCCTCACCAGGGGACAGTGCCTACCCTCTGAGCACCCACATGATGACGCCAATTCGGAACCCCATCACGCCTCCAGAGGTAAGATACAACACAGCCCATATTGCAACCCGCGGCATAGTGGAGCGCACATTCGGAGTGCTTAAGTCAGGCTTTCGCTCCCTTGACCGTTCTGGCGGGCAGCTGTTATATGCGCCCCCAGTAGTGTGCAGGATCATAGTGGCAGCATGTGTCCTGCACAATGTTGCAACACGCCGGGGCCTGGCTGTGGACATGGTGGTGCCCCCACATCCCCAACCACATGCACGCCCGCTGCGCATGGGAGGGTAGAGGGCACGGGGTGAAGCAGCCCTTACGCAGCTGGTGGCTAATTACTTCACATAGAAATCACACCCCAGTGGAGTGCACACAGCCCTGGCACATACCATCTGATAAGCAATGATGACTCGACCTGACAATTAAGACGAAAAAAGGGACAGTCAACTGTCAGAACCATAGCAGCCTGAGATTGTTCATGTGGAAGTGTCACAATGTGTGCATCCCTACCCACACAAACACCATCAATGCAGTGTCATCAAAAGACACACTTCCATGCTGCAGAAATGAATACCCACTCGCAAAATACTACATGAAAACAGTGCCATGTCACCCAACCCCTCCCCGGCACGGCCACACAACACACCATGGCATGTCATGCAATGTGAGAGGAAACAAATTAATCCCCACAACATGCCCCAAGTGTCACCAGCTACAGTGTCCCTAATGGAAACATGGCCACACATGAAATGCTCACAGTAATGCAGGACCTACAACACACATTACCAAATACTTACCAAGAATACCAATCACCTACACAACCTCCAGCCTACCTTAAACATGACATTACATACTTAAAAATTTGCTAGCCTCACTACCTGATGATGCCAGCCCTCCGAACACTTCCAAGTATACAGTGTTAGCGCCACGCAAGAGTGTAGGTGCACTGCTTACAACATGGACTCCAGTTCCAAGGTGGACCGCATTGTGAAGACATGAGGAATGGACCTGCAAATTAGGAGGATGAGATGGATGCAGAGGCACATATCAATACACCATGCAGTGTACAATAAAACAACAATATGCACTATGAATGTATACACAGTATTGACTACAGACTGCCCACACATCGAATGGGAGTCCAATGTCACCATGTACGTCAATGTCACTTGGGCACACCCTTTGCAAGCCCATGGAAACGGGAAGCAGGAGGGGTGTGTGTCACAAAAACCCAAGCATCTGAACCAAATTCATGACAAGCCTGCATGTGCCCAGCCACAATGCAGCGTATGCCCACGGGAGCCACACAAGGCAACACACTGTCCCAAAAAAAAATAAAATGGCCATTAATGGGCCCGGTGGGGGGGGATGGGGGTGTGGGGGAGGCCACCCAGGAGGTCTGAGGACAGGGTGCACACCAAAACCCACCTGTGTGGATCTTGCGGAAAAAAAACACCTCCATGGGCTCATGGCCTACACGGCTATCCTATTGTGGGAGTATCACTGCTGTCGCTCTCCTCACCCTCTGCAGCTGCATCAGGAGGTGGTGGCACTATGGGAGGCAGCCCACGCAAAGCCCTAGTCTGTTCATCCATGGCTGCAAGCATGCGGGTGTGGTAGATCTCGTTCTGGAGGATAAGTGTGCGGAGGTCCCCATGCAACAACTCACGGGATGCCCGGACCTCCGCCCTAGTTGCCTGCATCTCAGCTGAGAGCGTACGTGTGAGACGCTCCAACTGCTGTTTTGAAGCCTCAAGCTCAACAAGAGTCGTCCTGAGGTGAAGGAGTTCCACCCTCAGGGCTTCCCTGTGGCCCTGGGACTCTATGGAAATGGCGTCCTGCAGAGTCGCCAGTGCCGCCCGCCTGTCCCTGTCGGACGCCACCATGTCCTCCCTGTGTGACTGGCAGATGGAGTCGGTTGCCTGCTGTAGTCGCTCCATCAGCCTTTCGGGGGGGACAATGGAAGTGGCCACCCTATCCATGGCCTGAGCCATCATCTCTGATGATGCTGCCTGTTGGGTTGCCATACCGTATATGGATTGCTCCCATGCGGTATTGCCAGGTGACTGACGGCCACCACGTCGGCGGGCACCACACCTCTCTGGGGCAAGGGGAACTGCGCCTTGCTGTGCCGGCACTGCCTGAGGCTGCAGGACTGCATTCCCCCTCTGATCTGCTGGCCCAGGAACAGGATCAGATGTCGCGGAGTGTGACCCTGCATCCGTAACCACCAAAGGCGTACCTGCCAACACTGACATCCCCATTGAGGGTTCTAAACCTGGTGCAGGTGGGTTGGACAGAACAGAATCCCTCCCAGGAACACTCACCTGCGACGGCACATAGGTCTCATCATCCGAATCGACACCTGAATACAGCTCGGGGGAGGTGCAGCCATAGACACCCCTTGAGAGCACGACCAGCAGCAGATGTGGGTTCTCACCCACCACCACACCACGCCCCTCACTGGTGGTCGGTCGGCCCTCAGACCCCTCTTGGGTCTGCACCATCTCCACAACCCCAGCAGTATCAAGTGCGTCATCCCCTGCAAAGACATAAAATAAAACAAATGGAAACAGGCATTAGCACTATGGCACACAATTAGGGCTGAGAGGCTACAGAAACAGTACTTGATTGACACATGTCCCACATTACTAAAACACCCCGATGCATGCACCGTCACTGCGTGTGATGGGGAGGCAGATGGCACACATTGATGACACCAAGATTGAAGATGAACACATTTGCTGCATGCTGCCTAGCAGTGGCATCACACATTGGCCAGTGATTGGCAGGTCAAATACACATGCCATCACACAGATGGCATGTACCATAGCCATGAAGTGAAGAGGGAGAGGCGGTCACCAATTGTTCATTCAGTCCAGTTTGCTAATGAAATTGACTTTTTCATTGAAATGGTTCAAATGTTTAACCTGCAGCTGCCAGTCCAAAATGGTCCTATAGCACAGGGACATGTCTAAACAAATCATGTCCAGGAAACAAAGCCAGTCCACTGTACCATAGCCATGTCAGACATGTGACAATAGGACTGAGAAATCCCAAGTAAAAGTGGTGGTATGCAAACAATCTGCCTGAATAAACAGAGTTAAATAAGCAACAATGTTGTGGCAAGATGACACTCCAAGGGCAACTGGCATGGTGTTGGGCTGGATGTCTAATGTTGGCAGAAGGGATGCTGCTATACCCAAATGCTTGTGTGCAGAATGTATAGGAAGAGGCACATGGGTGACCCAAACCACTAAGGCACACACACCCTCACCTGGCACCCAAACAGAAGCCCTCCCACACACACCATGCACATGGATGACACACACATGCATGTGCACTCACCGGACAATGCCTCGTAATCTGCCAGTTCTCCCACGCCTTGGATCTGTTCCTCCGTGACGTAGGTCCCAGCAACCTGCTCATGTGGAGTGAGTTCTATGTCATCTGCTGGAGACCCACCTCCAGTCACTAGAGTTGCGGCATGACTTGAGGCCAGCTTATTCTTTGCCCTGCGCTTCAGGTCATTCCAGCGCTTGTAGCATTCAGTAGCTGTGCGCCTCACGATTCCAAGGGCACTTATGATGTCCGCAATGGTCTGTCAGTGTACCTGACGTTGTGCAGATGTGGTCTTAGATCCTGCAACAATCACCATTTCACGGTCAGGTGCGGACACATACTCTACAAGTTCATTCAGTTCGGCCTCATTGAAGCTGGGCTTCCTTGATGGGCCGGACTGTGTAGCCGTGTCTGGGGCATCAGCCTCTACTGGACGAGCACTCTTCCTCTTCCGCTTGGAAGGTGGCGGGGATCCTGAGTGTCCTACGCCGCTCTGGACACTAGGGGCAGGAGCCCCGGTGGACTCTGTACTAGGAGTGTGGGATTGCACACTCAGCATGGGAGTTGGTGCAGGCATTAGCTCAAGTGTGATGGTGTCAGGGGGAATGTCAGCATGATGGACTTGGACCGACACTGTCCTGGCTGGGTGTGTGAGAGGTGGGGTGGATGGAGCCGCTGCTGCCCCTGCAGCCTCCCCAGCCTGCCTACGCGGGGCAGCAGATGACCTAGCTGCCCTTGATCCACGTGGCCTGATGACACCAACGTTCACCGGCGCACGTGGCCTAGACCTGCTGACCTGGAAGTCATCCATGGAGTCACCCTGTGCCAGGTCTGGTTCCACAGTGGGCTGGTCCAACAAGGGCTGAGCATGGATGGTGTCAGCCACGTTAACCTCAACCAGGGGGGGGGCATGGGTGTCCCTGGCTGCTCCTCCACACATGGGGGGCTAGGGGCACCCTGCAAGTCACGGCCACATCCCCTACCGGATCCACCACGGCCACCACTTGGGGCTCGGCCACCTTTGCCACCCTTACGGCTTGTTCGCCTCCCAGCCATGGCACTGATGTTATTGTGCGTAGGGGAGTCGATGTGAACTATTGTCCTGGGCAATTGGGGGTGAAAGGGGTTGGGTACCAGATGGTAATCGTACCCTAGTGCTCTAGCAAGGCTGTATGTCACCCCTGGGGAAAGATGACGGGTCACGCAACGCACAGGCACCCCAAAAAAGGGAAGTAAGGTGCATGCAACCCCTTCTAGACCACGTGCGTGGAAAAATAAACCTGCACTACGCTGTGGCACCCAGAAACACAAGAATGAACGTATGCGTGTCACACGCAGCCTAGAATGACCTCTGAAGGGGTACGCGACACACGGGGCAAGCACAGATGTGAAATACGTGCGCGACTCACCGTCTGCCAGGAACAAAAGCGTGAAAAATATGCGCGTGTGCGCGTTGGCAACACTCCCGCCAAAAGAAGAATTGTACGCTGTCTGAGGAGACAGGACAACAGTAGAAGGGAATGCTGTTTGCGGAAACAGGCCCAGGAAAAAAGAGGAAAAGAGAAAAAGCTGTCAGAGGTAACAGGGAGTACGAACTGGAAACGCTGTGAAGTAAATCGCGTGTGAACCGACAAGAAGTACAGATTTCACCCACTCGCTCTCCACGAAAAGCACGTACAAGGAAATGGCGTTCTACACGTACCTTTTATACACATGTCACAGACACGCATACGCGATGAGGCCATTTCCACCAATTACGCGCTTTGACACTCGGACGTGTATCTCTTTTTTTTTACACATGCCATTCTCTACGGCCATGCGCGTGACGTCACAGCTGTGCATGGGGGCCTTTGGGCCAATGAAATCGCGTATGTATGCAGACGTGCTTACGCGCTAAGGGCCTTTCCTCGAATTACACGCAGACGTGCAGGACTTTTCACGTGCCAAATCACTCCGTATCAAGCTGGCCACGCGTAAGCACACGGAAGACCACGCTCCTGCCCAGAAAGCCAATTTACTGCCCCCCAGAGCCCCGAGCACGCTCCCACCTGCCATCTTCTGCTGCCTGACTGCCTGCTGCCCACGTGCCCTGCCATTTGCTGCCTGCACATCAGCCAGGGGTGCTGTTGCTGTGACCACCCCTACTGGAACCGAAGGCTCCTGACTGGGATTCCATCGCTCCACAGCCCAGCCCCAGGACCCAGTTGCCCACCCACTCCTGCCTCTGGGGTTGTCATGTCGGGCACTGCAACATCTGGCACCACTGACAACCCCCGGCCAGAGAGGCAGAGGGGCACCAGCTTCAGTGCCAGGGAAGTTGGTGTCCTGGTGGAGCAAGTCCTGGGGCAGTATGATGCCCTCTACGGAAGTGTGCGCGCCGACAAGGAAGGATGGACTCGGATCTGGACGGACATTGTGACTGCCATCAACGCGGAGGGAGTGGCAGTCCGCGACTTCCAACATGTCAAGAAGCGCTGGGAGGACTTCAGGTCCAGGACCCTGAACAAGGCCCGGCGCCTCTTGAAGGCAGCGGATGCTAAGGGGCGCCAGGGCCACTTGTCGGAAGATCAGATGAGGGTCCTGGAACGCATATCCCCAGCGCTCCACGTCCAGGTCCTTGAGAGGCAGACCCGTCTGGAGTCGAGCGGTAAGTGTACATGCATCATGATTGTAAGCTGGCCGTGTGGTGATGTGCTAGTAGTGTGCCGGTTGCACATCTGTTTGTATGGGGCCGAGTATGGGTGGGGGTGTACAGGACCGTGAGGCTAACACATGCGAGCGCTGTCATGTGTGAGACATGGATGGTGCTTGTGTGTGTAGGCTTGCATGCCAAATGCAGTTGTGTGGGCACACATGTTTGTATGAATGTGTATGTAAGTAGGCATGTTCGTGATGTCACGCATGTATGTTGTTTTCAGCTGCATGTATCAGCACTGTGTACATGTGCATGTGTGGGTATTTGACATGGGTGCAACAGTGATGCAACATGGATGCATGTGACAGCGGGATGTGGAAGCCTGATTGGCAGATGTGACATGGATGCCCATCGGAACACTGCGACAGTTGGCTGAGGTGTACACATGCATGCAAGTGTGGTGGTGTGCGTGCATGTGTAGTGCACTCCCTGTGTTGCATGTGATGTCTGGCTCACCTTTGCCTGCTCATGCTGTTGTATGTGTATGGATGGTGCTGGCAGTTGCGATGTGGCTGTGGTATGGCTCATGTGTGCATGTATAAATGACATGTGTGTTGCCAATTGTGATGCCATTTCTGAGGTTTGCCAATGCCACTCATGTGCAACTGTCATGTGTGTATGTGTCCATTGTACAGTGCCCTGATGCCTGTGTTTTATTTCTCCCTGTCTGCAGCGTCAACTGATGAAGAGGGTGGAGAAGGTGCTGTGGAGCACAGCGGCGGGGATTGCACCGCCAGCCGGAGACGCAAGGCCCGGCTCCCCTCCCAGGTTGTGATCTCGTCGGGGAGTGAGGAGTCTGGTGCCGCATCCCAGGCCGCAGCTGCCGGGGGGAGGTCCAAGAGGCGGAGGTCGGAGTTGGACTCCTAGGCAGCAGAAGGGGCAGCTGGGACCCCACAGGGCCCAACGGGGAAAGATGGCACGGAGTCATTGAGGTTGGTGGGTGGTTTGGTGGAGGAGGAGGCCATGCAAGCAACAGAGACGGGGTCTGGAGGTCGGGATTCCACTGGTGCTAGTTGTGCAGTGCAGGACCAGGGACAGGAGGCAGCACAGGTCGCCGCGGAGGTGCCTGTGTGCAATCCTGTCCCTGATCCTGTCACTGCATCATCTTGCACCAGCAGGGATGCCTACGTCCAGACCCGTTTTCAGGCAGGGGATGAGCTCACGACAACTGGCCTTCCTCTGCCTGCGGACGTGGCTATCCGGGTCCGGGTTGAGCCTGTCCTGACTGGTGTGGCATTGCGTCAACGGGCCATGCGAGGTGACCTGCAGTCTTTTAATGAGGACTCTGCACGTCATCTTGAATGGCTCGTTGACTGCGTCGGCCTACTGGGACAGGTCACCCAGGCCGGATTCCTCCGTTTGATGGGGCTTGCTCAGACCCCCTCCTCAACTGAACCCCCTATGCACCAGTCGTCCTCCGTGCCATCTTCCCACCCATCAGTCACCTGGGTGCCCTGTGGAGCTGCCTCTGACGGTGCGGCCAGGCTGGTGGAGGAGGCATCCCTGCCACAGTCGGAATCGGACGTCCAGCAGGGGTGGCCACATCAACGACTGCACCCCAGCCAGCGGAGGATGTGCAGGCAGCAGGAGGCAGTGCACGGGCAGAGGCGCAGCAGCAGCAGCAACGTGGTGGGAGCCATGATGGCTTGGGGCCTTCGACATCGGAGGGGCAGGCATCGGCCGGAGGGCAGGAGGACCCAGGACGGGATGTGTCTTCCATGTGGCAGCGGTTGGGCCACGCCATAGATGCGGAGCGGCAGCGGGTGGAAGAGGCACGGCTCACGATGGTCAGGGCAGAGAACTCCATGCGGAGGGCCCTGAGACGGGCCGAGTGCCTCGAGGCAATCCGCAGGGAGTTTGGGGGGAACATGTGGACGGCCCTGCGGACCCTCAGGGCCATGGAGGAGGAGCGCCTCCAGGACATTGAGCGGGAGTTCGATGATGCCCTGTCCCGGAACATCCCGAAGTGAGCCGTCGGACTAGCCGCTGCCCTTGTAAATAGTTCTGTAGTTAGTGTTAGGTTTCCTTTGGTTTAGCATTTTTTCTGGACCTTTTGGACAATGGGCCAGATTTTTGTATATATTATTTTTTTTTTAGGTAGTGTTATTAGATAGGTTTCATTTCTTCTGTTGGGATCATGGACCCTGAATTGTTTATCTGTATATAGTTGACTTTTGGATTTTCATTTTTTTTTATGATTTCCCCATGAAGCAATGTTTTTCGATTTTAATTTTCCATTGGATTTACTTTTGTGGACTGTGACTTTGGACACCTTTCGTTTGCATTATAATTTGTGGTTTTGCATTATTTCACGTACCTGCTTGTTTTTTTAAAAATAATTTCCATTAATTTCCAATAATAATTTCCATTATTGTTTTTTTATTTTTGGTTCAATTTATGTTGCGTTTAATACATATTTTTCTTCAAATTTCAATGTGTAGTATCATCTCATTGTTTTCATGCATATCATGATATGTGTTTTGACATTCACTGCCATCCATTGGGTGTATGTGAGGGACATGTGTTCATTTCCAAACTTGCAATTGTGGTTATATCATGTTTTTGCCATTTCTAAGTGGGTGGATGCAATACACTTGGGGTGATAGGGGACATGAGTGGGGGCCTGGTGGAGGCTGCCCCTGGTGGCTGGGGGGTGGGGGTGGTGGGAGACATGAGTGGGGGCCTGGTGGAGGCTGCCCCTGCACTGCTGGGGGGTGGGGGTGGTGGGAGACATGAGTGGGGGCCTGGTGGAGGCTGCCCCTGCACTGCTGGGGGGTGGGGGTGATAGGGGACATGAGTGGGGGCCTGGTGGAGGCTGCCCATGGTGGCTGGGGGGTGGGGGTGATGGGAGACATGAGTGGGGGCCTGGTGGAGGCTGCCCCTGGTGGCTGGGGGGTGGGGGTGCAGGGGGACATGTGTGGGGTCCTGGTGGAGGGTGCCCCTGCACTGCTGGGGTGGGGGTGGTGGGAGACATGAGTGGGGACCTGGTGGAGGCTGCCCCTGGTGGCTGGGGGGTGGGGGTGATACGGGACATGAGTGGGGGCCTGGTGGAGGCTGCCCCTGCACTGCTGTGGGGTGGGGGTGGTGGGAGACATGAGTGGGGGCCTGGTGGAGGCTGCCCCTGGTTGCTGGGGGGTGGGGGTGATAGGGGACATGAGTGGGGGCCATGGTGGAGGCTGCCCCTGGTGGCATGGGGCTGGGGGTGCAGGGAGACATGAGTGCGGGCCTGGTGGAGGCTGCCCCTGGTGGCTGGGGGGTGGGGGTGCAGGGGGACATGAGTGGGGGCCTGGTGGAGGCTGCCCCTGCACTGCTGGGGGGTGGGGGTGGTGGGAGACATGAGTGGGGGCCTGGTGGAGGCTGCCCCTGGTTGCTGGGGGGTGGGGGTGATAGGGGACATGAGTGGGGGCCTGGTGGAGGCTGCCCCTGGTGGCTGGGGGCTGGGGGTGCAGGGAGACATGAGTGCGGGCCTGGTGGAGGCTGCCCCTGGTGGCTGGGGGGTGGGGGTGCAGGGGGACATGTGTGGGGTCCTGGTGGAGGGTGCCCCTGCACTGCTGGGGGGTGGGGGTGGTGGGAGACATGAGTGGGGGCCTGGTGGAGGCTGCCCCTGGTGGTTGGGGGGTGGGGGTGATAGGGGACATGAGTGGGGGCTTGGTGGAGGCTGCCCCTGCACTGCTGGGGGTGGGGGTGGTGGGAGACATGAGTGGGGGCCTGTTGGAGGCTGCCCCTGGTGGCTGGGGGGTGGGGGTGATAGGGGACATGAGTGGGGGCCTGGTGGAGGCTGCCCCTGGTGGCTGGGGGGTGGGGGTGATGGGAGACATGAGTGGGGGCCTGGTGGAGGCTGCCCCTGGTGGCTGGGGGTGGGAGTGCAGGGAGACATGAGTGGGGACCTGGTGGAGGCTGCTCCTGGTGGCTGGGGGGTGGGGGTGCAGGGAGACATGAGTGGGGGCCTGGTGGAGGCTGCCCCTGCACTGCTGGGGGGTCGGGGTGATAGGGGACATGAGTGGGGTCCTGGTGGAGGCTGCCCCTGGTGGCTGGGGGGTGGGGGTGCAGGGAGACATGAGTTGGACATGAGTGGGGGCCTGGTGGAGGCTGCCCCTGCACTGCTGGGGGTGGGAGTGCAGGGGGACATGTGTGGGGTCCTGGTGGAGGGTGCCCCAGCACTGCTGGGCGGTGGGGGTGGTGGGAGACATGAGTGGGGGTCTGGTGGAGGCTGCCCCTGGTGGCTGGGGGGTGGGGGTGATAGGGGACTTGAGTGGGGCCTGGTGGAGGCTGCCCCTGCACTGCTGGGGGGTGTGGGTGATGGGAGACATGAGTGGGGGCCTGGTGGAGGCTGCCCCTGGTGGCTGGGGGGTGGGGGTGGTGGGAGACATGAGTGGGAGCCTGGTGGAGGCTGCCCCTAAACTGCTGGGGGGTGGGGGTGGTAGGGGACATGAGTGTGGGCCTGGTGGAGGCTGCCCCTGGTGGCTGGGGGGTGGGGGTGCAGGGAGACATGAATTGGACATGAGTGGGGGCCTGGTGGAGGCTGCCCCTGCACTGCTGGGGGGTGGGGGTGCAGGGGGACATGTGTGGGGTCCTGGTGGAGGGTGCCCCAGCACTGCTGGGGGGTGGGGGTGGTGGGAGACATGAGTGGGGGCCTGGTGGAGGCTGCCCCTGGTGGCTGGGGGGTGGGGGTGATAGGGGACATGAGTGGGGCCTGGTGGAGGCTGCCCCTGCACTGCTGGGGGGTGTGGGTGATGGGAGACATGAGTGGGGGCCTGGTGGAGGCTGCCCCTGGTGGCTGGGGGGTGGGGGTGGTGGGAGACATGAGTGGGGGCCTGGTGGAGGCTGCCCCTAAACTGCTGGGGGGTGGGGGTGGTAGGGGACATGAGTGGGGGCCTGGTGGAGGCTGCCCCTGGTGGCTGGGGGTTGGGGGTGGTGGGAGACATGAGTGGGGGCCTGGTGGAGGCTGCCCCTGCACTGCTGGGGGGTGGGGGTGATAGGGGACTTGAGTGGGGGCCTGGTGGAGGCTGCCCCTGGTGGCTGGGGAGTTGGGGTGATGGGAGACATGAGTGGGGGCCTGGTGGAGGCTGACCCTGGTGGCGTGGGGGTGATGGGAGACATGAGTGGGGGCCTGGTGGAGGCTGCCCCTGCACTGCTGGGGGGTGGGGGTGATAGGGGACATGAGTGGGGGCCTGGTGGAGGCTGCCCCTGCACTGCTGGGGGGTGGGGGTGATAGGGGACATGAGTGGGGGCCTGGTGGAGGCTGCCCCTGGTGGCTGGGGGGTGGGGGTGATAGGGGACATGAATGGGGGCCTGGTGGAGGCTGCCCCTGCACTGCTGGGGGTGGGGGTGGTGGGAGACATGAGTGGGGGCCTGGTGGAGGCTGCCCCTGGTGGCTGGGGGGTGTGGGTGATAGGGGACTTGAGTGGGGGCCTGGTGGAGGCTGCCCCTGGTGGCTGGGGGGTGGGGGTGATGGGAGACATGAGTGGGGGCCTGGTGGAGGTTGCCCCTGGTGGCTGGGGGGGTGGGGGTGCAGGGAGACATGAGTGGGGGCCTGGTGGAGGCTGCCCCTGGTGGCTGGGGGGTGGGGGTGCAGGGAGACATGAGTGGGGGCCTGGTTGAGGCTGCCCCTGCACTGCTGGGGGGTCAGGGTGATAGGGGACGTGAGTGGGGGCCTGGTGGAGGCTGCCCCTGCACTGCTGGGGGGTGGGGGTGGTGGGAGACATGAGTGGGGGCCTGGTGGAGGCTGCCCCTGGTGGCTGGGGGGTGGGGGTGATAGGGGACATGAGTGGGGGCCTGGTGGAGGCTGCCCCTGGTGGCTGGGGGGTGGGGGCGATGGGAGACATGAGTGGGGGCCTGGTGGAGGCTGCCCCTGGTGGCTGGGGGGTGGGGGTGCAGGGAGACATGAGTGGGGGCCTGGTGGAGGCTGCCCCTGATGTCTGGGGGGTGGGGGTGATAGGGGACATGAGTGGAGGCCTGGTGGAGGCTGCCCCTGGTGGCTGGGGGGTGGGGGTGATGGGAGACATGAGTGGGGGCCTGGTGGAGGCTGCCCCTGGTGGCTGGGGGGTGGGGGTGCAGGGAGACATGAGTGGGGGCCTGGTGGAGGCTGCCCCTGGTGGCTAGGGGGTGGGGGTGCAGGGAGACATGAGTGGGGGCCTGTTGGAGGCTGCCCCTGCACTGCTAGGGGGTGGGGGTGGTGGGAGACATGAGTGGGGGCCTGGTGGAGGCTGCCCCTAAACTGCTGGGGGGTGGGGGTGGTAGGGGACATGAGTGGGGGCCTGGTGGAGGCTGCCCCTGGTGGCTGGGGGGTGGGGGTGGTGGGAGACATGAGTGGGGGCCTGGTGGAGGCTGCCCCTGGTGGCTAGGGGGTGGGGGTGCAGGGAGACATGAGTGGGGGCCTGTTGGAGGCTGCCCCTGCACTGCTGGGGGGTGGGGGTGGTAGGGGACATGAGTGGGGGCCTGGTGGAGGCTGCCCCTAAACTGCTGGGGGGTGGGGGTGGTAGGGGACATGAGTGGGGGCCTGGTGGAGGCTGCCCCTGGTGGCTGGGGGTTGGGGGTGGTGGGAGACATGAGTGGGGGCCTGGTGGAGGCTGCCCCTGCACTGCTGGGGGGTGGGGGTGATAGGGGACTTGAGTGGGGGCCTGGTGGAGGCTGCCCCTGGTGGCTGGGGAGTTGGGGTGATGGGAGACATGAGTGGGGGCCTGGTGGAGGCTGACCCTGGTGGCGTGGGGGTGATGGGAGACATGAGTGGGGGCCTGGTGGAGGCTGCCCCTGCACTGCTGGGGGGTGGGGGTGATAGGGGACATGAGTGGGGGCCTGGTGGAGGCTGCCCCTGCACTGCTGGGGGGTGGGGGTGATAGGGGACATGAGTGGGGGCCTGGTGGAGGCTGCCCCTGGTGGCTGGGGGGTGGGGGTGATAGGGGACATGAATGGGGGCCTGGTGGAGGCTGCCCCTGCACTGCTGGGGGTGGGGGTGGTGGGAGACATGAGTGGGGGCCTGGTGGAGGCTGCCCCTGGTGGCTGGGGGGTGTGGGTGATAGGGGACTTGAGTGGGGGCCTGGTGGAGGCGGCCCCTGGTGGCTGGGGGGTGGGGGTGATGGGAGACATGAGTGGGGGCCTGGTGGAGGTTGCCCCTGGTGGCTGGGGGGGTGGGGGTGCAGGGAGACATGAGTGGGGGCCTGGTGGAGGCTGCCCCTGGTGGCTGGGGGGTGGGGGTGCAGGGAGACATGAGTGGGGGCCTGGTTGAGGCTGCCCCTGCACTGCTGGGGGGTCAGGGTGATAGGGGACGTGAGTGGGGGCCTGGTGGAGGCTGCCCCTGCACTGCTGGGGGGTGGGGGTGGTGGGAGACATGAGTGGGGGCCTGGTGGAGGCTGCCCCTGGTGGCTGGGGGGTGGGGGTGATAGGGGACATGAGTGGGGGCCTGGTGGAGGCTGCCCCTGGTGGCTGGGGGGTGGGGGTGATGGGAGACATGAGTGGGGGCCTGGTGGAGGCTGCCCCTGGTGGCTGGGGGGTGGGGGTGCAGGGAGACATGAGTGGGGGCCTGGTGGAGGCTGCCCCTGGTGGCTGGGGGGTGGGGGTGCAGGGAGACATGAGTGGGGGCCTGGTGGAGGCTGCCCCTGCACTGCTGGGGGGTCAGGGTGATAGGGGACATGAGTGGGGGCCTGGTGGAGGCTGCCCCTGGTGGCTGGGGGGTGGGGGTGCAGGGAGACATGAGTTGGACATGAGTGGGGGCCTGGTGGAGGCTGCCCCTGCACTGCTGGGGGGTGGGGGTGCCGGGGGACATGTGTGGGGTCCTGGTGGAGGGTGCCCCTGCACTGCTGGGGGGGTGGGGGTGGTGGGAGACATGAGTGGGGGCCTGGTGGAGGCTGCCCCTGGTGGCTGGGGGGTGGGGGTGATAGGGGACATGAGTGGGGGCCTGGTGGGGCTTCCCCTGCACTGCTGTAGGGTGGGGGTGATAGGGGACATGAGTGGGGGCCTGGTGGAGGCTGCCCCTGGTGGCGGGGGGGTGGGGGTGGTGGGAGACATGAGTGGGGGCCTGGTGGAGGCTGCCCCTGGTGGCTGGGGGGTGGGGGTGCAGGGGGACATGTGTGGGATCCTGGTGGAGGGTGCCCCTGCACTGCTGGGGGTGGGGGTGGTGGGAGACATGAGTGGGGGCCTGGTGGAGGCTGCCCCTGATGTCTGGGGGGTGGGGGTGATAGGGGACATGAGTGGAGGCCTGGTGGAGGCTGCCCCTGGTGGCTGGGGGGTGGGGGTGATGGGAGACATGAGTGGGGGCCTGGTGGAGGCTGCCCCTGGTGGCTGGGGGGTGGGGGTGCAGGGAGACATGAGTGGGGGCCTGGTGGAGGCTGCCCCTGGTGGCTAGGGGGTGGGGGTGCAGGGAGACATGAGTGGGGGCCTGTTGGAGGCTGCCCCTGCACTGCTGGGGGGTGGGGGTGATAGGGGACATGAGTGGGGGCCTGGTGGAGGCTGCCCCTGCACTGCTGGGGGGTGGGGGTGCAGGGGGACATGTGTGGGGTCCTGGTGGACGGTGCCCCTGCACTGCTGGGGGGTGGGGGTGGTGGGAGACATGAGTAGGGGCCTGGTGGAGGCTGCCCCTGGTGGCTGGGGGTGTGGGTGATAGGGGACATGAGTGGGGGCCTGGTGGAGGCTGCCCCTGCACTGCTGGGGGGTGGGGGTGTTGGGAGACATGAGTGGGGGCCTGGTAGAGGCTACCCCTGCACTGCTGGGGGGTGGGGGTGATAGGGGACATGAGTGGGGGCCTGGTGGAGGCTGCCGCTGCACTGCTGGGGGGTGGGGGTGATAGGGGACATGGGTGGGGGCCTGGTGGAGGCTGCCCCTGGTGGCAGGGGGGTGGGGGTGGTGGGAGGCATGAGTGGGGGCCTGGTGGAGGCTGGCCCTGCACTGCTGGGGGGTGGGGGTGGTGGGAGACATGAGTGGGGGCCTGGTGGAGGCTGCCCCTGCACTGCTGGGGGGTGGGGGTGATAGGGGACATGAGTGGGGGGCCTGGTGGAGGCTGCCCCTGGTGGCTGGGGGGTGGGGGTGATGGGAGACATGAGTGGGGGCCTGGTGGAGGCTGCCCCTGGTGGCTGGGGGTGGGGGTGCAGGGAGACATGAGTGGGGGCCTGGTGGAGGCTGCCCCTGGTGGCTGGGGGGTGGGGGTGCAGGGAGACATGAGTGGGGGCCTGGTGGAGGCTGCCCCTGCACTGCTGGGGGCTGGGGGTGATAGGGGACATGAGTGGGGGCCTGGTGGAGGCTGCCCCTGGTGGCTGGGGTGTGGGGGTGATGGGGGACAAGAGTGGGGGCCTGGTGGAGGCTGCCCCTGGTGGCTGGGGGTGGGGGTGATAGGGGACATGAGTGGGGGCCTGGTGGAGGCTGCCCCTGGTGGCTGGGGGGTGGGGGTGATGTGAGACATGAATGGGGGCCTGGTGGAGATTGCCCCTGGTTGCTGGGGGGTGGGGTGCAGGGAGACATGAGTAGGGGCCTGGTGGAGGCTGCCCCTGGTGGCTGGGGGGTGGGGGTGCAGGGAGACATGAGTGGGGGCCTGGTGGAGGCTGCCCCTGCACTGCTGTGGGGGCGGGGTGATAGGGGACATGTGTGGGGGCCTGGTGGAGGCTGCCCCTGCACTGCTGGGGGGTGGGGGTGATAGGGGACATGAGTGGGGGCCTGGTGGAGGCTGCCCCTGGTGGCTGGGGGGTGGGTGGGGTGGGAGACATGAGCGGGGGCCTGGTGGAGGCTGCCCCTGCACTGCTGGGGGTTGGGGGTGATAGGGGACATGAGTGGGGGCCTGGTGGAGGCTGCTCCCGGTGGCTGGGGGTGGGAGTGGTGGGAGACATGAGTGGGGGCCTGGTGGAGGCTGCCCCTGCACTGCTGGGGGGTGGGGGTGGTGGGAGACATGAGTGGGGGCCTGGTGGAGGCTGCCCCTGGTGGCTGGGGGGTGGGGGTGCAGGGAGACATGAGTGGGGGCCTGGTGGAGGCTGCCCCTGGTGGCTGGGGGGTGGGGGTGCAGGGAGACATGAGTGGGAGCCTGGTGGAGGCTGCCCCTGGTGGCTGGGGGGTGGGGGTGATGGGAGACAAGAGTGGGGGCCTGGTGGAGGCAGCCCCTGGTGGCTGGGGGGTGGGGGTGCAGGGAGACATGAGTGGGGGCCTGGTGGAGGCTGCCCCTGGTGGCTGGGGGGTGGGGGTGCAGGGAGACATGAGTGGGGGCCTGGAGGAGGCTGCCCCTGGTGGCTGGGGGGTGGGGGTGATAGGGGACATGAGTGGGGGCCTGGTGGATGCTGCCCCTGCACTGCTGGGGGGTGGGGGTGATAGGGGACATGAGTGGGGGCCTGGTGGAGGCTGCCCCTGCACTGCTGGGGGGTGGGGGTGATAGGGGACATGAGTGGGGGCCTGGTGGAGGCTGCCCCTGGTGGCTGGGGGTGCAGGGGGACATGTGTGGGGTCCTGGTGGAGGGTGCCCGTGCACTGCTGGGGGGTGGGGGTGGTGGGAGACATGAGTGGGGGCCTGGTGGAGGCTGCCCCTGGTGGGTGGGGGGTGGGGGTGATAGGGGACATGAGTGGGGCCTGGTGGAGGCTGCCCCTGCACTGCTGGGGGGTGGGGGTGATAGGGGACATGAGTAGGGGCCTGGTGGAGGCTGCCCCTGGTGGCTGGGGGGGTGGGGGTGGTGGGAGACATGAGTGGGGGCCTGGTGGAGGCTGCCCCTGCACTGCTGGGGGCTGGGGGTGGTGGGAGACATGAGTGGGGGCCTGGTGGAGGCTGCCCCTGCACTGCTGGGGGGTGGGGGTCATAGGGGACATGAGTGGGGGCCTGGTGGAGGCTGCCCCTGGTGGCTGGGGGGTGGGGGTGCAGGGAGACATGAGTGGGGGCCTGGTGGAGGCTGCCCCTGGTGGCTGGGGGATGGGGGTGCAGGGAGACAAGAGTGGGGGCCTGGTGGAGGCTGTGCCTGCACTGCTGGGGGGTGGGGGTGATAGGGGACATGAGTGGGGGCCTGGTGGAGGCTGCCCCTGCACTGCTGGGGGGTGGGGGTGATAGGGGACATGAGTGGGGGCCTGGTGGAGGCTGCCCCTGGTGGCTGGGGGTTGGGGGTGGTGGGAGACATGAGTGGGGGCCTGGTGGAGGCTGCCCCTGCACTGCTGGGGGGTGGGGGTGATAGGGGACTTGAGTGGGGGCCTGGTGGAGGCTGCCCCTGGTGGCTGGGGAGTTGGGGTGATGGGAGACATGAGTGGGGGCCTGGTGGAGGCTGACCCTGGTGGCGTGGGGGTGATGGGAGACATGAGTGGGGGCCTGGTGGAGGCTGCCCCTGCACTGCTGGGGGGTGGGGGTGATAGGGGACATGAGTGGGGGCCTGGTGGAGGCTGCCCCTGCACTGCTGGGGGGTGGGGGTGATAGGGGACATGAGTGGGGGCCTGGTGGAGGCTGCCCCTGGTGGCTGGGGGGTGGGGGTGATAGGGGACATGAATGGGGGCCTGGTGGAGGCTGCCCCTGCACTGCTGGGGGTGGGGGTGGTGGGAGACATGAGTGGGGGCCTGGTGGAGGCTGCCCCTGGTGGCTGGGGGGTGTGGGTGATAGGGGACTTGAGTGGGGGCCTGGTGGAGGCTGCCCCTGGTGGCTGGGGGGTGGGGGTGATGGGAGACATGAGTGGGGGCCTGGTGGAGGTTGCCCCTGGTGGCTGGGGGGGTGGGGGTGCAGGGAGACATGAGTGGGGGCCTGGTGGAGGCTGCCCCTGGTGGCTGGGGGGTGGGGGTGCAGGGAGACATGAGTGGGGGCCTGGTTGAGGCTGCCCCTGCACTGCTGGGGGGTCAGGGTGATAGGGGACGTGAGTGGGGGCCTGGTGGAGGCTGCCCCTGCACTGCTGGGGGGTGGGGGTGGTGGGAGACATGAGTGGGGGCCTGGTGGAGGCTGCCCCTGGTGGCTGGGGGGTGGGGGTGATAGGGGACATGAGTGGGGGCCTGGTGGAGGCTGCCCCTGGTGGCTGGGGGGTGGGGGCGATGGGAGACATGAGTGGGGGCCTGGTGGAGGCTGCCCCTGGTGGCTGGGGGGTGGGGGTGCAGGGAGACATGAGTGGGGGCCTGGTGGAGGCTGCCCCTGATGTCTGGGGGGTGGGGGTGATAGGGGACATGAGTGGAGGCCTGGTGGAGGCTGCCCCTGGTGGCTGGGGGGTGGGGGTGATGGGAGACATGAGTGGGGGCCTGGTGGAGGCTGCCCCTGGTGGCTGGGGGGTGGGGGTGCAGGGAGACATGAGTGGGGGCCTGGTGGAGGCTGCCCCTGGTGGCTAGGGGGTGGGGGTGCAGGGAGACATGAGTGGGGGCCTGTTGGAGGCTGCCCCTGCACTGCTAGGGGGTGGGGGTGGTGGGAGACATGAGTGGGGGCCTGGTGGAGGCTGCCCCTAAACTGCTGGGGGGTGGGGGTGGTAGGGGACATGAGTGGGGGCCTGGTGGAGGCTGCCCCTGGTGGCTGGGGGGTGGGGGTGGTGGGAGACATGAGTGGGGGCCTGGTGGAGGCTGCCCCTGGTGGCTAGGGGGTGGGGGTGCAGGGAGACATGAGTGGGGGCCTGTTGGAGGCTGCCCCTGCACTGCTGGGGGGTGGGGGTGGTAGGGGACATGAGTGGGGGCCTGGTGGAGGCTGCCCCTAAACTGCTGGGGGGTGGGGGTGGTAGGGGACATGAGTGGGGGCCTGGTGGAGGCTGCCCCTGGTGGCTGGGGGTTGGGGGTGGTGGGAGACATGAGTGGGGGCCTGGTGGAGGCTGCCCCTGCACTGCTGGGGGGTGGGGGTGATAGGGGACTTGAGTGGGGGCCTGGTGGAGGCTGCCCCTGGTGGCTGGGGAGTTGGGGTGATGGGAGACATGAGTGGGGGCCTGGTGGAGGCTGACCCTGGTGGCGTGGGGGTGATGGGAGACATGAGTGGGGGCCTGGTGGAGGCTGCCCCTGCACTGCTGGGGGGTGGGGGTGATATTGGACATGAGTGGGGGCCTGGTGGAGGCTGCCCCTGCACTGCTGGGGGGTGGGGGTGATAGGGGACATGAGTGGGGGCCTGGTGGAGGCTGCCCCTGGTGGCTGGGGGGTGGGGGTGATAGGGGACATGAATGGGGGCCTGGTGGAGGCTGCCCCTGCACTGCTGGGGGTGGGGGTGGTGGGAGACATGAGTGGGGGCCTGGTGGAGGCTGCCCCTGGTGGGCTGGGGGGTGTGGGTGATAGGGGACTTGAGTGGGGGCCTGGTGGAGGCGGCCCCTGGTGGCTGGGGGGTGGGGGTGATGGGAGACATGAGTGGGGGCCTGGTGGAGGTTGCCCCTGGTGGCTGGGGGGGTGGGGGTGCAGGGAGACATGAGTGGGGGCCTGGTGGAGGCTGCCCCTGGTGGCTGGGGGGTGGGGGTGCAGGGAGACATGAGTGGGGGCCTGGTTGAGGCTGCCCCTGCACTGCTGGGGGGTCAGGGTGATAGGGGACGTGAGTGGGGGCCTGGTGGAGGCTGCCCCTGCACTGCTGGGGGGTGGGGGTGGTGGGAGACATGAGTGGGGGCCTGGTGGAGGCTGCCCCTGGTGGCTGGGGGGTGGGGGTGATAGGGGACATGAGTGGGGGCCTGGTGGAGGCTGCCCCTGGTGGCTGGGGGGTGGGGGTGATGGGAGACATGAGTGGGGGCCTGGTGGAGGCTGCCCCTGGTGGCTGGGGGGTGGGGGTGCAGGGAGACATGAGTGGGGGCCTGGTGGAGGCTGCCCCTGGTGGCTGGGGGGTGGGGGTGCAGGGAGACATGAGTGGGGGCCTGGTGGAGGCTGCCCCTGCACTGCTGGGGGGTCAGGGTGATAGGGGACATGAGTGGGGGCCTGGTGGAGGCTGCCCCTGGTGGCTGGGGGGTGGGGGTGCAGGGAGACATGAGTTGGACATGAGTGGGGGCCTGGTGGAGGCTGCCCCTGCACTGCTGGGGGGTGGGGGTGCCGGGGGACATGTGTGGGGTCCTGGTGGAGGGTGCCCCTGCACTGCTGGGGGGGTGGGGGTGGTGGGAGACATGAGTGGGGGCCTGGTGGAGGCTGCCCCTGGTGGCTGGGGGGTGGGGGTGATAGGGGACATGAGTGGGGGCCTGGTGGGGCTTCCCCTGCACTGCTGTAGGGTGGGGGTGATAGGGGACATGAGTGGGGGCCTGGTGGAGGCTGCCCCTGGTGGCGGGGGGGTGGGGGTGGTGGGAGACATGAGTGGGGGCCTGGTGGAGGCTGCCCCTGGTGGCTGGGGGGTGGGGGGTGCAGGGGGACATGTGTGGGATCCTGGTGGAGGGTGCCCCTGCACTGCTGGGGTGGGGGTGGTGGGAGACATGAGTGGGGGCCTGGTGGAGGCTGCCCCTGATGTCTGGGGGGTGGGGGTGATAGGGGACATGAGTGGAGGCCTGGTGGAGGCTGCCCCTGGTGGCTGGGGGGTGGGGGTGATGGGAGACATGAGTGGGGGCCTGGTGGAGGCTGCCCCTGGTGGCTGGGGGGTGGGGGTGCAGGGAGACATGAGTGGGGGCCTGGTGGAGGCTGCCCCTGGTGGCTAGGGGGTGGGGGTGCAGGGAGACATGAGTGGGGGCCTGTTGGAGGCTGCCCCTGCACTGCTGGGGGGTGGGGGTGATAGGGGACATGAGTGGGGGCCTGGTGGAGGCTGCCCCTGCACTGCTGGGGGGTGGGGGTGCAGGGGGACATGTGTGGGGTCCTGGTGGACGGTGCCCCTGCACTGCTGGGGGGTGGGGGTGGTGGGAGACATGAGTAGGGGCCTGGTGGAGGCTGCCCCTGGTGGCTGGGGGTGTGGGTGATAGGGGACATGAGTGGGGGGCCTGGTGGAGGCTGCCCCTGCACTGCTGGGGGGTGGGGGTGTTGGGAGACATGAGTGGGGGCCTGGTAGAGGCTACCCCTGCACTGCTGGGGGGTGGGGGTGATAGGGGACATGAGTGGGGGCCTGGTGGAGGCTGCCGCTGCACTGCTGGGGGGTGGGGGTGATAGGGGACATGGGTGGGGGCCTGGTGGAGGCTGCCCCTGGTGGCAGGGGGGTGGGGGTGGTGGGAGGCATGAGTGGGGGCCTGGTGGAGGCTGGCCCTGCACTGCTGGGGGGTGGGGGTGGTGGGAGACATGAGTGGGGGCCTGGTGGAGGCTGCCCCTGCACTGCTGGGGGGTGGGGGTGATAGGGGACATGAGTGGGGGGCCTGGTGGAGGCTGCCCCTGGTGGCTGGGGGGTGGGGGTGATGGGAGACATGAGTGGGGGCCTGGTGGAGGCTGCCCCTGGTGGCTGGGGGTGGGGGTGCAGGGAGACATGAGTGGGGGCCTGGTGGAGGCTGCCCCTGGTGGCTGGGGGGTGGGGGTGCAGGGAGACATGAGTGGGGGCCTGGTGGAGGCTGCCCCTGCACTGCTGGGGGCTGGGGGTGATAGGGGACATGAGTGGGGGCCTGGTGGAGGCTGCCCCTGGTGGCTGGGGTGTGGGGGTGATGGGGGACAAGAGTGGGGGCCTGGTGGAGGCTGCCCCTGGTGGCTGGGGGTGGGGGTGATAGGGGACATGAGTGGGGGCCTGGTGGGAGGCTGCCCCTGGTGGCTGGGGGGTGGGGGTGATGTGAGACATGAATGGGGGCCTGGTGGAGATTGCCCCTGGTTGCTGGGGGGTGGGGTGCAGGGAGACATGAGTAGGGGCCTGGTGGAGGCTGCCCCTGGTGGCTGGGGGGTGGGGGTGCAGGGAGACATGAGTGGGGGCCTGGTGGAGGCTGCCCCTGCACTGCTGGGGGGCGGGGTGATAGGGGACATGTGTGGGGGCCTGGTGGAGGCTGCCCCTGCACTGCTGGGGGGTGGGGGTGATAGGGGACATGAGTGGGGGCCTGGTGGAGGCTGCCCCTGGTGGCTGGGGGGTGGGTGGGGTGGGAGACATGAGCGGGGGCCTGGTGGAGGCTGCCCCTGCACTGCTGGGGGTTGGGGGTGATAGGGGACATGAGTGGGGGCCTGGTGGAGGCTGCTCCCGGTGGCTGGGGGTGGGAGTGGTGGGAGACATGAGTGGGGGCCTGGTGGAGGCTGCCCCTGCACTGCTGGGGGGTGGGGGTGGTGGGAGACATGAGTGGGGGCCTGGTGGAGGCTGCCCCTGGTGGCTGGGGGGTGGGGGTGCAGGGAGACATGAGTGGGGGCCTGGTGGAGGCTGCCCCTGGTGGCTGGGGGGTGGGGGTGCAGGGAGACATGAGTGGGAGCCTGGTGGAGGCTGCCCCTGGTGGCTGGGGGGTGGGGGTGATGGGAGACAAGAGTGGGGGCCTGGTGGAGGCAGCCCCTGGTGGCTGGGGGGTGGGGGTGCAGGGAGACATGAGTGGGGGCCTGGTGGAGGCTGCCCCTGGTGGCTGGGGGGTGGGGGTGCAGGGAGACATGAGTGGGGGCCTGGAGGAGGCTGCCCCTGGTGGCTGGGGGGTGGGGGTGATAGGGGACATGAGTGGGGGCCTGGTGGATGCTGCCCCTGCACTGCTGGGGGGTGGGGGTGATAGGGGACATGAGTGGGGGCCTGGTGGAGGCTGCCCCTGCACTGCTGGGGGGTGGGGGTGATAGGGGACATGAGTGGGGGCCTGGTGGAGGCTGCCCCTGGTGGCTGGGGGTGCAGGGGGACATGTGTGGGGTCCTGGTGGAGGGTGCCCGTGCACTGCTGGGGGGTGGGGGTGGTGGGAGACATGAGTGGGGGCCTGGTGGAGGCTGCCCCTGGTGGGTGGGGGGTGGGGGTGATAGGGGACATGAGTGGGGCCTGGTGGAGCTG
This sequence comes from Ambystoma mexicanum, assembly GCF_040938575.1. Classification (NCBI taxonomy): domain Eukaryota; kingdom Metazoa; phylum Chordata; class Amphibia; order Caudata; family Ambystomatidae; genus Ambystoma; species Ambystoma mexicanum. Next base: position 1,155,545,224 of record NC_090929.1, read on the forward strand.
CCCCTGCACTGCTGGGGGGTGGGGGTGATAGGGGACATGAGTAGGGGCCTGGTGGAGGCTGCCCCTGGTGGCTGGGGGGGTGGGGGTGGTGGGAGACATGAGTGGGGGCCTGGTGGAGGCTGCCCCTGCACTGCTGGGGGCTGGGGGTGGTGGGAGACATGAGTGGGGCCTGGTGGAGGCTGCCCCTGCACTGCTGGGGGGTGGGGGTCATAGGGGACATGAGTGGGGGCCTGGTGGAGGCTGCCCCTGGTGGCTGGGGGGTGGGGGTGCAGGGAGACATGAGTGGGGGCCTGGTGGAGGCTGCCCCTGGTGGCTGGGGGATGGGGGTGCAGGGAGACAAGAGTGGGGGCCTGGTGGAGGCTGTGCCTGCACTGCTGGGGGGTGGGGGTGATAGGGGACATGAGTGGGGGCCTGGTGGAGGCTGCCCCTGCACTGCTGGGGGGTGGGGGTGATAGGGGACATGAGTGGGGGCCTGGTGGAGGCTGCCCCTGGTGGCTGGGGGGTGGGGGTGATGGGAGACATGAGTGGGGGCCTGGTGGAGGCTGCCCCTGATGGCTGGGGGGTGGGGGTGCAGGGGGACATGTGTGGGGTCCTGGTGGAGGGTGCCCCTGCACTGCTGGGGGGTGGGGGTGGTGGGAGACATGAGTGGGGGCCTGGTGGAGGCTGCACCTGGTGGCTGGGGGTGGGGGTGCAGGGAGACATGAGTGGGGGCCTGGTGGAGGCTGCCCCTGCACTGCTGGGGGGTGGGGGTGATAGGGGACATGAGTGGGGGCCTGGTGGAGGCTGCCCCTGCACTGCTGGGGGGTGGGGGTGATAGGGGACATGAGTGGGGGCCTGGTGTAGGCTGCCCCTGGTGGCTGGGGGGTGGGGGTGGTGGGAGACATGAGTGGGGGCCTGGTGGAGGCTGCCCCTGCACTGCTGGGGGGTGAGGGTGATAGGGGACATGAGTGGGGGCCTGGTGGAGGCTGCCCCTGGTGGCGGGGGGGTGGGGGTGGTGGGAGACATGAGTGGGGGCCTGGTGGAGGCTGGCCCTGCACTGCTGGGGGGTGGGGGTGGTGGGAGACATGAGTGGGGGCCTGGTGGAGGCTGCCCCTGCACTGCTGGGGGGTGGGGGCGATAGGGGACATGAGTGGGGGGCCTGGTGGAGGCTGCCCCTGGTGGCTGGGGAGTGGGGGTGATGGGAGACATGAGTGGGGGCCTGGTGGAGGCTGCCCCTGGTGGCTGGGGGGTGGGGGTGCAGGGAGACATGAGTGGGGGCCTGGTGGAGGCTGCCCCTGCACTGCTGGGGGGTCGGGGTGATAGGGGGCATGAGTGGGGGGCCTGGTGGAGGCTGCCCCTGCACTGCTGGGGGGTGGGGGTGATAGGGGACATGAGTGGGGGCCTGGTGGAGGCTGCCCCTGGTGGCTGGGGGTGGGGGTGCAGGGAGACATGAGTTGGACATGAGTGGGGGCCTGGTGGAGGCTGCCCCTGCACTGCTGGGAGGTGGGGGTGCAGGGGGACATGTATGGGGTCCTGGTTGAGGGTGCCCCTGCACTGCTGGGGGGTGGGGGTGGTGGGAGACATGAGTGGGGGCCTGGTGGAGGCTGCCCCTGGTGGCTGGGGGGTGGGGGTCATAGGGGGACATGAGTGGGGCCTGGTGGAGGCTGCCCCTGGTGGCTGGGGGGTGGGGGTGCAGGGAGACATGAGTGGGGGCCTGGTGGAGGCTGCCCCTGGTGGCTGGGGGTGGGGGTGCAGGGAGACATGAGTGGGGGCCTGGTGGAGGCTGCCCCTGCACTGCTGGGGGGTGGGGGTATAAGGGGACATGAGTGGGGGCCTGGTGGAGGCTGCCCCTGCACTGCTGGGGGGTGGGGGTGATAGGGGACATGAGTGGGGGCCTGGTGGAGGCTGCCCCTTGTGGCTGGGGGGTGGGGTGATAGGGGACATGAGTGGGGGCCTGGTGGAGGCTGCCCCTGGTGGCTGGGGGGTGGGGGTGCAGGGAGACATGAGTGGGGGCCTAGTGGAGGCTGCCCCTGGTGGCTGGGGGGTGGGGGTGCAGGGAGACATGAGTGGGGGCCTGGTGGAGGCTGCCCCTGCACTGCTGGGGAGTCGGGGTGATAGGGGACATGAGTGGGGGCCTGGTGGAGGCTGCCCCTGCACTGATGGGGGGTGGGGGTGATAGGGGACATGAGTGGGGGCCTGGTGGAGGCTGCCCCTGGTGGCTGGGGGGTGGGGGTGCAGGGAGACATGAGTTGGACATGAGTGGGGGCCTGGTGGAGGCTGCCCCTGCACTGCTGCGGGGTGGGGGTGCAGGGGCACATGTGTGGGGTCCGGGTGGAGGGTGCCCCTGCACTGCTGGAGGGTGGGGGTGGTGGGAGACATGAGTGGGGGCCTGGTGGAGGCTGCCCCTGGTGGCTGGGGGGTGGGGGTGATAGGGGACATGAGTAGGGGCCTGGTGGAGGCTGCCCCTGGTGGCTGGGGGGTGGGGGTGGTGGGAGACATGAGTGGGGGGCCTGGTGGAGGCTGCCCCTGCACTGCTGGGGGGTGGGGGTGGTGGGAGACATGAGTGGGGGCCTGGTGGAGGCTGCCCCTGCACTGCTGGGGGGTGGGGGTGATAGGGGACATGAGTGGGGGCCTGGTGGAGGCTGCCCCTGGTGGCTGGGGGGTGGGGGCGATGGGAGACACGAGTGGGGGCCTGGTGGAGGCTGCCCCTGGTGGCTGGGGGGTGGGGGTGCAGGGAGACATGAGTGGGGGCCTGGTGGAGGCTGCCCCTGGTGGCTGGGGGGTGGGGGTGCAGGGAGACATGAGTGGGGGCCTGGTGAAGGCTGCGCCTGCACTGCTTGGGGGTGGGGGTGATAGGGGACATGAGTGGGGGCCTGGTGGAGGCTGCCCCTGCACTGCTGGGGGGTGGGGGTGATAGGGGACATGAGTGGGGGCCTGGCGGAGGCTGCCCCTGGTGGCTGGGGGGTGGGGGTGATGGGAGACATGAGTGGGGGCCTGGTGGAGGCTGCCCCTGGTGGCTGGGGGGTGGGGGTGATAGGGGACATGAGTGGGGGGCCTGGTGGAGGCTGCCCCTGGTGGCTGGGGGGTGGGGGTGATGGGAGACATGAGTGGGGGGCCTGGTGGAGGCTGCCCCTGGTGGCTGGGGGGTGGGGGTGCAGGGAGACATGAGTGGGGGCCTGGTGGAGGCTGCCCCTGGTGGCTGGGGGGGTGGGGGTGCAGGGAGACATGAGAGGGTGCCTGGTGGAGGCTGCCCCTGCACTGCTGGGGGGTCGGGGTGATAGGGGGCATGAGTGGGGGCCTGGTGGAGGCTGCCCCTGCACTGCTGGGGGGTGGGGGTGATAGGGGACATGAGTGGGGGCCTGGTGGAGGCTGCCCCTGGTGGCTGGGGGGTGGGGGTGCAGGGAGACATGAGTTGGACATGAGTGGGGGCCTGGTGGAGGCTGCCCCTGCACTGCTGGGGGGTGGGGCGGCAGGGGGACATGTGTGGGGTCCTGGTGGAGGGTGCCCCTGCACTGCTGGGGGTTGGGGGTGGTATGAGACATGAGTGGGGGCCTGGTGGAGGCTGCCCCTGGTGGCTGGGGGGTGGGGGTGATAAGGGACATGAGTGGAGGCCTGGTGGAGGCTGCCCCTGGTGGCTGGGGGGTGGGGGTGCAGGGAGACATGAATGGGGGCCTGGTGGAGGCTGCCCCTGGTGGCTGGGGGGTGGGGGTGCAGGAGACATGAGTGGGGGCCTGGTGGAGGCTGCCCCTGCACTGCTGGGGGGTGGGGGTAATAGGGGACATGTGTGGGGGCCTTGTGGAGGCTGCCCCTGCACTGCTGGGGGGTGGGGGTGATAGGGGACATGAATGGGGGCCTGGTGGAGGCTGCCCCTGGTGGCTGGGGGGTGGGAGTGATAGGAGACATGAGTGGGGGTCTGGTGGAGGCTGCCCCTGCACTGCTGGGGTGTGGGAGTGGTGGGAGACATGAGTGGGGGCCTGGTGGAGTCTGCCCCTGGTGGCTGGGGGGTGGGGGTGATAGGGGACATGAGTGGGGGCCTGGTGGAGGCTGCCCCTGGTGGCTGGGGGGTGGGGGTGATAGGGGACATGAGTGGGGGCCTGGTGGAGGCTGCCCCTGGTGGCTGGGGGGTGGGGGTGCAGGGAGACATGAGTGGGGGCCTGGTGGAGGCTGCCCCTGGTGGCTGGGGGGTGGGGGTGATAGGGGACATGAGTGGGGGCCTGGTGGATGCTGCCCCTGCACTGCTGGGGGGTGGAGGTGATAGGGGACATGAGTGGGGGCCTGGTGGAGGCTGCCCCTGCACTGCTGGGGGGTGGGGGTGATAGGGGACATGAGTGGGGGCCTGGTGGAGGCTGCCCTGGTGGCTGGGGGGATGGGGGTGCAGGGGGACATGTGTGGGGTCCTGGTGGAGGGTGCCCGTGCACTGCTGGGGGGTGGGGGTGGTGGGAGACATGAGTGGGGGCCTGGTGGAGGCTGCCCCTGGTGGGTGGGGGGTGGGGGTGATAGGGGACATGAGTGGGGCCTGGTGGAGGCTGCCCCTGCACTGCTGGGGGGTGGGGGTGATAGGGGGACATGAGTAGGGGCCTGGTGGAGCCTGCCCCCGGTGGCTGGGGGTGTGGGGGTGGTGGGAGACATGAGTGGGGGCCTGGTGGAGGCTGCCCCTGCACTGCTGGGGGCTGGGGTGGTGGGAGACATGAGTGGGGGCCTGGTGGAGGCTGCCCCTGCACTGCTGGGGGGTGGGGGTGATAGGGGACATGAGTGGGGGCCTGGTGGAGGCTGCCCCTGGTGGCTGGGGGGTGGGGGTGCAGGGAGACATGAGTGGGGGCCTGGTGGAGGCTGCCCCTGGTGGCTGGGGGATGGGGGTGCAGGGAGACATGAGTGGGGGCCTGGTGGAGGCTGTGCCTGCACTGCTGGGGGGTGGGGGTGATAGGGGACATGAGTGGGGGCCTGGTGGAGGCTGCCCCTGCACTGCTGGGGGGTGGGGGTGATAGGGGACATGAGTGGGGGCCTGGTGGAGGCTGCCCCTGGTGGCTGGGGGGGTGGGGGTGATGGGAGGCATGAGTGGGGGCCTGGTGGAGGCTGCCCCTGGTGGCTGGGGGGTGGGGGTGCAGGGGGACATGTGTGGGGTCCTGGTGGAGGGTGCCCCTGCACTGCTGGGGGGTGGGGGTGGTGGGAGACATGAGTGGGGGCCTGGTGGAGGCTGCACCTGGTGGCTGGGGGTGGGGGTGCAGGGAGACATGAGTGGGGGCCTGGTGGAGGCTGCCCCTGCACTGCTGGGGGGTGGGGGTGATAGGGGACATGAGTGGGGGCCTGGTGGAGGCTGCCCCTGCACTGCTGGGGGGTGGGGGTGATAGGGGACATGAGTGGGGGCCTGGTGGAGGCTGCCCCTGGTGGCGGGGGGTGGGGGTGGTGGGAGACATGAGTGGGGGCCTGGTGGAGGCTGCCCCTGCACTGCTGGGGGGTGGGGGTGATAGGGGACATGAGTGGGGGCCTGGTGGAGGCTGCCCCTGGTGGCGGGGGGGTGGGGGTGGTGGGAGACATGAGTGGGGGCCTGGTGGAGGCTGGCCCTGCACTGCTGGGGGGTGGGGGTGGTGGGAGACATGAGTGGGGGCCTGGTGGAGGCTGCCCCTGCACTGCTGGAGGGTGGGGGCGATAGGGGACATGAGTGGGGGGCCTGGTGGAGGCTGCCCTGGTGGCTGGGGAGTGGGGGTGATGGGAGACATGAGTGGGGGCCTGGTGGAGGCTGCCCCTGGTGGCTGGGGGGTGGGGGTGCAGGGAGACATGAGTGGGGGCCTGGTGGAGGCTGCCCCTGCACTGCTGGGGGGTCGGGGTGATAGGGGGCATGAGTGGGGGCCTGGTGGAGACTGCCCCTGCACTGCTGGGGGGTGGGGGTGATAGGGGACATGAGTGGGGGCCTGGTGGAGGCTGCCCCTGGTGGCTGGGGGGTGGGGGTGCAGGGAGACATGAGTTGGACATGAGTGGGGGCCTGGTGGAGGCTGCCCCTGCACTGCTGGGAGGTGGGGGTGCAGGGGGACATGTATGGGGTCCTGGTTGAGGGTGCCCCTGCACTGCTGGGGGGTGGGGGTGGTGGGAGACATGAGTGGGGGCCTGGTGGAGGCTGCCCCTGGTGGCTGGGGGGTGGGGGTCATAGGGGACATGAGTGGGGCCTGGTGGAGGCTGCCCCTGGTGGCTGGGGGGTGGGGGTGCAGGGAGACATGAGTGGGGCCTGGTGGAGGCTGCCCCTGGTGGCTGGGGGGTGGGGGTGCAGGGAGACATGAGTGGGGGCCTGGTGGAGGCTGCCCCTGCACTGCTGGGGGGTGGGGGTAATAGGGGACATGAGTTGGGGCCTGGTGGAGGCTGCCCCTGCACTGCTGGGGGGTGGGGGTGATAGGGGACATGAGTGGGGGCCTGGTGGAGGCTGCCCCTGGTGGCTGGGGGGTGGGGTGATAGGGGACATGAGTGGGGGCCTGGTGGAGGCTGCCCCTGGTGGCTGGGGGGTGGGGGTGATGGGAGACATGAGTGGGGGCCTGGTGGAGGCTGCCCCTGGTGGCTGGGGGTGGGGGTGCAGGGAGACATGAGTGGGGGCCTGGTGGAGGCTGCCCCTGCACTGCTGGGGGCTGGGGGTGATAGGGGACATGAGTGGGGGCCTGGTGGAGGCTGCCCCTGGTGGCTGGGGTGTGGGGGTGATGGGGGACAAGAGTGGGGGCCTGGTGGAGGCTGCCCCTGGTGGCTGGGGGGTGGGGGTGATAGGGGACATGAGTGGGGGCCTGGTGGAGGCTGCCCCTGGTGGCTGGGGGGTGGGGGTGATGTGAGACATGAATGGGGGCCTGGTGGAGATTGCCCCTGGTTGCTGGGGGGTGGGGTGCAGGGAGACATGAGTAGGGGCCTGGTGGAGGCTGCCCCTGGTGGCTGGGGGGTGGGGGTGCAGGGAGACATGAGTGGGGGCCTGGTGGAGGCTGCCCCTGCACTGCTGTGGGGGCGGGGTGATAGGGGACATGTGTGGGGGCCTGGTGGAGGCTGCCCCTGCACTGCTGGGGGGTGGGGGTGATAGGGGACATGAGTGGGGGCCTGGTGGAGGCTGCCCCTGGTGGCTGGGGGGTGGGTGGGGTGGGAGACATGAGCGGGGGCCTGGTGGAGGCTGCCCCTGCACTGCTGGGGGTTGGGGGTGATAGGGGACATGAGTGGGGGCCTGGTGGAGGCTGCTCCCGGTGGCTGGGGGTGGGGAGTGGTGGGAGACATGAGTGGGGGCCTGGTGGAGGCTGCCCCTGCACTGCTGGGGGGTGGGGGTGGTGGGAGACATGAGTGGGGGGCCTGGTGGAGGCTGCCCCTGGTGGCTGGGGGGTGGGGGTGCAGGGAGACATGAGTGGGGGCCTGGTGGAGGCTGCCCCTGGTGGCTGGGGGGTGGGGGTGCAGGGAGACATGAGTGGGAGCCTGGTGGAGGCTGCCCCTGGTGGCTGGGGGGTGGGGGTGATGGGAGACAAGAGTGGGGGCCTGGTGGAGGCAGCCCCTGGTGGCTGGGGGGTGGGGGTGCAGGGAGACATGAGTGGGGGCCTGGTGGAGGCTGCCCCTGGTGGCTGGGGGGTGGGGGTGCAGGGAGACATGAGTGGGGCCTGGAGGAGGCTGCCCCTGGTGGCTGGGGGGTGGGGGTGATAGGGGACATGAGTGGGGGCCTGGTGGATGCTGCCCCTGCACTGCTGGGGGGTGGGGGTGATAGGGACATGAGTGGGGGCCTGGTGGAGGCTGCCCCTGCACTGCTGGGGGGTGGGGGTGATAGGGGACATGAGTGGGGCCTGGTGGAGGCTGCCCCTGGTGGCTGGGGGTGCAGGGGGACATGTGTGGGGTCCTGGTGGAGGGTGCCCGTGCACTGCTGGGGGGTGGGGGTGGTGGGAGACATGAGTGGGGGCCTGGTGGAGGCTGCCCCTGGTGGGTGGGGGGTGGGGGTGATAGGGGACATGAGTGGGGCCTGGTGGAGGCTGCCCCTGCACTGCTGGGGGGTGGGGGTGATAGGGGACATGAGTAGGGGCCTGGTGGAGGCTGCCCCTGGTGGCTGGGGGGGTGGGGGTGGTGGGAGACATGAGTGGGGGCCTGGTGGAGGCTGCCCCTGCACTGCTGGGGGCTGGGGGTGGTGGGAGACATGAGTGGGGGCCTGGTGGAGGCTGCCCCTGCACTGCTGGGGGGTGGGGGTCATAGGGGACATGAGTGGGGGCCTGGTGGAGGCTGCCCCTGGTGGCTGGGGGGTGGGGGTGCAGGGAGACATGAGTGGGGGCCTGGTGGAGGCTGCCCCTGGTGGCTGGGGGATGGGGGTGCAGGGAGACAAGAGTGGGGGCCTGGTGGAGGCTGTGCCTGCACTGCTGGGGGGTGGGGGTGATAGGGGACATGAGTGGGGGCCTGGTGGAGGCTGCCCCTGCACTGCTGGGGGGTGGGGGTGATAGGGGACATGAGTGGGGGCCTGGTGGAGGCTGCCCCTGGTGGCTGGGGGTTGGGGGTGGTGGGAGACATGAGTGGGGGCCTGGTGGAGGCTGCCCCTGCACTGCTGGGGGGTGGGGGTGATAGGGGACTTGAGTGGGGGCCTGGTGGAGGCTGCCCCTGGTGGCTGGGGAGTTGGGGTGATGGGAGACATGAGTGGGGGCCTGGTGGAGGCTGACCCTGGTGGCGTGGGGGTGATGGGAGACATGAGTGGGGGCCTGGTGGAGGCTGCCCCTGCACTGCTGGGGGGTGGGGGTGATAGGGGACATGAGTGGGGGCCTGGTGGAGGCTGCCCCTGCACTGCTGGGGGGTGGGGGTGATAGGGGACATGAGTGGGGGCCTGGTGGAGGCTGCCCCTGGTGGCTGGGGGGTGGGGGTGATAGGGGACATGAATGGGGGCCTGGTGGAGGCTGCCCCTGCACTGCTGGGGGTGGGGGTGGTGGGAGACATGAGTGGGGGCCTGGTGGAGGCTGCCCCTGGTGGCTGGGGGGTGTGGGTGATAGGGGACTTGAGTGGGGGCCTGGTGGAGGCTGCCCCTGGTGGCTGGGGGGTGGGGGTGATGGGAGACATGAGTGGGGGCCTGGTGGAGGTTGCCCCTGGTGGCTGGGGGGGTGGGGGTGCAGGGAGACATGAGTGGGGGCCTGGTGGAGGCTGCCCCTGGTGGCTGGGGGGTGGGGGTGCAGGGAGACATGAGTGGGGGCCTGGTTGAGGCTGCCCCTGCACTGCTGGGGGGTCAGGGTGATAGGGGGACGTGAGTGGGGGCCTGGTGGAGGCTGCCCCTGCACTGCTGGGGGGTGGGGGTGGTGGGAGACATGAGTGGGGGCCTGGTGGAGGCTGCCCCTGGTGGCTGGGGGGTGGGGGTGATAGGGGACATGAGTGGGGGCCTGGTGGAGGCTGCCCCTGGTGGCTGGGGGGTGGGGGCGATGGGAGACATGAGTGGGGGCCTGGTGGAGGCTGCCCCTGGTGGCTGGGGGGTGGGGGTGCAGGGAGACATGAGTGGGGGCCTGGTGGAGGCTGCCCCTGATGTCTGGGGGGGTGGGGGTGATAGGGGACATGAGTGGAGGCCTGGTGGAGGCTGCCCCTGTGGGCTGGGGGGTGGGGGTGATGGGAGACATGAGTGGGGGCCTGGTGGAGGCTGCCCCTGGTGGCTGGGGGGTGGGGGTGCAGGGAGACATGAGTGGGGGCCTGGTGGAGGCTGCCCCTGGTGGCTAGGGGGTGGGGGTGCAGGGAGACATGAGTGGGGGCCTGTTGGAGGCTGCCCCTGCACTGCTAGGGGGTGGGGGTGGTGGGAGACATGAGTGGGGGCCTGGTGGAGGCTGCCCCTAAACTGCTGGGGGGTGGGGGTGGTAGGGGACATGAGTGGGGGCCTGGTGGAGGCTGCCCCTGGTGGCTGGGGGGTGGGGGTGGTGGGAGACATGAGTGGGGGCCTGGTGGAGGCTGCCCCTGGTGGCTAGGGGGTGGGGGTGCAGGGAGACATGAGTGGGGGCCTGTTGGAGGCTGCCCCTGCACTGCTGGGGGGTGGGGGTGGTAGGGGACATGAGTGGGGGGCCTGGTGGAGGCTGCCCCTAAACTGCTGGGGGGTGGGGGTGGTAGGGGACATGAGTGGGGGCCTGGTGGAGGCTGCCCCTGGTGGCTGGGGGTTGGGGGTGGTGGGAGACATGAGTGGGGGCCTGGTGGAGGCTGCCCCTGCACTGCTGGGGGGTGGGGGTGATAGGGGACTTGAGTGGGGGCCTGGTGGAGGCTGCCCCTGGTGGCTGGGGAGTTGGGGTGATGGGAGACATGAGTGGGGGCCTGGTGGAGGCTGACCCTGGTGGCGTGGGGGTGATGGGAGACATGAGTGGGGGCCTGGTGGAGGCTGCCCCTGCACTGCTGGGGGGTGGGGGTGATAGGGGACATGAGTGGGGCCTGGTGGAGGCTGCCCCTGCACTGCTGGGGGGTGGGGGTGATAGGGGACATGAGTGGGGGCCTGGTGGAGGCTGCCCCTGGTGGCTGGGGGGTGGGGGTGATAGGGGACATGAATGGGGGCCTGGTGGAGGCTGCCCCTGCACTGCTGGGGGTGGGGGTGGTGGGAGACATGAGTGGGGGCCTGGTGGAGGCTGCCCCTGGTGGCTGGGGGGTGTGGGTGATAGGGGACTTGAGTGGGGGGCCTGGTGGAGGCGGCCCCTGGTGGCTGGGGGGTGGGGGTGATGGAGACATGAGTGGGGGCCTGGTGGAGGTTTGCCCCTGGTGGCTGGGGGGGTGGGGGTGCAGGGAGACATGAGTGGGGGCCTGGTGGAGGCTGCCCCTGGTGGCTGGGGGGTGGGGGTGCAGGGAGACATGAGTGGGGGCCTGGTTGAGGCTGCCCCTGCACTGCTGGGGGGTCAGGGTGATAGGGGACGTGAGTGGGGGCCTGGTGGAGGCTGCCCCTGCACTGCTGGGGGGTGGGGGTGGTGGGAGACATGAGTGGGGGCCTGGTGGAGGCTGCCCCTGGTGGCTGGGGGGTGGGGGTGATAGGGGACATGAGTGGGGGCCTGGTGGAGGCTGCCCTGGTGGCTGGGGGGTGGGGGTGATGGGAGACATGAGTGGGGGCCTGGTGGAGGCTGCCCCTGGTGGCTGGGGGGTGGGGGTGCAGGGAGACATGAGTGGGGGCCTGGTGGAGGCTGCCCCTGGTGGCTGGGGGGTGGGGGTGCAGGGAGACATGAGTGGGGGCCTGGTGGAGGCTGCCCCTGCACTGCTGGGGGGTCAGGGTGATAGGGGACATGAGTGGGGGCCTGGTGGAGGCTGCCCCTGGTGGCTGGGGGGTGGGGGTGCAGGGAGACATGAGTTGGACATGAGTGGGGGCCTGGTGGAGGCTGCCCCTGCACTGCTGGGGGGTGGGGGTGCCGGGGGACATGTGTGGGGTCCTGGTGGAGGGTGCCCCTGCACTGCTGGGGGGTGGGGGTGGTGGGAGACATGAGTGGGGGCCTGGTGGAGGCTGCCCCTGGTGGCTGGGGGGTGGGGGTGATAGGGGACATGAGTGGGGGCCTGGTGGGGCTTCCCCTGCACTGCTGTAGGGTGGGGGTGATAGGGGACATGAGTGGGGGCCTGGTGGAGGCTGCCCCTGGTGGCGGGGGGGTGGGGGTGGTGGGAGACATGAGTGGGGGCCTGGTGGAGGCTGCCCCTGGTGGCTGGGGGGTGGGGGTGCAGGGGGACATGTGTGGGATCCTGGTGGAGGGTGCCCCTGCACTGCTGGGGGTGGGGGTGGTGGGAGACATGAGTGGGGGCCTGGTGGAGGCTGCCCCTGATGTCTGGGGGGTGGGGGTGATAGGGGACATGAGTGGAGGCCTGGTGGAGGCTGCCCCTGGTGGCTGGGGGGTGGGGGTGATGGGAGACATGAGTGGGGGCCTGGTGGAGGCTGCCCTGGTGGCTGGGGGGTGGGGGTGCAGGGAGACATGAGTGGGGGCCTGGTGGAGGCTGCCCCTGGTGGCTAGGGGGTGGGGGTGCAGGGAGACATGAGTGGGGGCCTGTTGGAGGCTGCCCCTGCACTGCTGGGGGTGGGGGGTGATAGGGGACATGAGTGGGGGCCTGGTGGAGGCTGCCCCTGCACTGCTGGGGGGTGGGGGTGCAGGGGGACATGTGTGGGGTCCTGGTGGACGGTGCCCCTGCACTGCTGGGGGGTGGGGGTGGTGGGAGACATGAGTAGGGGCCTGGTGGAGGCTGCCCCTGGTGGCTGGGGGTGTGGGTGATAGGGGACATGAGTGGGGGCCTGGTGGAGGCTGCCCCTGCACTGCTGGGGGGTGGGGGTGTTGGGAGACATGAGTGGGGGCCTGGTAGAGGCTACCCCTGCACTGCTGGGGGGTGGGGGTGATAGGGGACATGAGTGGGGGCCTGGTGGAGGCTGCCGCTGCACTGCTGGGGGGTGGGGGTGATAGGGGACATGGGTGGGGGCCTGGTGGAGGCTGCCCCTGGTGGCAGGGGGGTGGGGGTGGTGGGAGGCATGAGTGGGGGCCTGGTGGAGGCTGGCCCTGCACTGCTGGGGGGTGGGGGTGGTGGGAGACATGAGTGGGGGCCTGGTGGAGGCTGCCCCTGCACTGCTGGGGGGTGGGGGTGATAGGGGACATGAGTGGGGGGCCTGGTGGAGGCTGCCCCTGGTGGCTGGGGGTGGGGGTGATGGGAGACATGAGTGGGGGCCTGGTGGAGGCTGCCCCTGGTGGCTGGGGGTGGGGGTGCAGGGAGACATGAGTGGGGGCCTGGTGGAGGCTGCCCCTGGTGGCTGGGGGGTGGGGGTGCAGGGAGACATGAGTGGGGGCCTGGTGGAGGCTGCCCCTGCACTGCTGGGGGCTGGGGGTGATAGGGGACATGAGTGGGGGCCTGGTGGAGGCTGCCCCTGGTGGCTGGGGTGTGGGGGTGATGGGGGACAAGAGTGGGGGCCTGGTGGAGGCTGCCCCTGGTGGCTGGGGGTGGGGGTGATAGGGACATGAGTGGGGCCTGGTGGAGGCTGCCCCTGGTGGCTGGGGGGTGGGGGTGATGTGAGACATGAATGGGGGCCTGGTGGAGATTGCCCCTGGTTGCTGGGGGGTGGGGTGCAGGGAGACATGAGTAGGGGCCTGGTGGAGGCTGCCCCTGGTGGCTGGGGGGTGGGGGTGCAGGGAGACATGAGTGGGGGCCTGGTGGAGGCTGCCCCTGCACTGCTGGGGGGGCGGGGTGATAGGGGACATGTGTGGGGGCCTGGTGGAGGCTGCCCCTGCACTGCTGGGGGGTGGGGGTGATAGGGGACATGAGTGGGGGCCTGGTGGAGGCTGCCCCTGGTGGCTGGGGGGTGGTGGGGTGGGAGACATGAGCGGGGGCCTGGTGGAGGCTGCCCCTGCACTGCTGGGGGTTGGGGGTGATAGGGGACATGAGTGGGGGCCTGGTGGAGGCTGCTCCCGGTGGCTGGGGGTGGGAGTGGTGGGAGACATGAGTGGGGGCCTGGTGGAGGCTGCCCCTGCACTGCTGGGGGGTGGGGGTGGTGGGAGACATGAGTGGGGGCCTGGTGGAGGCTGCCCCTGGTGGCTGGGGGGTGGGGGTGCAGGGAGACATGAGTGGGGGCCTGGTGGAGGCTGCCCCTGGTGGCTGGGGGGTGGGGGTGCAGGGAGACATGAGTGGGAGCCTGGTGGAGGCTGCCCCTGGTGGCTGGGGGGTGGGGGTGATGGGAGACAAGAGTGGGGGCCTGGTGGAGGCAGCCCCTGGTGGCTGGGGGGTGGGGGTGCAGGGAGACATGAGTGGGGGGCCTGGTGGAGGCTGCCCCTGGTGGCTGGGGGGTGGGGGTGCAGGGAGACATGAGTGGGGGCCTGGAGGAGGCTGCCCCTGGTGGCTGGGGGGTGGGGGTGATAGGGGACATGAGTGGGGGCCTGGTGGATGCTGCCCCTGCACTGCTGGGGGGTGGGGGTGATAGGGGACATGAGTGGGGGCCTGGTGGAGGCTGCCCCCTGCACTGCTGGGGGGTGGGGGTGATAGGGGACATGAGTGGGGGCCTGGTGGAGGCTGCCCCTGGTGGCTGGGGGTGCAGGGGGACATGTGTGGGGTCCTGGTGGAGGGTGCCCGTGCACTGCTGGGGGGTGG